>NW_027438248.1:37500-637500 GCF_000715075.1 Nicotiana tabacum | reverse complement strand
GATAGGGGCCAGGAGGTCCCGGGACCACTCGGATGGCGTGGGCTATAACACACAAAAATATGGGAATCGTGCGGTATTCTAGTTGTTTGGCCGAAAAATGCAAAAAATGAGGAACGATCATGGCGGGGTGGTTACTATGGTTCCTTAGGTCGTATTTGATGGCCCGGAAAATTTTTAGGTGATCGGGGTCCGCGTCTCCCCGGACCACTTGGTAGGCGTGGGCAATAGCACACAAAAATATGGGAATCGGGCAGAATTCTAGTTTTTTGGACGAAAAATGCAATAAATGAGGAATGATCATGGCTGGGCGGTGACTATGGTTCCTTTGGTCTTATTTGATAGTCCGGAAAAATATTAGGCGATAGGGGTCCGGAGGTCCCGGGACCACTCGGAAGGCGTGGGTTATAACACACAAAAATATGGGAATCGCACGGAATTCTAGTTGTTTGGCCGAAAAACGCAAAAAATGAGGAACGATCATGGCGGGGCGGATACTATGGTTCCTTAGGTCGTATTTGATAGTCAGGAAAAATTTTAGGCGATAGGGGTTAGGAGGTCCAGGGACCACTCGGAAGGCGTGGGCTATAACACACAAAAATATGGTAATCGAGCGGAATTCTAGTTTTTTGGCCGAAAAAAGCAATAAATGAGGAACGATCATGGCGGGGCGGTGACTATGGTTCCTTAGGTCGTATTTGATGGCCCGAAAAATTTTAGGCGATCGGGGTCCACGGCTCCCGGGACCACTCGGAAGGAGTAAGCTATAGCACACTAAAATATGCAAATCGCGCGAAGTTTTAGTTTTTTGGCCGAAAAATGAAAAGCATTTGGAACGATCATGGTGGGGCGGTGACTATGGTACCATAGGTCGTATTTGATAGTCCAAAAAATTTTTAGGCGATCGGGGTCCGCGGCTCCCCGGACCACTTGGAAGGCGTGGGTATAGCACACGAAAATATGGGAATCTGGCGTAATTCTAGTTTTTTGGCCGAAAAATGCTAAAAATGAGAAACGATGATGGCGGGGCGGGTACTATGGCTCCTTAGGTCGTATTTGACGGCCCTGAAAAATTTTAGGCGATCGGGGTGCGGGGGTCCCGGAACCACTTGGCAGGGTGGGCAATAGCACACAAAAATAATGTAATCGGGCGGAATTCTAGTTTTTTGGCCGAAAAACTCAACAAATGAGGAACGATCATAGCGGAGTGGTTACTATGGTTCCTTAGGTCTTATTTGATAGTCCGGAAAAATATTAGGCGATAGGGGCCAGGAGGTCCCGGGACCACTCGGAAGGCGTGGGCTATAACACACAAAAATATGGGAATCGTGCGGAATTCTAGTTGTTTGGCCGAAAAATGCAAAAAATGAGGAACGATCATGGCGGGGTGGTTACTATGGTTCCTTAGGTCGTATTTGATGGCCCGGAAAATTTTTAGGCGATCGGAGTCCGCGTCTCCCCGGACCACTTGGAAGGCGTGGGCAAGAGCACACAAAAATATGGGAATCGGGCGGAATTCTAGTTGTTTGGCCAAAAAATGCAAAAAATGAGGAACGATCATGGCGAGGCGGTGACTGTGGTTCCTTAGGTCCTTATTGATCCCGAAAATATTTTAGGTGATCCGAGTCCGGCGGCCCGGCCCACTCGGAAGGCGTGGGCAATAGCACACAAAAATATGGTAATCTAGCGGAATTCTAGTTTTTTGGCCGAAAAACGCAATAAATGAGGAACGATCATGGCGGGGCGGTGAATATGGTTCCTTAGGTCGTATTTGATGGCCCGAAAAATTTTAGGCGATCGGGGTCCACTGCTCCCGGGACCACTCGGAAGGCGTAAGCTATAGCACACGAAAATATGCAAATCGCGCGGAGTTCTAGTTTTTTGGCCGAAAAATGCAAATCATTTGGAACGATCATGGTGGGGCAGTGACTATGGTACCTTAGGTCGTATTTGATAGTCCGGAAAAATTTTAGGCGATCGGGGTCCGCGGCACCCCGGACCACTTGGAAGGCGTGGGTATAGCACATGAAAATATGGGAATCGGGCGTAATTCTAGGTTTTTGGCCGAAAAATGCAAAAAATGAGAAACGATGATGGCGGGGCGGTTACTATGGTTCCTTAGGTCGTATTTGATGGCCCAGAAAAATTTTAGGCGATCGGGGGTCCGGGGGTCCCGGAACCACTTGGAAGGATGGGCAATAGCACACAAAAATATTGTAATCGGGCGGAATTCTACTTTTTTGGCCGAAATACGCAACAAATGAGGAATGATCGTGGCTGGGCGGTGACTATGGTTCCTTTGGTCTTATTTGATAGTCCGGAAAAATATTAGGCGATAGGGGTCCGGAGGTCCCGGGACCACTCGGAAGGCGTGGTCTATAACACACAAAAATATGGGAATCGCGCAGAATTCTAGTTGTTTGGCCGAAAAACGCAAAAAATGAGGAACGATCATGGCGTGGCGGATAATATGGTTCCTTAGGTCATATTTGATAGTCCGGAAAAATTTTAGGCGATAGGGGTCAGGAGGTCCCGGGACCACTCGGAAGGCGTGGGCTATAACACACAAAAATATGGGAATCGCGCGGAATTCTAGTTTTTTGGCTGAATAACGCAAAAGTCTAGGAACGATCATGGCGGGGCGGTGACTATGGTTCCTTAGGTCGTATTTGATAGTCCGGAAAATTTTTAGGCGATCCGGCTCCGGGGGCCCGACCCACTCGGAAGGCGTGGGCGATAGCACACAAAAAATGGGAATCGGGCGGAATTCTAATTGTTTGGCCAAAAAATGCAAAAAATAATGAACGATCATGGCGAGGCGGTGACTATGGTTCCTTAGTTCCTAATTGATGGTCCGAAAATTCTTTTGGCAATCCGAGTCCGGCGGCCCGGCCCACTCGGAAGGCGTGGGCAATAGCACACAAAAATATGGTAATCGAGCGGAATTCTAGTTTTTTGGCCGAAAAAAGCAATAAATGAGGAACGATCATGGCGGGGCGGTGACTATGGTTCCTTAGGTCGTATTTGATGGCCCGGAAAATTTTAGGCGATCGGGGTCCACGGCTCCCGGGACCACTCGGAAGGAGTAAGCTATAGCACACTAAAATATGCAAATCGCGCGAAGTTTTAGTTTTTTGGCCGAAAAATGAAAAGCATTTGGAACGATCATGGTGGGGCGGTGACTATGGTACCTTAGGTCGTATTTGATAGTCCAAAAAATTTTTAGGCGATCGGGGTCCGCGGCTCCCCGGACCACTTGGAAGGCGTGGGTATAGCACACGAAAATATGGGAATCTGGCGTAATTCTAGTTTTTTGGCCGAAAAATGCTAAAAATGAGAAACGATGATGGCGGGGCGGGTACTATGGCTCCTTAGGTCGTATTTGATGGCCCTGAAAAATTTTAGGCGATCGGGGTGCGGGGGTCCCGGAACCACTTGGCAGGGTGGGCAATAGCACACAAAAATAATGTAATCGTGCGGAATTCTAGTTTTTTGGCCGAAAAACTCAACAAATGAGGAATGATCATGGCTGGGAGGTGACTATGGTTCCTTTGGTCTTATTTGATAGTCCGGAAAAATATTAGGCGATAGGGGCCAGGAGGTCCCGGGACCACTCGGAAGGCGTGGGCTATAACACACAAAAATATGGGAATCGTGCGGAATTCTAGTTGTTTGGCCGAAAAATGCAAAAAATGAGGAACGATCATGGCGGGGTGGTTACTATGGTTCCTTAGGTCGTATTTGATGGCCCGGAAAATTTTTAGGTGATCGGGGTCCGCGTCTCCCCGGACCACTTGGAAGGCGTGGGCAATAGCACACAAAAATATGGGAATCGGGCAGAATTCTAGTTTTTTGGACGAAAAATGCAATAAATGAGGAATGATCATGGCTGGGCGGTGACTATGGTTCCTTTGGTCTTATTTGATAGTCCGGAAAAATATTAGGCGATAGGGGTCCGGAGGTCCCGGGACCACTCGGAAGGCGTGGGTTATAACACACAAAAATATGGGAATCGCACGGAATTCTAGTTGTTTGGCCGAAAAACGCAAAAAATGAGGAACGATCATGGCGGGGCGGATACTATGGTTCCTTAGGTCGTATTTGATAGTCAGGAAAAATTTTAGGCGATAGGGGTTAGGAGGTCCAGGGACCACTCGGAAGGCGTGGGCTATAACACACAAAAATATGGTAATCGAGCGGAATTCTAGTTTTTTGGCCGAAAAAAGCAATAAATGAGGAACGATCATGGCGGGGCGGTGACTGTGGTTCCTTAGGTCGTATTTGATGGCCCGAAAAATTTTAGGCGATCGGGGTCCACGGCTCCCGGGACCACTCGGAAGGAGTAAGCTATAGCACACTAAAATATGCAAATCGCGCGAAGTTTTAGTTTTTTGGCCGAAAAATGAAAAGCATTTGGATCGATCATGGTGGGGCGGTGACTATGGTACCTTAGGTCGTATTTGATAGTCCAAAAAATTTTTAGGCGATCGGGGTCCGCGGCTCCCCGGACCACTTGGAAGGCGTGGGTATAGCACACGAAAATATGGGAATCTGGCGTAATTATAGTTTTTTGGCCGAAAAATGCTAAAAATGAGAAACGATGATGGCGGGGCGGGTACTATGGCTCCTTAGGTCGTATTTGACGGCCCTGAAAAATTTTAGGCGATCGGGGTGCGGGGGTCCCGGAACCACTTGGCAGGGTGGGCAATAGCACACAAAAATAATGTAATCGGGCGGAATTCTAGTTTTTTGGCCGAAAAACTCAACAAATGAGGAACGATCATAGCGGAGTGGTTACTATGGTTCCTTAGGTCTTATTTGATAGTCCGGAAAAATATTAGGCGATAGGGGCCAGGAGGTCCCGGGACCACTCGGAAGGCGTGGGCTATAACACACAACAATATGGGAATCGTGCGGAATTCTAGTTGTTTGGCCGAAAAATGCAAAAAATGAGGAACGATCATGGCGGGGTGGTTACTATGGTTCCTTAGGTCGTATTTGATGGCACGGAAAATTTTTAGGCGATCGGGGTCCGCGTCTCCCCGGACCACTTGGAAGGCGTGGGCAATAGCACACAAAAATATGGGAATCGGGCGGAATTCTAGTTGTTTGGCCAAAAAATGCAAAAAATGAGGAACGATCATGGCGAGGCGGTGACTGTGGTTCCTTAGGTCCTTATTGATGGCCCGAAAATATTTTAGGTGATCCGAGTCCGGCGGCCCGGCCCACTCGGAAGGCGTGGGCAATAGCACACAAAAATATGGTAATCTAGCGGAATTCTAGTTTTTTGGCCGAAAAACGCAATAAATGAGGAACGATCATGGCGGGGCGGTGAATATGGTTCCTTAGGTCGTATTTGATGGCCCGAAAAATTTTAGGCGATCGGGGTCCACTGCTCCCGGGACCACTCGGAAGGCGTAAGCTATAGCACACGAAAATATGCAAATCGCGCGGAGTTCTAGTTTTTTGGCCGAAAAATGCAAATCATTTGGAACGATCATGGTGGGGCAGTGACTATGGTACCTTAGGTCGTATTTGATAGTCCGGAAAAATTTTAGGCGATCGGGGTCCGCGGCACCCCGGACCACTTAGAAGGCGTGGGTATAGCACATGAAAATATGGGAATCGGGCGTAATTCTAGGTTTTTGGCCGAAAAATGCAAAAAATGAGAAACGATGATGGCGGGGCGGTTACTATGGTTCCTTAGGTCGTATTTGATGGCCCGAAAAAATTTTAGGCGATCGGGGGTCCGGGGGTCCCGGAACCACTTGGAAGGATGGGCAATAGCACACAAAAATATTGTAATCGGGCGGAATTCTACTTTTTTGGCCGAAATATGCAACAAATGAGGAATGATCGTGGCTGGGCGGTGACTATGGTTCCTTTGGTCTTATTTGATAGTCCGGAAAAATATTAGGCGATAGGGGTCCGGAGGTCCCAGGACCACTCGGAAGGCGTGGTCTATAACACACAAAAATATGGGAATCGCGCTGAATTCTAGTTGTTTGGTCGAAAAACGCAAAAAATGAGGAACGATCATGGCGTGGCGGATAATATGGTTCCTTAGGTCATATTTGATAGTCCGGAAAAATTTTAGGCGATAGGGGTCAGGAGGTCCCGGGACCACTCGGAAGGCGTGGGCTATAACACACAAAAATATGGGAATCGCGCGGAATTCTAGTTTTTTGGCTGAATAACGCAAAAGTCTAGGAACGATCATGGCGGGGCGGTGACTATGGTTCCTTAGGTCGTATTTGATAGTCCGGAAAATTTTTAGGCAATCCGGCTCCGGGGGCCCGACCCACTCGGAAGGCGTGGGCGATAGCACACAAAAAATGGGAATCGGGCGGAATTCTAATTGTTTGGCCAAAAAATGCAAAAAATAATGAACGATCATGGCGAGGCGGTGACTATGGTTCCTTAGTTCCTAATTGATGGTCCGAAAATTCTTTTGGCAATCCGAGTCCGGCGGCCCGGCCCACTCGGAAGGCGTGGGCAATAGCACACAAAAATATGGTAATCGAGCGGAATTCTAGTTTTTTGGCCGAAAAAAGCAATAAATGAGGAACGATCATGGCGGGGCGGTGACTATGGTTCCTTAGGTCGTATTTGATGGCCCGGAAAATTTTAGGCGATCGGGGTCCACGGCTCCCGGGACCACTCGGAAGGAGTAAGCTATAGCACACTAAAATATGCAAATCGCGCGAAGTTTTAGTTTTTTGGCCGAAAAATGAAAAGCATTTGGAACGATCATGGTGGGGCGGTGACTATGGTACCTTAGGTCGTATTTGATAGTCCAAAAAATTTTTAGGCGATCGGGGTCCGCGGCTCACCGGACCACTTGGAAGGCGTGGGTATAGCACACGAAAATATGGGAATCTGGCGTAATTCTAGTTTTTTGGCCAAAAAATGCTAAAAATGAGAAACGATGATGGCGGGGCGGGTACTATGGCTCCTTAGGTCGTATTTGATGGCCCTGAAAAATTTTAGGCGATCGGGGTGCGGGGGTCCCGGAACCACTTGGCAGGGTGGGCAATAGCACACAAAAATAATGTAATCGTGCGGAATTCTAGTTTTTTGGCCGAAAAACTCAACAAATGAGGAATGATCATGGCTGGGAGGTGACTATGGTTCCTTTGGTCTTATTTGATAGTCCGGAAAAATATTAGGCGATAGGGGCCAGGAGGTCCCGGGACCACTCGGAAGGCGTGGGCTATAACACACAAAAATATGGGAATCGTGCGGAATTCTAGTTGTTTGGCCGAAAAATGCAAAAAATGAGGAACGATCATGGCGGGGTGGTTACTATGGTTCCTTAGGTCGTATTTGATGGCCCGGAAAATTTTTAGGTGATCGGGGTCCGCGTCTCCCCGGACCACTTGGAAGGCGTGGGCAATAGCACACAAAAATATGGGAATCGGGCAGAATTCTAGTTTTTTGGCCGAAAAATGCAATAAATGAGGAATGATCATGGCTGGGCGGTGACTATGGTTCCTTTGGTCTTATTTGATAGTCCGGAAAAATATTAGGCGATAGGGGTCCGGAGGTCCCGGGACCACTCGGAAGGCGTGGGTTATAACACACAAAAATATGGGAATCGCACGGAATTCTAGTTGTTTGGCCGAAAAACGCAAAAAATGAGGAACGATCATGGCGGGGCGGATACTATGGTTCCTTAGGTCGTATTTGATAGTCAGGAAAAATTTTAGGCGATAGGGGTTAGGAGGTCCAGGGACCACTCGGAAGGCGTGGGCTATAACACACAAAAATATGGGAATCGCGCGGAATTCTAGTTGTTTGGCCGAAAAACGCAAACAATGAGGAACGATCATGGCGGGGAGGATACTATGGTTCCTTAGGTCGTATTTTATAGTCCGGAAAAATTTTAGGCGATAGGGGTCAGGAGGTCCCGGGACCCCTTGGAAGGCATGGGCTAAAGCACACGAAAATATGGAAATCGCGCGGAATTCTAGTTGTTTGGCTGAAAAATGCAAAAAATGAGGAACGATCATAGCGGAGTGGTTACTATGGTTCCTTAGGTCGTATTTGATGGCCCGGAAAATTTTTAGGCGATCCGGCTCTGGGGGGCCCGACCCACTCGGAAGGCGTGGGCTATAACACACAAAAATATGGGAATCGTGCGGAATTCTAGTTGTTTGGCCGAAAAATGCAAACAATGAGGAACGATCATGGCGGGGTGGTTACTATGGTTCCTTAGGTCGTATTTGATGGCCCAAAAAATTTTTAGGCGATCGGGGTCCGCGTCTCCCCGGACCACTTGGAAGGCGTGGGCAATAGCACACAAAAATATGGGAATCGGGCGGAATTCTAGTTGTTTGGCCAAAAAATGCAAAAAATGAGGAACGATCATGGCGAGGCGGTGACTGTGGTTCCTTAGGTCCTTATTGATGGCCCGAAAATATTTTAGGCGATCCGAGTCCGGCGGCCCGGCCCACTCGGAAGGCGTGGGCAATAGCACACAAAAATATTGTAATCTAGCGGAATTCTAGTTTTTTGGCCGAAAAACGCAATAAATGAGGAACGATCATGGCGGGGCGGTGACTATGGTTCCTTAGGTCGTATTTGATGGCCCGGAAAATTTTAGGCGATCGGGGTCCATGGCTCCCGGGACCACTCGGAAGGCGTAAGCTATAGCACACGAAAATATGCAAATCGCGCGGAGTTCTAGTTTTTTGGCCGAAAAATGCAAATCATTTGGAACGATCATGGTGGGGCGGTGACTATGGTACCTTAGGTCGTATTTGATTGTCCGGAAAAATTTTAGGCGATCGGGGTCCGCGGCACCCCGGACCACTTGGAAGGCGTGGGTATAGCACTTGAAAATATGGGAATCGGGCGTAATTCTAGGTTTTTGGCCGAAAAATGCAAAAAATGAGAAACGATGATGGCGGGGCGGTTACTATGGTTCCTTAGGTCGTATTTGATGGCCCGGAAAAATTTTAGGCGATCGGGGTCCGGGGGTCCCGGAACCACTTGGAAGGGTGGGCAATAGCACACAAAAATATTGTAATCGGGCGGAATTCTAGTTTTTTGGCCGAAAAACGCAACAAATGAGGAATGATCATGGCTGGGCGGTGACTATGGTTCCTTTGGTCTTATTTGATAGTCCGGAAAAATATTAGGCGATAGGGGTCCGGAGGTCCCGGGACCACTCGGAAGGCGTGGGCTATAACACACAAAAATATGGGAATCGTGCGGAATTCTAGTTGTTTGGCCGAAAAATGCAAAAAATGAGAAACGATCATGGCGGGGTGGTTACTATGGTTCCTTAGGTCGTATTTGATGGCCCAGAAAATTTTTAGGTGATCGGGGTCCGCGTCTCCCCGGACCACTTGGAAGGCGTGGGCAATAGCACACAAAAATATGGGAATCGGGCAGAATTCTAGTTTTTTGGCCGAAAAATGCAATAAATGAGGAATGATCATGGCTGGGCGGTGACTATGGTTCCTTTGGTCTTATTTGATAGTCCGGAAAAATATTAGGCGATAGGGGTCCGGAGGTCCCGGGACCACTCGGAAGGCGTGGGTTATAACACACAAAAATATGGGAATCGCACGGAATTCTAGTTGTTTGGCCGAAAAACGCAAAAAATGAGGAACGATCATGGCGGGGCGGATACTATGGTTCCTTAGGTCGTATTTGATAGTCAGGAAAAATTTTAGGCGATAGGGGTTAGGAGGTCCAGGGACCACTCGGAAGGCGTGGGCTATAACACACAAAAATATGGGAATCGCGCGGAATTCTAGTTGTTTGGCCGAAAAATGCAAACAATGAGGAACGATCATGGCGGGGAGGATACTATGGTTCCTTAGGTCGTATTTGATGGCCCGGAAAATTTTTAGGTGATCGGGGTCCGCGTCTCCCCGGACCACTTGGAAGGCGTGGGCAATAGCACACAAAAATATGGGAATCGGGCAGAATTCTAGTTTTTTGGCCGAAAAATGCAATAAATGAGGAATGATCATGGCTGGGCGGTGACTATGGTTCCTTTGGTCTTATTTGATGGTACGAAAATTCTTTTGGCAATCAGAGACCGGCGGCCCGGCCCACTCGGAAGGCGTGGGCAATAGCACACAAAAATATGATAATCAAGCGGAATTCTAGTTTTTTGGCCGAAAAAAGCAATAAATGAGGAACGATCATGGCGGGACAGTGACTATGGTTCCTTAGGTTGTATTTGATGGCCCGGAAAATTTTAGGCGGTCGGGGTCCACGGCTCCCGGGACCACTCGGAAGGCGTAAGCTATAGCACACTAAAATATGCAAATCGCGCGAAGTTCTAGTTTTTTGGCCGAAAAATAAAAAGCATTTGGAACGATCATGGTGGGGCGGTGACTATGGTACCTTAGGTCGTATTTGATAGTCCAAAAAATTTTTAGGCGATCGGGGTCCGCGGCTCCCCGGACCACTTGGAAGGCATGGGTATAGCACACGAAAATATGAGAATCTGGCGTAATTCTAGTTTTTTCGCCGAATACGCAAAAAATGAGAAACGATGATGGCGGGGCGGTTACTATGGTTCCTTAGGTCGTATTTGACGGCCCTGGAAAATTTTAGGCGATCGGGGTCCGGGGGTCCCGGAACCACTTGGAAGGGTGGGCAATAGCACACAAAAATATTGTAATCGGGCGGAATTCTAGTTTTTTGGCCGAAAAACTCAACAAATGAGGAATGATCATGGCTGGGCGGTGACTATGGTTCCTTTGGTCGTATTTGATAGTCCGGAAAAATATTAGGCGATAGGGGTCAGGTGGTCCCGGGACCACTCGGAAGGCGTGGGCTATAACACACAAAAATATGGGAATCGTGCGGAATTCTAGTTATTTGGCCGAAAAATGCAAAAAATGAGGAACGATCATGGCGGGGTGGTTACTATGGTTCCTTAGGTCGTATTTGATGGCCCGGAAAATTTTTAGGCGATCGGGGTCCGCGTCTCCCCGGACCACTTGGAAGGCGTGGGTATAGCACACGAAAATATGGGAATCGGGCGTAATTCTAGCTTTTTGGCCGAAAAATGCAAAAAATGAGAAACGATGATGGCAGGGCGGTTACTATGGTTCCTTAGGTCGTATTTGACGGGCCCGGAAAAATTTTAGGCGATCGGGGTCCGGGGGTCCCGAAACCACTTGGAAGGGTGGGCAATAGCACACAAAAATATTGTAATCGGGCAGAATTCTAGTTTTTTGGCCGAAAAACGCAACAAATGAGGAATGATCATGGCTGGGCGGTGACTATGGTTCCTTTGGTCTTATTTGATAGTCCGGAATCATAATAGGCGATAGGGGTCAGGAGGTACCGGGACCACTCGGAAGGCGTGGGCAATAACACACAAAAATATGGGAATCGTGCGGAATTCTAGTTGTTTGGCCGAAAAATGCAAAAAATGAGGAACGATCATGGCGGGGTGGTTACTATGGTTCCTTAGGTCGTATTTGATGGCCCGGAAAATTTTTAGGCGATCGGGGTCCGCGTCTCCCCGGACCACTTGGAAGGCGTGGATATAGCACACGAAAATATGGGAATCGGGCGTAATTCTAGTTTTTTGGCCAAAAAATGCAAAAAATGAGAAACGATGATGGCAGGGCGGTTACTATGGTTCCTTAGGTCGTATTTGACGGCCCGAAAAAATTTTAGGCGATCGGGGTCCGGGGGGTCCCGGAACCACTTGGAAGGGTAGGCAATAGCACACAAAAATATTGTAATCGGGCGGAATTCTAGTTTTTTGGCCGAAAAACGCAATAAATGAGGAATGATCATGGTTGGGCGGTGACTATGGTTCCTTTGGTCTTATTTGATAGTCCGGAAAAATATTAGGCGATAGAGGTTCGGAGGTCCCGGGACCACTCGGAAGGCGTGGGCTATAAAACACAAAAATATGGGAATCGCACGGAATTCTAGTTGTTTGGCCGAAAAATGCAAAAAATGAGGAACGATCATGGCGGGGCGGATACTATGGTTCCTTAGGTCGTATTTGATAGTCCGGAAAAATTTTAGGCGATAGGGGTTAGGAGGTCCCGGGACCACTCGGAAGGCGTGGGCTATAACACACAAAAATATGGGAATCGCGCGGAATTCTAGTTGTTTGGCCGAAAAACGCAAAAAATGAGGAACGATCATGGCGGGGCGGATACTATGGTTCCTTAGGTCGTATTTCATAGTCCGGAAAAATTTTAGGCGATAGGGGTCAGGAGGTCCCGGGACCCCTTGGAAGGCGTGGGCTATAACACACAAAAATATGGGAATTGCGCGGAATTCTAGTTTTTTGGCTGAATAACGCAAAAGACTAGGAACGATCATGTCGGGGCGGTGACTATGGTTCCTTAGGTCGTATTTGATAGTCCGGAAAATTTTAGGCGATCCGTCTCCGGGGGACCCGACCCACTCGGAAGTCGTGGGCGATAGCACACAAAAATATGGGAATCGGGTGGAATTCTAGTTTTTTGGCCAAAAAATGCAAAAAATGAGGAACGATCATGGCGAGGCGGTTACTATGGTTCCTTAGGTCCTAATTGATGGTATGAAAATTCTTTTGGCTATCCGAGTCCGGTGGCCCGGCCCACTCGGAAGACATGGGCAATAGCACACAAAAATATGGTAATCGAGCGGAATTCTAGTTTTTTGGCCGAAAAATAAAAAGCATTTGGAATGATCATGGTGGGGCGGTGACTATGGTACCTTAGGTCGTATTTGATAGTCCAGAAAATTTTTGGGCGATCGGGGTCCGCGGCTCCCCAGACCACTTGGAAGGTGTGGGTATAGCGCACGAAAATATGGGAATCAGGCGTAATTCTAGTTTTTTGGCCGAAAAATGCAAAAAATGAGAAACGATAATGGCGGGGCTGTTACTATGGTTCCTTAGGTCGTATTTGACAGCCCGGAAAAATTTAAGGCGATCGGGGTCCGGGGGTCCCGGAACCACTTGGAAGGGTCGGCAATAGCACACAAAAATATTGTAATCGGGCGGAATTCTAGTTTTTTGGCCGAAAAATGCAACAAATGAGGAATGATCATGGCTGGGCGGTGACTATGGTTCCTTAGGTCGTATTTTATAGTCCGGAAAAATTTTAGGCGATAGGGGTCCGGAGTTCCCGGGTTCACTTGGAAGGCGTGGGCTATAGGACACAAAAATATGGGAATCACGCGGAATTCTAGTTTTTTGGCCGAAAAACGGAAAAAACTAGGAACGATCATGGATGGGTGGTGACTATGGTTCCTTAGGTCTTATTTGATAGTCCGAAAAAATTTTAGGCGATAAGGGTCCGGAGACCCGGGACCACTCGGAAGGCGTGGGCTATATAACACACAAAAATATGGGATCGCGCGGAATTCTAGTTGTTTGGCCGAGAAACGCAAAAAATGAAGAACGATCATGGCGGGGCGGATGCTATGGTTCCTTAGGTCGTATTTGATAGTCCGGAAAAATTTTAGGCGATAGGGGTCCGGAGGTCCCGGGACCACTCGGAAGGTGTGGGCTATAACACAAAAAAATAAGGGAATCGCGCGGAATTCTAGTTGTTTGGCCGAAAAACGCAAAAAATAAGGAACGATCATGGCGGGGCGGATACTATGGTTCCTTAGGTCGTATTTGATTTCCCGGAAAAATTTTAGGCGATCGGGGTCCGCGGCTCTTGGGACCACTCGGAATGCGTGGGTATAGCACACGAAAATATGGGAATCGTGCGGAATTCTAGTTGTTTGGCCGAAAAACACAAAAAATGAGGAACGATCATGGTTGGGCAGTGATTATGGTTCCTTAGGTCGTATTTGATAGTCCGGAAAAATTTTAGGCGATAGGGGTCCGGAGTTCCCGGGTTCACTTGGAAGGCGTGGGCTATAAGACACGAAAATATGGCAATCGCGCGGAATTCTAGTTTTTTGGCCAAAAAACGGAAAAAACTAGGAACGATCATGGCTGGGCGGTGACTATGGTTCCTAAGGTCTTATTTGATAGTCCGGAAAAATTTTAGGCGATAGGGGTCCGGAGACCCGGGAGACCACTCGGAAGGTGTGGGCTATAACACACAAAAATATGGGAATCGCGCGGAATTCTAGTTGTTTGGCCGAAAAACGCAAAACAATAAGGAACGATCATTGCGGGGCGGATACTATGGTTCCTTAGGTCGTATTTTACTGCCCGGAAAATTTTTAGGCGATCTGGGTCCGCGGCTCTTGGGACCACTCGGAAGGCGTAAGCTATAGCACACTAAAATATGCAAATCGCGCGGAGTTCTAGTTTTTTGGCCGAAAAATGCAAAGCATTTGGAACAATCATGGTGGGGCGGTGACTATGGTACCTTAGGTCTTATTTGATAGTCAAGAATATTTTTAGGCGATCGGGGTCCGCGGCTCCCCGGTCCACTTGGAAGGCGTGGGTATAGCACACGAAAATATGGGAATCGGCAGTAATTCTAGTTTGTTGGCCGAAAAATGCAAAAAATGAGAAACGATAATGGCGGGGCTGTTACTATGGTTCCTTAGGTCGTATTTGATGACCTGGAAAAATTTTAGGCGATCGGGGTCCGGGGGTCCCGGAACCACTTGGAAGGGTGGGCAATAGCACACGAAAATATGGGATTCGCGCGGAATTCTAGTTTTTTGGCCGAAAAACGGAAAAAACTAGGAACGATCATGGATGGGTGGTGACTATGGTTCCTTAGGTCTTATTTGATAGTCCGGAAAAATTTTAGGCGATAAGGGTCCGGAGACCCGGGACCACTAGGAATGCGTGGGTATAGCACACGAAAATATGGGAATCGGGCGAAATTCTAGGTCTTTTTCAGTAACATGCAAAAAATGTGGAAAGATCTTGGCAGGGCGGTGACTATGGTTCCTTTGGTCTTATTTGATTGTCTGGAAAAATATTAGGCGATGGGGGTCAGGAGGTCCCGGGACCACTCGGAAGGCGTGGGCTATAACACACAAAAATATGGGAATCGCACGGAATTCTAGTTGTTTGGCCGAAAAACGCAAAAAATGAGGAACGATCATGGCTGGGCGGTGACTATGGTTCCTTAAGTCGTATTTGATAGTCCAGAAAAATTTTAGGCGATAGGGGTCCGGAGTTCCCGGGTACACTTGGAAGGCGTGGGCTATAGGACACGAAAAATATGGGAATCACGCGGAATCCTAGTTTTTTGGCCGGAAAAACGGAAAAAACTAGGAACGATCATGGCTGGGCAGTGACTATGGTTCCTTAGGTCTTATTTGATAATCCGATAAAATTTTAGGCGATAGGGGTCCGGAGACCCGGGACCACTCGGAAGGTGTGGGCTATAACACACAAAAATATGGGAATCGCGCGGAATTCTAGTTGTTTGGCCGAAAAACGCAAAAAAATAAGGAACGATCATGGCGGGGCGGATACTATGGTTCCTTAGGTCGTATTTTATTGCCCGAAAAAATTTTAGGCGATCTGGGTCCGCGGCTCTTGGGACCACTCGGAAAGCGTAATCTGTAGCACACTAAAATATGCAAATCGCGCGGAGTTTTAGTTTTTTGGCCGAAAAATGCAAAGCATTTCGAACGATCATGGTGGGGCGGTGACTATGGTACCTTAGTTCGTATTTGATAGTCCAGAAAATTTTTAGGCGATCGGGGTCTGCGGCTACCCGTACCACTTGGAAGGCGTGGGTATAGCACACGAAAATATGGGAATCGGGCGGAATTCTAGTTTTTTGGCTGAAAAACGAAACAAATGAGGAACGATCATGGCGGGGCGGATACTATGGTTCCTTAGGTCGTATTTGATTGCCCGAAAAATTTTTAGGCTATAGGGGTCCGGAGATACCTGGACCACTCGGAAGGTGTGGGCTATAACACACAAAAACATGGGAATCACGCGGAATTCTAGTTGTTTGGCCGAAAAACGCAAAAAATAAGGAACGATCATGGCGGGGCGGATACTATGGTTCCTTAGGTCGTATTTGATTGCCCGAAAAAATGTTAGGCGATTCCGGTTCCCATATTTTTGTGTGTTATAGCCCACACCTTCCGAGTGGTCCCGGTTCTCCGGACCCCTGATCGTTCCTTATTTTTTTGCGTTTTTCGGCCAAACAACTAGAATTCCGCGCGATTCCCATATTTTTGTGTGTTATAGCCCACACCTTCCGAGTGGTCCCGGGTCTCCGGACCCCTATCGCCTAAAAGTTTTCCGGACTATCAAATAAGACCTAAGGAACCATAGTCACCGCCCAGCCATGATTGTTCCTAGGTTTTTCCGTTTTTCGGCCAAATAACTAGAATTTCGCGTGATTCCCATATTTTCGTGTCCTATAGCCCACGCCTTCCAAGTGAACCCGGGAACTCCGGACCCCTATCGCCTAAAATTTTTCTGGACTATCAAATATGACCTAAGGTACCATAGTCACCGCCCCACCAGCCAAAAAACTAGAACTCCGCGCGATTTGCATATTTTAGTGTGTTATAGCTTATGCCTTCCGAGTGGTCCGAAGAGCCGAGGACCCAGATCGCCTAAAATTTTTCCTGGCAATAAAATACGACCTAAGGAACCATAGTATCCGCCCCGCCATGATCGTTCCTTATTTTTTTGCATTTTTTGGCCAAACAACTAGAATTCCGCGCGATTCCCATATTTTTGTGTGTTATAGCCCACACCTTCCGAGTGGTCCCGGATCTCCGGACCCCTATCGCCTAAAAGTTTTCCGGACTATCAAATAAGACCTAAGGAACCATAGTCACTGCCCAGCCATGATTGTTCCTAGGTTTTTTCGTTTTTCGGCCAAAAAACTAGAATTCCGCGCGATTCCTATATTTTCGTGTCCTATAGCCCACGCCTTCCAAGTGAACCCGGGAACTCCGGACCCCTATCGCCTAAAATTTTTCCGGACTATCAAATACGACCTAAGGAACCATAGTCACCGCCCAGCCATGATCGTTCCTCATTTTTTGCGTTTTTCGGCAAAACAACTAGAATTCCGCGCGATTCACATATTTTTGTGTGTTATAGCCCACGCCTTCCGAGTGGTCCCGGGACCTCCGGACCCCCATCGTCTAATATTTTTCCGGACAATAAAATAAGACCAAAGGAACCATAGTCACCGCCCTGCCAAGATCTTTCCACATTTTTTGCATGTTACTGAAAGAGACCTAGAATTTCGCGTGATTCCTATATTTTCGTGAGCTATACCCACGCATTCCGAGTGGTCCCAAGAGCCGCGGACCCTGATCGCCTAACATTTTTCCGGGCAATCAAATACGACCTAAGGAACTATAGTATCCGCCCCGCCATGATCGTTCCTTATTTTTTGCATTTTTCGGCCAAACAACTAGAATTCCGCGTGATTCCCATATTTTTGTGTGTTATAGCCCACACCTTCCGAGTGGTCCCGGTATCTCCGGACCCCTATCGCCTAAAAATTTTCCGGGCAATCAAATACGACCTAAGGAACCATAGTATCCTCCCCGCCATGATCGTTCCTCATTTTTTTCATTTTTCGGCCAAACAACTAGAATTCCGCGCGATCCCATATTTTTGTGTGTTATAGCCCACGCCTTCCGAGTGATCGCGGGACCTCCGGACCCCCATCTCCTAATATTTTTCCGGACAATCAAATAAGACCAAAGGAACGATAGTCACCGCCCTGCCAAGATCTTTCAATATTTTTTGCATGTTACTGAAAAAGACCTAGAATTTCGCCCGATTCCCATATTTTCGTACCCACGTATTCCGAGAGGTCCCAAGAGCCGCGGACCCCGATCGCCTAAAAATTTTCCGGGCAATCAAATTCGACCTAAGGAACCATAGTATCCGCCCAGCCATGATCGTTCCTCATTTTTTGCGTTTTTCGGCCAAACAACTAGAATTCCGCGCGATTCCCATATTTTTGTGTGTTATAGCCCACGCCTTCCGAGTGGTCCCGGGACCTCCGGACCCCCATCGCCTAATATTTTTCCGGACAATCAAATAAGACCAAAGGAACCATAGTCACCGCCCTGCCAAGATCTTTCCACATTTTTTGCATGTTACTGAAAAAGACCTAGAATTTCGCGTGATTCCCATATTTTCGTGAGCTATACCCACGCATTCCGAGTGGTCCCAAGAGCGCGATGTGATAGTCCAGAAAAATTTTAGGCAATCGGGGTCCGCGGCTCCCCGGACCACTTGGAAGGCGTGGGTATAGCACACGAAAATATGGGAATCGGGCGTAATTCAAGTTTTTTGGCCGAAAAATGCAAAAAATGAGAAACGATGATGGTGGGGCGGTTACTATGGTTCCTTAGGTCGTATTTCACGGCCCGGAAAAATTTTAGGCGATCGGGGTCCGGGGGTCCCGGAATCACTTGGAAGGGTGGGCAATAGCACACGAAAATATGGGAATTGCGCGGAATTCTAGTTTTTTGGCCGAAAAATAGACAAAACTAGGAACGATCATGGATGGGTGGTGACTATGGTTCCTTAGGTCTTATTTGATAGTCCGGAAAAATTTTAGGCGATAGGGGTCCAGAGACCCGGGACCACTCGGAAGGCGTGGGCTATAACACACAAAAATATGGGATCGCACGGAATTATAGGTCTTTTTCAGTAACATGCAAAAAATGTGGAAAGATCTTGGCAGGGCGGTGACTATGGTTCCTTTGGTCTTATTTGATTGTCCGGAAAAATAATAGGCGATGGGGGTCCAGAGGTCCCGGGACCACTCGGAAGGCGTGGGCTATAACACATAAAAATATGGGAATCGCGCGGAATTCTAGTTGTTTGGCCGAAAAACACAAAAAATGAGGAACGATCATGGCTGGGCAGTGACTATGGTTCCTTAAGTCGTATTTGATAGTCCAAAAAAATTTTAGGCGATAGGGGTCCAGAGTTCCCGGGTTCACTTGGACGGCGTGGGCTATAGGACACGAAAATATGGGAATCACGCGGAATCCTAGTTTTTTTGCCGAAAAATGGAAAAAACTTGGAACGATCATGGCTGGGCGGTGACTATGGTTCCTTAGGTCTTATTTGATAGTCCGATAAAATTTTAGGCGATAGGGGTCCGGAGACCCGGGACCACTCGGAAGGTGTGGGCTATAACACACAAAAATATGGGAATCGCGCGGAATTCTAGTTGTTTGGCCGAAAAACGCAAAAAAATAAGGAACGATCATGGCGGGGCGGATACTATGGTTCCTTAGGTCGTATTTTATTGCCCGGAAAAATTTTAGACGATCTGGGTCCGCGGGTCTTGGGACCACTCGGAAAGCGTAAGCTATAGCACACTAAAATATGCAAATCGAGCGGAGTTCTAGTTTTTTGGCCAAAAAATGCAAAGCATTTGGAACGATCATGATGGGGCGGTGACTATGGTACCTTAGTTCGTATTTGATAGTCCAGAAAATTTTTAGGCGATCGGGGTCCGCGGCTCCCTGGACCACTTGGAAGGCGTAAGCTATAGAACACTAAAATATGCATATCGCGCGGAGTTCTAGTTTTTTGGCCGAAAAATGCAAAGCATTTGGAACGATAATGGTGGGGCGGTGACTATGGTACCATAGGTCGTATTTGATAGTCCAGAAAAATTTTAGGCAATCGGGGTCCGCGGCTCCCCGGACCACTTGGAAGGCGTGGGTATAGCACACGAAAATATGGGAATCGGGCGTAATTCATGTTTTTTGGCCGAAAAATGCAAAAAATGAGAAACGATGATGGCGGGGCGGTTACTATGGTTCCTTAGGTCGTATTTGACGGCCCGGAAAAATTTTAGGCGATCGGGGTCCGGGGGTCCCGGAATCACTTGGAAGGGTGGGCAATAGCACACGAAAATATGGGAATCGCGCGGAATTCTAGTTTTTTGGCCGAAAAATAGAAAAAACTAGGAACGATCATGGATGGGTGGTGACTATTGTTCCTTAGGTCTTATTTGATAGTCCGGAAAAATTTTAGGCGATAGGGGTCCAGAGACCCGGGACCACTCGGAAGGCGTGGGCTATAACACACAAAAATATGGGATCGCACGGAATTCTAGGTCTTTTTCAGTAACATGCAAAAAATGTGGAAAGATCTTGGCAGGGCGGTGACTATGGTTCCTTTGGTCTTATTTGATTGTCCGAAAAAAAAATAGGCGATGGGGGTCCGGAGGTCCCGGGACCACTCGGAAGGCGTGGGCTATAACACACAAAAATATGGGAATCGCGCGGAATTCTAGTTGTTTGGCCGAAAAACGCAAAAAATGAGGAACGATGGCTGGGCGGTGACTATGGTTCCTTAAGTCATATTTGATAGTCCGGAAAAATTTTAGGCGATAGGGGTCCGGAGTTCCCGGGTTCACTTGGAAGGCGTGGGTTATAGGACACGAAAATATGGGAATCACGCGGAATCCTAGTTTTTTGGCAGAAAAACGGAAAAAACTTGGAACGATCATGGCTGGGCGGTGACTACGGTTCCTTAGGTCTTATTTGATAGTACGATAAAATTTTAGGCGATAGGGGTCCGCAGACCCGGGACCACTCGGAAGGTGTGGGCTATAACACACAAAAATATGGGAATCGCGCGGAATTCTAGTTGTTTGGCCGAAAAATGCAAACAAATAAGGAACGATCATGGCGGGGCAGATACTATGGTTCCTTAGGTCGTATTTTCTTGCCCGGAAAAATTTTAGGCGATCTGGGTCCGCGGCTCTTGGGACCACTCGGAAAGCGTAAGCTATAGCACACTAAAATATGCAAATCGCGCGGAGTTCTAGTTTTTTGGCCGAAAAATGCAAAGCATTTGGAATGATCATGATGGGGCGGTGACTATGGTACCTTAGTTCGTATTTGATAGTCCAGAAAATTTTTAGGCGATCGGGGTCCGCGGCTCCCTGGACCACTTGGAAGGCGTAAGCTATAGCACACTAAAATATGCATATCGCGCGGAGTTCTAGTTTTTTGGCCGAAAAATGCAAAGCATTTGGAACGATTAATGGTGGGGCGGTGACTATGGTACCTTAGGTCGTATTTGATAGTCCAGAAAATTTTTAGGCGATCGGGGTCTGCGGCTACCCGTACCACTTGGAAGGCGTGGGTATAGCACACGAAAATATGGGAATCGGGCGTAATTCTAGTTTTTTGGCCGAAAAATGTAAAAAATGAGAAACGATGATGGCGGAGCGGATACTATGGTTCCTTAGGTCTTATTTGATAGTCCGGAAAAATTTTAGGCGATAGGGGTCCGGAGGTCCCGGGACCACTCGGAAGGTGTGGGTTATAACACACAAAAATATGGGAATCACGCGGAATTCAAGTTGTTTGGCCGAAAAACGCAAAAAATAAGGAACGATCATGGCGGGGCGAATACTATGGTTCCTTAGGTCGTATTTGATTGCCCGGAAAAATGTTAGGTGATCAGGGTCCGCGGCTCTTAGGACCACTCGGAATGCGTGGGTATAGCTCATGAAAATATGGGAATCACGAGAAATTCTAGGTCTTTTTCAGTAACATGCAAAAAATGTGGAAAGATCTTGGTAGGGCGGTGACTATGGTTCCTTTGGTCTTATTTGATTGTCCGGAAAAATATTAGATGATGGGGGTCCGGAGGTCCTGGGACCACTCGGAAGGCGTGGGCTATAACACACAAAAATATGTGAATCGCGCGGAATTCTAGTTGTATGGCCGAAAAATGCAAAAAATAAGGAACGATCATGGCGGGGCGGATACTATGGTTCCTTAGGTCGAATTTGATTGCCCGGAAAATTTTTAGCCGATCGGGGTCCGCGGCTCTTGGGACCAGTTGGAATACGTGGGTATAGCACACGAAAATATGGGAATCGGGCGAAATTCTAGGTCTTTTTCAGTAACATGCAAAAAATGTTGAAAGATCTTGGCAGGGCGGTGACTATGGTTCCTTTGGTCTTATTTGATTGTCCGGAAAAATATTAGGAGATGGGGGTCCGGAGGTCCCGGGACCACTCGGAAGGAGTGGGCTATAACACACAAAAATATGGGAATCGCGCGAAATTCTAGTTGTTTGGCCGAAAAACGCAAAAAATGAGGAACGATCATGGCTGGGCGGTGACTATGGTTCCTTAGGTCGTATTTGATTGTCCGGAAAAATTTTAGGCGATAGGGGTCCGGAGTTCCCGGGTTCACTTGGAAGGCGTGGGCTATAGGACACGAAAATATGGGAATCACGCGGAATCCTAGTTTTTGGGCCGAAAAACGGAAAAAACTAGGAACGATCATGGCTGGGCGGTGACTATGGTTCCTTAGGTCTTATTTGATAGTCCGGAAAACTTTTAGGCGATAGGGGTCCGGAGACCCAGGACCACTCGGAAGGTGTGGGCTATAACACACAAAAATATGGGAATCGCGCGGAATTCTAGTTGTTTGGCCGAAAAACGCAAAAAAATAAGGAACGATCATGGCGGGGTGGATAGTATGGTTCCATAGGTCGTATTTTATTGCCAGGAAATATTTTAGGCGATCTGGGTCCGCGGCTCTTCGGACCACTCGGAAGGCATAAGCTATAGCACACTAAAATATGCAAATCGCGCGGAGTTCTAGTTTTTTGGCTGGTGGGGCGGTGACTATGGTACCTTAGGTCTTATTTGATAGTCCAGAAAATTTTTAGGCGATCGGGGTCCGCGGCTCCCCGGACCACTTGGAAGGCGTGGGTATAGCACACGAAAATATGGGAATCGGGCGTAATTCAAGTTTTTTGGCCGAAAAATGCAAAAAATGAGAAACGATGATGGCGGGGCGGTTACCATGGTTCCTTAGGTCGTATTTGACGGCCCGGAAAAATTTTAGGCGATCGGGGTCCGGGGGTCCCGGAATCACTTGGAAGGGTGGGCAATAGCACACGAAAATATGGGAATCACGCGGAATTCTAGTTTTTTGGCCGAAAAACGGAAAAAACTAGGAACGATCATGGATGGGTGGTGACTATGGTTCCTTAGGTCTTATTTGATAGTCCGGAAAAATTTTAGGCGATAGGGGTCCAGAGACCCAGGACCACTCGGAAGGCGTGGGCTATAACACACAAAAATATGGGATCGCGCGGAATTCTAGGTCTTTTTCAGTAACATGCAAAAAATGTGGAAAGATCTTGGCAGGGCGGTGACTATGGTTCCTTTGGTCTTATTTGATTTTCCGGAAAAATAATAGGCGATGGGGTCCGGAGGTCCCGGGACCACTCGGAAGGCGTGGGCTATAACACACAAAAATATGGAAATCGCGCGGAATTCTAGTTGTTTGGCCGAAGAACGCAAAAAATGTGGAAAGATCTTGGCAGGGCGGTGACTATGGTTCCTTTGGTCTTGTTTGATTGTATGGAAAAATAATAGGCGATGGGGGTCCGGAGGTCCCGGGACCACTCGGAAGGCGTGGGCTATAACACACAAAAATATGGGAATCGCGCGGAATTCTAGTTGTTTGGCCGAAAAATGCAAAAAATGAGGAACGATCATGGCTGGGCGGTGACTATGGTTCCGTAAGTCGTATTTGATAGTCCGGAAAAATTTTAGGCGATAGGGGTCCGGAGTTCCCGGGTTCACTTGGAAGGCGTGGGCTATAGGACACGAAAATATGGGAATCACGCGGAATCCTAGTTTTTGGGCCGAAAAACGGAAAAAACTAGGAACGATCATGGCTGGGCGGTGACTATGGTTCCTTAGGTCTTATTTGATAGTCCGATAAAATTTTAGGCAATAGGGGTCCGGAGACCCGGGACCACTCGGAAGGTGTGGGCTATAACACACAAAAATATGGGAATTGCGCGGAATTCTAGTTGTTTGGCCGAAAAACGCAAAAAAATAAGGAACGATCATGGCGGGGCGGATACTATGGTTCCTTAGGTCGAATTTGATTGCCCGGAAAAATTTTAGCCGATCGGGGTCCGCGGCTCTTGGGACCACTCGATATACGTGGGTATAGTACACGAAAATATGGGAATCGGGCGAAATTCTAGGTCTTTTTTAGTAACATGCAAAAAATGTTGAAAGATCTTGGCAGGGCGGTGACTATGGTTCCTTTGGTCTTATTTGATTGCCCGGAAAAATTTTAGGCGATCTGGGTCCGCGGCTCTTGGGACCACTCGGAAAGCGTAAGCTATAGCACACTAAAATATGCAAATCGCGCGGAGTTCTAGTTTTTTGGCCGAAAAATGCAAAGCATTTGGAAGATCATGGTGGGGCAGTGACTATGGTACCTTAGTTCGTATTTGATAGTCCAGAAAATTTTTAGGCGATCGGGGTCCGCGGCTCCCTGGACCACTTGGAAGGCGTAAGCTATAGCACACTAAAATATGCAAATCGCGCGGAGTTCTAGTTTTTTGGTCGAAAAATGCAAAGCATTTGGAACGATCATGGTGGGGCGGTGACTATGGTACCTTAGATCGTATTTGATTGTCCAGAAAATTTTTAGGCGATCGGGGTCTGCGGCTACCCGTATCACTTGGAAGGCGTGGGTATAGCACACGAAAATATGGGAATCGGGCGTAATTCTAGTTTTTTGGCCGAAAAATGCAAAAAATGAGAAACGATGATGGCGGGGCGGATACTATGGTTCCTTAGGTCTTATTTGATAGTCCGGAAAAATTTTAGGCGATAGGGGTCCGGAGGTCCCGGGACCACTCGGAAGGTGTGGGTTATAACACACAAAAATATGGGAATCGCGCGAAATTCTAGTTGTTTGGCCGAAAAACGCAAAAAATAAGGAACGATCATGGCGGGGCGGATACTATGGTTCCTTAGGTCGTATTTGATAGTCCGGAAAAATTTTAGGCGATAGGGGTCAGGAGGTCCCGGGACCACTCGGAAGGCGTGGGCTATAACACACAAAAATATGGGAATCGCGCGGAATTCTAGTTGTTTGGCCGAAAAATGCAAAAAATGAGGAACGATCATGGGGGGGTGGTTACTATGGTTACTTAGGTGGTATTTGATGGCCCGGAAAATTTTTAGGCAATCGGGGTTCGGGGTTCCCGGGACCCCTTGGAAGGCGTGGGCTAAAGCACACGAAAATATGGAAATCGCGCGGAATTCTAGTTTTTAGGCTGAAAAACACAAAAGACTAGGAATGATCATGGCGGGGCGGTGACTATGGTTCCTTAGGTCGTATTTGATAGTCTGAAAAATTTTTAGGCGATCCGGCTCCGGGGGGCCCGACCCACTCGGAAGGCGTGGGCGATAGCACACAAAAATATGGGAATCGGGCGGAATTCTAGTTTTTTGGCAAAAAAATGCAAAAAATGAGAAACGATCATGGCGAGGCGGTGACTATGGTTCCTTAGGTCCTAATTGATGGCCGAAAAGTTTTTAGGCGATCCGAGTCCGGCGGCCCGGCCCACTCGGAAGGCGTGGGCAATAGCACACAAAATTATGGTATTCGAGCGGAATTCTAGTTTTTTTGCCGAAAAACGCAATAAATGAGGATCGATCATGGCGGGGCGGTGACTATGGTTCCTTAGGTCGTATTTGATGGCCCGGAAAATTTTAGGCGATCGGGGTCCACGGCTCCCGGGACCACTCGGAAGGCGTAAGCTATAGCACACTAAAATATGCAAATCGCGCGGAGTTCTAGTTTTTTTGCCGAAAAAGGCAAAGCATTTGGAACTATCATGGTGGGGCGGTGACTATGGTTCCTTAGGTTGTATTTGATAGTCCGGAAAAATTTTAGGCGATAGGGGTCAGGAGGTCCCGGGACCACTCGGAAGGCGTGGGCTATAACACACAAAAATATGGGAATCGCGCGAAATTCTAGTTGATTGGCCGAAAAATGCAAAAAATGAGGAACGATCATGGCGGGGTGGTTACTATGGTTCCTTAGGTCGTATTTGATGGCCTGGAAAATTTTTAGGTGATCGGGGTTCGGGGTTCCCGGGACCCCTTGGAAGGCGTGGGCTAAAGCACACGAAAATATGGAAATCGCACAGAATTCTAGTTTTTTGGCTGAAAAACGCAAAAGACTAGGAACGATCATGGCGGGGTGGTGACTATGGTTCCTTAGGTCGTATTTGATAGTCTGGAAAATTTTTAGGTGATCCGGCTCCGGGGGGCCCGACTCACTCGGAAGGCGTGGGCGATAGCACACAAAAATATGGGAATCGGGTGGAATTCTAGTTTTTTGGCCAAAAAATGAAAAAAATGAGGAACGATCATGGCGAGGCAGTGACTATGGTTCCTTAGGTCCTAATTGATGGCCCGAAAATTTTTTAGGCGATCCGAGTCCGGCGGTCAGGCCCACTCGGAAGGCATGGGCAATAGCACACAAAAATATGGTAATCGAGCGGAATTCTTTTTTGTTGGCCAAGAAATGCAAAAAATGAGGAACGATCATGGCGAGGCGGTGACTATGGTTCCTTAGGTCCTAATTGATGGCCGAAAAGTTTTTAGGCGATCCGAGTCCGGCGGCCCGGCCCACTCGGAAGGCGTGGGCAATAGCACACAAAAATATGGTAATCGAGCGGAATTGTAGTTTTTTGGCCGAAAAACGCAATAAATGAGGATCGATCATGGCGGGGCGGTAACTATGGTTCCTTAGGTCGTATTTGATGGCCCGGAAAATTTTAGGCGATCGGGGTCCACGGCTCCCGGGGCCACTCGGAAGGCGTAAGCTATAGCAAACTAAAATATGCAAATCGCGCTGAGTTCTAGTTTTTTGGCCGAAAAATGCAAAGCATTTGGAACGATCATGGTGGGGCGGTGACTATGGTACCTTAGGTCGTATTTGATAGACCGGAAAATTTTTAGGCGATCGGGGTCCGCGGCTCCCCGGACCACTTGGAAGGCGTGGGTATAGCACACGAAAATATGGGAATCGGGCGTAATTCTAGTTTTTTGGCCGAAAAATGCAAAAAATGAGAAACGATGATGGCGGGGCGGATACTATGGTTCCTTAGGTCTTATTTGATAGTCCGGAAAAATTTTAGGCGATAGGGGTCAGGAGGTCCCAGGACCACTCGGAAGGCGTGGGCTATAACTCACAAAAATATGGCAATCGCGCGGAATTCTAGTTGATTAGCCGAAAAACGCAAAAAATGAGGAACGATCATGGCGGGGTGGTTACTATGGTTCCTTAGGTCGTATTTGATGGCCCGGAAAATTTTTAGGCGATCGGGGTTTGGGGTTCCCGGGACCCCTTGGAAGGCGTGGGCTAAAGCACAAGAAAATATGGAAATCGCGCGGAATTCTAGGTTTTTGGCTGAAAAATGCAATAGACTAGGAACGATCATGGCGGGGCGGTGACTATGGTTCCTTAGGTCATATTTGATAGTCCGAAAAATTTTTAGGCGATCCGGCTCCGAGGGGGGCCGACCCACTCGGAAGGCGTGGGCGATAGCTCACAAAATTATGGGAATCGGGTGGAATTCTAGTTTTTTGGCCAAAAAATGCAAAAAATGAGGAACGATCATGGCGAGGCGGTGACTATGGTTCCTTAGGTCCTAATTGATGGCCCGAAATATTTTTAGGCGATCCGAGTCCGGCGGCCCGGCCCACTCGGAAGGCATGGGCAATATCAATCAAAAATATGGTAATCGAGCGGAATTCTATTTTTTTGGCCAAAAATGCAAAAAATGAGGAACGATCATGGCGAGGTGGTGACTATGGTTCCTTAGGTCCTAATTGATGGCCCGAAAAGTTTTTAGGCGATCCGAGTCCGGCGGCCCGGCCCACTCGGAAGGCGTGAGCAATAGCACACAAAAATATGGTAATCGAGCGGAATTCTAGTTTTTTGGCTGAAAAACGCAATAAATGAGGAACGATCATGGCAGGGAGGTGACTATGGTTCCTTAGGTCGTATTTGATGGCCCGGAAAATTTTAGACGATCGGGGTCCACGGCTCCCGGGACCACTCGGAAGGCGTAAGCTATAGCACACTAAAATATGCAAATCGCGCGTAGTTCTAGTTTTTTGGCCGAAAAATGCAAAGCATTTGGAACGATCATGGTCGGGCGGTGACTATGGTACCTTAGGTCGTATTTGATAGTCCAGAAAATTCTTAGGCGATCGGGGTCTGCGGCTACCCGTACCACTTGGAAGGCGTGGGTATAGCACACGAAAATATGGGAATCGGGCGTAATTCTAGTTTTTTGGCCGAAAAATGCAAAAAATGAGAAACGATGATGGCGGGGCTGTTACTATCGTTCCTTAGGTCGTATTTGACGGCCCGGAAAATTTTTATTCGATCGGGGTCCGGGGGTCTCAGAACCACTTGGAAGGGTGGGCAATAGCACACAAAAATATTGTAATCGGGCGGAATTCTAGTTTTTTGGCCGAAAAACACAACAAATGAGGAATGCTCATGGCTGGGCGGTGACTATGGTTCCTTAGGTCGTATTTGATAGTTCGGAAAATTTTTTGGTGATAGGGGTCCGGAGTTCCCGGGTTCACTTGGAAGGCGTGGGCTATAGGACACGAAAATATGGGAATCACGCGGAATTCTAGTTTTTTGGCTGAAAAACGGAAAAAACTAGGAACGATCATGGCTGGGCGGTGACTCTGGTTCCTTAGGTCTTATTTGATAGTCCGAAAAAATTTTAGGCGATAGGGGTCCGGAGACCCGGGACCACTCGGAAGGCGTGGGCTATATATAACACAATAAAATATGGGATCGCGCGGAATTCTAGTTGTTTGGCCGAAAAATGCAAAAAATAAGGAACGATCATGGTGGGGCGGTGACTATGGTTCCTTAGGTCGTATTTGATGGCCCGGAAAATTTTAGGCGATCGGGGTTCGGGGTTCCCGGGACCCCTTGGAAGGCGTGGGCTAAAGCACACGAAAATATGGAAATCGCGCGGAATTCTAGTTTTTTGGCTGAAAAACACAAAAGACTAGGATCGATCATGGCGGGGCGGTGACTATGGTTCCTTAGGTCGTATTTGATAGTTCAGAAAATTTTTAGGCGATCCGGCTCCGGGTGGCCCGACCCACTCGGAAGGCCTGGGCGATAGCACACAAAAATATGGGAATCGGGTGGAATTCTAGTTTTTTTGGCCAAGAAATGCAAAAAATGAGGAACGATCATGGCGAGGCAGTGACTATGGTTCCTTAGGTCCTAATTGATGGCCCGAAAATTTTTTAGGCGATCCGAGTCCGGCGGCCCGGCCCACTCGGAAGGCGTGGGCAATAGCACACAAAAATATGGTAATCGAGCGGAATTCTAATTTTTTGGTCGAAAAACGCAATAAATGTGGAACGATCATGGCGGGGAGGTGACTATGGTTCCTTAGGTCATATTTGATGGCCCGGAAAATTTTAGACGATCGGGGTCCACGGCTCCCGGGACCACTCGGAAGGCGTAAGCTATAGCACACTAAAATATGCAAATCGCGCGTAGTTCTAGTTTTTTGGCCGAAAAATGCAAAGCATTTGGAACGATCATGGTCGGGCGGTGACTATGGTACCTTAGGTCGTATTTGATAGTCCAGAAAATTCTTAGGCGATCGGGGTCTGCGGCTACCTGTACCACTTGGAAGGCGTGGGTATAGCACACGAAAATATGGGAATCGGGCGTAATTCTAGTTTTTTGGCCGAAAAATGCAAAAAATGAGAAACGATGATTGCGGGGCTGTTACTATCGTTCCTTAGGTCGTATTAGACGGCCCGAAAAATTTTTAGGCGATCGGGGTCCGGGGGTCCCGGAACCACTAGGAAGGGTGGGCAATAGCACACAAAAATATTGTAATCGGGCGGAATTCTAGTTTTTTGGCCGAAAAACGCAACAAATGAGGAATGATCATGGCTGGGCGGTGACTATGGTTCCTTAGGTCGTATTTGATAGTCCGGAAAAATTTTAGGTGATAGGGGTCCGGAGTTCACGGTTTCACTTGGAAGGCGTGGGCTATAGGACACGAAAATATGGGAATCGCGCGGAATTCTAGTTTTTTGGCCGAAAAACGGAAAAAACTAGGAACGATCCTGGCTGGGCGGTGACTATGGTTCCTTAGGTCTTATTTGATAGTCCGGAAAATTTTTAGGCGATAGGTGTCCGGAGACCCGGGACCACTCGGAAGGCGTGGACTATATATAACACACTAAAATATGGGATCGCGCGGAATTCTAGTTGTATTGCCAAAAAATGCAAAAAATGAGGAACGATCATGGCGGGGCGGTGACTATGGTTCCTTAGGTCATATTTGATGGCCCGGAAAATTTTAGGCGATTGGGGTTCGGGGTTCCCGGGACCCCTTGGAAGGCGTGGGCTAAAGCACACGAAAATATGGAAATCGCGCGGAATTCTAGTTTTTTGGCTGAAAAACACAAAAGACTAGGAACGATCATGGCGGGGTGGTGACTATGGTTCCTTAGGTCATATTTGATAGTCCGGAAAATTTTTAGGCGATCCGGCTCCGGGGGGCCCGACCCACTCGGAAGGCGTGGGCGATAGCACACAAAAATATGGGAATCGGGCGGAATTCTAGTTTTTTGGCCAAGAAATGCAAAAAATGAGGAACGATCATGGCGAGGCGGTGACTATGGTTCCTTAGGTCCTAATGGATGGCCCAAAAAGTTTTTAGGCGATCCGAGTCCGGCGGCCCGGCCCACTCGGAAGGCGTGGGCAATAGCACACAAAAATATGGTAATCGAGCGTAATTCTAGTTTTTTGGCCGAAAAACGCAATAAATGAGGATCGATCATGGCGTGGCGGTGACTATGGTTCCTTAGGTCGTATTTGATGGCCCGGAAAATTTTAGGCGATCGGGGTCCACGGCTCCCGGGACCACTCGGAAGGCGTAAGCTATAGCACACTAAAATTTGCAAATCGCGCGGAGTTCTTATTTTTTGGCCGAAAAATGCAAAGCATTTGGAACGATCATGGTGGGGCGGTGACTATGGTACCTTAGGTCGTATTTGATGTCCCGAAAAATTTTAGGCGATCGAGGTCCGGAGTTCCCGGGTTCACTTGGAAGGCGTGGGCTATAGGACACGAAAATATGGGAATCGCGCGGAATTCTAGTTTTTTGGCCGAAAAACGGAAAAACTAGGAACGATCATGGCTGGGCGGTGACTATGGTTCCTTAGGTCTTTTTTGATAGTCCGAAAAAATTTTAGGCGATAGGGGTCCGGAGACCCGGGACCACTCGGAAGGCGTGGGCTATAACACAAAAAAATATGGGATCGCGCGGAATTCTAGTTGTTTGGCCGAAAAATGCAAAAAATGAGGAACGATCATGGCGGGGCGGTGACTATGGTTCCTTAGGTCATATTTGATAGTCCGGAAAATTTTTAGGTGATCCGGCTCCGGGGGGCCCGACCCACTCGGATGGCGTGGGCAATAGCACACAAAAATATGGGAATCGGGCGGAATTCTAGTTTTTTGGCCAAGAAATGCTATAAATGAGGAACGATCATGGCGAGGCGGTGACTATGGTTCCTTAGGTCCTAATTGATGGCCCAAAAATTTTTTAGGCGATCCGAGTCCGGCGGCCCGGCCCACTCGGAAGGCGTGGGCAATAGCACACAAAATATGATAATCGAGCGGAATTCTAGTTTTTTGGCTGAAAAACGCAATAAATGAGGAACGATCATGGCGGGGCGGTGACTATGGTTCCTTAGGTCGTATTTGATGGCCCGGAAAATTTTAGGCGATCGGGGTCCACGGCTCCCGGGACCACTCGGAAGGCGTAAGCTATAGCACACAAAAATATGGTAATCGAGCGGAATTCTAGTTTTTTGGCCGAAAAACGCAATAAATGAGGAACGATCATGGCGGGGCGGTGACTATGGTTCCTTAGGTCGTATTTGATGGCCCGGAAAATTTTAGGCGATCGGGGTTCGGGGTTCCCGGGACCCCTTGGAAGGCGTGGGCTAAAGCACACGAAAATATGGAAATCGCGCGGAATTCTAGTTTTTTGGCTGAAAAACACAAAAGACTAGGATCGATCATGGCGGGGCGGTGACTATGGTTCCTTAGGTCGTATTTGATAGTTCAGAAAATTTTTAGGCGATCCGGCTCCGGGTGGCCCGACCCACTCGGAAGGCCTGGGCGATAGCACACAAAAATATGGGAATCGGGTGGAATTCTAGTTTTTTTGGCCAAGAAATGCAAAAAATGAGGAACGATCATGGCGAGGCAGTGACTATGGTTCCTTAGGTCCTAATTGATGGCCCGAAAATTTTTTAGGCGATCCGAGTCCGGCGGCCCGGCCCACTCGGAAGGCGTGGGCAATAGCACACAAAAATATGGTAATCGAGCGGAATTCTAATTTTTTGGTCGAAAAACGCAATAAATGTGGAACGATCATGGCGGGGAGGTGACTATGGTTCCTTAGGTCATATTTGATGGCCCGGAAAATTTTAGACGATCGGGGTCCACGGCTCCCGGGACCACTCGGAAGGCGTAAGCTATAGCACACTAAAATATGCAAATCGCGCGTAGTTCTAGTTTTTTGGCCGAAAAATGCAAAGCATTTGGAACGATCATGGTCGGGCGGTGACTATGGTACCTTAGGTCGTATTTGATAGTCCAGAAAATTCTTAGGCGATCGGGGTCTGCGGCTACCTGTACCACTTGGAAGGCGTGGGTATAGCACACGAAAATATGGGAATCGGGCGTAATTCTAGTTTTTTGGCCGAAAAATGCAAAAAATGAGAAACGATGATTGCGGGGCTGTTACTATCGTTCCTTAGGTCGTATTAGACGGCCCGAAAAATTTTTAGGCGATCGGGGTCCGGGGGTCCCGGAACCACTAGGAAGGGTGGGCAATAGCACACAAAAATATTGTAATCGGGCGGAATTCTAGTTTTTTGGCCGAAAAACGCAACAAATGAGGAATGATCATGGCTGGGCGGTGACTATGGTTCCTTAGGTCGTATTTGATAGTCCGGAAAAATTTTAGGTGATAGGGGTCCGGAGTTCACGGTTTCACTTGGAAGGCGTGGGCTATAGGACACGAAAATATGGGAATCGCGCGGAATTCTAGTTTTTTGGCCGAAAAACGGAAAAAACTAGGAACGATCCTGGCTGGGCGGTGACTATGGTTCCTTAGGTCTTATTTGATAGTCCGGAAAATTTTTAGGCGATAGGTGTCCGGAGACCCGGGACCACTCGGAAGGCGTGGACTATATATAACACACTAAAATATGGGATCGCGCGGAATTCTAGTTGTATTGCCAAAAAATGCAAAAAATGAGGAACGATCATGGCGGGGCGGTGACTATGGTTCCTTAGGTCATATTTGATGGCCCGGAAAATTTTAGGCGATTGGGGTTCGGGGTTCCCGGGACCCCTTGGAAGGCGTGGGCTAAAGCACACGAAAATATGGAAATCGCGCGGAATTCTAGTTTTTTGGCTGAAAAACACAAAAGACTAGGAACGATCATGGCGGGGTGGTGACTATGGTTCCTTAGGTCATATTTGATAGTCCGGAAAATTTTTAGGCGATCCGGCTCCGGGGGGCCCGACCCACTCGGAAGGCGTGGGCGATAGCACACAAAAATATGGGAATCGGGCGGAATTCTAGTTTTTTGGCCAAGAAATGCAAAAAATGAGGAACGATCATGGCGAGGCGGTGACTATGGTTCCTTAGGTCCTAATGGATGGCCCAAAAAGTTTTTAGGCGATCCGAGTCCGGCGGCCCGGCCCACTCGGAAGGCGTGGGCAATAGCACACAAAAATATGGTAATCGAGCGTAATTCTAGTTTTTTGGCCGAAAAACGCAATAAATGAGGATCGATCATGGCGTGGCGGTGACTATGGTTCCTTAGGTCGTATTTGATGGCCCGGAAAATTTTAGGCGATCGGGGTCCACGGCTCCCGGGACCACTCGGAAGGCGTAAGCTATAGCACACTAAAATATGCAAATCGCGCGGAGTTCTTATTTTTTGGCCGAAAAATGCAAAGCATTTGGAACGATCGTGGTGGGGCGGTGACTATGGTACCTTAGGTCGTATTTGATGTCCCGAAAAATTTTAGGCGATCGAGGTCCGGAGTTCCCGGGTTCACTTGGAAGGCGTGGGCTATAGGACACGAAAATATGGGAATCGCGCGGAATTCTAGTTTTTTGGCCGAAAAACGGAAAAACTAGGAACGATCATGGCTGGGCGGTGACTATGGTTCCTTAGGTCTTTTTTGATAGTCCGAAAAAATTTTAGGCGATAGGGGTCCGGAGACCCGGGACCACTCGGAAGGCGTGGGCTATAACACAAAAAAATATGGGATCGCGCGGAATTCTAGTTGTTTGGCCGAAAAATGCAAAAAATGAGGAACGATCATGGCGGGGCGGTGACTATGGTTCCTTAGGTCATATTTGATAGTCCGGAAAATTTTTAGGTGATCCGGCTCCGGGGGGCCCGACCCACTCGGATGGCGTGGGCAATAGCACACAAAAATATGGGAATCGGGCGGAATTCTAGTTTTTTGGCCAAGAAATGCTATAAATGAGGAACGATCATGGCGAGGCGGTGACTATGGTTCCTTAGGTCCTAATTGATGGCCCAAAAATTTTTTAGGCGATCCGAGTCCGGCGGCCCGGCCCACTCGGAAGGCGTGGGCAATAGCACACAAAATATGATAATCGAGCGGAATTCTAGTTTTTTGGCTGAAAAACGCAATAAATGAGGAACGATCATGGCGGGGCGGTGACTATGGTTCCTTAGGTCGTATTTGATGGCCCGGAAAATTTTAGGCGATCGGGGTCCACGGCTCCCGGGACCACTCGGAAGGCGTAAGCTATAGCACACAAAAATATGGTAATCGAGCGGAATTCTAGTTTTTTGGCCGAAAAACGCAATAAATGAGGAACGATCATGGCGGGGCGGTGACTATGGTTCCTTAGGTCGTATTTGATGGTTCGGAAAATTTTACGCGATCGGGGTCCACGGCTCCCGGGACCACTAGGAAGGCGTAAGCTATAGCACACTAAAATATGCAAATCGCGCGGAGTTCTAATTTTTTGGCCGAAAAATGCAAAGCATTTGGAACGATCATGGTGGGGCGGTGACTACGGTACCTTAGGTCGTATTTGATAGTCCGAAAAATCTTTAGGCGATCGGGGTCCGCGGCTCCCCGGACCACTTGGAAGGCGTGGGTATAGCACACGAAAATATGGGAATCGGGCGTAATTCTAGTTTTTTGGCCGAAAAATGCAAAAAATGAGAAATGATGATGGCGGGGCAATTACTATGGTTCCTTAGGTCGTATTTGATGGCCCGAAAAAATTTTAGGCGATCGGGGTCCGGGGGTCCCGGAACCACTTGGAAGGGTGGGCAATAGCACACAAAAATATTGTAATCGGGCGGAATTCTAGTTTTTTGGCCGAAAAACGCAACAGATGAGGAATCATCATGGCTGGGCGGTGACTATGGTTTCTTAGGTCGTATTTGATAGTCCGGAAAAATTTTAGGCGATAGGGGTCCGGAGTTCCCGGGTTCATTGGAAGGCGTGGGCTATAGGACACGAAAATATGGGAATTGCACGAAATTCTAGTTTTTTGGCCGAAAAATGGAAACATTAAGAATGATAATGGCTGGGCGGTGACTATGGTTCCTTAGGTCTTATTTGATAGTCCGAACAAATTTTAGGCGATAGGGGTCAGGAGACCCGGGACGACTCGGAAGGCGTGGGCTATAACACACTAAAATATGGGATCGCGCGAAATTCTAGTTGTTTGGCCGAAAAACGCAAAAAATGAGGAACGATCATGAAGGGGTGGTTACTATGGTTCCTTAGGTCGTATTTGATGTCCCGGAAAATTTTTAGGTGATCGGGGTTCGGGGTTCCCGGGACCCCTTGGAAGGCGTGGGCTAAAGCACACGAAAATATGGAAATCGCGCGGAATTCTTGTTTTTTGGCTGAAAAATGCAAAAGACTAGGAACGATCATGGCGTGGCGGAGACTATGGTTCCTTAGGTCGTATTTGATAGTCCGGAAAATTTTTAGGCGATCCGGCTCCGGGGGCCCGACCCACTCGGAAGGCGTGGGCGATAGCACACAAAAATATGGGAATCGGGCGGAATTCTAGTTTTTTGGCCAAGAAATGCAAAAAATGAGGAATGATCATGGCGAGGCGGTGACTATGGTTCCTTAGGTCCTAATTGATGGCCCGAAAATATTTTAGGCGATAGGGGTCCGGAGACCCGGGACCACTCGGATGGCGTGGGCTATAACACACAAATAAATGGGATCGCGCGGAATTCTAGTTTTTTGGCTGAAAAACGCAATAAATGAGGAACGATCATGGCGGGGCGGTGACTTTGGTTCCTTAGGTCGTATTTGATGGCCCGAAAAATTTTATGCGATCGGGGTCCACGGCTCCCGGGACCACTCGGAAGGCGTAAGCTATAGCACACAAAAATATGGTAGTCGAGAGGAATTCTAGTTTTTTGGCCGAAAAACGCAATAAATGAGGAACGATCATGGCGTGCGGTGACTATGGTTCCTTAGGTCGTATTTGATGGCCCGGAAAATTTTAGGCGATCGGGGTCCACGGCTCCCGGGACCACTCGGAAGGCGTAAGCTATAGCACACTAAAATATGCAAATCGCGCGGAGTTCTAGTTTTTTGGCCGAAAAATGCAAAGCATTTGGAATGATCATGGTGGGGCGGTGACTATGGTACCTTAGGTCGTATTTGATAGTCCGGAAATTTTTTAGGCGATCGGGATCCGCGGCTCCCCGGACCACTTGGAAGGCGTGGGTATAGCACACGAAAATATGGGAATCGGGCGTAATTCTAGTTTTTTTTGCCGAAAAATGCAAAAAATGAGAAACGATGATGGCGGGGATGTTACTATGGTTCCTTAGGTCGTATTTGACGGCCCAGAAAAATTTTAGGCGATCGGGGTCCGGGGGTCCCGGAACCACTTGGAAGGGTGGGCAATAGCACACAAAAATATTGTAATCAGGCGGAATTTTAGTTTTTTGGCCGAAAAATACAACAAATGAGGAATGATCATGGCTGGGCGGTGACTATGGTTCCTTAGGTCGTATTTGATAGTCCGGAAAAATTTTAGGCGATAGGGGTCCGGAGTTCTCGGGTTCACTTGGAAGGCGTGGGCTATAGGACACGAAAATATGGGAATCGCGCGGAATTCTAGTGTTTTGGCCGAAAAACGGAAAAAACTAGGAACGATCATGGCTGGGCGGTGACTATGGTTCCTTAGGTCTTATTTGATAGTCCAGAAAAATTTTAGGCGATAGGGGTCCGGAGACCCGGGACCACTCGGATGGCGTGGGCTATAACACACAAATATGTGGGATCGCGCGGAATTCTATTTGTTTGGCCGAAAAACGCAAAAAATGAGGAATGCCCATGGCGGGGTGGTTACTATGGTTCCTTAGGTGGTATTTGATGGCCCGAAAAATTTTTAGGCGATCGGGGCTCGGGGTTCCCGAGACCCCTTGGAAGGCGTGGGCTAAAGCACACGAAAATATGGAAACCGCGCGGAATTCTAGTTTTTTGGCTGAAAAATGCAAAAGACTAGGAACGATCATGGTGGGGCGGTGACTATGGTTCCTTAGGTCGTATTTGATAGTCCGGAAAATTTTTAGGCGATCCAGCTCCGGGGGGCCCGACCCACTCGGAAGGCGTGGGCAATAGCACACAAAAATATGGTAATCGAGCGGAATTCTATTTTTTTCACCAAAAAATGCAAAAAATGAGGAACGATCATTGCGAGGCGGTGACTATGGTTCCTTAGGTGCTAATTGATGTCCCGAAACGTTTTTAGGCGATCCGAGTCCGGCGGCCCGGCGCTCTCGGAAGGCGTGGGCAATAGCACACAAAAATATGGTAATCGAGCGGAATTCTAGTTTTTTGGCCGAAAAATGCAATAAATGAGGAACGATCATGGCGGGGCGGTGACTATGGTTCCTTAGGTCGTATTTGATGGCCCGGAAAATTTTAGGCGATCGGGGTCCACGGCTCCCGGGACCACTCGGAAGGCGTAAGCTATAGCACACTAAAATATGCAAATCGCACGGAGTTCTAGTTTTTTGGCCGAAAAATGCAAAGCATTTGGAACGATCATGGTGGGGCGGTGACTATGGTACCTTAGGTCGTATTTGATAGTCCGGAAATTTTTTAGGCGATCGGGATCCGCGGCTACCCGGACCACTTGGAAGGCGTGGGTATAGCACACGAAAATATGGGAATCGGGCGTAATTCTAGTTTTTTGGCCGAAAAATGCAAAAAATGAGAAACGATGATGGCGGGGATGTTACTATGGTTCCTTAGGTCGTATTTGACGGCCCAGAAAAATTTTAGGCGATCGGGGTCCGGGGGTCCCGGAACCACTTGGAAGGGTGGGCAATAGCACACAAAAATATTGTAATCAGGCGGAATTCTAGTTTTTTGGCCGAAAAACGCAACAAATGAGGAATGATCATGGCTGGGCGGTGACTATGGTTCCTTAGGTCGTATTTGATAGTCCGGAAAAATTTTAGGCAATAGGGGTCCGTAGTTCCCGGGTTCACTTGGAAGGCGTATAGGACACGAAAATATGGGAATCGCGCGGAATTCTAGTTTTTTGGCCGAAAAACAGAAAAAACTAGGAACGATCATGGCTGGGCGGTGACTATGGTTCCTTAGGTCTTATTTGATAGTCCAGAAAAATTTTAGGCGATAGGGGTCCGGAGACCCGGGACCACTCGGATGGCGTGGGCTATAACACACAAATATATGGGATCGCGCGGAATTCTAGTTGTTTGGCCGAAAAACGCAAAAAATGAGGAACGCTCATGGCGGGGTGGTTACTATGGTTCCTTAGGTGGTATTTGATGACCCGGAAAATTTTTAGGCGATCGGGTCTCGGGAACCCCGAGACCCCTTGGAAGGCGTGGGCTAAAGCACACGAAAATATGGAAACCGCGCGGAATTCTTGTTTTTTGGCTGAAAAGTGCAAAAGACTAGAAACGATCATGGCGGGGCGGTGACTATGGTTCCTTAGGTCGTATTTGATAGTCCGGAAAATTTTTAGGCGATCCAGCTCCGGGGGGCCCGACCCACTCGGAAGGCGTGGGCGATAGCACACAAAAATATGGGAATCGGGCGGAATTCTAGTTTTTTGGCCAAAAAATGCAAAAAATGAGGAACGATCATGGCAAGGCGGTGACTATGGTTCCTTAGGTCCTAATTGATGGCCCGAATATTTTTAGGCGATCCGAGTCCGGCGGCCCGGCCCACTCGAAAGGCGTGGACAATAGCACACAAAAATATGGTAATCGAGCGGAATTCTATTATTTTGGCCAAAAAATGCAAAAAATGAGGAACGATCATGGCGAGGCGGTGACTATGGTTCCTTAGGTGCTAATTGATGACCCGAAACGTTTTTAGGCGATCCGAGTCCAGCGGCTCGGCGCTCTCGGAAGGCGTGGGCAATAGCACACAAAAATATGGTAATCGAGCGGAATTCTAGTTTTTTGGCCGAAAAACGCAATAAATGAGGAACGATCATGGAGGGGCGGTGACTATGGTTCCTTAGGTCGTATTTGATGGCCCGGAAAATTTTAGGCGATCGGGGTCCACGGCTCCCGGGACAACTCGGAAGGCGTAAGCTATAGCACACTAAAATATGCAAATCGCGCGGAGTTCTAGTTTTTTGGCCAAAAAATGCAAAGCATTTGGAACGATCATGGTGGGGCGGTGACTATGATACCTTAGGTCGTATTTGATAGTCCGGAAATTTTTTAGGCGATCGGGATCCGCGGCTCCCCGGACCACTTGGAAGGCGTGGGTATAGCACACGAAAATATGGGAATCGGGCGTAATTCTAGTTTTTTGGCCGAAAAATGCAAAAAATGAGAAACGATGATGGCGGGGATGTTACTATGGTTCCTTAGGTCGTATTTGACGGCCCAGAAAAATTTTAGGCGATCGGGGTCCGGGGGTCCCGGAACCACTTGGAAGGGTGGGCAATAGCACACAAAAATATTGTAATCAGGCGGAATTCTAGTTTTTTGGCCGAAAAACGCAAAAAATGAGGAATGATCATGGCTGGGCGGTGATTATGGTTTCTTAGGTCGTATTTGACAGTCCGAAAATTTTTTAGGCGATCGGGATCCGCGGCTCCCCGGACCACTTGAAAGGCGTGGGTATAGCACACGAAAATATGGGAATCGGGCGTAATTCTAGTTTTTTCGCCGAAAAATGCAAAAAATGAGAAACGATGATGGCGGGGATGTTACTATGGTTCCTTAGGTCGTATTTGACGGCCCAAAAAAATTTTAGGCGATCGGGGTCCGGGTGTCCCGGAACCACTTGGAAGGGTGGGCAATAGCACACAAAAATATTGTAATCAGGCGGAATTCTAGTTTTTTGGCCGAAAAACGCAACAAATGAGGAATGATCATGGCTGGGCGGTGACTATGGTTCCTTAGGTCGTATTTGATAGTCCGGAAAAATTTTAGGCGATAGGGGTCCGGAGTTCTCGGGTTCACTTGGAAGGCGTGGGCTATAGGACACGAAAATATGGGAATCGCGCGGAATTCTAGTTTTTTGGCCGAAAAACGGAAAAAACTAGGAACGATCATGGCTGGGCGGTGACTATGGTTCCTTAGGTCCTATTTGATAGTCCGGAAAAATTTTAGGCGATAGGGGTCCGGAGACCCGGGACCACTCGGATGGCGTGGGCTATAACACACAAATATATGGGATCGCGCGGAATTCTATTTGTTTGGCCGAAAAACGCAAAAAATGAGGAACGCTCATGGCGGGGTGGTTACTATGATTCCTTAGGTGGTATTTGATGGCCCGGAAAATTTTTAGGCGATCGGGGCTCGGGGTTCCCGAGACCCCTTGGAAGGCATGGGCTAAAGCACACGAAAATATGGAAACCGCGCGGAATTCTAGTTTTTTGGCTGAAAAATGCAAAAGACTAGGAACGATCATTGCGGGGCGGTGACTATGGTTCCTTAGGTCGTATTTGATAGACCGGAAAATTTTTAGGCGATCCAGCTCCGGGGGGCCCGACCCACTCGGAAGGCGTGGGCGCTAGCACACAAAAATATGGGAATTGGGCAGAATTCTAGTTTTTTGGCCAAAAAATGCAAAAAATGAGGAACGATCATGGCAAGGCGGTGACTATGGTTCCTTAGGTCCTAATTGATGGCCCGAATATTTTTAGGCGATCCGAGTCTGGCGGCCCGGCCCACTCGGAAGGCGTGGGCAATAGCACACAAAAATATGGTAATCGAGCGGAATTCTATTTTTTTGGCCAAAAAATGCAAAAAATGAGGAACGATCATGGCGAGGTGGTGACTATGGTTCCTTAGGTGCTAATTGATGTCCCAAAACGTTTTTAGGCGATCCGAGTCCGGCGGCCCGGCGCTCTCGGAAGGCGTGGGCAATAGCACACAAAAATATGGTAATCGAGCGGAATTCTAGTTTTTTGGCCGAAAAACGCAATAAATGAGGAACGATCATGGCGGGGCGGTGACTATGGTTCCTTAGGTCGTATTTGATGGCCCGGAAAATTTTAGGCGATCGGGGTCCACGGCTCCCGGGACCACTTGGAAGGCGTAAGCTATAGCATACTAAAATATGCAAATCGCGCGGAGTTCTAGTTTTTTGGCCGAAAAATGCAAAGCATTTGGAACGATCATGGTGGGGCGGTGACTATGGTACCTTAGGTCGTATTTGATAGTCCGGAAATGTTTTAGGCGATCGGGATCCGCGGCTCCGCGGACCACTTGGAAGGCGTGGGTATAGCACACGAAAATATAGGAATCGGGCGTAATTCTAGTTTTTTGGCCGAAAAATGCAAAAAATGAGAAACGATGATGGCGGGGATGTTACTATGGTTCCTTAGGTCATATTTGACGGCCCAGAAAAATTTTAGGCGATCGGGGTCCGGGGGTCCCGGAACCACTTGGAAGGGTGGGCAATAGCACACAAAAATATTGTAATCAGGCGGAATTCTAGTTTTTTGGCCGAAAAACGCAAAAAATGAGGAATGATCATGGCTGGGCGGTGACTATGGTTTCTTAGGTCGTATTTGACAGTCCGAAAATTTTTTAGGCGATCGGGATCCGCGGCTCCCCGGACCACTTGGAAGGCGTGGGTATAGCACACGAAAATATGGGAATCGGGCGTAATTCTAGTTTTTTCGCCGAAAAAAGCAAAAAATGAGAAACGATGATGGCGGGGATGTTACTATGGTTCCTTAGGTCGTATTTGACGGCCCAAAAAAATTTTAGGCGATCGGGGTCCGGGGGTCCCGGAACCACTTGGAAGGGTGGGCAATAGCACACAAAAATATTGTAATCAGGCGGAATTCTAGTTTTTTGGCCGAAAAACGCAACAAATGAGGAATGATCATGGCTGGGCGGTGACTATGGTTCCTTAGGTCGTATTTGATAGTCCGGAAAAATTTTAGGCGATAGGGGTCCGGAGTTCTCGGGTTCACTTGGAAGGCGTGGGCTATAGGACACGAAAATATGGGAATCGCGCGGAATTCTAGTTTTTTGGACGAAAAACGGAAAAAACTAGGAACGATCATGGCTGGGCGGTGACTATGGTTCCTTAGGCCTTAGTTGATAGTCCGGAAAAATTTTAGGCGATAGGGGTCCGGAGACCCGGGACCACTCGGATGGCGTGGGCTATAACACACAAATATATGGGATCGCGCGGAATTCTATTTGTTTGGCCGAAAAACGCAAAAAATGAGGAACGCTCATGGCGGGGTGGTTACTATGGTTCCTTAGGTGGTATTTGATGGCCCGGAAAATTTTTAGGCGATCGGGGCTCGGGGTTCCCGAGACCCCTTGGAAGGCGTGGGCTAAAGCACACGAAAATATGGAAACCGCGCGGAATTCTAGTTTTTTGGCTGAAAAATGCAAAAGACTAGGAACAATCATGGCGGGGCGGTGACTATGGTTCCTTAGGTCATATTTGATATTCCGGAAAATTTTTAGGCGATCCAGCTCCGGGGGGCCCGACCCACTCGGAAGGCGTGGGCGATAGCACACAAAAATATGGGTATCGGGCGGAATTCTAGTTTTTTGGCCTAAAAATGCAAAAAATGAGGAACGATCATGGCAAGGCGGTGACTATGGTTCCTTAGGTCCTAATTGATGGCCCAAATATTTTTTAGGTGATCCGAGTCCGGTGGCCCGGCCCACTCGGAAGGCGTGGGCAATAGCACACAAAAATATGGTAATCGAGCGGAATTCTATTTTTTTGGCCAAAAAATGCAAAAAATGAGGAACGATCATGGCGAGGCGGTGACTATGATTCCTTAGGTGCTAATTGATGTCCCGAAACGTTTTTAGGCGATCCGAGTCCGGCGGCCCGGCGCTCTCGCAAGGCGTGGGCAATAGCACACAAAAATATGGTAATCGAGAGGAATTCTAGTTTTTTGGCCGAAAAACGCAATAAATGAGGAACGATCATGGCGGGGCGGTGACTATGGTTCCTTAGGTCGTATTTGATGGCCCGGAAAATTTTAGGCGATCGGGGTCCACGGCTCCCGGGACCACTTGGAAGGCGTAAGCTATAGCACACTAAAATATGCAAATCGAACGGAGTTCTAGTTTTTTGGCCGAAAAATGCAAAGGATTTGGAACGATCATGGTGGGGCGGTGACTATGGTACCTTAGGTCGTATTTGATAGACCGGAAAATTTTTAGGCGATCGGGGTCCGCAGCTCCCCGGACCACTTGGAAGGAGTGGGCTATAACACACAAAAATATGGGAATCGCGCGGAATTCTAGTTGTTTGGCCAAAAAACGCAAAAAAAGAGGAACGATCATGGCGGGGTGGTTACTATGGTTCCTTAGGTCGTATTTGATGGCCCGGAAAATTTTTAGGCGATCGGGGTTCGGGGTTCCCGGGACCCCTTGGAAGGTGTGGGCTAAAGCACACGAAAATATGGAAATCGCGCGGAATTCTAGGTTTTTTGGCTGAAAAACGCAAAAGAATAGGAACGATCATGGCGGGGCGGTGACTATGGTTCCTTAGCTAGTATTTGATAGTTAAGAAAATTTTTAGGCGATCCGGCTCCGGGGGGCCCGACCCACTCGGAAGGCGTGGGCGATAGCACACAAAAATATGTGAATCGGGCGGAATTCTAGTTTTTTGGCCAAAAAATGCAAAAGCTGAGGAACGATCATGACGAGGCGGTGAATATGGTTCCTTAGGTCCTAATTGATGGCCCGAATATTTTTCAGGCGATCCGAGTCCGGCGGCCCGGCCCACTCGGAAGGCGTGGGCAATAAGAACACAAAAATATGGTAATCGAGCGGAATTCTAGTTTTTTGGCCGAAAGACGCAATAAATGAGGAACGACCATGGCGGGGCGGTGACTATGGTTCCTTAGGTCGTATTTGATGGCCCGGAAAATTTTAGGCGATCGGGGTCCACGGCTCCTGGGACCACTCGGAAGGCATAAGCTGTAGCACACTAAAATATGCAAATCGCGCGAAGTTCTAATTTTTTGGCCGAAAAATGCAAAGCATTTGGAACGATCATGGTGGGGCGGTGACTATGGTACCTTAGGTCGTATTAGATAGTTCGGAAAATCTTTAGGTGATCGGGGTCCGCGGCTCCCCGGACCACTTGGAAGGCGTAGGTATAGCACACGAAAATATGGGAATCGGGCGTAATTCTAGTTTTTTGGCTGAAAAATGCAAAAAATGAGAAATGATGATGGCGGGCGGTTACTATGGTTCCTTAGGTCGTATTTGATGGCCCAGAAAAATTTTAGGCGATCGGGGTCTGGGGGTCCCGGAACCACTTGGAAGGGTGGGTAATAGCACACAAAAATATTGTAATCGAGCGAAATTCTAGTTTTTTGGCCGAAAAATGCAACAAATGAGGAATGAGCAGGGTTGGGCGGTGACTATGGTTCCTTAGGTCGTATTTGATAGTCCGAAAAATTTTTAGGCGATAGGGGTCCGGAGTTCCCGGGTTCACTTGGAAGGCGTGGGCTATAGGACACGAAAATATGGGAATCGCGCGGAATTCTAGTTTTTTTGCCGAAAAACGGAAAAAACTAGGAACGATCATGGCTGGGCGGTGACTATGGTTCCTTAGGTCTTATTTGATAGTCCGAAAAAATTTTAGGCGATAGGGGTCCGGAGACCCGGGACCACTCGGATGGCGTGGGCTATAACACACAAATATATGGGATCGCGCGGAATTCTAGTTGTTTGGCCGAAAAACGCAAAAAATGAGGAACGCTCATGGCGGGGTGGTTACTATGGTTCCTTAGGTGGTATTTGATGGCCCGGAAAATTTTTGGACGATCGGGGCTCGGGGTTCCCGAGACCCCTTGGAAGGCGTGGGCTAAAGCACATGAAAATATGGAAACCGCGCGGAATTCTAGTTTTTTGGCTGAAAAATGCAAAAGACTAGGAACGATCATGGCGGGGCGGTGTCTATGGTTCCTTAGGTCGTATTTGATAGTCCGAAAAATTTTTAGGCGATCCAGCTCCGGGGGGCCCGACCCACTCGGAAGGCGTGGGCGATAGCACACAAAAATATGGGAATCGGGCGGAATTCTAGTTTTTTGGCCAAAAAATGCAAAAGCTGAGGAACGATCATGACGAGGCGGTGAATATGGTTCCTTAGGTCCTAATTGATGGCCCGAATATTTTTCAGGCGATCCGAGTCCGGCGGCCCGGCCCACTCGGAAGGCGTGGGCAATAAGAACACAAAAATATGGTAATCGAGCGGAATTCTAGTTTTTTGGCCGAAAGACGCAATAAATGAGGAACGACCATGGCGGGGCGGTGACTATGGTTCCTTAGGTCGTATTTGATGGCCCGGAAAATTTTAGGCGATCGGGGTCCACGGCTCCTGGGACCACTCGGAAGGCATAAGCTGTAGCACACTAAAATATGCAAATCGCGCGAAGTTCTAATTTTTTGGCCGAAAAATGCAAAGCATTTGGAACGATCATGGTGGGGCGGTGACTATGGTACCTTAGGTCGTATTAGATAGTTCGGAAAATCTTTAGGTGATCGGGGTCCGCGGCTCCCCGGACCACTTGGAAGGCGTAGGTATAGCACACGAAAATATGGGAATCGGGCGTAATTCTAGTTTTTTGGCTGAAAAATGCAAAAAATGAGAAATGATGATGGCGGGCGGTTACTATGGTTCCTTAGGTCGTATTTGATGGCCCAGAAAAATTTTAGGCGATCGGGGTCTGGGGGTCCCGGAACCACTTGGAAGGGTGGGTAATAGCACACAAAAATATTGTAATCGAGCGAAATTCTAGTTTTTTGGCCGAAAAATGCAACAAATGAGGAATGAGCAGGGCTGGGCGGTGACTATGGTTCCTTAGGTCGTATTTGATAGTCCGAAAAATTTTTAGGCGATAGGGGTCCGGAGTTCCCGGGTTCACTTGGAAGGCGTGGGCTATAGGACACGAAAATATGGGAATCGCGCGGAATTCTAGTTTTTTTGCCGAAAAACGGAAAAAACTAGGAACGATCATGGCTGGGCGGTGACTATGGTTCCTTAGGTCTTATTTGATAGTCCGAAAAAATTTTAGGCGATAGGGGTCCGGAGACCCGGGACCACTCGGATGGCGTGGGCTATAACACACAAATATATGGGATCGCGCGGAATTCTAGTTGTTTGGCCGAAAAACGCAAAAAATGAGGAACGCTCATGGCGGGGTGGTTACTATGGTTCCTTAGGTGGTATTTGATGGCCCGGAAAATTTTTGGACGATCGGGGCTCGGGGTTCCCGAGACCCCTTGGAAGGCGTGGGCTAAAGCACATGAAAATATGGAAACCGCGCGGAATTCTAGTTTTTTGGCTGAAAAATGCAAAAGACTAGGAACGATCATGGCGGGGCGGTGACTATGGTTCCTTAGGTCGTATTTGATAGTCCGGAAAATTTTTAGGCGATCCAGCTCCGGGGGGCCCGACCCACTCGGAAGGCGTGGGCGATAGCACACAAAAATATGGGAATCGGGCGGAATTCTAGTTTTTTGGCCAAAAAATGCAAAAAATGAGGAACGATCATGGCGAGGCGGTGACTATGGTTCCTTAGGTCCTAATTGATGGCCCGAAAATTTTTTAGGCGATCCGAGTCCGGCGGCCCGGCCCACTCGGAAGGCGTGGGCTATAACACACAAAAATATGGGAGTCGCGCGGAATTCTAGTTGTTTGGCCGAAAAACGCAAAAAATGAGGAACGATCATGGTGGGGTGGTTGCTATTGTTCCTTAGGTCGTATTTGATGGCCCGGAAAATTTTTAGGCGATCGGGGTTCGGGGTTCCCGGGACCCCTTGGAAGGCGTGGGCTAAAGCACACAAAAATATGGAAATCGCGCGGAATTCTAGTTTTTTGGCTGAAAAACGCAAAAGACTAGGAACGATCATGGCGGGGCAGTGACTATGGTTTCTTAGGTCATATTTGATAGTCCGGAAAATTTTTAGGCGATCCGGCTCCGGGGGCCCGACCCACTCGGAAGGCGTGGGCGATAGCACACAAAAATATGGGAATTGGGGGAATTCTAGTTTTTTGGCCAAAAAATGCAAAAAATGAGGAACGATCATGGCGAGGCGGTGACTATGGTTCATTAGGTCCTAATTGATGGCCCGAAAATTTTTTAGGCGATCCGAGTCCGGCGGCCCGGGCGACTCGGAAGGCGTGGGCAATAGCACACAAAAATATGGTAATCGAGCGGAATTCTAGTTTATTGGCCGAAAAACGCAATAAATGAGGAACGATCATGGCGGGGCGGTGACTATGGTTCCTTAGGTCGTATTTGATGGCCCGAAAAATTTTAGGCGATTGGGGTCCACGGCTCCCGGGACCACTCGAAAGGCGTAAGCTATAGCACACTAAAATATGCAAATCGCGCGGAGTTCTAGTTTTTTGGCCGAAAAATGCAAAGCATTTGGAACGATCATGGTGTGGCGGTGACTATGGTACCTTAGGTCGTATTTGATAGTCCGAAAAAAGTTTAGGCGATCGGGGTCCGCGGCTCCCCGGACCACTTGGAAGGCGTGGGTATCGCACACGAAAATATGGGAATCGGGCGTAATTCTAGTTTTTTGGCCGAAAAATGCAAAAAATGAGAAACGATGATGGCAGAGCGGTTACTATGGTTCCTTAGGTCGTATTTGACGGCCCGAAAAAATTTTAGGCGATCGGGGACCGGGGGTCCCGGAACCACTTGGAAGGGTGGGCAATAGCACACAAAAATATTGTAATCGGGCGGAATTCCAGTTTTTTGGCCGAAAAACGCAACAAATGAGGAATGATCATGGCTGGGTGGTGACTATGGTTCCTTAGGTCGTATTTGATAGTCCGGAAAAATTTTAGGCGATAGGGGTCCGGAGTTCCCGGGTTCACTTGGAAGGCGTGGGCTATAGGACACGAAAATTTGGGAATCGCGCGAAATTCTAGTTTTTTGGCCGAAAAACGAAAAAAACTAGGAACGATCATGGTGGGGCGGTGACTATGGTTCCTTAGGTCGTATTTGATAGTCCGGAAAATTTTTAGGTGATCCGGCTCCGGGGGGCTCGACCCACTCGGAAGGCGTGGGCGATAGCACACAAAAATATGGGAATCGGGCGGAATTCTAGTTTTTTGGCCAAAAAATGCAAAAAATGAGGAACGATCATGGCGAGGCGGTGACTATGGTTCCTTAGGTCCTAATTGATGGCTTGAAAAATTTTTAAGCGATCCGAGCCTGGCGGCCCGGCCCACTCGGAAGGCGTGGGTATTAGCACACAAAAATATGGTAATCGAGCGGAATTCTAGTTTTTTGGCCGAAAAACGCAAAAAATGAGGAACGATCATGGCGGGGAGGATACTATGGTTCCTTAGGTCGTATTTGATAGTCCGGAAAAATTTTAGGCGATAGGGGTCAGGAGGTCCTGGGACCACTCGGAAGGCGTGGGCTATAACACACAAAAATATGGGAATCGCGCGGAATTCTAGTCGTTTGGCCGAAAAACGCAAAAAATGAGGAACGATCATGGCGGGGTGGTTACTATTGTTCCTTAGGTCGTATTTGATGGCCCGAAATTTTTTTAGGCGATCGGGGTTCGGGGTTCCCGGGACTCCTTGGAAGGCATGGGCTAAAGCACACGAAAATATGAAAATCGCGCAAAATTCTAGTTTTTTGGCTGAAAAACGCAAAAGACTAGGATCGATCATGGCGGGGCAGTGACTATGGTTCCTTAGGTCGTATTTGATAGTCCGGAAAATTTTTAGGCGATCCGGCTCCGGGGGCCCGACCCACTCGGAAGGCGGTGACTATGGTTCCTTAGGTCTTAATTGATGGCCCGAAAAGTTTTTAGGCGATCCGAGACCGGCGGCCTGGCCCACTCGGAAGGCGTGGGCAATAGCACACAAAAATATGGTAATCGAGCGGAATTCTAGTTTTTTGGCCAAAAAATGCAATAAATGAGGAACGATCATGACGGGGCGGTGACTATGGTTCCTTAGGTCATATTTGATGGCCCGGAAAATTTTAGGCGATCGGGGTCCACTGTTACACCCCATATTTTCGTACGTGGAAGTACGCCATAAGTAAATTGATATAAGCTCGGATATGAGATTATTGTGAGACTATAAGTATTATGCTATTTCAAATAAGTGATGAGTAAATTCGTGAAGGTGAGAGGGTAAGCAAATCGAAGAAAATGAATTTCGTCAAAATTTGACATTTTGGGATAAAATACGACCCGAGCTATAATACCCGGTATTTATGGACTTGTACCGCACAAGGTACTACATGGCCATGATAGTAAGGTGTATAAGGTATGTGAAAAGTGAGTAGTATTTTAAGTAAGTAAAAAAATAATTCTTAATAAAACAAGCTTAGGATAAGACTTAACCCCCCCTCCCAACGTGGCAAGCCCTCCTAAAATCTCTAATGACTATTCATGAAGATGGTAAGGTGTCATATCTTAAATGACACTAAGCTTGATATGTGGGGCCACCTAGAGTTAAGAATAACATCTCAAGAAAATCAAAATCATTCCCTACAATCTTACGAAAGAACTTAGCAAGCCTTCTTACAACAAAGATCAAAATCATTCCCTAGAATCTTAAGAAAGAATTCAACAAACCTTCTTACAACACTTCATAACAAGAACGCTAACACTTCCTACAATTCAAGTTCCTACATGAAACCAAATAATTCCAGTTACAATTCAAGACACTAACAGGCGCTAAACTCCATCCAAAACAAAGCTTCCAACGAAATTCTTGCAACCAAATTCTCCTACAAGGTTTCAACGAAATTCTTGCAACCAAACAATTCCAACGAGAATTGTTAGAACCGTAACAACGTAAAATTTTGCGGTTCTAAAGGAGTACGGTGCAATCTTTTCCAAGAATATTATACGTATTTTTTCGAACTCCAGGTATGTTAAGGCTAAGCCCTTCTTTCATTTTGGCATGATCTCGTAATTACACGAGTTTGATAACGAGGCATAAAGAAAAATTCATATCCCGAAATTTATGTATATTTTCCTAGTTTTGTAAGTTACAATATTATCTTTATTGGAACTTCCTATTCATTTGAGTATTTTCTTTTTCCAGTCAAGAGAGCAGAGAGTTTATATATACAGTATTACAGTATTTTCATTACCATCGAGCCATAATCGATGGGCAGGCCCCTATTGGGCAACCTCTCATCAGATGGTAAGTTATATACCGAGCCTACTGTGGCCGAGCGCCTATGAGCGAGCCCAGTTAGCCGAGATGCAGAGCCTAGTATGGCCGAGCGCCTATGAGCGAGCCTACTACGGCAGAGCAGTTATATATATACCGAGTCTTATAAGGCCGGATAACTATTTTACTTACTATATTGAGAGAGTTGAGTCAGTATCAGCAGGTAAGCATATCTTCAGATTATCATTGACTTCCAGTTGCTTTCAGTTATTATATTATCAGTTCAGTTTCAGCTTTCAGTATAGTGCCTTACATACTCGGTACATTATTTCGTACTGACGTCCCTTTTTTGGGGGCACTGTATTTCATGCGTGCAGGTTCAGACAGACAGACGGGTATACCTCTGTTGCCCGAGTTCAGCTTGATCGATAAGCTCCATGCCTTTCGGTGTTGCCGGGTCTAGAGCTTTATGTACATATAGTGTATAAATGTATATATGTTATGAGTAGGTTGGGAAGCTGTTCTGATCACAGTATATCTACCAGTAGAGGCTTGTAGACATATCCTGTCAGTTAGTGCAGCATGTTAGGCTTGTAGGCCTTGTATGTATATTTGGTTGGTTTGTCAGCTGTAGTAATTATGACGATCTTGTCGGCCCAGTTTTATATTTATATTTATTCAGCATTCGCAGTTGTCTTGCAATGTGGCCCATGGCCAAAGTATGACATCATATGTTAAGAGTCCCTTAGTCGCAAGTTGGTACGCAAGGATAGGTGAGGCACCGAGTGCCGGTCTCGCCCCCTGGTTCGGGGCGTGACATCCACGGCTCCCCGGACCACTTGGAAGGCGTGGGTATAGCACACGAAAATATGGGAATCGGGCGTAATTCTAGTTTTTTGGCCGAAAAATGCAAAAAATGAGAAACGATGATGGCGGGGCGGTTACTATGGTTCCTTAGATCGTATTTGACGGCCCTGAAAATTTTTAGACGATCGGGGTCCGAGGGTACCGGAACCACTTGGAAGGGTGGGCAATAGCACACAAAAACATTGTAATCGGGCGGAATTCTAGTTTTTGGCCGAAAAACGCAACAAATGAGGAATGATCTTGACAGGGAGGTGACTATGGTTCCTTAGGTCTTATTTGATAATCCGGAAAAATATTAGGCGATAGGGGTCCGGAGGTCCCGGGACCACTCGGAAGGTGTGGGCTATAACACACATTAATATGGGAATCGCGCGGAATTCTAGTTGTTTGCCGAAAAATGCAAAAAATAAGGAACGATCATGGCGTGGCAGATACTATGGTTCCTTAGGTCGTATTTGATTGCCTGGAAAAATTTTAGGCGATCGGGGTCCGCGGCTCTTGGGACCACTCGGAATGCGTGGGCAATAGCACACGAAAATATGGGAATCAGGCGAAATTCTAGGTCTTTTTCAGTAACATGCAAAAAATGTGGAAAGATCTTGACAGGGCGGTGACTATGGTACCTTAGGTCTTATTTGATAGTCCGGAAAAATATTAGACGATAGGGGTCCGGAGGTCCCGGGACCACTCGGAAGGCGTGGGCTATAACACACAAAAATATGGGAATCGCGCGGAATTCTAGTTGTTTGGCCGAAAAATGCAAAAAATGAGGAACGATCATGGCGGGGCAGATACTATGGTTCCTTAGGTCGTATTTGATAGTCCGGAAAAATTTTAGGCGATAGGGGTCAGGAGGTCCAGGGACCACTTGGAAGGCGTGGGCTATAACACACAAAAATATGGGAATCGCGCGGAATTCTAGTTGTTTGGCCGAAAAACGCAAAAAATGAGGAACGATCATGGCGGGGAGGTTACTATAGTTCCTTAGGTCGTATTTGATGGCCCGGAAAATTTTTAGGCGATCGGGGTTCGGTGTTCCCGGGACCCTTTGGAAGGCGTTGGCTAAAGCACACGAAAATATGAAAATCGCGCAAAATTCTAGTTTTTTGGCTGAAAAACGCAAAAAAACTAGGAACGATCATGGCGGGGCGGTGACTATGGTTCCTTAGGTCGTATTTGATAGTCCGAAAAATTTTTAGGCGATAGGGGTCCGGAGTTCCCGGGTTCACTTGGAAGGCGTGGGCTATAGGACACGAAAATATGGGAATCGCGCGGAATTCTAGTTTTTTGGCCGAAAAACAGAAAAAACTAGGACCGATCATGGCTGGGCGGTGACTATGGTTCCTTAGGTCTTATTTGATAGTCCGGAAAAATTTTAGGCGATAGGGGTCCGGAGACCCGGGACCACTCGGAAGGCGTGGGCTATATAACACACAAAAATATGGATCGCGCGGAATTCTAGTTGTTTGGCCAAAAAACACAAAAAATGAGGAACGATCATGGCGGGGCGGATACTATGGTTCCTTAGGTCGTATTTGATAGTCCGAAAAAATTTTAGGCGATAGGGGTCCGGAGGTCCCGGGACCACTCGGAAGGTGTGGGCTATAACACACAAAAATATGGGAATCGCGCGGAATTCTAGTTGTTTGCCGAAAAATACAAAAAATAAGGAACGATCATGGCGTGGCGGATACTATGGTTCCTTAGGTCGTATTTGATTGCCCGGAAAAATTTTAGGTGATCGGGGTCCGCGGCTCTTGGGACCACTCGGAAGGCGTGGGTAATAGCACACGAAAATATGGGAATCAGGCGAAATTCTAGGTCTTTTGCAGTAACATGCAAAAAATGTGGAAAGATCTTGACAGGGCGGTGACTATGGTTCCTTAGGTCTTATTTGATAGTCCGAAAAAATATTAGACGATAGGGGTCTGGAGGTCCCGGGACCACTCGGAAGACGTGGGCTATAACACACAAAAATATGGGAATCGCGCGGAATTCTAGTTGTTTGGCCGAAAAATGCAAAAAATGAGGAACGATCATGGCGGGGCGGATACTATGGTTCCTTAGGTCGTATTTGATAGTTCGGAAAAATTTTAGGCGATAGGGGTCAGGAGGTCCAGGGACCACTCGGAAGGCGTGGGCTATAACACACAAAAATATGAGAATCGCGCGGAATTCTAGTTGTTTGGCCGAAAAATGCAAAAAATGAGGAACGATCATGGCGGGGTGGTTACTTTGGTTCCTTAGGTCGTATTTGATGGCTCGTAAAATTTTTAGGCGATCGGGGTTCGGGGTTCCCGGGACCCCTTGGAAAGCGTGGGCTAAAGCACATGAAAATATGGAAATAGCGCGAAATTCTAGTTTTTTGGCTGGAAAACGCAAAAGACTAGGAACGATCATGGCAGGGCGGTGACTATGGTTTCTTAGGTCGTATTTGATAGTCTAGAAAATTTTTAGGCGATCCGAGACCGGCGGCCCGGCCCCACTCGGAAGGCGTGGGCAATAGCACACAAAAATATGGTAATCGAGCGGAATTCTAGTTTTTTGGCCGAAAAACGCAATAAATGAGGAACGATCATGGCGGGGCGGTGACTATGGTTCCTTAGGTCATATTTGATGGCCCGAAAAATTTTAGGCGATCGGGGTCCACGGCTCCCGGGACCACTCGGAAGGCGTAAGCTATAGCACACTAAAATATGCAAATCGCGCGGAGTTCTAGTTTTTTGGCCGAAAAATGCAAAGCATTTGGAACGATCATGGTGGGGCGGTGACTATGGTACCTTAGGTTGTATTTGATAATCCGGAAAAATTTTAGGCGATCGGGGTCCGCGGCTCCCCGGACCACTTGGAAGGCGTGGGTATGGCACATGAAAATATGGGAATCGGGCGTAATTCTAGTTTTTAGGCCGCAAAATGCAAAAAATGAGAAACGATGATGGCTGGGCGGTTACTATGGTTCCTTAGGTCGTATTTGACGGCCCGAAAAAATTTTACACGATCGGGGTCCGGGGGTCCCGGAACCACTTGGAAGGGTGGGCAATAGCACACAAAAATATTGTAATCGGGCGGAATTCTAGTTTTTTGGCCGAAAAATGCAACAAATGAGGAATGATCATGGCTGGGTGGTGACTATGGTTCCTTAGGTCGTATTTGATAGTCCTGAAAAATTTTAGGCGATAGGGGTCCGGAGTTCCCGGGTTCACTTGGAAGGCGTGGGCTATAGAACACGAAAATATGGGAATCGCGCGGAATTCTAGTTTTTTGGCCGAAAAACAGAAAACACTAGGAACGATCATGGCTGGGCGGTGACTAGGGTTCCTTAGGTCTTATTTGGTAGTCCAGAAAAAATTTAGGCGATAGGGGTCCGGAGACCCGGGACCACTCGGAAGGCGTGGGCTATAACACAGAAAAATATGGGATCGCGCGGAATTCTAGTTGTTTGGCCGAAATACACAAAAAATGAGGAACGATCATGCCGGGGCGGATAATATGGTTCCTTAGGTCGTATTTGATAGTCCGGAAAAATTTTAGGCGATAGGGGTCCGGAGGTCCCGGGACCACTCGGAAGGTGTGGGCTATAATACACAAAAATATGGCAATCGCGCAGAATTCTAATTGTTTGGCCGAAAAACGCAAAAATTAAGGAACGATCAAGGCGAGCTGGTTACTATAGTTCCTTAGGTCGTATTTGACGGCCCGAAAATATTTTAAGCGATCGGGGTCAGTGGGTCCCGAAACCACTTCGAAGGGTGGGCAATAGCACACAAAAATATTGTAATCGGGCGGAATTCTAGTTTTTTGGCTGAAACACGCAACAAATGAGGAATGATCATGGCTGGGCGGTGACTATGGTTCCTTAGGTCGTATTTGATAGTCCGGAAAATTTTTAGGCGATAGGGGTCCGGAGTTCCCGGGTTCACTTGGAAGGCGTGGGCTATAGGACACGAAAATATGGGAATCGCGCGGAATTCTAGTTTTTTGGCCGAAAAACAGAAAAAACTAGGAACGATCATGGCTGGGCGGTGACTATGGTTCCTTAGGTCTTATTTGATAGTCCGGAAAAATTTTAGGCGATAGGGGTCCGGAGACCCGGGACCACTCGGAAGGCGTGGGCTATATAACACACAAAAATATGGGATCGCGCGGAATTCTAGTTGCTTGGCCGAAAAATGCAAAAAATGAGAAACGATCATGGCGAGCTGGTTACTATAGTTCCTTAGGTCGTATTTGACGGCCCAGAAAAATTTTAGACGATCGGGGTCAGTGGGTCCCGAAACCACTTCGAAGGGTGGGCAATAGCACACAAAAATATTGTAATCGGGCGGAATTCTAGTTTTTTGGCCGAAACACGCAACAAATGAGGAATGATCATGGCTGGGCGGTGACTATGGTTCCTTAGGTCGTATTTGATAGTCCGGAAAAATTTTAGGCGATAGGGGTCCGGAGTTCCCGGGTTCACTTGGAAGGCGTGGGCTATAGAACACGAAAATATGGGAATCGCGCGGAATTCTAGTTTTTTGGCCGAAAAACAAAAAACACTAGGAACGATCATGGCTGGGCGGTGACTATGGTTCCTTAGGTCTTATTTGGTAGTCCAGAAAAAATTTAGGCGATAGGGGTTCGGAGACCCGGGACCACTTGGAATGCGTGGGCTATAATACACAAAAATATGGGATCGCGCGGAATTCTAGTTGTTTGGCCGAAAAACACAAAAAATGAGGAACGATCATGCCGGGGCGGATAATATGGTTCCTTAGGTCGTACTTGATAGTCCAGAAAAATTTTAGGCGATAGGGGTCCGGAGGTCCCGGGACCACTCGGAAGGTGTGGGCTATAATACACAAAAATATGGCAATCACGCAGAATTCTAATTGTCTGGCCGAAAAACGCAAAAAATAAGGAACGATCAAGGCGAGCTGGTTACTATAGTTCCTTAGGTCGTATTTGACGGCCCGGAAAAATTTTAGGCGATTGGGGTCAGTGGGTCCCGAAACCACTTCGGAGGGTGGGCAATAGCACACAAAAATATTGTAATCGGGCGGAATTCTAGTTTTTTGGCCGAAACACACAACAAATGAGGAATGATCATGGCTGGGTGGTGACTATGGTTCCTTAGGTCGTATTTGATAGTCCGGAAAATTTTTAGGCGATAGGGGTCCGGAGTTCCCGGGTTCACTTGGAAGGCGTGGGCTATAGGACACGAAAATATGGGAATCGCGCGGAATTCTAGTTTTTTGGCTGAAAAACAGAAAAAACTAGGAACGATCATGGCTGGGCGGTGACTATGGTTCCTTAGGTCTTATTTGATAGTCCGGAAAAATTTTAGGCGATAGGGGTCCGGAGACCCGGGACCACTCGGAAGGCGTGGGCTATAACACACAAAATTATGGGATCCAGTGGAATTCTAGTTGTTTGGCCGAAAAATACAAAAAATGAGGAACGATCATGGTGGGGCGGATACTATAGTTCCTTAGGTCGTATTTGATTGCCCGGAAATATTTTAGGCGATCGGGGTCCGCGGCTCTTGGGACCACTCGGAATGCGTGGGTATAGCACACGAAAATATGGGAATCGGGCGAAATTCTAGGTCTTTTTCAGTAACATGCAAAAAATGTGGAAAGATCTTGATAAGGAGGTGACTATGGTTCCTTTGGTCTTATTTGATAGTCCGGAAAAATATTAGGCGATAGGGGTCTGGAGGTCCCGGGACCACTCAGAAGCCGTGGGCTATAACACACAAAAATATGAGAATCGCGCAGAATTCTAGTTGTTTGGCCGAAAAACGCAACAAATGAGGAACGATCATGGCGGGGAGGATACTATGGTTGCTTAGGTCATATTTGATAGTCCGGAAAAATTTTAGGCGATCGGGGTCAGGAGGTCCCGGGACCACTCGGAAGGCGTGGGCTATAACACACAAAAATATGGGAATCACGCGGAATTCTAGTTGTTTGGCCAAAAAACGCAAATAATGAGGAACGATCATGGCGGGGTGGTTACTATGGTTCCTTAGGTCGCATTTGATGGCCCGAAAATTTTTTAGGCGATCGGGGTTCAGGGTTCCAGGGACCCCTTGGAAGGCGTGGGCTAAAGCACACGAAAATATGGAAATCGCACGAAATTCTAGTTTTTTGGCTGAAAAACACAAAAGACTAGGATCGATCATGGCGGGGCGGTGACTATGGTTCCTTAGGTCGGATTTGATTGTCCGGAAATTTTTTAGGCGACCCGGCTCCGGGGGGCCCGACCTACTCGGAAGGCGTGGGCGATAGCACACAAAAATATGGGAATCTGGCGGAATTCTAGTTTTGTGGCCACAAAATGAAAAAAATGAGGAACGATCATGGCGAGGCGGTGACTATGGTTCCTTAGGTCTTAATTGATGGCCCGAAAATTTTTTAGGCGATCCGAGACCGGCGGCCCGGCCCACTCGGAAGGCATGGGTAATAGCACACAAAAATATGGTAATCGAGCAGAATACTAGTTTTTTGGCCGAAAAATGCAATAAATGAGGAACGATCATGGGAGGGCGGTGACTATGGTTCCTTAGGTCATATTTGATGGCCAAGAAAATTTTAGGCGATCGGGGTCCACGGCTCCCGGGACCACTCGGAAGGCGTAAGCTATAGCACACTAAAATATGAAAATCGCGCGGAGTTCTAGTTGTTTGACAAAAAAATGCAAAGCATTTGGAACGATCTTGGTGGGGCAGTGACTATGGTACCTTAGGTCGTATTTGATAGTCCGGAAAAATTTTAGGCGATCGGGGTCCGCGGCTCCCCGGACCACTTGGTAGGCGTGGGTATAGCACACGAAAATATGGGAATCGGGCGTAATTCTAGTTTTTTGGCCGAAAAATGCAAAAAATGAGAAACGATGATGGCGGGGCGCTTACTATGGTTCCTTAGGTCGTATTTGACGGCCCGGAAAATTTTAGGCGATCGGGGTCCGGGGGTCCCGGAACCACTTGGAAGGGTGGGCAATAGCACATAAAAAGATTGTAATCGGGCGGAATTCTAGTTTTTTGGCCGAAAAACGCAACAAATGAGGAATGATCATGGCTGGGCGGTGAATATGGTTTCTTAGGTCGTATTTGATAATCCGGAAAAATTTTAGGCGATAGGGGTCCGGAGTTCCTAGGTTCACTTGGAAGGCGTGGGCTATAGGACACGAAAATATGGGAATCGCACGGAATTCTAGTTTTTTGGCCGAAAAACGGAAAAAACTAGGAACGATCATGGCTGGGCGGTGACTATGGTTCCTTAGGTCGTATTTGATAGTCCGGAAAAATTTTAGGCGATAGGGGTCCGCAGATCCCGGGACCACTCGGAAGGCGTGGGCTATAACACACAAAAATATGGGAATCGCGCGAAATTCTAGTTGTTTGGACGAAAAACGCAAAAAATGAGGAACGATCATGGCGGGGTGGTTACTATGGTTCCTTAGGTCGTATTTGATGTCCCGGAAAATTTTTAGGCGGTCGGGGTTCGGGGTTCCCGTGACCCCTTGGAAGGCACGGGCTAAAGCACACGAAAATATGGAAATCGCGCAGAATTCTAATTTGTTGGCTGAAAAACGCAAAAGACTAGGAACGATCATGGCGGGGTGGTAACTATGGTTCCTTAGGTCTTATTTGATAGTCCGAAAATTTTTTAGCGATCCGGCTCCTGGGGGGCCGACCCAATCGGAAGGCGTGGGCGATAGCACACAAAAATATGGGAATCGGGTGGAATTCTAGTTTTTTGGCCAAAAAATGCAAAAAATGAGGAACGATCATGGCGAGGTGGTGACTATGGTTCCTTAGGTCCTAATTGATGGCCCGAAAATTTTTTAGGCGATCCGAGTCCGGCGGCCCGGCCCACTCGGAAGGCGTGGGCAATAGCACACAAAAATATGGTAATCGAGTGGAATTCTAGTTTTTTGGCCGAAAAATCCAATAAATGAGGAAAGATCATGGCGGGGCGGTGACTATGGTTTCTTAGGTCGTATTTGATGGGCCGAAAATTTTTAGGCGATCGGGGTCCACGGCTCCCGGGACCACTCGGAAGGCGTAAGCTATAGCACAGTAAAATATGCAAATCGCTCGGAGTTCTAGTTTTTTGGCCGAAAAATGCAAAGCATTTGGAACGATCATGGTGGGGCGGTGACTATGGTACCTTAGGTCGTATTTGATAGTCCAAAATATTTTTAGGCGATCGGGGTCCGCGGCTCCTCGGACCACTTGGAAGGCGTGGGTATAGCACACGAAAATATGGGAATCGGGCGTAATTCTAGTTTTTTGGCCGAAAAATGCAAAAAATGAGAAACGATGATGGCGGGGCGGTTACTATAGTTCCTTAGGTCGTATTTGACGGCCCGGAAAAATTTTAGGCGATTGGGGTCCGGGGGTCCCGGAACCACTTGGAAGGGTGGGCAATAGCAAACAAAAATATTGTAATCGGGGGAATTCTAGTTTTTTGGCCGAAAGACGCAACAAATGAGGAATGATCATGGCTGGGCGGTGACTATGGTTCCTTCGGTCATATTTGATAGTCCGGAAAAATTTTAGGCGATAGGGGTTCGGGGTTCCCGGGACCCCTTGGATGGCGTGGGCTAAAGCACAAAAAAATATGGAAATCGCGCGGAATTCTAATTTTTTGGCTGAAAAACGCAAAAGACTAAGAACGATCATGGCGTGGTGGTAACTATGGTTCCTTAGGTCGTATTTGATAGTCCGAAAATTTTTTAGCGATCCGGCTCTGGGGGGCCCGGCCCACTCGGAAGGCGTGGGCAATAGCACACAAAAATATGGTAATCGAGCGGATTTCTAGTTTTTTGGACGAAAAACGCAATAAATGAGGAACGATCATGGCGGGGCGGTGACTATAGTTCCTTAGGTCGTATTTGATGGCCCAGAAATTTTTAGGCGATCGGGGTCCACGGCTCCCGGGACCACTCGGAAGGCGTAAGCTATAGCACACTAAAGTATGCAAATCACGCGGAGTTCTAGTTTTTTGGCCAAAAAATGCAAAGCATTTGGAACGATCATGGTGGGGCGGTTACTATGGTACCTTAGGTCGTATTTGATAGTGCAGAAACTTTTTAGGCGATCGGGGTCCGCGGCTCCTCGGACCACCTGGAAGGCGTGGGTATAGCACACGAAAATATGGGAATCGGGCGTAATTCTAGTTTTTTGGCCGAAAAATGCAAAAAATGAGAAACGATGATGGCGGGGTGGTTACTATAGTTTCTTAGGTCGTATTTGACGGCCCGGAAAAATTTTATGCGATCGGGGTCCGGGGGTCCCGGAACCACTTGGAAGGGTGGGCAATAGCAAACAAAAATATTGTAATCGGGCGGAAAACTAGTTTTTTGGCCGAAAAACGCAACAAATGAGGAATGATCATGGATGGGCGGTGACTATGGTTCCTTAGGTCGTATTTGATAGTCCGAAAAATTTTTAGGTGATAGGGGTCCGGAGTTCCCGGGTTCATTTGGAAGGCGTGGGCTATAGGACACGAAAATATGGGAATCGCGCGGAATTCTAGTTTTTTGGCCGAAAAATGGAAAAATCTAGGAACGATCATGGCTGGGCGGTTACTATGGTTCCTTAGGTCTTATTTGATAGTCCGGAAAAATTTTAGGCGATAGGAGTCCGGAGACCCGGGACCACTCGGAAGGCGTGGGCTATAACACACAAAAATATGAGAATCGCGCGGAATTCTAGTTTTTTGGCCGAAAAACGCAAAATATGAGAAACGATCATGGCTGGGCGGTGACTATGGTTCCTTAGGTCGTATTTGATAGTCCGGAAAAATTTTAGGCGATAGGGGTTCGGGGTTCCCGGGACCCCTTGGATGGCGTGGGGTAAAGCACAAGAAAATATGGAAATCGCGCGGAATTCTAATTTTTTGGCTGAAAAACGCAAAAGACTAAGAACGATCATGGCGTGGCGGTAACTATGGTTCCTTAGGTCGTATTTGAGAGTCCGAAATTTTTTTAGCGAACCGGCTCCGGGGGGCCCGGCCCACTCGGAAGGCGTGGGCAATAGCATACAAATATATGGTAATCGAGCGGAATTCTAGTTTTTTGGACGAAAAACGCAATAAATGAGGAACGATCATGGCGGGGCGGTGACTATGGTTCCTTAGGTCGTATTTGATGGCCCGAAAATTTTTAGGCTATCGGGGTCCACGGCTCCCGGGACCACTCGGAAGGCGTAAGTTATAGCACACTAAAATATGCAAATCGTGCGGAGTTCTAGTTTTTTGGCCAAAAAATGCAAAGCATTTGGAACGATCATGGTGGGGCGGTGACTATGGTACCTTAGGTCGTATTTGATAGTCCAGAAACCTTTTAGGCGATCGGGGTCCGCGGGTCCTCGGACCACCTGGAAGGCGTGGGTATAGCACACGAAAATATGGGAATTGGGCGTAATTCTAGTTTTTTGGCCGAAAAATGCAAAAAATGAGAAACGATGATGGCGGGGTGGTTACTATAGTTCCTTAGGTCGTATTTGACGGCCCGGAAAAATTTTAGGCGATCGGGGTCCGGGGGTCCCTGAACCACTTGGAAGGGTGGGCAATAACAAACAAAAATATTGTAATCGGGCGGAAAACTAGTTTTTTGGCCGAAAAACGCAACAAATGAGGAATGATCATGGCTGGGCGGTGACTATGGTTCCTTAGGTCGTATTTGATAGTCCGGAAAATTTTTAGGTGATAGGGGTCCGTAGTTCCCGGGTTCACTTGGAAGGCGTGGGCTATAGGACACGAAAATATGGGAATCGCGCGGAATTCTATTTTTTTGGCCGAAAAATGGAAAAATCTAGGAACGATCATGGCTGGGCGGTGACTATGGTTTCTTAGGTCTAATTTAATAGTACGGAAAAATTTTAGGCGATAGGAGTCCGGAGACCCGGGACCACTCGGAAGGCGTGGGTTATACACACAAATATATGGGAATCGCGCGGAATTCTAGTTTTTTGGCCGAAAAACGCAAAAAATAAGGAACGATCATGGCGGGGCGGATACTATGGTTCCTTAGGTCATATTTGATTGTCCGGAAAATTTTTAGGCGATTGAGGTCCGCGGCTCTTGGGACCACTCGGAATGCGTGGGTATAGCACACGAAAATATGGGAATCGGGCGAAATTCTAGGTCTTTTTCAGTAACATGCAAAAAAATGTTGAAAGATCTTGGCAGGGCAGTGACTATGGTTCCTTTGGTCTTATTTGATAGTCCAGAAAAATATTAGGCGATAGGGGTCCGGAGGTCCCGGGACCACTCGGAAGGCGTCGGCTATAACACACACAAATATGGGAACGCACGGAATTCTAGTTGTTTGGCCGAAAAACGCAAAAAAATGAGGAACGATCATGGCGGGGCGGATACTATGGTTCCTTAGGTCGTATTTGATAGTCCGGAAAAATTTTAGGCGATAGGGGTCAGGAGGTCCCGGGACCACTCGGAAGGCGTGGGCTATAACACACAAAAATATGGGAATCGAGCGGAATTCTAGTTGTTTGGCCGAAAAATGCAAAAAATGAGGAACGATCATGGCGGGGTGGTTACTATGGTTCCTTAGGTCGTATTTGATGGCCCAAAAATTTTTTAGGCGATCGGGGTTCGGGGTTCCCGGGACCCCTTGGAAGGCGTGGGCTAAAGCACACGAAAATATGAAAATCGCGCGGAATTCTAGTTTTTTGGCCGAAAAATGCAAAAAATGGGAAACGATGATGGTGGGGCGGTTACTATAGTTCCTTAAGTCGTATTTGACGGCCTGGAAAAATTTTAGGCGATCGGGGTCTGGGGGTCCCGGAACCACTTGGAAGGGTGGGCAATAGCAAACAAAAATATTGTAATCGGGCGGAATTCTAGTTTTTCTGCCGAAAAACGCAACAAATGAGGAATGATCATGGCTGGGCGGTGACTATGGTTCCTTAGGTCGTATTTGATAGTCCGGAAAAATTTTAGGCGATAGGGGTCCGGAGGTCCCGGGACCACTCGGAAGGCGTGGGCTATAACACACAAAAATATGGGAATCGCGCGGAATTCTAGTTCTTTGGCCGAAAAATGCAAAAAATGAGGAACGATCATGGAGAGGCGGTGACTATGGTTCCCTAGGTCCTATTTGATGGCCCGAAAAAATTTAGGCGATCGAGGTCCACGGATCCCGGGACCACTCGGAAGGCGTAAGCTATAGCACACTAAAATATGCAAATCGCGCGGAGTTCTAGTTTTTTGGCCGAAAAATGCAAAGCATTTGGAACGATCATGGTGGGGCGGATACTATGGTTCCTTAGGTCGTATTTGATAGTCCGGAAAAATTTTAGGCGATAGGGGTCAGGAGGTCCCGGGACCACTCGGAAGGTGTGGGCTATAACACACAAAAATATGGGAAACGAGCAGAATTCAAGTTATTTGGCCATAAAATGCAAAAAATGAGGAACGATCATGGCGGGGTGGTTACTATGGTTCCTTAGGTCATATTTGATGGCCCGAAAATATTTTAGGCGATCGGGGTTTGGGGTTCCCGGGACCACTTGGAAGGCGTGGGCTAAAGCACACGAAAATATGGAAATCGCGCGGAATTCTAGTTTTTTGGCTGAAAAACGCAAAAGACTAGGAATGATCATGGCGGGGCGGTGACAATGGTTCCTTAGGTCGTATTTGATAGTCCGGAAATTTTTTAGGCGATCCGGCTCAGGGGGGCTTGACCCACTCGGAAGGCGTGGGCGATAGCACACAAAAAATGGGAATCGGGCGAAATTCTAGTTTTTTGGCAAAAAAATGCAAAAAATGAGGAACGATCATGGCGAGGTGGTGACTATGGTTCCTTAGGTCCTAATTTATGGCCCGAAAACCTTTTTGGCAATCCGAGTCCGGCGGCCCGGCCCACTTGGAAGGCGTGGGCAATAGCACACAAAAATATGGTAATCGAGCGGAATTCTAGTTTTTTGGATGAAACACGCAATAAATGAGGAACGATCATGGCGGGGCGGTGACTATGGTTCCTTAGGTCGTATTTGATGGCCCGAAAAATTTTAGGCGATCGGGTTCCACGGCTTCCGGGACCACTCAGAAGGCGTAAGCTATATAGCACACTAAAATATGCAAATCACGCGGAGTTCTAGTTTTTTGGCCGAAAAATGCAAAGCATTTGGAACGATCATGGTGGGGCGGTGACTATGGTACCTTAGGTCGTATTTGATAGTCCGGAAAAATTTGAGGCGATCGGCGTCCATGGCTCCCCGGACCACATGGAAGGCGTGGGTATAGCACACGAAAATATGGGAATCGGGCGTAATTCTACTTTTTTGGCCGAAATATGCAAAAAATGAGAAACGATGATGGCGGGGCGGTTACTATGGTTCTTTAGGTCGTATTTGACGGCCCAGAAAAATTTTAGGCGATCGGGGTCCGGGGGTCCCGGAACCACTTGGAAGGGTGGGCAATAGCACACAAAAATATTGTAATCGGGCGAAATTCTAGTTTTTTGGCCGAAAAACGCAACAAATGAGGAATGATCATGGTTGGGCGGTGACTATGGTTCCTTTGGTCTTATTTGATAGTCCGGAAAAATATTAGGCGATAGGGGTCCGGAGGTCCCGGGACCACTCGGAAGGCATAGGCTATAACACACAAAAATATGGGATCGCGCGGAATTCTAGTTGTTTGGCCGAAAAACGGAAAAAATGAGGAACGATCATGGCGGGGCGGATACTATGGTTCCTTAGGTCGTATTTGATAGTCCGGAAAAATTTTAGGCGATAGGGGTCCGAAGGTCCCGGGACCACTCGGAAGGTGTGGGCTAACACACAAAAATATGGGAATCGCGCGGAATTCTAGTTGTTTGGCCGAAAAACGCAAAAAATAAGGAACGATCATGGCGGGGCGGAAACTATGGTTCCTTAGGTCGTATTTGATTGCCCGGAAAAATTTTAGGCGATCGGGTTCCGCGGCTCTTGGGACCACTCGGAATGCGTGGGTATAGCACACGAAAATATGGGAATCAGGCAAAATTCTAGTTGTTTGGCCGAAAAACGCAAAAAATAAGGAACAATCATGGCGGGGCGGATACTATGGTTCCTTAGGTCGTATTTGATGGCCCGGAAAAATTTTAGGCGATTGGGGTTCGGGGTTCCCGGGACCCCTTGGAAGGCGTGGGCTGCACACGAAAATATGGAAATCGTGCGGAATTATAGTTTTTTGGCTGAAAAATGCAAAAGACTAGGAACGATCATGGTGGGGAGGTGACTATGGTTCCTTAGGTCGTATTTGATAGTCCGGAAAATTTTTAGGCGATCCGGCTCCGGGGGGCCCGACCCACTCGGAAGGGGTGGGCGATAGCATAAAAAAATTTGGGAATCGGGCGGAATTCTAGTTTTTTTGGCCAAAAAATGCAAAAAATGAGGAACAATCATGGCGAGGCGGTGACCATGGTTCCTTAGGTCTTAATTAATGTCCCAAATTGTTTTTAGGCGATCCGAGTCCGGCAGCCCGGCCCACTCGGAAGGCGTGGGCAATAGCACACAAAAATATGGTAATCGAGCGGAATTCTAGTTTTTTGGCCGAAAAATGCAAAGAATAAGGAACGATCATGGCGGGGGGAATACTATGGTTCCTTAGGTCGTATTTGATAGTTCGGAAAAATTTTAGGCGATAGGGGTCAGGAGGTCCCGGGACCATTCGGAAGGCATGGGCTATAACACACAAAAATATGGGAATCGCGCGGAATTCTAGTTGTCTGGCCGAAAATCGCAAAAAATGAGGAACGATCATGGCGGGGTGGTTACTATGGTTACTTAGGTCGTATTTGATATCCAAGAAAAAATTTAGGCGATCGGGGTTCGGGGTTCCCGGGACCCCTTGGAAGGCGTGGGCTGCACACGAAAAAATGGAAATCGCGCGGAATTATAGTTTTTTGGCTGAAAAACGCATAAGACTAGGAACGATCATGGCGGGGAGGTGACTATGGTTCCTTAGGTCGTATTTGATAGTCCGGAAAATTTTTAGGCTATCTGGCTCTGGGGGGCCCGACCCACTCGAAAAGCATGGGCGATAGCATACAAAAATATGGGAATCGGGCGGAATTCTAGTTTTTTGGCCAAAAAATGCAAAAAATGAGGAACGATCATGGCGGGGGGAATACTATGGTTCCTTAGGTCGTATTTGATAGTTCGGAAAAATTTTAGGCGATAGGGGTCAGGAGGTCCCGGGACCATTCGGAAGGCATGGGCTATAACACACAAAAATATGGGAATCGCGCGGAATTCTAGTTGTCTGGCCGAAAATCGCAAAAAATGAGGAACGATCATGGCGGGGTGGTTACTATGGTTCCTTAGGTGGTATTTGATGGCCCGGAAAATTTTTAGGCGATCGGGGTTCGGGGTTCCCGGGACCCCTTGGAAGGCGTGGGCTAAAGCACACGAAAATATGGAAATCGCGAGAAATTCTAGTTTTTTGGCTGAAAAACGCAAAGGACTAGGAACGATCATGGCGGGGCGGTGACTATGGTTCCTTAGGTCGTATTTGATAGTCCGGAAAATTTTTAGGCGATCCGGCTCCGGGGGCCCGACCCACTCGGAAGGCGTGGGCGATAGCACACAAAAATATGGGAATCGGGCGGAATTCTAGTTTATTGGCCAAAAAATGCAAAAAATGAAGAACGATCATAGCGAGGCGGTGACTATGGTTCCTTAGGTCCTAATTGATGGCCCGAAATATTTTTAGGCGATCCGAGTCCGGCGGCCCGGCCCACTCGGAAGGGGTGGGCAATAGCACACAAAAATATGGTAATCGAGCGGAATTCTAGTTTTTTGGACGAAAACCGCAATAAATGAGGAACGATCATGGCGGGGCGGTGACTATGGTTCCTTAGGTCATATTTGATGGCCCGGAAAATTTTAGGCGATCGGGGTCCACGGCTCCCGGGACCACTCGGAAGGCGTAAGCTATAGCACACTAAAATATGCAAATCGCGCGGAGTTCTTGTTTTTTGGCCGAAAAATGCAAAGCATTTGGAACGATCATGGTGGGGTGGTGACTATGGTACCTTAGGACGTATTTGATAGTCCGGAAAAATTTTAGGCGATCGGGGTCCGCGGCTCCCCGGACCACTTGGAAGGCGTGGGTATATCACACGAAAATATGGTATCGGGTGTAATTGTAGTTTTTTGGCCGAAATATGCAAAAAATGAGAAACGATGATGGCGGGGCGGTTAATATGGTTCCTTAGGTCGTATTTGACGGCCCGGAAAAATTTTAGGCGATCGGGGTCCCGGGGTCCCGGAACAACTTGGAAAGGTGGGCAGTAGCACACAAAAATATTGTAATCGGGCGGAATTCTAGTGTTTTGGCCGAAAAACGCAACAAATGAGGAATGATCATGGTTGGGCGGTGACTATGGTTCCTTAGGTCGTATTTGATAGTCCGGAAAAATTTTAGGCGATAGGGGTCCGGAGTTCCCGGGTTCACTTGGAAGGCGTGGGCTATAGGACACGAAATTATGGGAATCGCGCGGAATTCTTGTTTTTTTGGCCGAAAAACGGAAAAAACTAGGAAAGATCATGGCTGGGCGGTGACTATGGTTCCTTAGGTCTTATTTGATAGCCCGGAAAAATTTTAGGCGATAGTGGTCCGGAGGTCCCGGGACCACTCGGAAGGTGTGGGCTATAACACACAAAAATATGGGAATCGCGCGGAATTCTAGTTGTTTGGCCGAAAAACGCAAAAAATAAGGAACGATCATGGCGGGGCGGATACTATGGTTCCTTAGGTCGTATTTGATTGCCCGGAAAAATTTTAGGCAATCGGGGTACGCGGCTCTTGGGACCACTCGCAATGCGTGGGTCCCCGGACCACTTGGAAGGCGTGGGTATAGCACACGAAAATATTGGAATCGGGCGTAATTCTAGTTTTTTGGCCGAAATATGCAAAAAATGAGAAACGATGATGGCGGGGCGGTTACTATGGTTCCTTAGGTCATATTTGACGGCCCAAAAAAATTTTAGGCGATCGGGGTCAGGGGGTCCCGGAACCACCTGGAAGGCTGGACAATACCACACAAAAGAATTGTAATCGGGCGGAATTCTAGTTTTTTGGCCGAAAAACGCAACAAAAGAGGAATGATCATGGCTGGCCGGTGACTATGGTTCCTTAGGTCGTATTTGATAGTCCGGAAAAATTTTAGGCGATAGGGGTCCGGTGTTCCCGGGTTCACTTGGAAGGCGTGGGCTATAGGACACGAAAATATGGGAATCGCACGAAATTCTAGTTGTTTGGCCGAAAAATGCAAAAAATGAGGAAGGATCATGGCGGGGCGGATACTATGGTTCCTTAGGTCGTATTTGATAGTCCGGAAAAATTTTAGGCGATAGGGGTCCGGAGACCCGGGACCACTCGGAAGGCGTGGGCTATAACACACAAAAATATGGGATTGCGCGGAATTCTAGTTGTTTGGCCGAAAAATGCAAAAAATGAGGAACGATCATGGCGGGGCGGATACTATGGTTCCTTAGGTCATATTTGATAGTCCGGGAAATTTTGGGCGATACGGGTCCTGAGGTCCCGGGACCACTCGGAAGGTGTGGGCTATAACACACAAAAATATGGGAATCGCGCGGAATTCTAGTTGTTTGGCCGAAAAACGCAAAAAATAAGGAACGATCATGGTGGGGCGGATACTATGGTTCCTTAGGTCGTATTTGATTGCCCAAAAAATTTTTAGGCGATCGGGGTCCGCGGCTCTTGGGACCACTCGCAATGTGTGGGTCCCCGGACCACTTGGAAGGCGTGGGTATAGCACACGAAAATATGGGAATCGGGCGTAATTCTAAATTTTTGGCCGAAATATGCAAAAAATAAGAAACGATGATGGCGGGGCACTTACTATGGTTCCATAGGTCGTATTTGACGGCCCGAAAAAATTTTAGGCGATCGGGGTCCGGAGGTCCCGGAACCACTTGGATGGGTGGGCAATAGCACACAAAAATATTGTAATCGGGCGGAATTCTAGTTTTTTGGCCGAAAAACACAACAAAAGAGGAATGATCATGGCTGGCCGGTGACTATGGTTCCTTAGGTCGTATTTGATAGTCCGGAAAAATTTTAGGCGATAGGGGTCCGGTATTCCCGGGTTCACTTGGAAGGCGTGGGCTATAGGACACGAAAATATGGGAATCGCGCGGAATTCTAGTTGTTTGGCCGAAAAATGCAAAAAATGAGGAACGATCATGGTGGGGCGGATACTATGGTTCCTTAGGTCGTATTTGATAGTCCGGAAAAATTTTAGGCGATAGGGGTCCGGAGACCTGGGACCACTCGGAAGGCGTGGGCTATAACACACAAAAATATGGGATCGCGCGGAATTCTAGTTGTTTGGCCAAAAAATGCAAAAAATGAGGAACGATCATGGCGGGGCGGATACTATGGTTCCTTAGGTCATACTTGATAGTCCGGAAAATTTTGGGCAATAGGGGTCCGGAGGTCCCAGGACCACTCGGAAGGTGTGGGCTATAACACACAGAAATATGGGAATCGCGCGGAATTCTAGTTGTTTGGCCGAAACACGCAAAACATAAGGAATGATCATGGCGGGGAGGATACTTTGTTTCCTTAGGTCGTATTTGATAGTTCGGAAAATTTTTAGGCGATAGGGGTCAGGTTGTTCCGGGACCACTCGGAAGGTATGGGCTATAACACACAAAAATATGGGAATCACGCGGAATTCTAGTTGTCTGGCCGAAAATCGCAAAAACTGAGGAACGATCATAGCGGGGTGGTTACTATGGTTCCTTAGGTCGTATTTGATGGCCCGGAAAAATTTTAGGCGATCGGGGTTCGGGGTTCCCGGGACCCCTTGGAAGGCGTGGGCTGCACACGAAAATATGGAAATCGCGCGGAATTATAGTTTTTTGGCTGGAAAACGCAAAAGACTAGGAACGATCATGGCGGGGAGGTGACTATGGTTCCTTAGGTCGTATTTGATAGTTCAAAAAATTTTTAGGCGATCCGGCTCCGGGGGGCCCGACCCACTCGGAAGGCGTGGGCGATAGCATAAAAAAATTTGGGAATCGGGCGGAATTCTAGTTTTTTGGCCAAAAAATGCAAAAAATGAGGAACGATCATGGCGAGGCGGTGACTATGGTTCATTAGGTCTTAATTGATGGCCCAAAATATTTTTAGGCGATCCGAGTCCGGCGGCCCGGCCCACTCGGAAGGCGTGGGCAATAGCACACAAAAATATGGTAATCGAGCGGAATTCTAGTTTTTTGGCCGAAAAATGCAAAAAATAAGGAACGATCATGGCAGGGCGGATACTATGGTTCCTTAGGTCGTATTTGATTGTCCGGAAAAATTTTAGGCGATCGAGGTCCGCGTCTCTTGGGACCACTCGGAATGCGTGGGTATAGCACACGAAAATATGGGAATCGGGCGAAATTCTAGGTCTTTTTCAGTAACATGCAAAAAAATGTGGAAAGATCTTGGCAGGGCGGTGACAATGGTTCCTTTGGTCTTATTTGATAGCCCGGAAAAATATTAGGCGATAGGGGTCCGGAGGTCCCGGGACCACTCGGAAGGTGTGGGCTATAACACACAAAAATATGGGAATCGCGCGGAATTCTAGTTGTTTGGCCGAAAAATGCAAAAAATAAGGAACGATCATGGCGGGGCGGATACTATGGTTCCTTAGGTCGTATTTGATTGCCCGGAAAAATTTTAGGCGATCGGGGTCCGCGGCTCTTGGGGCCACTCGCAATGCGTGGGTCCCCGGACAAATTGGAAGGCGTGGGTATAGCACACGAAAATATGGGAATCGGGCGTAATTCTAGTTTTTTGGCCGAAATATGCAAAACATGAGAAACGATGATGGCGGGGCGGTAACTATGGTTCCTTAGGTCATATTTGACGGCCCGGAAAAATTTTAGGCGATCGGGGTCCGGGGGTCCCGGAACCACTTGGAAGGGTGGGCAATAGCACACAAAAATATTGTAATCGGGCGGAATTCTAGTTTTTTGGTCGAAAAACACAACAAAAGAGGAATGATCATGGCTGGCCGGTGACTATGATTCCTTAGGATGTATTTGATAGTCCGGAAAAATTTTAGGCGATATGGGTCCGGAGTTCCTGGGTTCACTTGGAAGTCGTGGGCTATAGGACACGAAAATATGGGAATCGCGCGGAATTCTAGTTGTTAGGCCGAAAAATGCAAAAAATGAGGAACGATCATGGCGGGGCGGATACTATGGTTCCTTAGGTCGTATTTGATAGTCCGGAAAAATTTTAGGAGATAGGGTTCCGGAGACCCGGGACCACTCGGAAGGCGTGGGCTATAACGCACAAAAATATGGGATCGCGCGGAATTCTAGTTGTTTGGCTGAAAAATGCAAAAAATGAGGAACGATCATGGCGGGGCGGATACTATGGTTCCTTAGGTCGTATTTGATAGTCCGGAAAAATTTTAGGCGATAGAGGTCCGGAGGTCCCAGGACCACTCGGAAGGTGTGGGCTATAACACACAAAAATATGGGAATCGCGCGGAATTCTAGTTGTTTGGCCGAAAAACGCAAAAAATAAGGAACGATCATGGCGGGGCAGATACTATGGTTCCTTAGGTCGTATTTGATAGTCCAGAAAATTTTTAGGCGATAGGGGTCAGGAGGTCCCGGGACCACTCGGAAGGCATGGGCTATAACACACAAAAATATGGGAATCGAGCGGAATTCTAGTTTTCTGGCCGAAAAACGCAAAAAATAAGGAACGATCATGGTGGGGCGGATACTATGGTTCCTTAGGTCGTATTTGATTGCCCAAAAAATTTTTAGGCGATCGGGGTCCGCGGCTCTTGGGACCACTCGCAATGTGTGGGTCCCCGGACCACTTGGAAGGCGTGGGTATAGCACACGAAAATATGGGAATCGGGCGTAATTCTAAATTTTTGGCCGAAATATGCAAAAAATAAGAAACGATGATGGCGGGGCACTTACTATGGTTCCATAGGTCGTATTTGACGGCCCGAAAAAATTTTAGGCGATCGGGGTCCGGAGGTCCCGGAACCACTTGGATGGGTGGGCAATAGCACACAAAAATATTGTAATCGGGCGGAATTCTAGTTTTTTGGCCGAAAAACACAACAAAAGAGGAATGATCATGGCTGGCCGGTGACTATGGTTCCTTAGGTCGTATTTGATAGTCCGGAAAAATTTTAGGCGATAGGGGTCCGGTATTCCCGGGTTCACTTGGAAGGCGTGGGCTATAGGACACGAAAATATGGGAATCGCGCGGAATTCTAGTTGTTTGGCCGAAAAATGCAAAAAATGAGGAACGATCATGGTGGGGCGGATACTATGGTTCCTTAGGTCGTATTTGATAGTCCGGAAAAATTTTAGGCGATAGGGGTCCGGAGACCCGGGACCACTCGGAAGGCGTGGGCTATAACACACAAAAATATGGGATCGCGCGGAATTCTAGTTGTTTGGCCAAAAAATGCAAAAAATGAGGAACGATCATGGCGGGGCGGATACTATGGTTCCTTAGGTCATACTTGATAGTCCGGAAAATTTTGGGCAATAGGGGTCCGGAGGTCCCAGGACCACTCGGAAGGTGTGGGCTATAACACACAGAAATATGGGAATCGCGCGGAATTCTAGTTGTTTGGCCGAAACACGCAAAACATAAGGAATGATCATGGCGGGGAGGATACTTTGTTTCCTTAGGTCGTATTTGATAGTTCGGAAAATTTTTAGGCGATAGGGGTCAGGTTGTTCCGGGACCACTCGGAAGGTATGGGCTATAACACACAAAAATATGGGAATCACGCGGAATTCTAGTTGTCTGGCCGAAAATCGCAAAAACTGAGGAACGATCATAGCGGGGTGGTTACTATGGTTCCTTAGGTCGTATTTGATGGCCCGGAAAAATTTTAGGCGATCGGGGTTCGGGGTTCCCGGGACCCCTTGGAAGGCGTGGGCTGCACACGAAAATATGGAAATCGCGCGGAATTATAGTTTTTTGGCTGGAAAACGCAAAAGACTAGGAACGATCATGGCGGGGAGGTGACTATGGTTCCTTAGGTCGTATTTGATAGTTCAAAAAATTTTTAGGCGATCCGGCTCCGGGGGGCCCGACCCACTCGGAAGGCGTGGGCGATAGCATAAAAAAATTTGGGAATCGGGCGGAATTCTAGTTTTTTGGCCAAAAAATGCAAAAAATGAGGAACGATCATGGCGAGGCGGTGACTATGGTTCATTAGGTCTTAATTGATGGCCCAAAATATTTTTAGGCGATCCGAGTCCGGCGGCCCGGCCCACTCGGAAGGCGTGGGCAATAGCACACAAAAATATGGTAATCGAGCGGAATTCTAGTTTTTTGGCCGAAAAATGCAAAAAATAAGGAACGATCATGGCAGGGCGGATACTATGGTTCCTTAGGTCGTATTTGATTGTCCGGAAAAATTTTAGGCGATCGAGGTCCGCGTCTCTTGGGACCACTCGGAATGCGTGGGTATAGCACACGAAAATATGGGAATCGGGCGAAATTCTAGGTCTTTTTCAGTAACATGCAAAAAAATGTGGAAAGATCTTGGCAGGGCGGTGACAATGGTTCCTTTGGTCTTATTTGATAGCCCGGAAAAATATTAGGCGATAGGGGTCCGGAGGTCCCGGGACCACTCGGAAGGTGTGGGCTATAACACACAAAAATATGGGAATCGCGCGGAATTCTAGTTGTTTGGCCGAAAAATGCAAAAAATAAGGAACGATCATGGCGGGGCGGATACTATGGTTCCTTAGGTCGTATTTGATTGCCCGGAAAAATTTTAGGCGATCGGGGTCCGCGGCTCTTGGGGCCACTCGCAATGCGTGGGTCCCCGGACAAATTGGAAGGCGTGGGTATAGCACACGAAAATATGGGAATCGGGCGTAATTCTAGTTTTTTGGCCGAAATATGCAAAACATGAGAAACGATGATGGCGGGGCGGTAACTATGGTTCCTTAGGTCATATTTGACGGCCCGGAAAAATTTTAGGCGATCGGGGTCCGGGGGTCCCGGAACCACTTGGAAGGGTGGGCAATAGCACACAAAAATATTGTAATCGGGCGGAATTCTAGTTTTTTGGTCGAAAAACACAACAAAAGAGGAATGATCATGGCTGGCCGGTGACTATGATTCCTTAGGATGTATTTGATAGTCCGGAAAAATTTTAGGCGATATGGGTCCGGAGTTCCTGGGTTCACTTGGAAGTCGTGGGCTATAGGACACGAAAATATGGGAATCGCGCGGAATTCTAGTTGTTAGGCCGAAAAATGCAAAAAATGAGGAACGATCATGGCGGGGCGGATACTATGGTTCCTTAGGTCGTATTTGATAGTCCGGAAAAATTTTAGGAGATAGGGTTCCGGAGACCCGGGACCACTCGGAAGGCGTGGGCTATAACGCACAAAAATATGGGATCGCGCGGAATTCTAGTTGTTTGGCTGAAAAATGCAAAAAATGAGGAACGATCATGGCGGGGCGGATACTATGGTTCCTTAGGTCGTATTTGATAGTCCGGAAAAATTTTAGGCGATAGAGGTCCGGAGGTCCCAGGACCACTCGGAAGGTGTGGGCTATAACACACAAAAATATGGGAATCGCGCGGAATTCTAGTTGTTTGGCCGAAAAACGCAAAAAATAAGGAACGATCATGGCGGGGCAGATACTATGGTTCCTTAGGTCGTATTTGATAGTCCAGAAAATTTTTAGGCGATAGGGGTCAGGAGGTCCCGGGACCACTCGGAAGGCATGGGCTATAACACACAAAAATATGGGAATCGAGCGGAATTCTAGTTTTCTGGCCGAAAATCGCAAAAAATGAGGAACGATCATGGCGGGGTGGTTACTATGGTTCCTTAGGTCGTATTTGATGGCCCGGAAAAATTTTAGGCGATCGGGGTTCGGGGTTCCCGGGACCCCTTGGAAGGCGTGGGCTGCACACGAAAATATGGAAATCGCGCGGAATTATAGTTTTTTGGCTGAAAAACGCAAAAGACTAGGAAAGATCATGGCGGGGAGGTGACTATGGTTCCTTAGGTCGTATTTGATAGTCCGGAAAAGTTTTAGGCGATCCGGCTCCGGGGGCCCGGAACCACTCGGAAGGCGTGGGCGATAGCATACAAAAATATGGGAATCGGGCGAAATTCCAGTTTTTTGGCCAAAAAATGCAAAAAATGAGGAAAGATCATGGCGAGGTGGTGACTATGGTTCCTTAGGTCTTAATTGATGGCCCGAAATATTTTTAGGCGATCCGAGTCCGGCGGCCCGGCCCACTCGGAAGGCGTGGGCAATAGCACACAAAAATATGGTAATCGAGCGGAATTCTAGTTTTTTGGCCGAAAAACTCAAAAAATAAGGAACGATCATGGCGGGGCGGATACTATGGTTCCTTAGGTCGTATTTGATTGTCCTGAAAATTTTTAGGCGATAGGGGTCAGGAGGTCCTGAGACCACTCGGAAGGCATGGGCTATAACACGCAAAAATATGGGAATCGAGCGGAATTCTAGTTTTCTGGCCGAAAAACGCAAAAAATGAGGAACGATCATGGCGGGGTGGTTACTATGGTTCCTTAGGTCGTATTTGATGGCCCGGAAAAATTTTAGGCGATCTTGGTTCGGGGTTCCCAGGACCCCTTGGAAGGCGTGGGCTGCACACGAAAATATGGAAATCGCGCGGAATTATAGTTTTTTGGCTGAAAAATGCAAAAGACTAGGAAAGATCATGGCGGGGAGGTGACTATGGTTCCTTAGGTCGTATTTGATAGTCCGGAAAAGTTTTAGGTGATCCGGCTCCGGGGGCCCGGACCCACTCGGAAGGCGTGGGCGATAGCATACAAAAATATGGGAATCGGGCGGAATTCTAGTTTTTTGGGAAAAAAATGCAAAAAATGAGGAACGATCATGGCGAGGCGGTGAATATGGTTCCTTAGGTCTTAATTGATGGCCCAAAATTTTTTTAGGCGATCCGAGTCCGGCGGCCCGGCCCACTCGGAAGGCGTGGGCAATAGCACACAAAAATATGGTAATCGAGCGGAATTCTAGTTTTTTGGCCGAAAAACTCAAAAAATAAGGAACGATCATGGCGGGGCGGATACTATGGTTCCTTAGGTCGTATTTGATTGTCCGGAAAAATTTTAGGCGATCGAGGTCCGCGGCTCTTGGGACCACTCGCAATGCGTGGGTCCCCGGACCACTTGGAAGGCGTAAGCAATAGCACACGAAAATATGCAAATCGCGCCGAGTTCTAGTTTTTTGGCCGAAAAATGCAAAGCATTAGGAACGATCATGGTGGGGCGGTGACTATGGTACCTTAGGTCGTATTTGATAGTCCGGAAAAAATTTAGGCGATCGAGGTCCGCGGCTCCCCTGACCACTTGGAAGGCGTGGGTATAGCACACGAAAATATGGGAATCGGGCGTAATTCTAGTTTTTTGGCCGAAATGTGCAAAAAATGAGAAAAGATGATGGCGGGGCGGTTACTATGGTTCCTTAGGTCGTATTTGACGGCCCGGAAAAATTTTAGGCGATCGGGGTCCGGGGGTCCCGGAACAACTTGGAAGGGTGGGCAATAGCACTCAAAAATATTGTAATAGGGCGGAATTCTAGTGTTTTGGCGGAAAAACGCAACAAATGAGGAATGATCATGGCTGGGCGGTGACTATGGTTCCTTAGGTCATATTTGATAGTCCGGAAAAATTTTAGGCGATAGGAGTCCGGAGTTCCCGGGTTCACTTGGATGGCGTGGTCTATAGGACACGAAAATATGGAAATCGCGCGGAATTCTAGTTTTTTGGCCGAAAAACAGAAAAAACTAGGAACGATCATGTCTGGGAGGTGACTATGGTTTCTTAGGTCTTATTTAATAGTCCGGAAAAATTTTAGGCGATAGGGGTCCGGAGACCCGGGACCACTCGGAAGGCGTGGGCTATAACACACAAAAATATGGGATCGCGCGGAATTTTAGTTTTTTTGGCCGAAAAATGCAAAAAATAAGGAAAGATCATGGCAGGGAGGATACTATGGTTCCTTAGGTCGTATTTGATTGTCCGGAAAAATTTTAGGCGATCCGAGTCCGGCGGCCCGGCCCACTCGGAAGGCGTGGGCAATAGCACACAAAAATATGGTAATCGAGCGGAATTCTAGTTTTTTGGACGAAAACCGCAATAAATGAGGAACTATCATGGTGGGGCGGTGACTATGGTTCCTTAGGTCGTATTTGATGGCCCGGTAAATTTTAGGCGATCGGGGTCCACGGCTCCCGGGACCACTCGGAAAGCGTAAGCTATAGCACACTAAAAAATGCAAATCGCGCGGAGTTCTAGTTTTTTGGCCAAAAAATGCAAAGCATTTGGAACGATCATGGTGGGGCGGTGACTATGGTACCTTAGGATGTATTTGATAGTCCGGAAAATTTTTAGGCGATCGGGGTCCGCGGCTCCCTGGACCACTTGGAAGGTGTGGGTATAGCACATGAAAATATGGAAATCGGGCGTAATTCTAGTTTTTTGGCCGAAATATGCAAAAAATGATAAATGATGATGGCGAGGCGGTTACTATGGTTCCTTAGGTCGTATTTGATAGCCCGAAAAATTTTTAGGCGATCGGGGTCCGGGGGTCCCAGAACAACTTGGAAGGGTGGGCAATAGCACACAAAAATATTGTAATAGGGCGGAATTCTAGTGTTTTGGCGGAAAAATGCAACAAATGAGGAATGATCATGGCTGGGCGGTAACTACGGTTCCTTAGGTCGTATTTGATAGTCCGGAAAAATTTTAGGCGATAGGGGTCCGGAGTTCCCGGGTTCACTTGGAAGGCGTGGGCTATAGGACACGAAAATATGGGAATCGCGCGGAATTCTAGTTGTTTGGCCGAAAAACGTAAAAAATGAGGAACGATCATGGCGGGGCGGATACTGTGGTTCCTTAGGTCGTATTTGACAGTCCGGCAAAATTTTAGGCGATAGGGGTCCGGAGGTCCCGGGACCACTCGGAAGGTGTGGGCTATAACACACCAAAAATATGGGCATCGCGCGGAATTCTAGTTGTTTGGCCGAAAAACGCAAAATATAAGGAACGATCATGGCGGGGCGGATACTATGGTTCCTTAGGTCGTATTTGATTGCCCATAAAAAGATTAGGCGATCGGGGTCCGCGGCTCTTGGGACCACTCGGAATGCGTGGGTATAGCACACGAAAATATGGGAATCGGGCGAAATTCTAGGTCTTTTTCAGTAACATGCAAAAAATATGGAAAGTTCTTGGCAGGGCGGTGACTATGGTTCCTTTGGTCTTATTTGATAGTCCGGAAAAATATTAGGCGATAGGGGTCCGGAGGTCCCGGGACCACTCGGAAGGCGTGGGCTATAACATACAAAAATATGGGAATCGCGCGGAATTCTAGTTGTTTGGCCGAAAAATGCAAAAAATGAGGAACGATCATGGAGGGGCGGATACTATGGTTCCTTAGGTCGTATTTGATAGTCTGGCAAATTTTTAGGCGATAGGGGTCCGGAGGTCCCGGGACCACTCGGAAGGTGTGGGCTATAACACACAAAAATATGGGCATCGCGCGGAATTCTAGTTGTTTGGCCGAAAAATGCAAAAAATAAGGAACGATCATGTCGGGGCGGATACTATGGTTCCTTAGGTCGTATTTGATTGCCCGTAAAAAGTTTAGGCGATCGGGGTTCGCGGCTCTTGGGACCACTCGGAATGCGTGGGTATAGCACATGAAAATATGGGAATCGGGCGAAATTCTAGGTCTTTTTCAGTAACATGCAAAAAATATGGAAAGATCTTGGCAGGGCGGTGACTATGGTTCCTTTGGTCTTATTTGATAGTCCGGAATAATATTAGGCGATAGGGGTCCGGAGGTCCCGGGACCACTCGGAAGGCGTGGGCTACAACATACAAAAATATGGGAATCGCGCGGAATTTTAGTTGTTGGGCCGAAAAATGCAAAAAATGAGGAACGATCATGGCGGGGCGGATACTATGGTTCCTTAGGTCGTATTTGATAGTCCGGAAAAATTTTAGGCGATAGGGTCAGGAGGTCCTGGGACCACTCGGAAGGCGTGGGCTAACTATGGGAATCGCGCGGAATTCTAGTTGTTTGGCCGAAAAACGCAAAAAATGAGGAACGATGATGGCGGGGTGGTTACTATGGTTCCTTAGGTCGTATTTGATGGCCCGGAAAATTTTTAGGCGATCGGGGTTCAGGGTTCCTGGGACCCCTTGGAAGGGTGGGCAATAGCACACAAAAATATTGTAATCGGGCGGAATTCTAGTTTTTTGGCCGAAAAATGCAAAAAATGAGGAATGATCATGGCGGGGCGGTTACTATGGTTCCTTAGGTCGTATTTGACGGCCCGGAAAAATTTTAGCCGATCGGGGTCCGGGGGTCCCGGAACCACTTGGAAGGGTGGGCAATAGCACACAAAAATATTGTAATCAGGCGGAATTCTAGTTTTTTGGCCGAAAAATGCAACAAATGAGGAATGATCATGGCTGGGCGGTGACTATGGTTCCTTTGGTCTTATTTGATAGTCCGGAAAAATTCTAGGCGATCGGGGTCCGGAGGTCCCGGGACCACTCGGAAGGCGTGGGCTATAACACACAAAAATATGGGAATCGCGCGGAATTCTAGTTGTTTGGCCGAAAAACGCAAAAAAATGAGGAACGATCATGGCGGGGCGGATACTATGATTCCTTAGGTCGTATTTGATAGTCCGGAAAAATTTTAGGCGATGGGGGTCAGGAGGTCCCGGGATCACTCGGAAGGCGTGGGCTATAACACACCAAAATATAGGAATCGCGCGGAATTCTAGTTGTTTGGCCGAAAAACGCAAAACATGAGGAACGATCATGGCGGGGTGGTTACTATGGTTCCTTAGGTCGTATTTGATGGCCCGAAAATTTTTAGGCGATCGGGGTTCGGGGTTCCAGGGACCCCTTGGAAGGCGTGGGCTAAAGCACACGAAAATACGGAAATCGCGCGGAATTCTTGTTTTTTGGCTGAAAAATGCAAAAGACTAGGAAGGATCATGGCGGGGCGGTGACTATGGTTCCTTAGGTCCTAATTGATGGCCCGAAAATTTTTTAGGCGATCCGAGTCCGGCGGCACGGCCCACTCGGAAGGCGTGGCACACAAAAATATGGTAATCGAGCGGAATTCTAGTTTTTTGGCCGAAAAACGCAATAAATGAGGAACGATCATGGCGGGGCGGTGACTATGGTTCCTTAGGTCGTATTTGATGACCCGGAAAATTTTAGGCGATTGGGGTCCACGGCTCCCGGGACCACTCGGAAGGCGTAAGCTATAGCACACGAAAATATGCAAATCGCGCGGAGTTCTAGTTTTTTGGCCGAAAAATGCAAAGCATTTGGAACGATCATGGTGGGCGGTGACTATGGTACCTTAGGTCGTATTTTATAGTCCGGAAAAATTTTAGGCGATCGGGGTCCGCGGCTCCCCGGACCACTTAGAAGGCGCGGGTATAGCACACAAAAATATAGGAATCAGGCGTAACTCTAGTTTTTTGTCCGAAAAATGCAAAAAATGAGAAACGATGATAGCGGGGCGGTTACTATGGTTCCTTAGGTCGTATTTGATGGCCCGGAAAAATTTTAGGCGATCGGGGTCCGGGGGTCCCGGAACCACTTGGAAGGGTGGGCAATAGCACCCAAAATTTTGTAATCGGGCGGAATTCTAGTTTTTTGGCCAAAAAATGCAAAAAATAAGGAACGATCATGGCAGGGCGGTGACTATGGTTTCTTAGGTCGTATTTGATGGCCCGGAAAATTTTACCCGATCGGGGTCCACGGCTTCCGGGACCACTCGGAAGGCGTAAGCTATAGCACACTAAAATATGCAAATCGCGCGGAGTTCTAGTTTTTTGGCCGAAAAATGCAAAGCATTTGGAACGATCATGGCGGGGTGGTGACTATGGTTCCTTAGGTCGTATTTGATAGTCTGGAAAATTTTTACACGATCCGGCTCCGGGGGGCCCGACCCACTCGGGCGGCGTGGGCGATAGCACACAAAAATATGGGAATCGGGCGTAAATATAGTTTTTTTGCCAAAAAACGCAAAAAATGAGGAACGATTATGGCGGGGCGGTTACTATGGTTCCTTAGGTCGTATTTGACATCCCGGAAAAATTTTAGCCGATCGGGGTCGGGGGGTCCTGGAACCACTTGGAAGGGTGGGCAATAGCACACAAAAATATTGTAATCGGGCGGAATTCTAGTTTTTTGGCCGAAAAATGCAACAAATGAGGAATGATCATGGCTGGGCGGTGACTATGGTTCCTTTGGTCTTATTTGATAGTCCGGAAAAATTTTAGGCGATCGGGGTCCGGAGGTCCCGGGACCACTCGTAAAGGCGTGGGCTATAACACACAAAAATATGGGAATCGCGCGGAATTCTAGTTGTTTGGCCGACAAACGCAAAAAATGAGGAACGATCATGGCGGGGCGGATACTATGGTTCCTTAGGTCGTATTTGATAGTCCGGAAAAATTTTAGGCGATAGGGGTCAGGAGGTCCTGGGACCACTCGGAAGGCGTGGGCTATAACACACAAAAATATAGGAATTGCGCGGAATTCTAGTTGTTTGGCCGAAAAATGCAAAAAATGAGGAACGATCATTGCGGGGTGGTTACTATGGTTCCTTAGGTCATATTTGATGGCCCGGAAAATTTTTAGGCAATCGGGGTACGGGGTTCCCGGGACCCCTTGGAAGGCGTGGGCTAAAGCACACGAAAATATGGAAATCGCGCGGAATTCTAGTTTTTTGGCTGAAAAACGCAAAAGACTAGGAAGGATCATGGCGGGGCGGTGACTATGGTTCCTTAGGTCCTAATTGATGGCCCTAAAACTTTTTAGGCGATCCGAGTCCGGCGGCACGGCCCACTCGGAAGGCGTGGCACACAAAAATATGGTAATCGAGCGGAATTCTAGTTTTTTGGCCGAAAAATGCAATAAATGAGGAACGATCATGGCGGGGCGGTGACTATGGTTCCTTAGGTCGTATTTGATGGCCCGGAAAATTTTAGGCGATCGGGGTCCACGGCTCCCGGGACCACTCGGAAGGCGTAAGCTATAGCACACGAAAATATGCAAATCGCGCGGAGTTCTAGTTTTTTGGCCGAAAAATGCAAAGCATTTGGAACGATCATGTTGGGCGGTGAATATGGTACCTTAGGTCATATTTTATAGTTCGGAAAAATTTTAGGCGATCGGGGTCCGCGGCTCCCAGGACCACTTAGAATGCGTGGGTATAGCACACGAAAATATGGGAATCGGGCGTAATTCTAGTTTTTTGGCCGAAAAATGCAAAAAATGAGAAACGATGATGGCGGGGCGGTTACTATGGTTCCTTAGGTCGTATTTGACGGCCCGAAAAAATTTTAGGCGATCGGGGTCCGGGGGTCCCGGAACCACTTGGAAGGGTGGGCAATAGCACACAAAAAAATTATAATCAGGAGGAATTCTAGTTTTTTGGCCGAAAAATGAAACAAATGAGGAATGATCATGGCTGAGCAGTGACTATGCTTCCTTTGGTCTTATTTGACAGTCCGGAAAAATTTTAGGCGATCGGGGTCTGCTGCTCCCCGGACCACTTGGAAGGCGTGGATATAGCACACGAAAATATGGGAATCGGGCGTAATTCTAGTTTTTTGGCCGAAAAATGCAACAAATGAGAAACGATGATGGCGGGGCGGTTACTATGGTTCCTTAGGTCGTATTTGATGGCCCGGAAAAATTTTAGGCGATCGGGGTCCGGGGGTCCCGGAACCACTTGGAAGGGTGGGCAATAGCACACAAAAATATTGTAATCGAGCGGAATTCTAGTTTTTTGGCCGAAAAACGCAACAAATGAGGAATGATCATGGCTGGGCGGTGACTATGGTTCCTAAGGTCGTATTTGATATTCCGGAAAAATTTTAGGCGATAGGGGTCCGGAGTTCCCGGGTTCACTTGTAAGGCGTGGGCTATAGGACACGAAAATATGGGAATCGGGCGAAATTCTAGTTGTTTGGCCGAAAAACGCAAAAAATGAGGAACGATCATGGCGGGGCGGATACTATGGTTCCTTAGGTCATATTTGATAGTCCGGAAAATTTTTAGGCGATCGGGGTCCGGAGGTCCCGGGACCCCTCGGAAGGTGTGGGCTAACACACAAAAATATGGGATCGCGCGGAATTCTAGTTGTTTGGCCGAAAAATGCAAAAAATAAGGAACGATCATGGCAGGGCGGATTATATGGTTCCTTTGGTCGTATTTGATTGCCCGGAAAAATTTTTGGCGATCGGGGTCCGCGGCTCTTGGGACCACTCGGAATGCGTGGGTATAGCACATGAAAATATGGGAATCGGGCGAAATTCTAGGTCTTTTTCAGTAACATGCAAAAAATGTGGAAAGATCTTGGCAGGGCGGTGACTATGGTTCCTTTGGTCTTATTTGATAGTCAGGAAAAATATTAGGCGATAGGGGTCCGGAGGTCCCGGGACCACTCGGAAGGCGTGGGCTATAACACACAAAAATATGGGAATCGCGCAGAATTTAAGTTGTTTGGCCGAAAAATGCAAAAAATGAGGAACGATCATGGCGGGGCAGATACTATGGTTCCTTAGGTCGTATTTGATAGTCCGGAAAAATTTTAGGCGATAGGGGTCAGGAGGTCCCGGGACCACTCGGAAGGCGTGGGCTATAACACACAAAAATATGGGAATCGCGCGGAATTCTAGTTGTTTGGCCGAAAAACGCAAAAATTGAGGAACGATCATGGCGGGGTGGTTACTATGGTTCTTTAGGTCGTATTTGATGGCCCGGAAAATTTTTAGGCAATCGGGGTTCGGGGGTCCCGGATCCACTTGGAAGGGTGGGCAATAGCACACAAATATATTGTAATCGGGCGGAATTCTAGTTTTTTGGCCGAAAAACGCAACAAATGAGGAATGATCATGGCTGGGCGGTGACTATGGTTCCTTAGGTCGTATTTGATAGTCCGGAAAAATTTTAGGCGATAAGTGTCCGGATTTCCCGGGTTCACTTGGAAGGCGTGGGCTATAACACACAAAAATATGGGAATCGCGCGGAATTCTAGTTGTTTGGCCGAAAAACGCAAAAAATGAGGAACGATCATGGCGGGGTGGTTACTATGGTTCCTTATGTCGTATTTGATGGCCCGGAAAAATGTTAGGCGATCGGGGTCCGCGGCTCTTGGGACCACTTGGAATGCGTGGGTATAGCACACGAAAATATGGGAATCGGGCAAAATTCTAGGTCTTTTTCAGTAACATGCAAAAAATGTGGAAATATCTTGGCAGGACGGTGACTATAGTTCCTTTGGTCTTATTTGATAGTCCGGAAAAATATTAGGCGATAGGGGTCCGGAGGACCCGGGACCACTCGGAAGGCGTGGGCTATAACACACAAAAATATGGGAATCGCGCGGAATTCTAGCTGTTTGGCCGAAAAATGCAAAAAATGAGAAACGATGATGGCGGGGCGGTTACTATGGTTCCTTAGGTCGTATTTGACGGCCCGGAAAAATTTTAGGCGATCGGGGTCTGGGAGTCCCGGAACCACTTGGAAGGGTGGGCAATAGCACACAAAAATATTGTAATCGGGCGGAATTCTAGTTTTTTGGCCGAAAAATGCAACAAATGAGGAATAATCATGGCTGGGCGGTGACTATGGTTCCTTTGGTCTTATTTGATAGTCCGGAAAAATTTTAGGCGATCGAGGTCTGCTGCTCCCCGGACCACTTGGAAGGCGTGGATATAGCACACGAAAATATGGGAATCGGGCGTAATTCTAGTTTTTTGGCCGAAAAATGCAACAAATGAGAAACGATGATGGCGGGGCGGTTACTATGGTTCCTTAGGTCGTATTTGATGGCCCGGAAAAATTTTAGGCGATCGGGGTCCGGGGGTCCCGGAACCACTTGGAAGGGTGGGCAATAGCACACAAAAATATTGTAATCGAGCGGAATTCTAGTTTTTTGGCCGAAAAACGCAACAAATGAGGAATGATCATGGCTGGGCGGTGACTATGGTTCCTAAGGTCGTATTTGATATTCCGGAAAAATTTTAGGCGATAGGGGTCCGGAGTTCCCGGGTTCACTTGTAAGGCGTGGGCTATAGGACACGAAAATATGGGAATCGGGCGAAATTCTAGTTGTTTGGCCGAAAAACGCAAAAAATGAGGAACGATCATGGCGGGGCGGATACTATGGTTCCTTAGGTCGTATTTGATAGTCCGGAAAATTTTTAGGCGATCGGGGTCCGGAGGTCCCGGGACCACTCGGATGGCGCGGAATCCTTGTTGCTTGGCCGAAAAACGCAAAAAATGAGGAACGATCATGGCGGGGCGGATACTATGGTTCCTTAGGTCGTATTTGATAGTCCAGAAAAAATTTAGGCGATAGGGGTCCGGAGGTCCCGGGACTACTCGGAAGGCGTGTGCAATAGCACACAAATATATTGTAATCGGGCAGAATTCTAGTTTTTTGGCCGAAAAATGCAACAAATGAGGAATGATCATGGCTGGGCGGTGACTATGGTTCCTTAGGTCGTATTTGATAGTCCGGAAAAATTTTAGGCGATAAGTGTCCGGATTTCCCGGGTTCACTTGGAAGGCGTGGGCTATAACACAGAAAAATAACACAGAAAAATATGGGAATCGCGCGAAATTATAGTTGTTTGGCCGAAAAACGCAAAAAATGAGGAATGATCATGGAGGGGTGGTTACTATGGTTACTTATGTCGTATTTGATGGCCCAGAAAAATGTTAGGCGATCGGGGTCCGCGGCTCTTGGGACCACTCGGAATGCGTGGGTATAGCACACGAAAATATGGGAATCGGGCAAAATTCTAGGTATTTTTCAGTAACATGCAAAAAATGTGGAAAAATCTTGGCTGGGCGCTGGCTATGGTTCCTTTGGTCTTATTTGATAGTCCGGAAAAATATTAGGCGATAGGGGTCCGGAGGTCCCGGGACCACTCGGAAGGCGTGGGCTATAACACACAAAAATATGGGAATCACGCGGAATTCTAGTTGTTTGGCCAAAAAATGCAAAAAAATGAGGAACGATCATGGCGGGGTGGTTACTATGGTTCCTTAGGTCGTATTTGATGGCCCGGAAAATTTTTAGGCGATCGGGGTTCGGGGTTCCCGGGACCCCTTGGAAGGCATGGGCTAAAGCACACGAAAATATGGAAATCGCGCGGAATTCTAGTGTTTTGGCTGAAAAATGCAAAAGACTAGGAAGGAGCATGGCGGGGCGGTGACTATGGTTCCTTAGGTCATTTTTGATAGTCCGAAAAATTTTTAGGCGATCCGGCTCCGGGGGGCCCGACCCACTCGGAAGGCGTGGGGGATAGCACACAAAAATATGGGAATCGGGCGGAATTCTAGTTTTTTGGCCAAAAAATGCAAACAAATGAGGAACGATCTTGGCGAGGCGGTGACTATGGTTCCTTAGGTCCTAATTGATGGCCCGGAATTTTTTTAGGCGATCCGAGTCAGGCGGCCCGGCCCACTCGGAAGGCGTGGGGCACACAAAAATTTTGTAATCGAGCGGAATTCTAGTTTTTTGGCCGAAAAACGCAATAAATGAGGAACGATCATGGCGGGGCGGATACTATGGTTCCTTAGGTCGTATTTGATAGTCCGGAAAAATTTTAGGCGATAGGGGTCAGGAGGTCCCGGGACCACTCGGAAGGCGTGGGCTATAACACACAAAAATATGGGAATCGTGCGGAATTCTAGTTGTTTGGCCGAAAAATGCAAAAAATGAGGAACGATCATGGCAGGGTAGTTACTATGGTTCCTTAGGTCGTATTTGATGGCCCGGAAAATTTTTAGGCGATCAGGGTTCGGGGTTCCCGGAAACCCTTGGAAGGCGTGGGCTATAACACACAAAAATATGGGAATCGCGCGGAATTCTAGTTGTTTGGCCGAAAAATGCAAAAAATGAGGAACGATCATGGCGGGGTGGTTACTATGGTTCCTTATGTCGTATTTGAAGGCCCGGAAAATTTTTAGGCGATCGGGGTTCGGGGTTCCCGGGACCCCTTGGAAGGCATGGGCTAAAGCACAGGAAAATATGGAAATCGCGCGGAATTCTAGTTTTTTGGCAGAAAAACGCAAAAGACTAGGAAGGATCATGGCGGGGCAGTGACTATGGTTCCTTAGGTCGTATTTGATTGTCCGGAAAATTTTTAGGCGATCCGGCTCCGGGGGGCCCGACCCACTCGGAAGGCGTGGGGGATAGCACACAAAAATATGGGAATCGGGCGTAATTCTAGTTTTTTGGCCGAAAAATGCAAAAAATGCGAAACGATGATTGCGGGGCGGTTACTATGGTTCCTTAGGTCGTATTTGACGGCCCGGATTTAGGCGAACGGGGTCCGGGGGTCCCGGAACCACTTGGAAGGGTGGGCAATAGCACACAAAAATATTGTAATCGGGCGGAATTCTAGTTTTTTGACCGAAAAACGCAACAAATGAGGAATGATCATGGATGGGCGGTGACTATGGTTCCTTAGGTCGTATTTGATAGTACGGAAAAATTTTAGGCGATAGGGGTCTGGAGTTCCCGGGTTCACTTGGACGGCGTGGGCTATAGGACACGAAAATATGGGAATCGCGCGAAATTCTAGTTTTTTGGCCGAAAAACGGAAAAAACTAGGAACGATCATGGCTGGGCGGTGACTATGGTTCCTTAGGTCTTATTTGATAGTCCGGAAAAATTTTAGGCGATAGGGGTCCGCGTCTCTTGGGACCACTCAGAATGCGTGGGTATAGCACACGAAAATATGGGAATCGGGCGAAATTCTAGTTTTTTGGCCAAAAATGCAAAAAATGCAAAACATGAGGAACGATCATGGCGAGATGGTGACTATGGTTCCTTAGGTCGTAATTGATGGCCCGAAAAATTTTTAGGCAATCCGAGTCCGGCGGCCTGGCCCACCGGAAGGCGTGGGCAATAGCACACAAAAATATGATAATCGAGCGGAATTCTAGTTTTTTGGCCAAAAAACGCAATAAATGAGGAACAATCATGGCGGGGCGGTGACTATGGTTCCTTAGGTCGTATTTGATGGCCCGAAAAATTTTAGGCGATCGGCGTCCACGGCTCCCGGGACCCCTTGGAAGGCGTGGGCTAAAGCACACGAAAATATGGAAATCGCGCGGAATTCTAGTTTTTTGGCTGAAAAACACAAAAGACTAGGAACGATCATAGCGGGGCGGTGACTATGATTCCTTGGGTCATATTTGATAGTCTGGAAAATTTTTAGGCGATCCGTCTCCGAGGGGCCCGACCCACTCGGAAGGCGTGGGTGATAGTACACAAAAATATGGGAATCGGGCGGAATTCAAGTTTTTTGGCCAAAAAATGCAAAAAATGAGAAACGATCATGGCGAGGCGGTGACTATGGTTCCTTAGGTCCTAATTGATGGCCCGAAATCTTTTTAGGCGATCCGAGTCCGGCGGCCCGGCCCACTCGGAAGGCGTGGGCAATAGCACACAAAAATATTGTAATCGGGCGGAATTCTAGTTTTTTGGCCGAAAAACGCAACAAATGAGGAATGATCATGGCTGGGCGGTGACTATGATTCCTTAGGTCTTATTTGATAGTCCGGAAAAATTTTAGGCGATAGGGGTCCGGAGTTCCCGGGTTCACTTGGAAGGCGTGGGCTATAGGACACGAAAATATGGGAATCGCGCGGAATTCTAGTTTTTTGGCCGAAAAACGGAAAAAACTAGGAACGATCATGGTTGGGCGGTGACTATGGTTCCTTAGGTCTTATTTGATAGTCCGGAAAAATTTTAGGCGATAGAGGTCCGCGTCTCTTGGGACCACTCGGAATGCGTGGGTATAGCGCACGAAAATATGGGAATCGGGCGAAATTCTAGTTGTTTGGCCGAAAAACGCAAAAAATGAGGAACGATCATGGCGGGGCGGATACTATGGTTCCTTAGGTCGTATTTGATAGTCCGGAAAATTTTTAGGCGATCGGGGTCCGGAGGTCCCGGGACCCCTCGGAAGGTGTGGGCTAACACACAAAAATATGGGATCGCGCGGAATTCTAGTTGTTTGGCCGAAAAATGCAAAAAATAAGGAACGATCATGGCAGGGCGGATTATATGGTTCCTTTGGTCGTATTTGATTGCCCGGAAAAATTTTTGGCGATCGGGGTCCGCGGCTCTTGGGACCACTCGGAATGCGTGGGTATAGCACACGAAAATATGGGAATCGGGCGAAATTCTAGGTCTTTTTCAGTAACATGCAAAAAATGTGGAAAGATCTTGGCAGGGCGGTGACTATGGTTCCTTTGGTCTTATTTGATAGTCCGGAAAAATATTAGGCGATAGGGGTCCGGAGGTCCCGGGACCACTCGGAAGGCGTGGGCTATAACACACAAAAATATGGGAATCGCGCAGAATTCTAGTTGTTTGGCCGAAAAATGCAAAAAATGAGGAACGATCATGGCGGGGCAGATACTATGGTTCCTTAGGTCGTATTTGATAGTCCGGAAAAATTTTAGGCGATAGGGGTCAGGAGGTCCCGGGACCACTCGGAAGGCGTGGGCTATAACACACAAAAATATGGGAATCGCGTGGAATTCTAGTTGTTTGGCCGAAGAAATGGGGAACGATAATGGTGGGGCGGTGACTATGGTACCTTAGGTCATATTTGATAGTCCGGAAAAATTTTAGGCGATCGGGGTCCGCGGCTCCCCGGACCACTTGGAAGGCGTGGGTATAGCACACGAAAATATTGGAATCGGGCGTAATTCTAGTTTTTTGGCCGAAAAAATGTAAAAAATGAGAAACGATGATGGCGGGGCGGTTACTATGGTTCCTTAGGACGTATTTGACAGCCCGGAAATATTTTAGTCGATCGGGGTCCGGGGGTCCCGGAACCACTTGGAAGGGTGGGCAATAGCACACAAAAATATTGTAATCGGGCGGAATTCTAGTTTTTTGGCCGAAAAACGCAACAAATGAGGAATGATCTGGCTGGGCGGTGACTATGGTTCCTTAGGTCATATTTGATAGTCCGGAAAATTTTTAGGCGATAGGGGTCCGGAGTTCCCGGGTTCACTTTGAAGGCGTGGGCTATAGGACACGAAAATATGGAAATCACGCAGAATTCTAGTTTTTTGGCTGAAAAACGCAAAAGACTAGGAATGATCATGGCGGGGCGGTGACTATGGTTCCTTAGGTCGTATTTGATAGTCCGAAAAATTTTTAGGCGATCCGGCTCCGGGGGCCCGACCCACTCGGAAGGCGTGGGCGATAGCACACAAAAAATATGTGAATCGGGCGGAATTCTAGTTTTTTGGCCAAAAATGCAAAAAATGAGGAACGATCATGGCGAGGCGGTGACTATGGTTCCTTAGGTCCTAATTGATGGCCCGAAATATTTTTAGGCGATCCGAGTCCGGCGGCCCGGCCCACTCGGAAGGCGTGGGGCACACAAAAATATGGTAATCGAGCGGAATTCTAGCTTTTTGGCTGAAAAACGCAATAAATGAGGAACGATCATGGCGGGGCGGTGACTATGGTTCCTTAGGTCGTATTTGATGGCCCGTAAAATTTTAGGCGATCAGGGTCCTCGGCTCCCGGGACCACTCGGAAGGCGTAAGCAATAGCACACGAAAATATGCAAATCGCGCCGAGTTCTAGTTTTTTGGCCGAAAAATGCAAAGCATTTGGAACGATCATGGTGGGGCGGTGACTATGGTACCTTAGGTCGTATTTGATAGTCCGGAAAAATTTTAGGCGATCGGGGTCCACGGCTCCCCGGACCACTTGGAAGGCGTGGGTATAGCACACGAAAATATGGGAATCGGGCGTAATTCTAGTTTTTTGGCCGAAAAATGCAAAAAATGAGAAACGATGATGGCGGGGCGGTTACTATGGTTCCTTAGGACGTATTTGACAGCCCGGAAATATTTTAGTCGATCGGGGTCCGGGGGTCCCGGAACCACTTGGAAGGGTGGGCAATAGCACACAAAAATATTGTAATCGGGCGGAATTCTAGTTTTTTGGCCGAAAAACGCAACAAATGAGGAATGATCTGGCTGGGCGGTGACTATGGTTCCTTAGGTCGTATTTGATAGTCCGGAAAATTTTTAGGCGATAGGGGTCCGGAGTTCCCGGGTTCACTTTGAAGGCGTGGGCTATAGGACACGAAAATATGGAAATCACGCGGAATTCTAGTTTTTTGGCTGAAAAACGCAAAAGACTAGGAATGATCATGGCGGGGCGGTGACTATGGTTCCTTAGGTCGTATTTGATAGTCCGAAAAATTTTTAGGCGATCCGGCTCCGGGGGCCCGACCCACTCGGAAGGCGTGGGCGATAGCACACAAAAAATATGTGAATCGGGCGGAATTCTAGTTTTTTGGCCAAAAAAGCAAAAACTGAGGAACGATCATGGCGAGGCGGTGACTATGGTTCCTTAGGTCCTAATTGATGGCCCGAAATATTTTTAGGAGATCCGAGTCCGGCGGCCCGGCCCACTCGGAAGGCGTGGGGCACACAAAAATATTGTAATCGAGCGGAATTCTAGCTTTATGGCTGAAAAACGCAATAAATGAGGAACCATCATGGCGGGGCGGTGACTATGGTTCCTTAGGTCGTATTTGATGGCCCGGAAAATTTTAGGCGATCGGGGTCCTCGGCTCCCGGGACCACTCGGAAGGCGTAAGCAATAGCACACGAAAATATGCAAATCGCGCCGAGTTCTAGTTTTTTGGCCGAAAAATGCAAAGCATTTGGAACGATCATGGTGGGGCGGTGACTATGGTACCTTAGGTCGTATTTGATAGTCCGGAAAAATTTTAGGCGATCGAGGTCCGCGGCTCCCCTGACCACTTGGAAGGCGTGGGTATAGCACACGAAAATATGGGAATCGGGCGTAATTCTAGTTTTTTGGCCGAAAAATGCAAAAAATGAGAAACGATGATGGCGGGGCGGTTACTATGGTTCCTTAGGACGTATTTGACGGCCCGGAAATATTTTAGTCGATCGGGGTCCGGGTGTCCCGGAACCACTTGGAAGGGTGGGCAATAGCACACAAAAATTTTGTAATCGGGCGGAATTCTAGTTTGGCTGAAAAACGCAACAAATGAGGAATGATCATGGCTGGGCGGTGACTATGGTTCCTTAGGTCGTATTTGATAGTCCGGAAAATTTTTAGGCGATAGGGGTCCGGAGTTCCCGGGTTCACTTTGAAGGCGTGGGCTATAGGACACGAAAATATGGGAATCGCGCGGAATTCTAGTTTTTTGGCCAAAAACAGAAAAAACTAGGAACGATCATGGCTGGGCGGTGACTATGGTTCCTTAGGTCTTATTTGATAGTCCGGAAAAATTTTAGGTTATCGGGGTCCGCGTCTCTTGGGGCCACTCAGAATGCGTGGGTATAGCACACGAAAATATGGGAATCGAGCGAAATTCTAGTTGTTTGGCCGAAAAATGCAAAAAATGAGGAACGATCATGGCGGGGCGGATACTATGGTTCCTTAGGTCATATTTGATAGTCTGGAAAATTTTTAGGCGATCGGGGTCCGGTGGTCCCGGGACCCCTCGTAAGGCGTGGGCTAAAGCACACGAAAATATGGAATCGCGCGGAATTCTAGTTGTTTGGCCAAAAACCGCAAAAGACTAGGAATGATCATGGCGTGGCGGTGACTATGGTTCCTTAGGTCGTATTTGATAGTCCGGAAAAGTTTTAGTCGATCGGGGTCCGCGGCTCCCCGGACCACTTGGAAGGCGTGGGTATAGCACATGAAAATATGGGAATCCGGCGTAATTCTAGTTTTTTGACCGAAAAATGCAAAAAATGAGAAACGATGATCGCGGGGCGGTTACTATGGTTCCTTAGGTCATAGCTGACAGCCCGGAAAAATTTTAGGCGATCAGGGTCCGGGGGTCCCGAAACCACTTGGAAGGGTGGGCAATAACACACAAAAATATTGTAATCGGGCGGAATTCTAGTTTTTGGGCCGAAAAACGCAACAAATGAGGAATGATCATGGCTGGGCGGTGACTATGGTTCCTTAGGTCGTATTTGATAGTCCGTAAAAATTTTAGGCGATAGGGGTCCGGAGTTCCCGGATTCACTTGGAAGGCGTGGGCTATAGGACACGAAAATATGGGAATAGCGCGGAATTCTAGTTTTTTGGCCAAAATATGGAAAAAACTAGGAACGATCATGGCTGGGCGGTGAATATGGTTCCTTAGGTCTTATTTGATAGTCTGGAAAAATTTTAAGCGATCGGGGTCCGCGGCTCTTGGGACCACTCGGAATGCGTGGGTATAGTACACGAAAATATGGGAATCGGGCGAAATTCTAGTTGTTTGGCCGAAAAACGCAAAACATGAGGAACGATCATGGCGGGGTGGTTACTATGGTTCCTTAGGTCGTATTTGATGGCCCGGAAAAGTTTTAGACGATCGGGGTTCGGGGTTCCCGGGACCCCTTTGAAGGCGTGGGCTAAAGCACACGAAAATATGGAAATCGCGCGGAATGCTAGTTTTTTGGCTGAAAAATGCAAAAGACTAGGAATGATCATGGTGGGGCGGTGACTATGGTTCCTTAGGTCCTAATTGATGGCCCAAAAATATTTTAGGCGATCCGAGTCCGGCGGCCCGGCCCACTCGGAAGGCGTGGGGCACACAAAAATATGGTAATCGAGCGGAATTCTATTTTTTTGGCCGAAAAACGCAATAAATGAGGAACGATCATGGCGGGGCGGTGACTATGGTTCCTTAGATCGTATTTGATGGCCCAAAAAATTTTAGGCGATCGGGGTCCTCGGCTCCCGGGACCATTCGGAAGGCGTAAGCTATAGCACACGAAAATATGCAAATCGCGCGGAGTTCTAGTTTTTTGGCCGAAAAATGCAAAGCATTTGGAACGATCATGGTGGGGCAGTGACTATGGTACCTTAGGTCGTATTTGATAGTCCGGAAAAATTTTAGGCGATCGGGGTCCGCGGCTCCCCGGACCACTTGGAAGGCGTGGGTATAGCACACGAAAAAATGGGAATCGGGCGTAATTCTAGTTTTTTGGCCAAAAAATGCAAAAAATGAGAAACGATGATGGCGGGGCGGTTACTATGGTTCCTTAGGTCGTATTTGACGGCCCCGAAAAATTTTAGTCGATCGGGGTCCGGGGTTCCCGGAACCACTTGGAAGGGTGGGCAATAGCACCCAAAAATATTGTAATCGGGCGGAATTCTAGTTTTTTGGCCGAAAAACGCAACAAATGAGGACTGATCATGGTTGGGCGGTGACTATGGTTCCTTAGGTCGTATTTGATAGTCCGGAAAAATTTTAGGCGATAGGGGTCCGTAGTTCCCGGGTTCACTTGGAAGGCGCGGGCTATAGGACACGAAAATATGGGAATAGCGCGGAATTCTAGTTTTTTGGCCGAAAAACAGAAAAAACTAGGAACGATCTTGGCTGGGCGGTGACTATTGTTCCTTTGGTCTGATTTGATCGTCAGGAAAAAATTTTGGCGATAGGGGTCCGCATCACTTAGGACTACTCGGAATGCGTGGGTATAGCACACGAAAATATGGGAATCAGGCAAAATTCTAGTTGTTTGGCCGAAAAACGCAAAAAATGAGGAACGATCATGGCGGGGCGGATACTATGGTTCCTTAGGTCGTATTTGATAGTCCGGAATTTATTTAGGCGATCGGGGTCCGGAGGTCACGGGACCCCTCGGAAGGCATGGGCTATAAAACACAAAAATATGGGAATCGCGCGGAATTCTAGTTGTTTGGCCGAAAAATGCAAAAAATAAGGAACGATCATGGCAGGGCGGATAATATGGTTCCTTAGGTCGTATTTGATTGCCCGGAAAAATTTTAGGCGATCGGGGTCCGCGACTCTTGGGACCACTCGGAATGCGTGGGTATAGCACACGAAAATATGGGAATCGGGCGAAATTCTAGGTCTTTTTCAGTAACATGCAAAAAATGTGGAAAGATCTTGGTAGGGCGGTGACTATGGTTCCTTTGGTCTTATTTGATAGTCCGGAAAAATATTAGGCGTTAGGGGTCCGGAGTTCCCGGGTCCACTCGGAAGGCGTGGGCTATAACACACAAAAATATGGGAATCGCGCAAAATTCTAGTTGTTTGGCGGAAAAACGCAAAAAATGAGGAACAATCATGGCGGGGCGGATACTATGGTTCCTTAGGTCGTATTTGATAGTCCGAAAAAATTTTAGGCGATAGGGGTCAGGTGGTCCCGGGACCACTCGGAAGGCGTGGGCTATAACACACAAAAATATGGGAATCGCGCGGAATTCTTGTTGTTTGGCCAAAAAACGCAAAAAATGAGGAACGATCATGGCGGGGTGGTTACTATGGTTCCTTAGGTCGTATTTGATGGCCCGGAAATTTTTTAGGCGATCGGGGTTTGGGGTTCCCGGGACCCCTTGGAAGGCGTGGGCTAAAGCACACGAAAACATGGAAATCACGCGGATTTCTAGTTTTTTGGCTGAAAAACGCAAAAGACTAGGAACGATCATGGCTGGGCGGTGACTATGGTCCCTTAGGTCTTATTTGTTAGTCCAGAAAATTTTTAGGCGATCCGGCTCCGGGGGGCCCGACCCACTCGGAAGGCGTGGGCGATAGCACACAAAAAATATGTGAATCGGGCGGAATTCTAGTTGTTTGGCCAAAAATGCAAAAAATGAGGAACGATCATGGTGAGGCGGTAACTATGGTTCCTTAGGTCCTACTTTATGGCCTGAAATATTTTTAGGCGATCCGAGTCTGGTGGCCCGGCCCACTCGGAATGCGTGGGGCACACAAAAATATGGTAATCGAGCGGAATTCTAGCTTTTTGGCTGAAAAACGCAATAAATGAGGAACGATCATGGCGGGGCGGTGACTATGGTTCCTTAGGTCGTACTTGATGGCCCGAAAAATTTTAGGCGATCGGGGTCCTCGGCTCCCGGGACCACTCGGAAGGCGTAAGCAATAGCACACGAAAATATTGTAATCGGGCGGAATTCTAGTTTTTTGGCCGAAAAACGCAACAAATGAGGAATGATCTGGCTGGGCGGTGACTATGGTTCCTTAGGTCGTATTTGATAGTCCGGAAAATTTTTAGGCGATAGGGGTCCGGAGTTCCCGGGTTCACTTTGAAGGCGTGGGCTATAGGACACGAAAATATGGAAATCACGCAGAATTCTAGTTTTTTGGCTGAAAAACGCAAAAGACTAGGAATGATCATGGCGGGGCGGTGACTATGGTTCCTTAGGTCGTATTTGATAGTCCGAAAAATTTTTAGGCGATCCGGCTCCGGGGGGCCCGACCCACTCGGAAGGCGTGGGCGATAGCACACAAAAAATATGTGAATCGGGGGGGATTCTAGTTTTTTGGCCAAAAATGCAAAAAATGAGGAACGATCATGGCGAGGCGGTGACTATGGTTCCTTAGGTCCTAATTGATGGCCCGAAATATTTTTAGGCGATCCGAGTCCGGCGGCCCGGCCCACTCGGAAGGCGTGGGGCACACAAAAATATGGTAATCGAGCGGAATTCTAGCTTTTTGGCTGAAAAACGCAATAAATGAGGAACGATCATGGCGGGGCGGTGACTATGGTTCCTTAGGTCGTATTTGATGGCCCGTAAAATTTTAGGCGATCGGGGTCCTCGGCTCCCGGGACCACTCGGAAGGCGTAAGCAATAGCACACGAAAATATGCAAATCGCGCCGAGTTCTAGTTTTTTGGCCGAAAAATGCAAAGCATTTGGAACGATCATGGTGGGGCGGTGACTATGGTACCTTAGGACGTATTTGATAGTCCGGGAAAATTTTAGGGGATCGGGGTCCGCGGCTCCCTAGACCACTTGGAAGGCGTGGGTATAGCACACGAAAATATGGGAATCGGGCGTAATTCTAGTTTTTTGGCCGAAATGTGCAAAAAATGAGAAAAGATGATGGCGGGGCGGTTACTATGGTTCCTTAGGTCGTATTTGACAGCCCGGAAATATTTTAGTCGATCGGGGTCCGGGGGTCCCGGAACCACTTGGAAGGGTGGGCAATAGCACACAAAAATATTGTAATCGGGCGGAATTCTAGTTTTTTGGCCGAAAAACGCAACAAATGAGGAATGATCTGGCTGGGCGGTGACTACGGTTCCTTAGGTCGTATTTGATAGTCCGTAAAATTTTTAGGCGATAGGGGTCCGGAGTTCCCGGGTTCACTTTGAAGGCGTGGGCTATAGGACACGAAAATATGGAAATCACGCGGAATTCTAGTTTTTTGGCTGAAAAACGCAAAAGACTAGGAATGATCATGGCGGGGCGGTGACTATGGTTCCTTAGGTCGTATTTGATAGTCCGAAAAATTTTTAGGCGATCCGGCTCCGGGGGCCCGACCCACTCGGAAGGCGTGGGCGATAGCACACAAAAAATATGTGAATCGGGCGGAATTCTAGTTTTTTGGCCAAAAAAGCAAAAACTGAGGAACGATCATGGCGAGGCGGTGACTATGGTTCCTTAGGTCCTAATTGATGGCCCGAAATATTTTTAGGAGATCCGAGTCCGGCGGCCCGGCCCACTCGGAAGGCGTGGGGCACACAAAAATATTGTAATCGAGCGGAATTCTAGCTTTATGGCTGAAAAACGCAATAAATGAGGAACGATCATGGCGGGGCGGTGACTATGGTTCCTTAGGTCGTATTTGATGGCCCGGAAAATTTTAGGCGATCGGGGTCCTCGGCTCCCGGGACCACTCGGAAGGCGTAAGCAATAGCACACGAAAATATGCAAATCGCGCCGAGTTCTAGTTTTTTGGCCGAAAAATGCAAAGCATTTGGAACGATCATGGTGGGGCGGTGACTATGGTACCTTAGGTCGTATTTGATAGTCCGGAAAAATTTTAGGCGATCGAGGTCCGCGGCTCCCCTGACCACTTGGAAGGCGTGGGTATAGCACACGAAAATATGGGAATCGGGCGTAATTCTAGTTTTTTGGCCGAAAAATGCAAAAAATGAGAAACGATGATGGCGGGGCGGTTACAATGGTTCCTTAGGTCGTATTTGATGGCCCGGAAAAATTTTAGGCGATCGGGGTCCGGGGATCCCGGAACCACTTGGAAGGGTGGGCAATAGCACACAAAAATTTTGTAATCGGGCGGAATTCTAGTTTGGCTGAAAAACGCAACAAATGAGGAATGATCATGGCTGGGCGGTGACTATGGTTCCTTAGGTCGTATTTGATAGTCCGGAAAATTTTTAGGCGATAGGGGTCCGGAGTTCCCGGGTTCACTTTGAAGGCGTGGGCTATAGGACACGAAAATATGGGAATCGCGCGGAATTCTAGTTTTTTGGCCAAAAACAGAAAAAACTAGGAACGATCATGGCTGGGCGGTGACTATGGTTCCTTAGGTCTTATTTGATAGTCCGGAAAAATTTTAGGTTATCGGGGTCCGCGTCTCTTGGGGCCACTCAGAATGCGTGGGTATAGCACACGAAAATATGGGAATCGAGCGAAATTCTAGTTGTTTGGCCGAAAAATGCAAAAAATGAGGAACGATCATGGCGGGGCGGATACTATGGTTCCTTAGGTCATATTTGATAGTCTGGAAAATTTTTAGGCGATCGGGGTCCGGTGGTCCCGGGACCCCTCGTAAGGCGTGGGCTAAAGCACACGAAAATATGGAATCGCGCGGAATTCTAGTTGTTTGGCCAAAAACCGCAAAAGACTAGGAATGATCATGGCGTGGCGGTGACTATGGTTCCTTAGGTCGTATTTGATAGTCCGGAAAAGTTTTAGTCGATCGGGGTCCGCGGCTCCCCGGACCACTTGGAAGGCGTGGGTATAGCACATGAAAATATGGGAATCCGGCGTAATTCTAGTTTTTTGACCGAAAAATGCAAAAAATGAGAAACGATGATCGCGGGGCGGTTACTATGGTTCCTTAGGTCATAGCTGACAGCCCGGAAAAATTTTAGGCGATCAGGGTCCGGGGGTCCCGAAACCACTTGGAAGGGTGGGCAATAACACACAAAAATATTGTAATCGGGCGGAATTCTAGTTTTTGGGCCGAAAAACGCAACAAATGAGGAATGATCATGGCTGGGCGGTGACTATGGTTCCTTAGGTCGTATTTGATAGTCCGTAAAAATTTTAGGCGATAGGGGTCCGGAGTTCCCGGATTCACTTGGAAGGCGTGGGCTATAGGACACGAAAATATGGGAATAGCGCGGAATTCTAGTTTTTTGGCCAAAATATGGAAAAAACTAGGAACGATCATGGCTGGGCGGTGAATATGGTTCCTTAGGTCTTATTTGATAGTCTGGAAAAATTTTAAGCGATCGGGGTCCGCGGCTCTTGGGACCACTCGGAATGCGTGGGTATAGTACACGAAAATATGGGAATCGGGCGAAATTCTAGTTGTTTGGCCGAAAAACGCAAAACATGAGGAACGATCATGGCGGGGTGGTTACTATGGTTCCTTAGGTCGTATTTGATGGCCCGGAAAAGTTTTAGACGATCGGGGTTCGGGGTTCCCGGGACCCCTTTGAAGGCGTGGGCTAAAGCACACGAAAATATGGAAATCGCGCGGAATGCTAGTTTTTTGGCTGAAAAATGCAAAAGACTAGGAATGATCATGGTGGGGCGGTGACTATGGTTCCTTAGGTCCTAATTGATGGCCCAAAAATATTTTAGGCGATCCGAGTCCGGCGGCCCGGCCCACTCGGAAGGCGTGGGGCACACAAAAATATGGTAATCGAGCGGAATTCTATTTTTTTGGCCGAAAAACGCAATAAATGAGGAACGATCATGGCGGGGCGGTGACTATGGTTCCTTAGATCGTATTTGATGGCCCAAAAAATTTTAGGCGATCGGGGTCCTCGGCTCCCGGGACCATTCGGAAGGCGTAAGCTATAGCACACGAAAATATGCAAATCGCGCGGAGTTCTAGTTTTTTGGCCGAAAAATGCAAAGCATTTGGAACGATCATGGTGGGGCAGTGACTATGGTACCTTAGGTCGTATTTGATAGTCCGGAAAAATTTTAGGCGATCGGGGTCCGCGGCTCCCCGGACCACTTGGAAGGCGTGGGTATAGCACACGAAAAAATGGGAATCGGGCGTAATTCTAGTTTTTTGGCCAAAAAATGCAAAAAATGAGAAACGATGATGGCGGGGCGGTTACTATGGTTCCTTAGGTCGTATTTGACGGCCCCGAAAAATTTTAGTCGATCGGGGTCCGGGGTTCCCGGAACCACTTGGAAGGGTGGGCAATAGCACCCAAAAATATTGTAATCGGGCGGAATTCTAGTTTTTTGGCCGAAAAACGCAACAAATGAGGACTGATCATGGTTGGGCGGTGACTATGGTTCCTTAGGTCGTATTTGATAGTCCGGAAAAATTTTAGGCGATAGGGGTCCGTAGTTCCCGGGTTCACTTGGAAGGCGCGGGCTATAGGACACGAAAATATGGGAATAGCGCGGAATTCTAGTTTTTTGGCCGAAAAACAGAAAAAACTAGGAACGATCTTGGCTGGGCGGTGACTACTGTTCCTTTGGTCTGATTTGATCGTCAGGAAAAAATTTTGGCGATAGGGGTCCGCATCACTTAGGACTACTCGGAATGCGTGGGTATAGCACACGAAAATATGGGAATCAGGCAAAATTCTAGTTGTTTGGCCGAAAAACGCAAAAAATGAGGAACGATCATGGCGGGGCGGATACTATGGTTCCTTAGGTCGTATTTGATAGTCCGGAATTTATTTAGGCGATCGGGGTCCGGAGGTCACGGGACCCCTCGGAAGGCATGGGCTATAAAACACAAAAATATGGGAATCGCGCGGAATTCTAGTTGTTTGGCCGAAAAATGCAAAAAATAAGGAACGATCATGGCAGGGCGGATAATATGGTTCCTTAGGTCGTATTTGATTGCCCGGAAAAATTTTAGGCGATCGGGGTCCGCGACTCTTGGGACCACTCGGAATGCGTGGGTATAGCACACGAAAATATGGGAATCGGGCGAAAATCTAGGTCTTTTTCAGTAACATGCAAAAAATGTGGAAAGATCTTGGTAGGGCGGTGACTATGGTTCCTTTGGTCTTATTTGATAGTCCGGAAAAATATTAGGCGTTAGGGGTCCGGAGTTCCCGGGTCCACTCGGAAGGCGTGGGCTATAACACACAAAAATATGGGAATCGCGCAAAATTCTAGTTGTTTGGCGGAAAAACGCAAAAAATGAGGAACGATCATGGCGGGGCGGATACTATGGTTCCTTAGGTCGTATTTGATAGTCCGAAAAAATTTTAGGCGATAGGGGTCAGGTGGTCCCGGGACCACTCGGAAGGCGTGGGCTATAACACACAAAAATATGGGAATCGCGCGGAATTCTTGTTGTTTGGCCAAAAAACGCAAAAAATGAGGAACGATCATGGCGGGGTGGTTACTATGGTTCCTTAGGTCGTATTTGATGGCCCGGAAATTTTTTAGGCGATCGGGGTTTGGGGTTCCCGGGACCCCTTGGAAGGCGTGGGCTAAAGCACACGAAAACATGGAAATCACGCGGATTTCTAGTTTTTTGGCTGAAAAACGCAAAAGACTAGGAACGATCATGGCTGGGCGGTGACTATGGTCCCTTAGGTCTTATTTGTTAGTCCAGAAAATTTTTAGGCGATCCGGCTCCGGGGGGCCCGACCCACTCGGAAGGCGTGGGCGATAGCACACAAAAAATATGTGAATCGGGCGGAATTCTAGTTGTTTGGCCAAAAATGCAAAAAATGAGGAACGATCATGGTGAGGCGGTAACTATGGTTCCTTAGGTCCTACTTGATGGCCTGAAATATTTTTAGGCGATCCGAGTCCGGTGGCCCGGCCCACTCGGAATGCGTGGGGCACACAAAAATATGGTAATCGAGCGGAATTCTAGCTTTTTGGCTGAAAAACGCAATAAATGAGGAACGATCATGGCGGGGCGGTGACTATGGTTCCTTAGGTCGTACTTGATGGCCCGAAAAATTTTAGGCGATCGGGGTCCTCGGCTCCCGGGACCACTCGGAAGGCGTAAGCAATAGCACACGAAAATATGCAAATCGCGCGGAGTTCTAGTTTTTTGGCCGAAAAATGCAAAGCATTTGGAACGATCATGGTGGGGCGGTGACTATGGTACCTTAGGTCGTATTTGATAGTCCGGAAAAATTTTAGGCGATCGGGGTCCGCGGCTCCCCGGACCACTTGGAAGGCGTGGGTATAGCACACGAAAATATGGGAATCGGGCGTAATTCTAGTTTTTTGGCCGAAAAATGTAAAAAATGAGAAACGATGATGGCGGGGCGGTTACTATGGTTCCTTAGGACGTATTTGACAGCCCGGAAATATTTTAGTCGATCGGGGTCCGGGGGTCCCGGAACCACTTGGAAGGGTGGGCAATAGCACACAAAAATATTGTAATCGGGCGGAATTCTAGTTTTTTGGCCGAAAAATGCAAAAAATGAGGAATGATCATGGCTGGGCGGTGACTATGGTTCCTTAGGTCATATTTGATAGTCCGGAAAATTTTTAGGTGATAGGGGTCCGGAGTTCCCGGGTTCACTTTGAAGGCGTGGGCTATAGGACACGAAAATATGGAAATCACGCGGAATTCTAGTTTTTTTGCTGAAAAACGCAAAAGACTAGGAACGATCATGGCTGGGCGGTGACTATGGTCCCTTAGGTCTTATTTGATAGTCCAGAAAATTTTTAGGCGATCCGGCTCCGGGGGCCCGACCCACTCGGAAGGCGTGGGCGATAGCACACAAAAAATATGTGAATCGGGCGGAATTCTAGTTTTTATGCCAAAAATGCAAAAAATGAGGAACGATCATGGCGAGGCGGTGACTATTGTTCCTAAGGTCCTAATTGATGGCCCGAAATATTTTTAGGCGATCCGAGTCCGGTGGCCCGGCCCACTGGGAAGGCGTGGGACAAACAAAAATATGGTAATCGAGCGGAATTCTAGCTTTTTGGCTGAAAAACGCAATAAATGAGGAACGATCATGGCGGGGCGGTGACTATGGTTCCTTAGGTCGTATTTGATAGTCCGAAAAATTTTTAGGCGATCGGGGTCCGCGGCTCCCCGGACCACTTGGAAGGCGTGGGTATAGCACACGAAAATATGGGAATCGGGCGTAATTTTAGTTTTTTGGCCGAAAAATGCAAAAAATGAGGAACGATGATGGCGGGGAGGTTACTATGGTTCCTTAGGACGTATTTGACGGCCCGGAAATATTTTAGGTGATCGGGGTCCGGGGGTCCCGAAACCACTTGGAAGGGTGGGCAATAACACACAAAAATATTGTAATCGGGCGGAATTCTAGTTTTTTGGCCGAAAAACGCAACAAATGAGGAGTGATCATGGCTGGGCGGTGACTATGGTTCCTTAGGTCGTATTTGATAGTCCGTAAAAATTTTAGGCGATAGGGGTCCGGAGTTCCCGGATTCACTTGGAAGGCGTGGGCTATAGGACACGAAAATATGGGAATCGCACGGAATTCTAGTTTTTTGGCCGAAAAATGCAAAGCATTTGGAACGATCATGGTGGGGCGGTGACTATGGTACCTTAGGTCGTATTTGATAGTCCAGAAAAATTTTAGGCGATCGGGGTCCGCGGCTCCCCAGACCACTTGGAAGGCGTGGGTATAGCACACGAAAATATGGGAATCGGGCGTAATTCTAGTTTTTTGGCCAAAAAATGTAAAAAATGAGAAACGATGATGGCAGGGCGGTTACTATGGTTCCTTAGGACGTATTTGACAGCCCGGAAATATTTTAGTCGATCGGGGTCCAGGGGTCCCGGAACCACTTGGAAGGGTGGGCAATAGCACACAAAAATATTGTAATCGGGCGGAATTCTTGTTTTTTGGCCGAAAAACACAAAAAATGAGGAATGATCATGGCTGGGCGGTGACTATGGTTCCTTAGATCGTATTTGATTGTCCGGAAAATTTTTATGCGATAGGGGTCCGGAGTTCCCGGGTTCACTTTGAAGGCGTGGGCTATAGGACACGAAAATATGGAAATCACGCGGAATTCTAGTTTTTTGGCTGAAAAATGCAAAAGACTAGGAATGATCATGGCGAGGCGGTGACTATGGTTCCTTAGGTCGTATTTGATAGTCCGAAAAATTTTTAGGCGATCCGGCTCCGGGGGGCCCGACCCACTCGGAAGGCGTGGGCGATAGCACACAAAAAATATGTGAATCGTGCGGAATTCTAGTTTTTTGGCCAAAAATGCAAAAAATGAGGAACGATCATGGCGAGGCGGTGACTATGGTTCCTTAGGTCCTAATTGATGGCCCGAAATATTTTTAGGCGATCCGAGTCCGGTGGCCCGGCCCACTCGGAAGGCGTGGGGCACACAAAAATATGGTAATCGAGCAGAATTCTAGGTTTTTGGCTGAAAAACGCAATAAATGAGGAACGATCATGGCGGGGCGGTGACTATGGTTCCTTAGGTCGTATTTGATGGCCCGGAAAATTTTAGGCGATCGGGGTCCTCGGCTCCCGGGACCACTCGGAAGGCGTAAGCAATAGCACACGAAAATATGCAACTCGCGCGGAGTTCTAGTTTTTTGGCCGAAAAATGCAAAGCATTTGGAACGATCATGGTGGGGCGGTGACTATGGTACCTTAGGTCATATTTGATAGTCCGGAAAAATTTTAGGCGATCGGGGTCCGCGGCTCCCCGGACCACTTGGAAGGCGTGGGTATAGCACACGAAAATATGGGAATCGGGCGTAATTCTTGTTTTTTGGCCGAAAAATGCAAAAAATGAGAAACGATGATGGCGGGGCAGTTACTATGGTTCCTTAGGACGTATTTGATGGCCCGGAAATATTTTAGTCGATCGGGGTCCGGGGGTCCCGGAACCACTTGGAAGGGTGGGCAATAGCACACAAAAATATTGTAATCGGGCGGAATTATAGTTTTTTGGCCGAAAAACGCAACAAATGAGGAATGATCATGGCTGGGCGGTGAATATGGTTCCTTAGGTCGTATTTGATAGTCCGTAAAAATTTTAGGCGATAGGGGTCCGGAGTTCCCGGGTTCACTTTGAAGGCGTGGGCTATAGGACACGAAAATATGAAAATCACGCGGAATTCTAGTTTTTTGGCTGAAAAACGCAAAAGACTAGGAATGATCATGGCGGGGCGGTGACTATGGTTCCTTAGGTCGTATTTGATAGTCCGAAAATTTTTTAGGCAATCCGGCTCCGGGGGGCCCGACCCACTCGGAAGGCGTGGGCGATAGCACACAAAAAGTATGTGAATCGGGCGGAATTCTAGTTTTTTGGCCAAAAATGCAAAAAATGAGGAACGATCATGGTGAGGCGGTGACTATGGTTCCTTAGGTCCTAATTGATGGCCCGAAATATTTTTAGGCAATCCGAGTCCGGTGGCCCGGCCCACTCGGAAGGCGTGGGGCACACAAAAATATGGTAATCGAGCGGAATTCTAGCTTTTTGGCTGAAAAATGCAATAAATGAGGAACGATCATGGCGGGGCGGTGACTATGGTTCCTTAGGTCGTATTTGATGGCCGGAAAAATTTAAGGCGATCGGGGTCCTCGGCTCCCGGGACCACTCGGAAGGCGTAAGCAATAGCACACGAAAATATGCAACTCGCGCGGAGTTCTAGTTTTTTGGCCGAAAAATGCAAAGCATTTGGAACGATCATGGTGGGGCGGTGACTATGGTACCTTCGGTCGTATTTGATAGTCCGAAAAAATTTTAGGCGATCGGGGTCCGCGGCTCCCCAGACCACTTGGAAGGCGTGGGTATAGCACACGAAAATATGGGAATCGGGCGTAATTCTAGTTTTTTGGCCGAAAAATGTAAAAAATGAGAAACGATGATGGCAGGGCGGTTACTATGGTTCCTTAGGACGTATTTGACAGCCCGGAAATATTTTAGTCGATCGGGGTCCAGGGGTCCCGGAACCACTTGGAAGGGTGGGCAATAGCACACAAAAATATTGTAATCGGGCGGAATTCTTGTTTTTTGGCCGAAAAACACAAAAAATGAGGAATGATCATGGCTGGGCGGTGACTATGGTTCCTTAGGTCGTATTTGATTGTCCGGAAAATTTTTAGGCGATAGGGGTCCGGAGTTCCCGGGTTCACTTTGAAGGCGTGGGCTATAGGACACGAAAATATGGAAATCACGCGGAATTCTAGTTTTTTGGCTGAAAAACGCAAAAGACTAGGAATGATCATGGCGGGGCGGTGACTATGGTTCCTTAGGTCGTATTTGATAGTCCGAAAAATTTTTAGGCGATCCGGCTCCGGGGGGCCCGACCCACTCGGAAGGCGTGGGCGATAGCACACAAAAAATATGTGAATCGTGCGGAATTCTAGTTTTTTGGCCAAAAATGCAAAAAATGAGGAACGATCATGGCGAGGCGGTGACTATGGTTCCTTAGGTCCTAATTGATGGCCCGAAATATTTTTAGGCGATCCGAGTCCGGTGGCCCGGCCCACTCGGAAGGCGTGGGGCACACAAAAATATGGTAATCGAGCGGAATTCTAGCTTTTTGGCTGAAAAATGCAATAAATGAGGAACGATCATGGCGGGGCGGTGACTATGGTTCCTTAGGTCGTATTTGATGGCCGGAAAAATTTTAGGCGATCGGGGTCCTCGGCTCCCGGGACCACTCGGAAGGCGTAAGCAATAGCACACGAAAATATGCAACTCGCGCGGAGTTCTAGTTTTTTGGCCGAAAAATGCAAAGCATTTGGAACGATCATGGTGGGGCGGTGACTATGGTACCTTCGGTCGTATTTGATAGTCCGGAAAAATTTTAGGCGATCGGGGTCCGCGGCTCCCCGGACCACTTGGAAGGCGTGGGTATAGCACACGAAAATATGGGAATCGGGCGTAATTCTAGTTTTTTGGCCGAAAAATGCAAAAAATGAGAAACGATGATGGCGGGGCAGTTACTATGGTTCCTTAGGACGTATTTGACGGCCCGGAAATATTTTAGTCGATCGGGGTCCGGGGGTCCCGGAACCACTTGGAAGGGTGGGCAATAGCACACAAAAATATTGTAATCTGGCGGAATTCTAGTTTTTTGGCCGAAAAACGCAACAAATGAGGAATGATCATGGCTGGGCGGTGACTATGGTTCCTTAGGTCGTATTTGATAGTCTAGAAAATTTTTAGGCGATAGGGGTCCGGAGTTCCCGGGTTCACTTTGAAGGCGTGGGCTATAGGACACGAAAATATGGGAATCGCGCGGAATTCTAGTTTTTTGGCCAAAAACGGAAAAAACTAGGAACGATCATGGCTGGGCAGTGACTATGGTTCCTTAGGTCTTATTTGATAGTCCGGAAAAATTTTAGGCTATCGGGGTCCGCGTCTCTTGGGACCACTCGGAATGTGTGGGTATAGCACACGAAAATATGGGAATCGAGCGAAATTCTAGTTGTTTGGCCGAAAAATGCAAAAAATGAGGAACGATCATGGCGGGGCGGATACTATGGTTCCTTAGGTCATATTTGATAGTCCAGAAAATTTTTAGGCGATCGGGGTCCGGTGGTCCCGGGACCCCTCGGAAGGCGTGGGCTAAAGCACACGAAAATATGGAATCGCGCGGAATTCTAGTTGTTTGGCCAAAAAACGCAAAAGACTAGGAATGATCATGGCGGGGCGGTGACTATGGTTCCTTAGGTCGTATTTGATAGTCCGGAAAAGTTTTAGTCGATCGGGGTCCGCGGCTCCCCGGACCACTTGGAAGGCGTGGGTATAGCACACGAAAATATGGGAATCGGGCGTAATTCTAGTTTTTTGACCGAAAAATGCAAAAAATGAGAAACGATGATCGCGGGGTGGTTACTATGGTTCCTTAGGTCGTAGTTGACAGCCCGGAAAAATTTTAGGCGATCGGGGTCCGGGCGTCCCGAAACCACTTGGAAGGGTAGGCAATAACACACAAAAATATTGTAATCGGGCGGAATTCTAGTTTTTTGGCCGAAAAACGCAACAAATGAGGAGTGATCATGGCTGGGCGGTGACTATGGTTCCTTAGGTCGTATTTGATAGTCCGTAAAAATTTTAGGCGATAGGGGTCCGGAGTTCCCGGATTCACTTGGAAGGCGTGGGCTATAGGACACGAAAATATGGGAATCGCGCGGAATTCTAGTTTTTTGGCCGAAAAACGGAAAAAACTAGGAACGATCATGGTTGGGCGGTGACTATGGTTCCTTAGGTCTTATTTGATAGTCCGGAAAAATTTTAGGCGATCGGGGTCCGCGGCTCTTGGGACCACTCGGAATGCGTGGGTATAGCACACGAAAATATGGGAATCGGGCGAAATTCTAGTTGTTTGGCCGAAAAATGCAAAAAATGAGGAACGATCATGGCGGGGCGGATACTATGGTTCCTTAGGTCATATTTGATAGTCCGGAAAATTTTTAGGTGATCGGGGTCCGGCGGTCCCGGGACCCCTCGGAAGGCGTGGGCTAAAGCACACGAAAATATGAAATCGCGTGGAATTCTAGTTTTTTGGCCGAAAAACGCAAAAGACTAGGAATGATCATGGCGGGGTGGTGACTATGGTTCCTTAGGTCGTATTTGATAGTCCGGAAAATTTTTAGGCGATCCGGCTCCGGGGAGCCCGACCCACTCGGAAGGCGTGGGCGTGTACACAAAAATATGGGAATCAGGCAGAATTCTAGTTTTTTGGCCAAAAAATGCAAAAAATGAGGAACGATCATGGCGAGGCGGTGACTATGGTTCCTTAGGTCGTATTTGATGGCCCGGAAAATTTTAGGCGATCGGGGTCCACGACTCCCGGGACCACTCGGAAGGCGTAAGCTATAGCACACGAAAATATGCAAATCGCGCGGAGTTCTAGTTTTTTGGCCGAAAAATGCAAAGCATTTGGAAAGATCATGGTGGGGCGGTGACTATGGTACCTTAGGTCGTATTTGATAGTCCGAAAACATTTTAGGCGATCGGGGTCTGCGGCTCCCCTGGCCACTTGGAAGGCGTGGGTATAGCACACGAAAATATGGGAATCGGGCGTAATTCTAGTTTTTTGGTCGAAAAATGCAAAAAATGAGAAACGATGATGGCAGTGCGGTTACTATGGTTCCTTAGGTCGTATTTGACGGCCCGGATAAATTTTAGTCGATCGGGGTCCGGGGGTCCCGGAACTACTTGGAAGGGTGGGCAATAGCACACAAAAATATTGTAATCGGGCGGAATTCTAGTTTTTTGGCCGAAACACACAACAAATGAGGAATGATCATGGCTAGGCGGTGACTATGGTTCCTTAGGTCGTATTTGATAGTCCGGAAAAATTTTAGGTGATAGGGGTCCGGAGATCCCGGATTCACTTGGAAGGCGTGGGCTATAGGACACGAAAATATGGGAATCGAGCGGAATTCTAGTTTTTTGAGCGAAAAACGGAAAAAACTAGGAACGATCATGGCTGGGCGGTGACTATGGTTCCTTAGGACTTATTTGATAGTCCGAAAAAATTTTAGGCGATCGGGGTCCGCGGCTCTTGGGCCCACTCGGAATGCGTGGGTATAGCACACGAAAATATGGGAATCGAGCGAAATTCTAGGTCTTTTTCAGTAACATGCAAAAAATGTGGAAAGATCTTGGCAGGGCGGTGATTATGGTTCCTTTGGTCTTATTTGATAGTCCGAAAAAATATTAGGCGATAGGGGTCCGGAGGTCCCGGGACCACTCGGAAGGCGGGGCGGTGACTATGGTTCCTTAGGTCGTATTTGATAGTCCGGAAAATTTTTAGGCGATCCGGCTCCGGGGGCCCGACCCACTCGGAAGGCGTGGGCGATAGCACACAAAAATATGGGAATCGGGCGGAATTCTAGTTTTTTGGCCAAAAATGCAAAAAATGAGGAACGATCATGGCGAGGCGGTGACTATGGTTCCTTAGGTCCTAATTGATGGCCCAAAATTTTTTTAGGCGATCTGAGTCCGGCAGCCCGGCCCACTCGGAAGGCGTGGGCAATAGCACACAAAAATATGGTAATCGAGCGGAATTCTAGTTTTTTGGCCGAAAAATGCAATAAATGAGGAACGATCATGGCGGGGCAGTGACTATGGTTCCTTAGGTTGTATTTGATAGTCCAGAAAAATTTTAGGCGATAGGGGTCAGGAGGTCCCGGGACCACTCGGAAGGCGTGGGCTATAACATACAAAAATATGGGAATCGCGCGGAATTCTAGTTGTTTGGCCGAAAAACGCAAAAAATGAGGAACGATCATGGCGGGGTGGTTACTATGGTTCCTTAGGTCGTATTTGATGGCCCGAAAATTTTTTAGGCGATCGGGGTTCGGGGTTCCCGGGACCCCTCGGAAGGCGTGGGCTAAAGCACACGAAAATATGGAAATCGCGCGGAATTCTAGTTTTTTGGCTGAAAAATGCAAAAGACTAGGAACGATCATGGCGGGACGGTGACTATGGTTCCTTAGGTCGTATTTGATAGTCCGAAAAATTTTTAGGGGATCCGGCTCCGGGGGGCCCGACCCACTCGGAAGGCGTGGGCGATAGCACACAAAAATATGGGAATCAGGTGGAATTCTATTTTTTTGGCCAAAAAATGCAAAAAATGAGGAATGATCATGGCGAAGCGGTGACTATGGTTCCTTAGGTCCTAATTGATGGCCCAAAAATTTTTCAGGTGATCCGAGTCCGGCGGCCCGGCCCACTCGGAAGGCATGGGCTAGCACACAAAAATATGGTAATCGAGCGGAATTCTAGTTTTTTGGCCGAAAAACACAATAAATGTGGAACGATCATGGCGGGGCGATGACTATGGTTCCTTTGGTCGTATTGGATGGCCCAGAAAATTTTAGGCAATCGGGGTCCCCGGCTCCCGGGACCACTCGGAAGGCGTAAGCTATAGCACACGAAAATATGCAAATCGCGCGGAGTTCTAGTTTTTTGGCCGAAAAATGCAAAGCATTTGGAACGATCATGGTGGGGCGATGACTATGGTACCTTAGGTCGTATTTGATAGTCCGGAAAAATTTTAGGCGATCGGGGTCCGGGGGTCCCGGAACCACTTGAAAGGGTGGGCAATAGCACACAAAAATATGGTAATCGGGTGTAATTCTAGTTTTTTTGCCGAAAAATGCAAAAAATGAGAAACGATGATGGCGGGGCGGTTACTATGGTTCCTTTGGTCGTATTTGATGGCCCGGAAAATTTTTAGGCGATCGGGGTCCGGGGGTCCCGGAACCACTTGGAAGGGTGGGCAATAGCACACAAAAATATTGTAATCGGGCGGAATTCTAGTTTTTTGGCCGAAACACGCAACAAATGAGTAATGATCATGGCTGGGCAGTGACTATGGTTCCCTAGGTCGTATTTGATAGTCCGTAAAAATTTTAGGCGATAGGGGTCCGGAGTTCCCGGGTTCACTTGGAAGGCGTGGGCTATAGGACACGAAAATATGGGAATCGAGCAGAATTCTAGTTTTTTGGCCGAAAAATGGAAAAACTAGGAACGATCATGGCTGGGCGGTGACTATGGTTCCTTAGGACTTATTTGATAGTCCGGAAAAATTTTAGGCGATCGGGGTCCGCGGCTCTTGGGACCACTCGGAATGAGTGGGTATAGCACACGAAAATATGGGAATCGGGCGAAATTCTAGTTGTTTGGCCGAAAAACGCAAAACATGAGGAACGATCATGGCGGGGTGGTTACTATGGTTCCTTAGGTCGTATTTGATGGCCCGGAAAATTTTTAGGTGATCGGGGTTCGGGGTTCCCGGCACCCCTTTGAAGGCGTGGTCTAAAGCACACGAAAATATGGAAATCGCGCGGAATTCTAGTTTTTTGGCTGAAAAACGCAAAAGACTAGGAACGATCATGGCGGGGCGGTGACTATGGTTCCTTAGGTCATATTTGATAGTCCGGAAAAATATGGGAATCATGCGGAATTCTCGTTTTATGGCCAAAATTTACAAAAAGTGAGGAACGAACATGGCGAGGCGATGACTATGGTTCCTTAGGTCTTAATTGATGGCCCGAAATTTTTTTAGGCGATCCGAGTCTGGCGGCCCGGCCCACTCGGAAGGCGTGGGCAATAGCACACAAAAATATGGTAATCGAGCGGAATTATAGTTTTTTGGCCGAAAAACGCAATAAATAAGGAACGATCATGGCGGGGCGGTGACTATAGTTCTTTAGGTCGTATTTGATGACCCGGAAAATTTTAGGAGATCGGGGTCCACGACTCCCGGGACCACTCGGAAGGCGTAAGCCATAGCACACGAAAATATGCAAATCGCGCGGAATTCTAGTTTTTTGGCCGAAAAATGCAAAGCATTTGGAATGATCATGGTGGGGCGGTGACTATGGTACCTTTGGACGTATTTGATAGTACGGAAAAATGTTAGGCGATCGGAGTCTTCGGCTCCCCGGACCACTTGGAAGGCGTGGGTATAGCACACGAATATATGGGAATCGGGCGTAATTCTAGTTTTTTGGCCGAAAAATGCACAAAATGAGAAACGATGATGGCGGGGCGGTTACTATGGTTCCTTAGGTCGTATTTGACGGCCCGAAAAAATTTTAGGCGATCGGGATCCGGGGGTCTCGGAACCACTGGGAAGGGTGGGCAATAGCACACAAAAATATGTAATCGGGCGGAATTCTAGTTTTTTGGCCGAAAAACGCAACAAATGAGGAATGATCATGGCTGGGCGGTGACTATGGTTCCTTAGGTCGTATTTGATAGTCCGGAAAATTTTTAGGCGATCCGGCTCCGGGGGGCCCGACCCACTCGGAAGGTATGGGCGATAGCACACAAAAATATGAGAATCGGGCAGAATTCTAGTTGTTTGGCCAAAAAATGCAAAAAATGAGTAACGATTATGGCGAGGCAGTGACTATGGTTCCTTAGGTCCTAATTGATGGCCTAAAAACTATTTAGGCGATCCGAGTCCGGCGGCCCGGCCCACTCGGAAGGCGTGGGCAATAGCACATAAAAATATGGTAATCGAGCGGAATTCTAGTTTTTTGGCCGAAAAACGCAATAAATGAGGAACGATCTTGGCGAGGCGGTGACTATGGTTCCTTAGGTCGTATTTGATGGCCCGGAAAATTTTAGGCGATCGGGGTCCATGACTCCCGGGACCACTCGGAAGGCGTAAGCTATAGCACACGAAAATATGCAAATCGCGCGGAGTTCTAGTTTTTTGGCCGAAAAATGCAAAGCATTTGGAACGATCATGGTGGGGCGATGACTATGGTACCTTAGGTCGTATTTGATAGTCCGGAAAATTTTTAGGCGATCGGGGTCCGCGGTTCCCCGGACCACTTGGAAGGCGTGGGTATAGCACACGATAATATGGGAATCGGGCGTAATTCTAGTTTTTTGGCCGAAAAATGCAAAAAATGAGAAATGATGATGGCGGGGCGGTAACTATGGTTCCTTAGGTCGTATTTGACAGCCCAGAAAAATTTTAGGCGATTGGGGTTCGGGGGTCCCGGAACCACTGGGAAGGGTGGGCAATAGCACACAAAAATATTGTAATCGGGCGGAATTCTAGTTTTTTGGCCGAAAAACGCAACAAAAGAGGAATGATCATGGCTGGGCGGTGACTATGGTTCCTTAGGTCGTATTTGATAGTCCGAAAAAATTTTAGGCGATAGGGGTCCTGAGGTCCCGGGACCACTCGGAAGGTGTGGGCTATAACACACAAAAATAAGGGAATCGCGCGGAATTCTAGTTGTTATGCCGAAAAACGCAAAGAATAAGGAACGATCATGGTTGGGCAGTGACTATGGTTCCTTAGGTTTTATTTGATAGTCCGGAAAAGTTTTAGGCGATAGGGGTCCGGAGACCCGGATCCACTTGTAAGGCGTGGGTATAACACACGAAAATATGGGAATCGGGCGGAATTCTAGTTGTTTGGCCGAAAAATGCAAAAAAAGAGAAACGATCATGGCGGGGTGGATACTATGTTTTCTTAGGTCGTATTTGAGAGTCCGGAAAATTTTTAGGCGATAGGGGTCAGGAGGTCCCAGGACCACTCGGAAGGCGTGGGCTATAACACACAAAAATATGGGAATCACGCGGAATTCTAGTTGTTTGGCTGAAAAACGCAAAAAATGAGGAACGATCATGGCGGGGTGGTTACTATGGTTCCTTAGGTCCTAATTGATGGCCCGAAAACTTTTTAGGCGATCCGAGTCCGGCGGCCCGGCCCACTCGGAAGGTGTGGGCAATAGCACACAAAAATATGGTAATCGAGCGGAATTCTAGTTTTTTGGCCAAAAAACGCAATAAATGAGGAACGATAATGGCAGGGCGGTGACTATGGTTCCTTAGGTCGTATTTGATGGCCCGGAAAATTTTAGGCGATCGGGGTCCATGGCTCCCGGGACCACTCGGAAGGTGTAAGCTATAGCACACTAAAATATGCAAATCGCGCGGAGTTCTAGTTTTTTGGCCGAAAAATGCAAAGCATTTGGAACGATCATGATGGGGCGGTGACTTTGGTACCTTAGGTCGTATTTGATAGTACGGAAAAATTTTAGGCGATCGGGGTCCGCGGCTTCCCGGACCACTTGGAGGGCGTGGGTATAGCACACGAAAATATGGGAATCGGGCGTAATTCTAGTTTTTTGGCCGAAAAATGCAAAAAATGAGAAACGATGATGGTGTGGCGGTTACTATGGTTCCTTAGGTCGTATTTGACAGCCCGGAAAAAATTTAGGCGATCGGGGTCCGGGGGTCCCGGAACCACTAGGAAGGGTGGGCAATAGCACACAAAAATATTGTAATCGGCGGAATTCTAGTTTTTCTGCCAAAAAACGCAACAAATGAGGAATGATCATGGCTGGGCGGTGACTATGGTTCCTTAGGTCGTATTTGATAGTCCGGAAAAATTTTAGGCGATAGGGGTCCTGAGGTCCCGGGACCACTCGGAAGGTGTGGGCTATAACACACAAAAATATGGGAATCGCGCGGAATTCTAGTTGTTTGGCCGAAAAACGCAAAAACTAAGGAACGATCATGGCTGGGCGGTGACTATGGTTCCTTAGGTTTTATTTGATAGTCCGGAAAAATTTTAGGCGATAGGTGTCCGGAGACCTGGGACCACTTGTAAGGCGAGGGTATAGCACACAAAAATATGGGAATCGGGCGGAATTCTAGTTGTTTAGCCGAAAAATGAAAAAAATGAGAAACGATCATGGCGGGAAGGTGACTATGGTTCCTTAGGTCTTATTTGATAGTCCGGAGAATTTTTTTGGTGATCCGAGTGCGGGGGGCACGGCCCACTCGGAAGGCGTGGGCTATAGCACACGAAAATATGGGAATCGCTGGGAATCCTAGTTGTTTGGCCGAAAAACGCAAAATATAAGGAACGATCATGGCGGGGCGGATACTATGGTTCCTTAGGTCATATTTAATTGCCCGAAAAAATTTTAGGCGATCGGGGTCCGCGGCTCTTGGGACCACTCGGAATGCGTGGGTATAGCACACGAAAATATGGTAATCGGGTGAAATTCTAGGTCTTTTTCAGTAACATGCAAAAAATATGGAAAGATCTTGGCAGGGCGGTGACTATGGTTCCTTTGGTCTTATTTGATAGTCCGGAAAAATATTAGGCGATAGGGGTCCGGAGGTCCCGGGACCACTCGGAAGGCATGGGCTATAACGCACAAAAATATGGGAATCGCGCGGAATTCTAGTTGTTTGGCCGAGAAATGCAAAAAATGAGGAACGATCATGGCGGGGCAGATACTATGGTTCCTTAGGTCGTATTTGATAGTCCGGAAAAATTTTAGGCGATAGGGGTCAGGAGGTCCCGGGACCACTCGGAAGGCGTGGGCTATAACACACAAAAATATGGGAATCGCGCGGAATTCTAGTTGTTTGGACGAAAAATGCAAAAAATGAGGAACGATAATGGCGAGGTGGTTACTATGGTTCCTTAGGTCGTATTTGACGGCCCGAAAAAGTTTTAGGCGATCGGGGTTCGGGGTTCCTGGGATCCCTTGGAAGGCGTGGGCTAAAGCACAGGAACATATGGAAATCGCGCGGAATTCTAGTTTTTTGGCTGAAAAATGCAAAAGACTAGGAACGATCATGGCGTGGTGGTGACTATGGTTCCTTAGGTCGTATTGGATAGTCTGGAAAATTTTTAGGCGATCCGGCTCCGGGGGGCCCGACCCACTCGGAAGGCGTGGGCGATAGCACACAAAAATATGAGAATCGGGCGGAATTCTAGTTTTTTGGCCAAAAAATGCAAAAAATGAGGAATGATCAACGCGAGGCGGTGACTATGGTTCCTTAGGTCGTATTTGATTTCCCGGAAAATTTTAGGCGATCGGGGTCCACGGCTCCCGGGACCACTCGGAAGGCGTAAGCTATAGCACACGAAAATATGCAAATCGCGCGGAGTTCTAGATTTTTGGCTGAAAAATGCAAAGCATTTGGAACGATCATCGTGGGGTGGTGACTATGGTACCTTAGGTCGTATTTGATAGTCCGGAAAAATTTTAGGCGATCGGGGTCCGCGGCTCCCCGGACCACTTGGAAGGCGTGGGTATAGCACACAAAAATATGGGAATTGGGCGTAATTCTAGTTTTTTGGCCGAAAAATGCAAAAAATGAGAAACGATGATTGCGGGGCGGTTACTATGGTTCCTTAGGTCATATTTGATGGCCCGGAAAAATTTTAGGTGATCGGGGTCCACGGCTCCCGGGACCACTCGCAAGGCGTAAGCTATAGCACACGAAAATATGCAAATCGCGCGGAGTTCTAGTTTTTTGGCCGAAAAATGCAAAGCATTTGGAACAATCATGGTGGGGCGTGGACTATGGTACCTTAGGTCGTATTTGATAGTCCGGAAAAATTTTAGGCGATCGGCGTCCGCTCCCCAGACCACTTGGAAGGCGTGAGTATAGCACACGAAATATGGGAATCGGGCATAATTCTAGTTTTTGGCCTAAAAACCCAACAAATGAGGAATGATCATGGCTGGGCGGTGACTATGGTTCCTTAGGTCGTATTTGATAGTCCGGAAAAATTTTAGGCGATAGGGGTCCGAAGTTCCCGGGTTCACTTGGAAGGCGTGGGCTATTATAGCACACAAAAATATGGGAATCGTTCGGAATTCTAGTTGTTTGGCCAAAAAATAGGAACGATCATGGCTGGGTGGTGACTATGGTTCCTTAGGTCTTATTTGATAGTCCGGAAAAATTTTAGTTGATCGGGGTCCGCGGCTCTTGGGACCACTCAGAATGCGTGGGTATAGCACACGAAAATATGAGAATCAGGTGAAATTCTAGTTGTTTGGCCAAAAAATGCAAAAAATGAGGAAAGATAATGGCGGGGTGGTTACTATGGTTCCTTAGGACGTATTTGATGCCCCAGAAAATTTGTAGGCGATCGGGGTTCGGGGTTCCCAGGACCCCTTTGAAGGCGTGGGCTAAAGCACACGAAAATATGGAAATTGCGCGGAATTCTAGTTTTTTGGCTGAAAAACGCAAAAGACTAGGAACGATCATGGCGGGGCGGTGACTATGGTTCCTTAGGTCGTATTTGATAGTCCGGAAAATTTTTAGGCGATCCGGCTCCGGGGTCCCGACCCACTCGGAAGGCGTGGGCGATAGCACACAAAAATATGGGAATCGGGCGGAATTCTCGTTTTTTGGCCAAAAAATGCAAAAAATGAGGAACGATCATGGCGAGGTGGTGACTATGGTTCCTTAGGTCGTATTTGATGGCCCGGAAAACTTTAGGCGATCGGGGTCCACAGCTCCCGGGACCACTCGGAAGCCGTAAGCTATAGCACACTAAAATATGCAAATCGCGCGGAGTTCTAGTTTTTTGGCCGAAAAATGCAAAGCATTTGGAACGATCATGGTGAGGCGGGGACTATGGTACCTTAGGTCGTACTTGATAGTCCAGAAAAAGTTTAGGCGATCGGGGTCCGCGGCTCCCCGGACCACTTGGAAGGCGTGGGTATAGCACACGAAAATATGGGAATCGGGCATAATTCTAGTTTTTTGGCCGAAAAATGCAAAAAATGAGAAACGATGATGGCGGGGCGGTTACTATGGTTCCTTAGGTCGTATTTGACGGCCCGAAAAAATTTTAGGTGATCGGGGTCCGGGGGTCCCGGAACCACTTGGAAGGGTGGGCAATAGCACACAAAAATATTATAATCGGGCGAAATTCTAGTTTTTTGGCCGAAAAATGCAACAAATGAGGAATGATCATGGCTGGGCGGTGACTATGGTTCCTTAGGTCGTATTTGATAGTCCGGAAAAATTTTAGGAGATAGGGGTCCAGAGTTCCCGGGTTCACTTGGAAGGTGTGGGCTATAGGACACGAAAATATAGGAATCGCGCGGAATTCTAGTTGTTTCGCCGAAAAACGCAAAAAATAAGGAACGATCATGGCTAGGCGGTGACTATGGTTCCTTAGGTCTTATTTGATAGTCCGGAAAAATTTTAGGCGATAGGGGTCCGGAGACCCGGGACCACTTGTAAGGCGTGGGTATAGCACACGAAAATATGGGAATCGGGCGGAATTCTAGTTGTTTGGCCGAAAAATGCAAAAAATGAGAAACGATCATGGCGGGAAGGTGAATATGGTTACTTAGGTCTTATTTGATGGCCCAAAAACTTTTTAGGTGGTCCGAGTGCCGGGGGCATGGCCCACTCGGAAGGCGTGGGCTATAGCACAGGAAAATATGGGAATCGCGCGGAATTCTAGTTGTTTGGCCGAAAAACGCAAAAAATAAGGAACGATCATGGCGGGGCGGATACTATGGTTCCTTATGTCGTATTTGATTGCCCGGATAAATTTTAGGCGATCGTGGTCCGCGGCTCTTGGGACCACTCGAAATGCGTTGGTATAGCACACTAAAATATGGGAATCGGGCGTAATTCTAAGTCTTTTTCAGTAACATGCAAAAAATGTGGAAAGCTCTTGGCAGGGCGGTGACTATGGTTCCATTGGTCTTATTTGATAGTCCGGAAAAATATTAGGCGATAGGGGTCCGGAGGTCCCGGGACCACTCGGAAGGCGTGGGCTATAACACACAAAAATATGGGAATCACGCGAAATTCTAGTTGTTTGGCCGAAAAACGCAAAAAATGAGGAACTATCATGGCGGGGTGGATACTATGGTTCCTTAGGTCATATTTGATTGTCCGGAAAAATTTTAGGCGATAGGGGTCAGGAGGTCCCGGGACCACTCGGAAGGCGTGGGCTATAACACACAAAAATATGGGAATCGCGCGGAATTCTAGTTGTTTGGCCGAAAAATGCAAAAAAAGAGGAACGATCATGGAGGGGTGGTTACTATGGTTCCTTAGGTCGTATTTGATGGCCCGAAATATTTTAAGGAGATCGGGGTTCGGGGTTCCCGGGACCCCTTGGAAGGCGTGGGCTAAAGCACACGAAAATATGGAAATCGCGCGGAATTCTAGTTTTTGGCTGAAAAATGCGAAGGAATAGGAACGATCATGGTGGGGCGGTGACTATGGTTCCTTAGGTAGTATTTGAAAGTCCGAAAAAATTTTAGGCGATCTGGCTCCGGGGGGCCTGACCCACTCGGAAGGCGTGGGCGATAGCACACAAAAATATGGTAATCGGGCTGAATTCTCATTTTTTGGCCAAAAAATGCAAAAAATAAGGAACGATCATGGCGAGGCGGTGACTATGGTTCCTTAGGTCCTAATTGATGGCCAGAAAAGTGTTTAGGCGATCCAAGTCCGGCGGCCCGGCCCACTCGGATGGCGTGGGCAATAGCACACAAAAATATGGTAATTGAGCAGAATTCTAGTTTTTTGGCCGAAAAACGCAATAAATGAGGAACGATCATGGCGGGGCGGTGACTATGGTTCCTTAGGTCGTATTTGATGGCCCCGAAAAATTTTAGGCGATCGGGGTCCACGGCTCCCGGGACCACTTGGAAGGCGTAAGCTATAGCACACGAAAATATGCAAATCGCGCGGAGTTCTAGTTTTTTGGCCGAAAACTGCAAAGCATTTGGAACGATCATGGTGGGGCGGGGACTATGGTACCTTAGGTCGTATTTGATATTCCGGAAAAATATTAGGCGATCGGGGTCCGCGGCTCCCTGGACCACTTGGAAGGCGTGGGTATAGCACACGAAAATATGGGAATCGGGCATAATTCTAGTTTTTTGGCCGAAAAATGCAAAAAATGAGAAACGATGATGGCAGGGCGGTTACTATGGTTCCTTAGGTCGTATTTGACGGCCCGGAAAACTTTTAGGCGATCGGGGTCCGGGGGTCCCGGAACCACTTGGAAGGGTGGGCAATAGCACACAAAAATATTGTAATCGGGCGGAATTCTAGTTTTTGGCTGAAAAACGCAACCAATGAGGAATGATCATGGCTGGGTGGTGACTATGGTTCCTTAGGTCGTATTTGATAGTCCGGAAAAATTTTAGGTGATAGGGGTCCGGAGTTCCCGGGTTCACTTGGAAGGCGTGGGCTATAGGACACGAAAATATGGGAATCGCGCGGAATTCTAGTTTTTTGGCCGAAAAACGGAAAAAACTAGGAACGATCATGGCTGGGCGGTGACTATGGTTCCTTAGGTCTTATTTGATATTCCGGAAAATTTTTAGGCGATCGAGGTCCGTGGCTCTTGGGACCACTCGGAATGCGTGGGTATAGCACACGAAAATATGGGAATCGGGCGAAATTCTAGTTGTTTGGCCGAAAAACGCAAAAAATAAGGAACGATCATGGCGAGGTCGTTACTATGGTTCCTTAGGTCGTATTTGATGGCCCGGAAAATTTGTAGGCGATCGGGGTTCCCGGGACCCCTTTGAAGGCGTGGGCTAAAGCACACGAAAATATGGAAATCGCGCGGAATTCTAGTTTTTTGGCTGAAAAACACAAAAGACTAGGAACGATCATGGAGGGGCGGTGACTATGGTTCCTTAGGTCGTATTTGATAGTCCGGAAAATTTTTAGGCGATCCGGCTCCGGGGGGCCCGACCCACTCGGAAGGCGTGGGCGATAGCACACAAAAATATGGAAAGCGGGCTGAATTCTCGTTTTTTGGCCAAAAAATGCAAAAAATGAGGAACGATCATGGCGAGGCGGTGACTATGGTTCCTTAGGTCCTAATTGATGGCCCAAAATTTTTTTAGGCGATCCGAGTCCGGCGGCCCGGCCCACTCGGAAGGCGTGGGGCACACAAAAATATGGTAATCGAGCAGAATTCTATTTTTTGGCCGAAAAACGCAATAAATGAGGAACGATCATGGCGGGGCGGTGACTATGGTTCCTTAGATCGTATTTGATGGCCCAAAAAATTTTAGGCGATCGGGGTCCTCGGCTCCCGGGACCATTCGAAAGGCGTAAGCTATAGCCCACGAAAATATGCAAATCGCGCGGAGTTCTAGTTTTTTGGCCGAAAACTGCAAAGCATTTGGAACGATCATGGTGGGGCGGGGACTATGGTACCTTAGGTCGTATTTGATATTCCGGAAAAATATTAGGCGATCGGGGTCCGCGGCTCCCTGGACCACTTGGAAGGCGTGGGTATAGCACACGAAAATATGGGAATCGGGAATAATTCTAGTTTTTTGGCCGAAAAATGCAAAAAATGAGAAACGATGATGGCGGGGCAGTTACTATGGTTCCTTAGGTCGTATTTGACGGCCCGGAAAACTTTTAGGCGATCGGGGTCCGGGGGTCCCGGAACCACTTGGAAGGGTGGGCAATAGCACACAAAAATATTGTAATCGGGCGGAATTCTAGTTTTTGGCCGAAAAACGCAACAAATGAGGAATGATCATGGCTGGGTGGTGACTATGGTTCCTTAGGTCGTATTTGATAGTCCGGAAAAATTTTAGGTGATAGGGGTCCGGAGTTCCCGGGTTCACTTGGAAGGCGTGGGCTATAGGACACGAAAATATGGGAATCACGCGGAATTCTAGTTTTTTGGCCGAAAAACGGAAAAAACTAGGAACGATCATGGCTGGGCGGTGACTATGGTTCCTTAGGTCTTATTTGATATTCCGGAAAAATTTTAGGCGATCGGGGTCCGTGGCACTTGGGACCACTCGGAATGCGGGGGTATAGCACACGAAAATATGGGAATCGGGCGAAATTCTAGTTGTTTGGCCGAAAAACGCAAAAAATAAGGAACGATCATGGCGAGGTGGTTACTATGGTTCCTTAGGTCGTATTTGATGGGCCGGAAAATTTGTAGGCGATCGGGGTTCCCGGGACCCCTTTGAAGGCGTGGGCTAAAGCACACGCAAATATGGAAATCGCGCGGAATTCTAGTTTTTTGGCTGAAAAACACAAAAGACTAGGAACGATCATGGAGGGGCGGTGACTATGGTTCCTTAGGTCGTATTTGATAGTCCGGAAAATTTTTAGGCGATCCGGCTCCGGGGGCCCGACCCACTCGGAAGGCGTGGGCGATAGCACACAAAAATATGGGAATCGGGCGGAATTCTCGTTTTTTGGCCAAAAAATGCAAAAAATGAGGAACGATCATGGCGAGGCGGTGACTATGGTTCCTTAGGTCCTAATTGATGGCCCAAAATTTTTTTAGGCGATCCGAGTCCGGCGGCCCGGCCCACTCGGAAGGCGTGGGGCACACAAAAATATGGTAATCGAGCGGAATTCTATTTTTTTGGCCGAAAAATGCAATAAATGAGGAACGATCATGGCGGGGCGGTGACTATGGTTCCTTAGATCGTATTTGATGGCCCAAAAAATTTTAGGCGATCGGGGTCCTCGGCTCCCGGGACCATTCGAAAGGCGTAAGCTATAGCACACGAAAAATATGCAAATCGCGCGGAGTTCTAGTTTTTTGGCCGAAAAATGCAAAGCATTTGGAACGATCATGGTGGGGCAGTGACTATGGTACCTTAGGTCATATTTGATAGTCCAGAAAAATTTTAGGCGATCGGGGTCCGCGGCTCCCCGGACCACTTGGAAGGCGTGGGTATAGCACACGAAAATATGGGAATCGGGCGTAATTCTAGTTTTTTGGCCAAAAAATGCAAAAAATGAGAAATGATGATGGCGGGGCGGTTACTATGGTTCCTTAGGTCGTATTTGACGGCCCCGAAAAATTTTAGTCGATCGGGGTCCGGAGTTCCCGGAACCACTTGGAAGGGTGGGCAATAGCACACAAAAATATTGTAATCGGGCGGAAATCTAGTTTTTTGGCCGAAAAACGCAACAAATGAGGAATGATCATGGCCGGGCGGTGACTATGGTTCCTTAGGTCGTATTTGATAGTCCGGAAAAATTTTAGGCGATAGGGGTCCGGAGTTCCCGGGTTCACTTGGAAGGTGTGGGCTATAGGACACGAAAATATGGGAATCGCGCGGAATTCTAGTTTTTTGGCCGAAAAATAGAAAAAACTAGGAACGATCATGGCTAGGCGGTGACTATGGTTCCTTAGGTCTTATTTGACAGTCCGGAAAAAATTTTGGCGATAGGGGTCCGCGTCACTTAGGACTACTCGGAATGCGTGGGTATAGCACACGAAAATATGGGAATCAGGCAAAATTCTAGTTGTTTGGCCGAAAAACGCAAAAAATGAGGAATGATCATGGCGGAACGGATACTATGGTTCCTTAGGTCGTATTTGATAGTCCGGAATTTATTTAGGCGATCGGGGTCCGGAGGTCCCGGGACCCCTCGGAAGGCGTGGGCTATAACACACAAAAATATGGGAATCGCGCGGAATTCTAGTTGTTTTGCCGAAAAATGCAAAAAATAAGGAACGATCATGGCAGGGCGGATAATATGGTTCCTTAGGTCGTATTTGATTGCCCGGAAAAATTTTAGGCGATCGGGGTCCGCGGCTCTTGGGACCACTCGGAATGCGTGGGTATAGCACACGAAAATATGGGAATCGGGCGAAATTCTAGGTCTTTTCAGTAACATGCAAAAAATGTGGAAAGATCTTGGAAGGGTGGTGACTATGGTTCCTTTGGTCTTATTTGATAGTCCGGAAAAATATTAGGTGATAGGAACCAGGAGGTCCCGGGACCACTCGGAAGGCGTGGGCTATAACACACAAAAATATGGGAATCGCGCGGAATTCTAGTTGTTTGGCCGAAAAACGCAAAAAATGAGGAACGATCATGGCGGGGCGGATACTATGGTTCCTTAGGTCGTATTTGATAGTCCGGAAAAATTTTAGGCGATAGGGGTCAGGAGGTCCCGGGACCACTCGGAAGGCGTGGGCTATAACACACAAAAATATGGGAATCGCGCGAAATTCTTGTTGTTTGGCCAAAAAACGCAAAAAATGAGGAACGATCATGGCGGGGTGGTTACTATGGTTCCTTAGGTCGTATTTGATGGCCCGAAAATTTTTTAGGCGATCGGGGTTTGGGGTTCCCGGGACCCCTTGGAAGGCGTGGGCTAAAGCACACGAAAATATGGAAATCACGCGGAATTCTAGTTTTTTGGCTGAAAAACGCAAAAGACTAGGAACGATCATGGCTGGGCGGTGACTATGGTCCCTTAGGTCTTATTTGATAGTCCAGAAAATTTTTAGGCGATCCGGCTCCGGGGGGCCCGACCCACTCGGAAGGCGTGGGCGATAGCACACAAAAAATATGTGAATCGGGCGGAATTCTAGTTTTTTGGCCAACAATGCAAAAAATGAGGAACGATCATGGCGAGGCGGTGACTATGGTTCCTTAGGTCCTAATTGATGGCCCGAAATATTTTTAGGCGATCCGAGTCCGGTGGCCCGGCCCACTCGGAAGGCGTGGGGCACACAAAAATATGGTAATCGAGCGGAATTCTAGCTTTTTGGCTGAAAAACGCAATAAATGAGGAACGATCATGGCGGGGCGGTGACTATGGTTCCTTAGGTCGTATTTGATGGCCCGGAAAATTTCAGGCGATCGGGGTCCTCGGCTCCCGGGACCACTCGGAAGGCGTAAGCAATAGCACACGAAAATATGCAACTCGCGCGGAGTTCTAGTTTTTTGGCCGAAAAATGCAAAGCATTTGGAACGATCATGGTGAGGCGGTGACTATGGTACCTTAGGTCGTATTTGATAGTCCGGAAAAATTTTAGGCGATCGGGGTCCGCGGCTCCCCGGACCACTTGGAAGGCGTGGGTATAGCACACGAAAATATGGGAATCGGGCGTAATTCTAGTTTTTTGGCCGAAAAATGTAAAAAATGAGAAACGATGATGGCAGGGCGGTTACTATGGTTCCTTAGGACGTATTTGACAGCCCGGAAATATTTTAGTCGATCGGGGTCCGGGCGTCCCAGAACCACTTGGAAGGGTGGGCAATAGCACACAAAAATATTGTAATCGGGCGGAATTCTAGCTTTTTGGCCGAAAAACGCAAAAAATGAGGAATGATCATGGCTGGGCGGTGACTATGGTACCTTAGGTCGTATTTGATAGTCCGGAAAATTTTTAGGCGATAGGGGTCCGGAGTTCCCGGGTTCACTTTGAAGGCGTGGGCTATAGGACACGAAAATATGGAAATCACGCGGAATTCTAGTTTTTTGGCTGAAAAACGCAAAAGACTAGGAATGATCATGGCGAGGCGGTGACTATGGTTCCTTAGGTCGTATTTGATAGTCCGAAAAATTTTTAGGCGATCCGGCTCCGGGTGGCCCGACCCACTCGGAAGGCGTGGGCGATAGCACACAAAAAATATGTGAATCGGGCGGAATTCTAGTTTTTTGGCCAACAATTCAAAAAATGAGGAACGATCATGGCGAGGCGGTGACTATGGTTCCTTAGGTCCTAATTGATGGCCCGAAATATTTTTAGGCGATCCGAGTCCGGTGGCCCGGCCCACTCGGAAGGCGTGGGGCACACAAAAATATGGTAATCGAGCGGAATTCTAGCTTTTTGGCAGAAAAACGCAATAAATGAGGAACGATCATGGCGGGGCGGTGACTATGGTTCCTTAGGTCATATTTGATGGCCCGGAAAATTTCAGGCGATCGGGGTCCTCGGCTCCCGGGACCACTCGGAAGGCGTAAGCAATAGCACACGAAAATATGCAACTCGCGCGGAGTTCTAGTTTTTTGGCCGAAAAATGCAAAGCATTTGGAACGATCATGGTGGGGCGGTGACTATGGTACCTTAGGTCGTATTTGATAGTCCGGAAAAATTTTAGGCGATCGGGGTCCGCGGCTCCCCGGACCACTTGGAAGGCGTGGGTATAGCACACGAAAATATGGGAATCGGGCGTAATTCTAGTTTTTTGGCCGAAAAATGTAAAAAATGAGAAACGATGATGGCAGGGCGGTTACTATGGTTCCTTAGGACGTATTTGACAGCCCGGAAATATTTTAGTCGATCGGGGTCCGGGGGTCCCGGAACCACTTGGAAGGGTGGGCAATAGCACACAAAAATATTGTAATCGGGCGGAATTCTAGTTTTTTGGCCGAAAAACGCAAAAAATGAGGAATGATCATGGCTGGGCGGTGACTATGGTTCCTTAGGTCGTATTTGATAGTCCGGAAAATTTTTAGGCGATAGGGGTCCGGAGTTCCCGGGTTCACTTTGAAGGCGTGGGCTATAGGACACGAAAATATGGAAATCACGCGGAATTCTAGTTTTTTGGCAAAAAAACGCAAAAGACTAGGAATGATCTTGGCGAGGCGGTGACTATGGTTCCTTAGGTCGTATTTGATAGTCCGAAAAATTTTTAGGCGATCCGGCTCCGGGGGGCCCGACCCACTCGGAAGGCATGGGCGATAGCACACAAAAAATATGTGAATCGGGCGGAATTCTAGTTTTTTGGCCAACAATTCAAAAAATGAGGAACGATCATGGCGAGGCGGTGACTATGGTTCCTTAGGTCCTAATTGATGGCCCGAAATATTTTTAGGCGATCCGAGTCCGGTGGCCCGGCCCACTCGGAAGGCGTGCGGCACACAAAAATATGGTAATCGAGCGGAATTCTAGCTTTTTGGCTGAAAAACGCAATAAATGAGGAACGATCATGGCAGGGCAGTGACTATGGTTCCTTAGGTCATATTTGATGGCCCGGAAAATTTCAGGCGATCGGGGTCCTCGGCTCCCGGGACCACTCGGAAGGCGTAAGCAATAGCACACGAAAATATGCAACTCGCGCGGAGTTCTAGTTTTTTGGCCGAAAAATGCAAAGCATTTGGAACGATCATGGTGGGGCGGTGACTATGGTACCTTAGGTCGTATTTGATAGTCCGGAAAAATTTTAGGCGATCGGGGTCCGCGGCTCCCCGGACCACTTGGAAGGCGTGGGTATAGCACACGAAAATATGGGAATCGGGCGTAATTCTAGTTTTTTGGCCGAAAAATGTAAAAAATGAGAAACGATGATGGCAGGGCGGTTACTATGGTTCCTTAGGACGTATTTGACAGCCCGGAAATATTTTAGTCGATCGGGGTCCGGGGGTCCCGGAACCACTTGGAAGGGTGGGCAATAGCACACAAAAATATTGTAATCGGGCGGAATTCTAGTTTTTTGGCCGAAAAACGCAAAAAATGAGGAATGATCATGGCTGGGCGGTGACTATGGTTCCTTAGGTCGTATTTGATAGTCCGGAAAATTTTTAGGCGATAGGGGTCCGGAGTTCCCGGGTTCACTTTGAAGGCGTGGGCTATAGGACACGAAAATATGGAAATCACGCGGAATTCTAGTTTTTTGGCAAAAAACGCAAAAGACTAGGAATGATCTTGGTGAGGCGGTGACTATGGTTCCTTAGGTCGTATTTGATAGTCCGAAAAATTTTTAGGCGATCCGGCTCCGGGGGCCCGACCCACTCGGAAGGCATGGGCGATAGCACACAAAAAATATGTGAATCGGGCGGAATTCTAGTTTTTTGGCCAACAATTCAAAAAATGAGGAACGATCATGGCGAGGCGGTGACTATGGTTCCTTAGGTCCTAATTGATGGCCCGAAATATTTTTAGGCGATCCGAGTCCGGTGGCCCGGCCCACTCGGAAGGCGTGCGGCACACAAAAATATGGTAATCGAGCGGAATTCTAGCTTTTTGGCTGAAAAACGCAATAAATGAGGAACGATCATGGCAGGGCAGTGACTATGGTTCCTTAGGTCATATTTGATGGCCCGGAAAATTTCAGGCGATCGGGGTCCTCGGCTCCCGGGACCACTCGGAAGGCGTAAGCAATAGCACACGAAAATATGCAACTCGCGCGGAGTTCTAGTTTTTTGGCCGAAAAATGCAAAGCATTTGGAACGATCATGGTGGGGCGGTGACTATGGTACCTTAGGTCGTATTTGATAGTCCGGAAAAATTTTAGGCGATCGGGGTCCGCGGCTCCCCGGACCACTTGGAAGGCGTGGGTATAGCACACGAAAATATGGGAATCGGGCGTAATTCTAGTTTTTTGGCCGAAAAATGCAAAAAATGAGAAACGATGATGGCGGGGCGGTTACTATGGTTCCTTAGGACGTATTTGACGGCCCGAAAATATTTTAGTCGATCGGGGTCCGGGGGTCCCGGAACCACTTGGAAGGGTGGGCAATAGCACACAAAAATATTGTAATCGGGCGGAATTCTAGTTTTTTGGCCGAAAAACGCAACAAATGAGGAATGATCATGGCTGGGCGGTGACTATGGTTCCTTAGGTCGTATTTGATAGTCCGGAAAATTTTAAGGCGATAGGGGTCCGGAGTTCCCGGGTTCACTTTGAAGGCGTGGGCTATAGGACACGAAAATATGAGAATCGCGCGGAATTCTAGTTTTTTGGCCAAAAACGGAAAAAACTAGGAACGATCATGGCTGGGCGGTGACTATGGTTCCTTAGGTCTTATTTGATAGTCCGGAAAAATTTTAGGCTATCGGGGTCCGCATCTCTTGGGACCACTCGGAATGCGTGGGTATAGCACACGAAAATATGGGAATCAAGCGAAATTCTAGTTGTTTGGCCGAAAAATGCAAAAAATGAGGAACGATCATGGAGGGGCGGATACTATGGTTCCTTAGGTCATATTTGATAGTCCAGAAAATTTTTAGGCGATCGGGGTCCGGTGGTCCCGGGACCCCTCGGAAGGCGTGGGCTAAAGCACACGAAAATATGGAATCGCGCGGAATTCTAGTTGTTTGGCCAAAAAACGCAAAAGACTAGGAATGATCATGGCGGGGCGGTGACTATGGTTCCTTAGGTCGTATTTGATAGTCCGGAAAAGTTTTAGTCGATCGGGGTCCGCGGCTCCCCGGACCACTTGGAAGGCGTGGGTATAGCACACGAAAATATGGGAATCGGGCGTAATTCTAGTTTTTTGACCGAAAAATGCAAAAAATGAGAAACGATGATCGCGGGGCGGTTACTATGGTTCCTTAGGTCGTAGTTGACAGCCCGGAAAAATTTTAGGCGATCGGGGTCCGGGGGTCCCGAAACCACTTGGAAGGGTGGGCAATAACACACAAAAATATTGTAATCGGGCGGAATTCTAGTTTTTTGGCCGAAAAACGCAACAAATGAGGAGTGATCATGGCTGGGCGGTGACTATGGTTCCTTAGGTCGTATTTGATAGTCCGTAAAAATTTTAGGCGATAGGGGTCCGGAGTTCCCGGATTCACTTGGAAGGCGTGGGCTATAGGACACGAAAATATGGGAATCGCGCGGAATTCTAGTTTTTTGGCCGAAAAATGGAAAAAACTAGGAACGATCATGGCTGGGCGGTGACTATGGTTCCTTAGGTATTATTTGATAGTCCGGAAAAATTTTAGGCGATCGGGGTCCGCGGCTCATGGGACCACTCGGAATGCGTGGGTATAGTACACGAAAATATGGGAATCGGGCGAAATTCTAGTTGTTTGGCCGAAAAATGCAAAAAATGAGGAACGATCATGGCAGGGTGGTTACTATGGTTCCTTAGGTCGTATTTGATGACCCGGAAAAGTTTTAGGCGATCGGGGTTCGGGGTTCCCGGGACCCCTTTGAAGGCGTGGGCTAAAGCACACGAAAATATGGAAATCGCGCGGAATTCTAGTTTTTTGGCTGAAAAACGCAAAAGACTAGGAATGATCATGGTGGGGCGGTGACTATGGTTCCTTAGGTCCTAATTGATGGCCCAAAAATTTTTTAGGCGATCCGAGTCCGGCGGCCCGGCCCACTCGGAAGGCGTGGGGCACACAAAAATATGGTAATCGAGCGGAATTCTATTTTTTGGCCGAAAAAAGCAATTAATGAGGAACGATCATGGCGGGGCGGTGACTATGGTTCCTTAGATCGTATTTGATGGCCCAAAAATTTTTAGGCAATCGGGGTCCTTGGCTCCCGGGACCATTCGGAAGGCGTAAGCTATAGCACACGAAAATATGCAAATCGCGCGGAGTTCTAGTTTTTTGGCCGAAAACTGCAAAGCATTTGGAACGATCATGGTGGGGCGGGGACTATAGTACCTTAGGTCGTATTTGATATTCCGGAAAAATATTAGGCGATCGGGGTCCGCGGCTCCCCGGACCACTTGGAAGGCGTGGGTATAGCACACGAAAATATGGGAATCGGGCGTAATTCTAGTTTTTTGGCCAAAAAATGCAAAAAATGAGAAACGATGATGGTGGGGCGGTTACTATGGTTCCTTAGGTCGTATTTGATGGCCCCAAAAAATTTTAGTCGATCGGGGTCCGGGGTTCCCGGAACCACTTGGAAGGGTGGGCAATAGCACCCAAAAATATTGTAATCGGGCGGAATTCTAGTTTTTTGGCCGAAAAACGCAACAAATGAGGAATGATCATGGCTGGGCGGTGACTATGGTTCCTTAGGTCGTATTTGATAGTCCGGAAAAATTGTAGGCGATAGGGGTCCGGAGTTCCCGGGTTCACTTGGAAGGCGTGGGCTATAGGACACGAAAATATGAGAATAGCGCGGAATTCTAGTTTTTTGGCCGAAAAACAGAACAAACTAGGAACGATCTTGGCTGGGCGGTGACTATGGTTCCTTTGGTCTGATTTGATCGTCAGGAATAATTTTTTGCGATAGGGGTCCGCGTCACTTAGGACTACTCGGAATGCGTGGGTATAGCACACGAAAATATGGGAATCAGGCAAAATTCTAGTTGTTTGGCCGAAAAACGCAAAAAATGAGGAACGATCATGGCGGGGCGGATACTATGGTTCCTTAGGTCGTATTTGATAGTCCGGAATTTTTTTAGGCGATCGGGGTCCGGAGGTCCCGGGACCCCTCGGAAGGCGTGGGCTATAACACACAAAAATATGGGAATCGCGCGGAATTCTAGTTGTTTGGCCGAAAAATGCAAAAAATAAGGAACGATCATGGCAGGGCGGATAATATGGTTCCTTAGCTCGTATTTGATTGACCGGAAAAATTTTAGGCGATCGGTGTCCGCGACTCTTGGGACCACTCGGAATGCGTGGGTATAGCACACGAAAATATGGGAATCGGGCGAAATTCTATGTCTTTTTCAGTAACATGCAAAAAATGTGGAAAGATCTTGGCAGGGCGGTGACTATGGTTCCTTTGGTCTTATTTGATAGTCCGGACAAATATTAGGCGTTAGGGGTCCGGAGGTCCCGGGACCACTCGGAAGGCGTGGGCTATAACACACAAAAATATGGGAATCGCGCGGAATTCTAGTTGTTTGGCCGAAAAACGCAAAAAATGAGGAACGATCATGGCGGGGCGGATACTATGGTTCCTTAGTCGTATTTGATAGTCCGGAAAAATTTTAGGCGATAGGGGTCAGGTGGTCCCGGGACCACACGGAAGGCGTGGGCTATAACACACAAAAATATGGGAATCGCGCGGAATTCTTGTTGTTTGGCCAAAAAACGCAAAAAATGAGGAACGATCATGGCGGGGTGGTTACTATGGTTCCTTAGGTCATATTTGATGTCCCGGAAATTTTTTAGGCGATCAGGGGTTCCCGGGACCCCTTGGAAGGCGTGGGCTAAAGCACACGAAAATATGAAAATCACGCGGATTTCTAGTTTTTTGGCTGAAAAACGCAAAAGACTAGGAACGATCATGGCTGGGCGGTGACTATGGTCCCTTAGGTCTTATTTGATAGTCCGGAAAATTTTTAGCCGATCCGGCTCCGGGGGGCCCGACCCACTCGGAAGGCGTGGGCGATAGCACACAAAAAATATGTGAATCGGGCGGAATTCTAGTTGTTTGGCCAAAAATGCAAAAAATGAGGAACGATCATGGCGAGGCGGTGACTATGGTTCCTTAGGTCCTACTTGATGGCCCGAAATATTTGTAGGCGTTCCGAGTCCGGTGGCCCGGCCCACTCGGAAGGCGTGGGGCACACAAAAATATGGTAATCGGGCGGAATTCTAGTTTTTTTGCCGCAAAACGCAACAAATGAGGAGTGATCATGGCTGGGCGGTGAATATGGTTCCTTAGGTCGTATTTGATAGTCCATAAAAATTTTAGGCGATAGGGGTCCGGAGTTCCTGGATTCACTTGGAAGGCGTGGGCTATAGGACACGAAAATATGGGAATCGCGCGGAATTCTAGTTTTTTGGCCGAAAAATGCAAAGCATTTGGAACGATCATGGTGGGCGGTGACTATGGTACCTTAGGTCGTATTTGATAGTCCGGAAAAATTTTAGGCGATCGGGGTCCGCGGCTCCCCGGACCACTTGGAAGGCGTGGGTATAGCACACGAAAATATGGGAATCGGGCGTAATTCTAGTTTTTTGGCCGAAAAATGTAAAAAATGAGAAACGATGATGGCGGGGTGGTTACTATGGTTCCTTAGGACGTATTTGACAGCCCGGAAATATTTTAGTCGATCGGGGTCCGGGGGTCCCGGAACCACTTGGAAGGGTGGGCAATAGCACACAAAATTTTTGTAATCGGGCGGAATTCTAGTTTTTTGGTCGAAAAACGCAAAAAATGAGGAATGATCATGGCTGGGCGGTGACTATGGTTCCTTAGGTCGTATTTGATAGTCCGGAAAATTTTTAGGCGATAGGGGTCCGGAGTTCCCGGGTTCACTTTGAAGGCGTGGGCTATAGGACACGAAAATATGGAAATCACGCGGAATTCTAGTTTTTTCGCTGAAAAATGCAAAAGACTAGGAATGATCATGGCGGGGCGGTGACTATGGTTCCTTAGGTCGTATTTGATAGTCCGAAAAAATTTTAGGCGATCCGGCTCCGGGGGGCCCGACCCACTCGGAAGGCGTGGGCGATAGCACACAAAAATTATGTGAATCGGGCGGAATTCTAGTTTTTTGGCCAAAAATGCAAAAAATGAGGAACGATCATGGCGAGGCGGTGACTATGGTTCCTTAGGTCCTAATTGATGGCCCGAAATATTTTTAGGCGATCCGAGTCCGGTGGCCCGGCCCACTCAGAAGGCATGGGGCACACAAAAATATGGTAATCGAGCGGAATTCTAGCTTTTTGGCTGAAAAACGCAATAAATGAGGAACGATCATGGCGGGGCGGTGACTATGGTTCCTTAGGTCGTATTTGATGGCCCGGAAAATTTTAGGCGATCGGGGTCCTCGGCTCCCGGGACCACTCGGAAAGGCGTAAGCAATAGCACACGAAAATATGCAACTCGCGCGGAGTTCTAGTTTTTTGGCCGAAAAATGCAAAGCATTTGGAACGATCATGGTGGGGCGGTGACTATGGTACCTTAGGTCGTATTTGATAGTCCGGAAAAATTTTAGGCGATCGGGGTCCGCGGCTCCCCGGACCACTTGGAAGGCGTGGGTATAGCACACGAAAATATGGGAATCGGGCGTAATTCTAGTTTTTTGGCCGAAAAATGTAAAAAATGAGAAACGATGATGGCGGGGCGGTTACTATGGTTCCTTAGGACGTATTTGACAGCCCGGAAATATTTTAGTCGATCGGGGTCCGGGGGTCCCGGAACCACTTGGAAGGGTGGGCAATAGCACACAAAAATTTTGTAATCGGGCGGAATTCTAGTTTTTTGGCCGAAAAACGCAAAAAATGAGGAATGATCATGGCTGGGTGGTGACTATGGTTCCTTAGGTCGTATTTGATAGTCCGGAAAATTTTTAGGCGATAGGGGTCCGGAGTTCCCGGGTTCACTTTGAAGGCGTGGGCTATAGGACACGAAAATATGGAAATCACGCGGAATTCTATTTTTTTGGCTGAAAAACGTAAAAGACTCGGAATGATCATGGCGGGGCGGTGACTATGGTTCCTTAGGTCGTATTTGATAGTCCGAAAAATTTTTAGGCGATCCGGCTCCGGGGGGCCCGACCCACTCGGAAGGCTTGGGCGATAGTACACAAAAAATATGTGAATCGGGCGGAATTCTAGTTTTTTGGCCAAAAATGCAAAAAATGAGGAACGATCATGGCGAGGCGGTGACTATGGTTCCTTAGGTCCTAATTGATGGCCCGAAATATTTTTAGGCGATCCGAGTCCGGTGGCCCGGCCCACTCGGAAGGCGTGGGGCACACAAAAATATGGTAATCGAGCGAAATTCTAGCTTTTTGGCTGAAAAACGCAATAAATGAGGAACGATCATGGTGGGGCGGTGACTATGGTACCTTAGGTCGTATTTGATAGTCCGAAAAATTTTTAGGCGATCGAGGTCCGCGGCTCCCCGGACCACTTGGAAGGCATGGGTATAGCACATGAAAATATGGGAATCGGGCGTAATTCTAGTTTTTTGGCCGAAAAATGCAAAAAATGAGAAACGATGATGGCGCGGCGGTTACTATGGTTCCTTAGGACGTATTTGACGGCCCGGAAATATTTTAGTCGATCGGGGTCCGGGGGTCCCGGAACCACTTGGAAGGGTGGGCAATAGCACATAAAAATATTGTAATCGGGCGGAATTCTAGTTTTTTGGCCGAAAAACGCGACAAATGAGGAATGATCATGGCTGGGCGGTGACTATGGTTCCTTAGGTCGTATTTGATAGTCCGAAAAATTTTTAGGCGATAGGGGTCCGGAGTTCCCGGGTTCACTTTGAAGGCGTGGGCTATAGGACACGAAAATATGGGAATCGCGCGGAATTCTAGTTTTTTGGCCAAAAACGGAAAAAACTAGGAACGATCATGGCTGGGCGGTGACTATGGTTCCTTAGGTCTTATTTGATAGTCCGGAAAAATTTTAGGCTATCGGGGTCCGCGTCTCTTGGGACCACTCGGAATGCGTGGGTATAGCACACGAAAATATGGGAATCGAGCGAAATTCTAGTTGTTTGGCCGAAAAATGCAAAAAATGAGGAACGATCATGGCGGGGCAGATACTATGGTTCCTTAGGTCATATTTGATAGTCCGGAAAATTTTTAGGCGATCGGGGTCCGGTGATCCCGGGACCCCTCGGAAGGCGTGGGCTAAAGCACACGAAAATATGGAATCGCGCGGAATTCTAGTTGTTTGGCCAAAAAACGCAAAAGACTAGGAATGATCATGGCGGGGCGGTGACTATGGTTCCTTAGGTCGTATTTGATAGTCCGGAAAATTTTTAGTCGATCGGGGTCCGCGGCTCCCCGGACCACTTGGAAGGCGTGGGTATAGCACACGAAAATATTGGAATCGGGCGTAATTCTAGTTTTTTGACCGAAAAATGCAAAAAATGAGAAACGATGATCGCGGGGCGGTTACTATGGTTCCTTAGGTCGTAGTTGACAGCCCGGAAAAATTTTAGGTGATCGGGGTCCGGGGGTCCCGAAACCACTTGGAAGCGTGGGCAATAACACACAAAAATATTGTAATCGGGCAGAATTCTAGTTTTTTGGCCGAAAAACGCAACAAATGAGGAGTGATCATGGCTGGGCGGTGACTATGGTTCCTTAGGTCGTATTTGATAGTCCGTAAAAATTTTAGGCGATAGGGGTCCGGAGTTCCCGGATTCACTTGGAAGGCGTGGGCTATAGGACACGAAAATATGGGAATCGTGCGGAATTCTAGTTTTTTGGCCGAAAAATGCAAAGCATTTGGAACGATCATGGTGGGGCGGTGACTATGGTACCTTAGGTCGTATTTGATAGTCCGGAAAAATTTTAGGCGATCGGGGTCCGCGGCTCCCCGGACCACTTGGAAGGCGTGGGTATAGCACACGAAAATATGGGAATCGGGTGTAATTCTAGTTTTTTGGCCGAAAAATATAAAAAATGAGAAAAGATGATGGCGGGGCGGTTAATATGGTTCCTTAGGACGTATTTGACAGCCCGGAAATATTTTACTCGATCGGGGTCCGGGGGTCCCGGAACCACTTGGAAGGGTGGGCAATAGCACACAAAAATATTGTAATCGGGCGGAATTCTAGTTTTTTGGCCGAAAAACACACAAAATGAGGAATGATCATGGCTGGGCGGTGACTATGGTTCCTTAGGTCGTATTTGATAGTCCGGAAAATTTTTAGGCGATAGGGGTCTGGAGTTCCCGGGTTCACTTTGAAGGCGTGGGCTATAGGACACGAAAATATGGAAATCACGCGGAATTCTAGTTTTTTGGCTGAAAAACGCAAAAGACTAGGAACGATCATGGCTGGGTGGTAACTATGGTTCCTTAGGTCTTATTTGATAGTCCGAAAAATTTTTAGGCGATCCGGCTCCGGGGGGCCAGACCCACTCGGAAGGCGTGGGCGATAGCACACAAAAAATATGTGAATCGGGCGGAATTCTAGTTGTTTGGCCAAAAATGCAAAAAATGAGGAACGATCATGGCGAGGCGGTGACTATGGTTCCTTAGGTCCTAATTGATGGCCCGAAATATTTTTAGGCGATCCGAGTCCGGTGGCCCGGCACACTCGGAAGGCGTGGGGCACACAAAAATATGGTAATCGAGCGGAATTCTAGCTTTTTGGCTGAAAAACGCAATAAATGAGGAACGATCATGGCGGGGCGGTGACTATGGTTCCTTAGGTCGTATTTGATGGCCCGAAAAATTTTAGGCGATCGGGGTCCTCGGCTCCCGGGACCACTCGGAAGGCGTAAGCAATAGCACACGAAAATATGCAACTCGCGCGGAGTTCTAGTTTTTTGGCCGAAAAATGCAAAACATTTGGAACGATCATGGTGGGGCGGTGACTATGGTACCTTAGGTCGTATATGATAGTCTGGAAAAATTTTAGGCGATCGGGGTCCGCGGCTCCCCGGACCACTTGGAAGGCGTGGGTATAGCACACGAAAATATGGGAATCGGGCGTAATTCTTGTTTTTTGGCCGAAAAATGCAAAAAATGAGAAACGATGATGGCGGGGCAGTTACTATGGTTCCTTAGGACGTATTTGATGGCCCAGAAATATTTTAGTCGATCGGGGTCCGGGGGTCCCGGAACCACTTGGAAGGGTGGGCAATAGCACACAAAAATATTGTAATCGGGCGGAATTCTAGTTTTTTGGCCGAAAAACGCAACAAATGAGGAATGATCATGGCTGGGCGGTGACTATGGTTCCTTAGGTCGTATTTGATAGTCCGGAAAATTTTTAGGCGATAGGGGTCCGGAGTTCCCGGGTTCACTTTGAAGGCGTGGGCTATAGGACACGAAAATATGGGAATCGCGCGGAATTCTAGTTTTTTGGCCAGAAACGAAAAAAACTAGGAACGATCATGGCTGGGCGGTGACTATGATTCCTTAGGTCTTATTTGATAGTCCGGAAAAATTTTAGGCTATCGGGGTCCGCGTCTCTTGGGACTACTCGGAATGCGTGGGTATAGCACACGAAAATATGGGAATCGGGCGAAATTCTAGTTGTTTGGCCGAAAAATTCAAAAAATGAGGAACGATCATGGCGGGGCGGATACTATGGTTCCTTAGGTCATATTTGATAGTCCAGAAAATTTTTAGGCGATCGGGGTCCGGTGGTCCCGGGACCCCTCGGAAGGCGTGGGCTAAAGCACACGAAAATATGGAATCGCGCGGAATTCTAGTTGTTTGGCCGAAAAATGCAAAAGACTAGGAATGATCAAGGCGGGGCGGTGACTATGGTTCCTTAGGTCGTATTTGATAGTCCGGAAAATTTTTAGGCGATCCGGCACCGGGGACCCCGACCCACTCGGAAGGCGTGGGCGCGCACACAAAAATATGGGAATCGGGCGGAATTCAAGTTTTTTGGCCAAAAAATGCAAAAAATGAGGAACGATCATGGCGAGGCGGTGACTATGGTTCCTTAGGTCATATTTGATGGCCCGGAAAATTTTAGGCGATCGGGGTCCACGACTCCCGGGACCACTCGGAAGGCGTAAGCTATAGCACACGAAAATATGCAAATCGCACGGAGTTCTAGTTTTTTGGCCGAAAAATGCAAAGCATTTGGAAAGATCATGGTGGGGCGGTGACTATGGTACCTTAGGTCGTATTTGATAGTCCGGAAAAATTTTAGGCGATCGGGGTCTGCGGCTCCCCTGACCAATTTGGAAGGCGTGGGTATAGCACACGAAAATATGGGAATCGGGCGTAATTCTAGCTTTTTGGTCGAAAAATGCAAAAAATGAGAAACGATGATGGCAGTGCGGTTACTATGGTTCCTTAGGTCGTATTTGATGGCCCGGAAAAATTTTAGTCGATCGGGGTCCGGGGGTCCCGGAACTACTTGGAAGGGTGGGCAATAGCACACAAAAATATTGTAATCGGGCGGAATTCTAGTTTTTTGGCCGAAACACACAACAAATGAGAAATGATCATGGCTGGGCGGTGACTATGGTTCCTTAGGTCGTATTTGATAGTCCGGAAAAATTTTAGGTGATAGGGGTCCGGAGTTCCCGGCTTCACTTAGAAGGCGTGGGCTATAGGACACGAAAATATGGGAATCGAGCGGAATTCTAGTTTTTTGAGCGAAAAACGGAAAAAACTAGGAACGATCATGGCTGGACGGTGACTATGGTTCCTTAGGACTTATTTGATAGTTCGGAAAAATTTTAGGCGATCGGGGTCCGCGGCTCTTGGGCCCACTCGGAAGGCGTGGGCGATAGCACACAAAAATATGGTAATCGAGCGGAATTCTAGTTTTTTTTCAGTAACATGCAAAAAATGTGGAAAGATCTTGGCAGGGCGGTGACTATGGTTCCTTTGGTCTTATTTGATAGTCCGAAAAAATATTAGGCGATAGGGGTCCGGAGGTCCCGGGACCACTCGGAAGGCGGGGCAGTGACTATGGTTCCTTAGGTCATATTTGATAGTCCGGAAAATTTTTAGGCGATCCGGCTCCGGGGGGCCCGACCCACTCGGAAGGCGTGGGTGATAGCACACAAAAATATGGGAATCGGGCGGAATTCTAGTTTTTTGGCCAAAAATGCAAAAAATGAGGAACGATCATGGCGAGGCGGTGACTATGGTTCCTTAGGTCCTAATTGATGGCCCAAAATTTTTTTAGGCGATTCTGAGTCCGGCAGCCCGGCCCACTCGGAAGGCATGGGCAATAGCACACAAAAATATGGTAATCGAGCGGAATTCTAGTTTTTTGGCCGAAAAATGCAATAAATGAGGAACGATCATGGCGGGGCAGTGACTATGGTTCCTTAGGTCGTATTTGATAGTCCAGAAAAATTTTAGGCGATAGGGGTCAGGAGGTCCCGGGACCACTCGGAAGGCGTGTGCTATAACATACAAAAATATGGGAATCGCGCGGAATTCTAGTTGTTTGGCCGAAAAATGCAAAAAATGAGGAACGATCATGGCGGGGTGGTTACTATGGTTCCTTCGGTCGTATTTGATGGCCCGAAAATTTTTTAGGCGATCGGGGTTCGGGGTTCCCTGGACCCCTTGGAAGGCGTGGGCTAAAGCACACGAAAATATGGAAATCGCGCGGAATTCTAGTTTTTTGGCTGAAAAACGCAAAAGACTAGGAACGATCATGGCGGGGCGGTGACTATGGTTCCTTAGGTCGTATTTGATAGTCCGAAAACTTTTTTGGGGATCCGGCTCCGGGGGGCCCGACCCACTCGGAAGGTGTGGGCGATAGCACACAAAAATATGGGAATCAGGTGGAATTCTATTTTTTTGGCCAAAAAATGCAAAAAATGAGGAATGATCATGGCGAGGCGGTGACTATGGTTCCTTAGGTCCTAATTGATGGCTCAAAAATTTTTCAGGTGATCCGAGTCCGGCGGCTCGGCCCACTCGGAAGGCGTGGGCTAGCACACAAAAATATGGTAATCGAGCGGAATTCTAGTTTTTTGGCCGAAAAACACAATAAATGAGGAACGATCATGGCGGGGCGATGACTATGGTTCCTTAGGTCGTATTTGATGGCCCGAAAATTTTTTAGGCGATCGGGGTTCGGGGTTCCCGGGACCCCTTGGAAGGCGTGGGCTAAAGCACACGAAAATATGGAAATCGCGTGGAATTCTAGTTTTTTGGCTGAAAAATGCAAAAGACTAGGAACGATCATGGCGGGGCGGTGACTATGGTTCCTTAGGTCGTATTTGATAGTCCGGAAAATTTTTAGGGGATCCGGCTCCGGGGGGCCCGACCCACTCGGAAGGCGTGGGCGATAGCACACAAAAATATGGGAATCAGGTGGAATTCTATTTTTTTGGCCAAAAAATGCAAAAAATGAGGAATGATCATGGCGAGGCGGTGACTATGGTTCCTTAGGTCCTAATTGATGGCCCAAAAAATTTTCAGGTGATCCGAGTCCGGCGGCCCGGCCCACTCGGAAGGTGTGGGCTAGCACACAAAAATATGGTAATCGAGCGAAATTCTAGTTTTTTGGCCGAAAAACACAATAAATGAGGAACGATCATGGCGGGGCGATGACTATGGTTCCTTAGGTCGTATTGGATGGCCCAGAAAATTTTAGGCGATCGGGGTCCACGGCTCCCGGGACCACTCGGAAGGCGTAAGCTATTGCACACGAAAATATGCAAATCGCGCGGAGTTCCAGTTTTTTGGCCGAAAAATGCAAAGCATTTGGAACGATCATTGTGGGGCGGTGACTATGGTACCTTAGGTCGTATTTGATAGTCTGGAAAAATTTTAGGCGATCGGGATCCGCGGCTCCCTGGACCACTGGGAAGTCGTGGGTATAGCACACGAAAATATGGGAATCGGGCGTAATTCTAGTTTTTTTGCCGAAAAATGCAAAAAATGAGAAACGATGATCGCGGGGCGGTTACTATGGTTCCTTGGGTCGTATTTGACGGCCCGGAAAATTTTTAGGCGATCGGGGTCCGGGGGTCCCGGAACCACTTGGAAGGGTGGGCAATAGCACACAAAAATATTGTAATCGGGCGGAATTCTAGTTTTTTGGCCGAAACACGCAACAAATGAGGAATGATCATGGCTGGGCGGTGACTATGGTTCCCTAGGTCGTATTTGATAGTCCGGAAAAATTTTAGGCGATAGGGGTCCGGAGTTCCCGGGTTCCTTGTAAGGCGTGGGCTATAGGACACGAAAATATGGGAATCGAGCGTAATTCTAGTTTTTTGGCCGAAAAACGGAAAAACTAGGAACGATCATGGCTGGGCGGTGACTATGGTTCCTTAGGACTTATTTGATAGTCCGGAAAAATTTTAGGCGATCGGGGTCCGCGGCTCTTGGGACCACTCGGAATGCGTGGGTATAGCACACGAAAATATGGGAATCGGGCGAAATTCTAGTTGTTTGGCCGAAAAACGCAAAACATGAGGAACGATCATGGCGGGGTGGTTACTATGGTTCCTTAGGTCGTATTTGATGGCCCGGAAAATTTTTAGATGATTGGGGTTTGGGGTTCCCGGCACCCCTTTGAAGGCGTGGTCTAAAGCATACGAAAATATGGAAATCGCGCGGAATTATAGTTTTTTGGCTGAAAAACGCAAAAGACTAGGAACGATCATGGCGGGGCGGTGACTATGGTTCCTTAGGTCATATTTGATAGTCCGGAAAATTTTTAGGCGATCCGGCTCCGAGGGCCCCGACCCACTCGGAAGGCGTGGGCGATAGCACACAAAAATATGGGAATCAGGCGGAATTCTCGTTTTATGGCCAAAATTTGCAAAAAGTGAGGAACGAACATGGCGAGGCGATGACTATGGTTCCTTAGGTCTTAATTGATGGCCCGAAATTTTTTTGGCGATCCGAGTCTGGCGGCCCGACCCACTCGGAAGGCGTGGGCAATAGCACACAAAAATATGGTAATCGAGCGGAATTCTAGTTTTTTGGCCGAAAAACGCAATAAATGAGGAACGATCATGGCGGGGCGGTGACTATAGTTCTTTAGGTCGTATTTGATGACCCAGAAAATTTTAGGAGATTGGGGTCCACGACTCCCGGGACCACTCGGAAGGCGTAAGCCATAGCACACGAAAATATGCAAATCGCGCGGAATTCTAGTTTTTTGGCCGAAAAATGCAAAGCATTTGGAATGATCATGGTGGGGCGGTGACTATGGTACCTTAGGTCGTATTTGATAGTACGGAAAAATGTTAGGCGATCGGAGTCTGCGGCTCCCCGGACCACTTGGAAGGCGTGGGTATAGCACACGAAAATATGGGAATCGGGCGTAATTCAAGTATTTTGGCCGAAAAATGCAAAAAATGAGAAACGATGATGGCGGGGCGGTTACTATGGTTCCTTAGGTCGTATTTGACGGCCCGGAAAAATTTTAGGCGATCGGGATCCGGGGGTCCCGGAACCACTGGGAAGGGTGGACAATAGCACACAAAAATATGTAATCGGGCGGAATTCTAGTTTTTTGGCCGAAAAACGCAACAAATGAGGAATGATCATGGCTGGGCGGTGACTATGGTTCCTTAGGTCGTATTTGATAGTCCGGAAAATTTTTAGGCGATCCGGCTCCGGGGGCCCGACCCACTCGGAAGGCATGGGCGATAGCACACAAAAATATGAGAATCGGGCGGAATTCTAGTTGTTTGGCCAAAAAATGCAAAAAATGAGGAACGATTATAGCGAGGCAGTGACTATGGTTCCTTAGGTCCTAATTGATGGCCCAAAAATATTTTAGGCGATCCGAGTCCGGCGGCCCGGCCCACTCGGAAGGCGTGGGCAATAGCACACAAAAATATGGTAATCGAGCGGAATTCTAGTTTTTTGGACGAAAAACGCAATAAATGAGGAACGATCTTGACGAGGCGGTGACTATGGTTCCTTAGGTCGTATTTGATGGCCCGGAAAATTTTAGGCGATCGGGGTCCATGGCTCCCGGGACCACTCGGAAGGCGTAAGCTATAGCACACGAAAATATGCAAATCACGCGGAGTTCTAGTTTTTTGGCCGAAAAATGCAAAGCATTTGGAACGATCATGGTGGGGCGATGACTATGGTACCTTAGATCGTATTTGATAGTCCGGAAAATTTTTAGGCGATCGGGGTCCGCGGCTCCCCGGACCACTTGGAAGGCGTGGGTATAGCACACGATAATATGGGAATCGGGCGTAATTCTAGTTTTTTGGCCGAAAAATGCAAAAACGAGAAACGATGATGGCGGGGCAGTTACTATGGTTCCTTAGGTCGTATTTGACAGCCCAGAAAAGATTTAGGCGATTGGGGTCCGGGGGTCCCGGAACCACTGGGAAGGGTGGGCAATAGCACACAAAAATATTGTAATCGGGCGGAATTCTAGTTTTTTGGCCGAAAAATGCAACAAATGAGGAATGATCATGGCTGGGCGGTGACTATGGTTCCTTAGGTCGTATTTGATAGTCCAGAAAAATTTTAGGCGATAGGGGTCCTGAGGTCCCGGGACCTCTCGGAAGGTGTGGGCTATAACAACCAAAAATAAGGGAATCGCGTGGAATTCTAGTTGTTTGGCCGAAAAACGCAAAGAATAAGGAACGATCATGGCTGGGCGGTGACTATGGTTCCTTAGGTTTTATTTGATAGTCCGGAAAAGTTTTAGGCGATAGGGGTCCGGAGACCCGGATCCACTTGTAAGGCGTGGGTATAACACACGAAAATATGGGAATCGGGCGGAATTCTAGTTGTTTGGCCGAAAAATGCAAAAAATGATAAACGATCATGGCGGGGTGGATACTATGGTTTCTTAGGTCGTATTTGAGAGTCCGGAAAATTTTTAGGCGATAGGGGTCAGGAGGTCCCAGGACCACTCGGAAGGCGTGGGCTATAACACACAAAAATATGGGAATCGCGCGGAATTCTAGTTGTTTGGCCGAAAAACGCAAAAAATGAGGAACAATCATGGCGGGGTGGTTACTATGGTTCCTTAGGTCCTAATTGATGGCCCGAAAATTTTTTAGGCGATCCGAGTCCGGCGGCCCGGCCCACTCGGAAGGTGTGGGCAATAGCACACAAAAATATGGTAATCGAGCGGAATTCTAGTTTTTTGGCCAAAAAATGCAATAAATGAGGAACGATAATGGCGGGGCGGTGACTATGATTCCTTAGGTTTTATTTGATGGCCCGAAAAATTTTAGGCGATCGGGGTCCATGGCTCCCGGGACCACTCGGAAGGTGTAAGCTATAGCATACTAAAATATGCAAATCGCGCGGAGTTCTAGTTTTTTGGCCGAAAAATGCAAAGCATTTGGAACGATCATGATGGGGCGGTGACTTTGGTACCTTAGGTCGTATTTGATAGTACGGAAAAATTTTAGGCGATCGGGGTCCACGGCTTCCCGGACCACTTGGAGGGCGTGGGTATAGCACACGAAAATATGGGAATCGGGTGTAATTCTAGTTTTTTGGCCGAAAAATGCAAAAAATGAGAAACGATGATGGTGTGGCGGTTACTATGGTTCCTTAGGTCGTATTTGACAGCCCGGAAAAAATTTAGGCGATCGGGGTCCGGGGGTCCCGGAACCACTGGGAAGGGTGGGCAATAGCACACAAAAATATTGTAATCGGGCGGAATTCTAGTTTTTTGGCCGAAAAATGCAACAAATGAGGAATGATCATGGCTGGGCGGTGACTATGGTTCCTTAGGTCGTATTTGATAGTCCGGAAAAATTTTAGGCGATAGGGGTCCTGAGGTCCCGGGACCACTCGGAAGGTGTGGGCTATAACACACAAAAATATAGGAATCGCGCGGAATTCTAGTTGTTTGGCCGAAAAACGCAAAAACTAAGGAACGATCATGGCTGGGCGGTGACTATGGTTCCTTAGGTTTTATTTGATAGTCCGGAAAAATTTTAGGCGATAGGTGTCCGGAGACCTGGGACCACTTGTAAGGCGAGGCTATAGCACACAAAAATATGGGAATCGGGCGGAAGGTGACTATGGTTCCTTAGGTCTTATTTGATAGTCCGAAAATTTTTTTAGGTGATCCGAGTGCGGGGGGCACGGCCCACTCGGAAGGCGTGGGCTATAGCACACGAAAATATGGGAATCGCTGGGAATCCTAGTGGTTTGGCCGAAAAACGCAAAATATAAGGAACGATCATGGCGGGGCGGATACTATGGTTCCTTAGGTCATATTTAATTGCCCGGAAAAATTTTAGGCAATCGGGGTCCGCGGCTCTTGGGACCACTCGGAATGCGTGGGTATAGCATACGAAAATATGGTAATCGGGTGAAATTCTAGGTCTTTTTCAGTAACATGCAAAAAATATGGAAAGATCTTGGCAGGGCGGTGACTATGGTTCCTTTGGTCTTATTTGATAGTCCGAAAAAATATTAGGCGATAGGGGTCCGGAGGTCCCGGGACCACTCGGAAGGCATGGGCTATAACACACAAAAATATGGGAATCGCGCGAAATTCTAGTTGTTTGGCCGAGAAATGCAAAAAATGAGGAACGATCATAGCGGGGCAGATACTATGGTTCCTTAGGTCGTATTTGATAGTCCGGAAAAATTTTAGGCGATAGGGGTCAGGAGGTCCCGGGACCACTCGGAAGGCGTGGGCTATAACACACAAAAATATGGGAATCGCGCGGAATTCTAGTTGTTTGAACGAAAAATGCAAAAAATGAGGAACGATAATGGCGAGGTGGTTACTATGGTTCCTTAGGTCGTATTTGACGGCCCGAAAAAGTTTTAGGCGATCGGGGTTCGGGGTTCCCGGGACCCTTTGGAAGGCGTGGGCTAAAGCACACGAAAATTTGGAAATCGCGCGAAATTCTAGTTTTTTGGCTGAAAAACGGAAAAGACTAGGAACGATCATGGCGTGGTGGTGACTATGGTTCCTTAGGTCGTATTTGATAGTCCGGAAAATTTTTAGGCGATCCGGCTCCAGGGGGCCCGACCCACTCGGAAGGCGTGGGCGATAGCACACAAAAATATGAGAATCGGGCGGTATTCTAGTTTTTTGGCCAAAAAATGCAAAAAATGAGGAACGATCACCGCGAGGCGGTGACTATGGTTCCTTAGGTCGTATTTGATTTCCCGGAAAATTTTAGGCGATCGGGGTCCACGGCTCCCGGGACCACTCGGAAGGCGTAAGCTATAGCACACGAAAATATGCAAATCGCGCGGAGTTCTAGTTTTTTGGCTGAAAAATGCAAAGCATTTGGAACGATCATGGTGGGGCGGTGACTATGGTACCTTAGGTCGTATTTGATAGTCCGGAAAAATTTTAGGCGATCGGGGTCCGCGGCTTCCCGGACCACTTGGAAGGCGTGGGTATAGCACACAAAAATATGGGAATTGGGCGTAATTCTAGTTTTTTGGCCGAAAAATGCAAAAAATGAGAAACGATGATGGCGGGGCGGTTACTATGGTTCCTTAGGTCGTATTTGATGGCCCGGAAAAATTTTAGGTGATCGGGGTCCACGGCTCCCGGGACCACTCGCAAGGCATAAGCTATAGCACACGAAAATATGCAAATCGCGCGGAGTTCTAGTTTTTTGGCCGAAAAATGCAAAGCATTTGGAACGATCATGTTGGGGCATGGACTATGGTACCTTAGGTCGTATTTGATAGTTCGGAAAAATTTTAGGCGATCGGGGTCCGCGGCTCCCCAGACCACTTGGAAGGCGTGAGTATAGCACACGAAATATGGGAATCGGGCATAATTCTAGTTTTTTGGCCTAAAAACGCAACAAATGAGGAATGATCATGGCTGGGCGGTGACTATGGTTCCTTAGGTCGTATTTGATAGTCCGGAAAATTTTTAGGCGATAGGGGTCCGAAGTTCCCGGGTCCACTTGGAAGGCGTGGGCTATTATAGCACACAAAAATATGGGAATCGTTCGGAATTCTAGTTGTTTGGCCGAAAAATAGGAACGATGATGGCTGGGCGGTGACTATGGTTCCTTAGGTCTTATTTGATAGTCCGGAAAAATTTTAGTTGATCGGGGTCCGCGGCTCTTGGGACCACTCGGAATGCGTGGGTATAGCACACGAAAATATGGGAATCAGGTAAAATTCTAGTTGTTTAGCCGAAAAACGCAAAAAATGAGGAAAGATAATGGCAGGGTGGTTACTATGGTTCCTTAGGTCGTATTTGATGCCCCGGAAAATTTGTAGGCGATCAGGGTTCGGGGTTCCCAGGACCCCTTTGAAGGCGTGGGCTAAAGCACACGAAAATATGGAAATCGCGCGGAATTCTAGTTTTTTGGCTGAAAAACGCAAAAGACTAGGAACGATCATGGCGGGGCGGTGACTATGGTTCCTTAGGTCGTATTTGATAGTCCGGAAAATTTTTAGGCGATCCGGCTCCGGGGTCCCGACCCACTCGGAAGGCGTGGGCGATAGCACACAAAAATATGGGAATCGGGCGGAATTCTCGTTTTTTGGCCAAAAAATGCAAAAAATGAGGAACGATCATGGCGAGGCAGTGACTATGGTTCCTTAGGTCCTAATTGATGGCCCGAAAAGTTTTTAGGCGATCCGAGTCCGGCGGCCCGGCCCACTCGGAAGGCGTGGGCAATAGCACACAAAAATATGGTATTCGAGCGGAATTCTAGTTTGTTGGCCGAAAAATGCAATAAATGAGGAACGATCATGGTGGGGCGGTGACTATGGTTCCTTAGGTCGTATTTGATGGCCCGGAAAACTTTAGGCGATCGGGGTCCACAGCTCCCGGGACTACTCGGAAGCCGTAAGCTATAGCACACTAAAATATGCAAATCGCGCGGAGTTCTAGTTTTTTGGCCGAAAAATGCAAAGCATTTGGAACGATCATGGTGGGGCGGGGACTATGGTACCTTAGGTCGTACTTGATAGTCCGGAAAAATTTTAGGCGATCGGGGTCCGCGGCTCCCCGGACCACTTGGAAGGCGTGGGTATAGCACACGAAAATATGGGAATCGGGCATAATTCTAGTTTTTTGGCCGAAAAATGCAAAAAATGAGAAACGATGATGGCGGGGAGGTTACTATGGTTCCTTAGGTCATATTTGACGGCCCGGAAAAATTTTAGGTGATCGGGGTCCGGGGGTCCCGGAACCACTTGGAAGGGTGGGCAATAGCACACAAAAATATTGTAATCGGGGCGGAATTCTATTTTTTTGGCCGAAAAATGCAACAAATGAGGAATGATCATGGCTTGGCGGTGACTATGGTTCCTTAGGTCGTATTTGATAGTCCGGAAAAATTTTAGGAGATAGGGGTCCAGAGTTCCCGGGTTCACTTGGAAGGTGTGGGCTATAGGACACGAAAATATGGGAATCGCGCGGAATTCTAGTTGTTTCGCCGAAAAACGCAAAAAATAAGGAACGATCATGGCTAGGCGGTGACTATGGTTCCTTAGGTCTTATTTGATAGTCCTGAAAAATTTTAGGCGATAGGGGTCCGGAGACCCGGGACCACTTGTAAGGCGTGGGTATAGCACACGAAAATATGGGAATCGGGCGGAATTCTAGTTGTTTGGCCGAAAAATGCAAAAAATGAGAAACGATCATGGAGGGAAGGTGAATATGGTTCCTTAGGTCTTATTTGATGGCCCAAAAACTTTTTAGGTGGTCCGAGTGCCGGGGGCATGGCCCACTCGGAAGGCGTGGGCTATAGCACAGGAAAATATGGGAATCGCGCGGAATTCTAGTTGTTTGGCCGAAAAACACAAAAAATAAGGAACGATCATGGCGGGGCGGATACTATGGTTCCTTAGGTCGTATTTGATTGCCCGGATAAATTTTAGGCGATCGTGGTCCGCGGCTCTTGGGACCACTCGAAATGCGTAGGTATAGCACACTAAAATATGGGAATCGGGCGTAATTCTAAGTCTTATTCAGTAACATGCAAAAAATGTGGAAAGCTCTTGGCAGGGCGGTGACTATGGTTCCATTGGTCTTATTTGATAGTCCGGAAAAATATTAGGCGATAGGGGTCCGGAGGTCCCGGGACCACTCGGAAGGCGTGGGCTATAACACACAAAAATATGGGAATCACGCGAAATTCTAGTTGTTTGGCCGAAAAACGCAAAAAATGAGGAACGATCATGGCGGGGTGGATACTATGGTTCCTTAGGTCGTATTTGATTGTCCGGAAAAATTTTAGGCGATAGGGGTCTGGAGGTCCCGGGACCACTCGGAAGGCGTGGGCTATAACACACAAAAATATGGGAATCGCGCGGAATTCTAGTTGTTTGGCCGAAAAATGCAAAAAAAGAGGAACGATCATGGAGGGGTGGTTACTATGGTTCCTTAGGTCGTATTTGATGGCCCGAAATATTTTAAGGAGATCGGGGTTCGGGGTTCCCGGGACCCCTTGGAAGGCGTGGGCTAAAGCACACGAAAATATGGAAATCGCGCGGAATTCTAGTTTTTTGGCTGAAAAATGCGAAAGAATAGGAACGATCATGGTGGGGCGGTGACTATGGTTCCTTAGGTAGTATTTGAAAGTCCGAAAAATTTTTAGGCGATCCGGCTCCGGGGAGCCTGACCCACTCGGAAGGCGTGGGCGATAGCACACAAAAATATGGTAATTCTAGTTTTTTGGCCAAAAAATGCAAAAAATAAGGAACGATCATGGCGAGGCGGTGACTATGGTTCCTTAGGTCCTAATTGATGGCCCGAAAAGTGTTTAGGCGATCCGAGTCCGGCGGCCCGGCCCACTCGGAAGGCGTGGGCAATAGCACAAAAAAATATGGTAATCGAGCGAAATTCTAGTTTTTTGGCCGAAAAAGGCAATAAATGAGGAACGATCATGGCGGGGCGGTGACTATGGTTCCTTAGGTCGTATTTGATGGCCCCGAAAATTTTTAGGCGATCGGGGTCCACGGCTCCCGGGACCACTCGGAAGGCGTAAGCTCTAGCACACGAAAATATGCAAATCGCGCGGAGTTCTAGTTTTTTGGCCGAAAACTGCAAAGCATTTGGAACGATCATGGTGGGGCGGGGACTATGGTACCTTAGGTCGTATTTGATATTCCGGAAAACCTTTAGGCGATCGGGGTCCGGGGGTCCCGGAACCACTTGGAAGGGTGGGCAATAGCACACAAAAATATTGTAATCGGGCGGAATTCTAGTTTTTGGCCGAAAAACGCAACAAATGAGGAATGATCATGGCTGGGTGGTGACTATAGTTCCTTAGGTCGTATTTGATAGTCCGGAAAAATTTTAGGCGATAGGGGTCCGGAGTTCCCGGGTTCACTTGGAAGGCGTGGGCTATAGGACACGAAAATATGGGAATCGCACGGAATTCTAGTTTTTTGGCCGAAAAACGGAAAAAACTAGGAACGATCATGGCTGGGCGGTGACTATGGTTCCTTAGGTCTTATTTGATAGTCCGGAAAAATTTTAGGCGATCGGGGTCCGCGGCTCTTGGGACCACTCGGAATGCGTGGGTATAGCACACGAAAATATGGGAATCGGGCGAAATTCTAGTTGTTTGGCCGAAAAACGCAAAAAATGAGGAACGATCATGGCGGGGTGGTTACTATGGTTCCTTAGGTCGTATTTGATGGCCCGGAAAATTTGTAGGCGATCGGGGTTCGGGGTTCCCGGGACCCCTTTGAAGGCGTGGGCTAAAGCACACGAAAATATGGAAATCGCGCGGAATTCTAGTTTTTTGGCTGAAAAACGCAAAAGACTAGGAACGATCATGGAGGGGCGGTGACTATGGTTCCTTAGGTCGTATTTGATAGTCCGGAAAATTTTTAGGCGATCCGGCTCCGGGGGGGCCGACCCACTCGGAAGGCGTGGGCAATAGCACACAAAAATATGGTAATCGAGCGGAATTCTAGTTTTTTGGCCGAAAAACGCAATAAATGAGGAACGATCATGGCGGGGAGGTGACTATGGTTCCTTAGGTCGTATTTGATGGCCAGGAAAATTTTAGGCGATCGTGGTCCACGGCTCCCGGGACCACTCGGAAGGCGTAAGCTTTAGCACACTAAAATATGCAAATCGCGCGGAGTTCTAGTTTTTAGGCCAAAAAATGCAAAGCATTTGGAACGATCATGGTGGGGCGGTGACTATGGTACCTTAGGTCGTATTTGATAGTCCGGAAAAATTTTAGGCGATCGGGGTCCGTAGCTCCCCGGACCACTTGGAAGGCGTGGGTATAGCACACGAAAATATGGGAATCGGGCATAATTCTAGTTTTTTGGCCGAAAAATGCAAAAAATGAGAAACGATGATGGCGGGGCGATTACTATGGTTCCTTAGGTCGTATTTGACGGCCCGGAAAAATTTTAGGCGATCGGGGTCCGGGGGTCCCGGAACCACTTGGAAGGGTGGGCAATAGCACACAAAAATATTGTAATCGGGCGGAATTCTAGTTTTTGGCCGGAAAACGCAACAAATGAGGAATGATCATGGCTGGGCGGTAACTATGGTTCCTTAGGTTGTATTTGATAGTCCGGAAAAACTTTAGGCAATAGGGGTCCGGAGTTCCCGGGTTCACTTGGAAGGCATGGGTTATAGGACACGAAATTATGGGAATCGCGCAGAATTCTAGTTGTTTGGCCGAAAAACGCAAAATATAAGGAACGATCATGGCTGGGCGGTGACTATGGTTCCTTAGGTCTTATTTGATAGTCCAGAAAAATTTTAGGCGATAGGTGTCCGGAGACGCGGGACCACTTGTAAGGGGTGGGTATAGCACACGAAAATATGGTAATCGGGCGGAATTCTAGTTGTTTTGCCGAAAAATGCACAAAATAAGAAACGATCATGGTGGGAAGGTGAATATGGTTCCTTAGGTCTTATTTGATGGCCCAATAACTTTTTAGGTGATCCGAGTGCGGGGGGCACAACCCACTCGGAAGGCGTGGGCTATAGCACACAAAAATATGGGAATCGCGCGGAATTCTAGTTGTTTGGCCGAAAAACGCAAAAAATAAGGAACGATTATGGCGGGGCAGATACTACGGTTCCTTAGGTCGTATTTGATTGCCCGGAAAAATTTTAGGCGATCGGGGTCCGCGGCTCTTGGGACCACTCGGAATGCGTGGTTATAGCACACAAAAATATGGGAATCGGGCGAAATTCTAGGTCTTTTTCAGTAACATGCAAAAAATGTGGAAAGATCTTGTAAGGGCGGTGACTATGGTTCCTTTGGTCTTATTTGATAGTCCGGAAAAATATTAGGCGATAGGGGTCCGGAGGTCCTGGGACCACTCGGAAGACGTGGGCTATAACACACAAAAATATGGGAATCGCGCGGAATTCTAGTTGTTTGGCCGTAAAACGCAAAAAATGAGGACCGATCATGGCGGGGCGGATACTATGGTTCCTTAGGTCGTATTTGAATGTGCGGAAAAATTTTAGGCGACAGGGGTCAGGAGGTCCCGGGACCACTCGGAAGGCGTGGGCTATATCACACAAAAATATGGGAATCACGCGGAATTCTAGTTGTTTGGCCGAAAAATGCAAAAAATGAGGAACGATCATGGAGGGGTGGTTACTATGGTTCCTTAGGTCGTATTTGATGGCCCGGAAAATTTTTAGGCGATCGGGGTTCCCGGGACCCCTTGGAAGCCGTAGGCTAAAGCACACGAAAATATGAAAATCGCGCAGAATTCTAGTTTTTTGGCTGAAAAATGCAAAAGACTAGGAACGATCATGGCGTGGTGGTGACTATGGTTCCTTAGGTCGTATTTGATTGTTCGGAAAATTTTTAGGCGATCCGGCTCCGGTGGGCCCGACCCACTCGGAAGGCGTGGGCGATAGCACACAAAAATAAGGGAATCGGGCGGAATTCTATTTTTTTGGCCAAAAATGCAAAAAATGAGGAACGATCATGGCGAGGTGGTGACTATGGTTCCTTAGGTCCTAATTGATGGCCTGAAAATTTTTTAGGCGATCCGAGTCCGGCGGCCCGGCCCACTCGGAAGGCGTGGGCAATAGCACACAAAAATATGGTAATCGAGCGGAATTCTAGTTTTTTGGCCGAAAAACGCAATAAATGAGGAACGATCAATGGCGGGGCGGTGACTATGGTTCCTTAGGTCGTATTTGGTGGCCCGGAAAATTTTAGGCGATCGGGGTCTACGGCTCCCGGGAACACTCGGAAGGCGTAAGCTATAGCACACTAAAATATGCAAATCGCGCGGAGTTCTAGTTTTTTGGCCGAAAAATGCAAAGCATTTGGAACGATCATGGTGGGGCGGTGACTATGGTACCTTAGGTCGTATTTGATAGTCCGTAAAAATTTTAGGCGATCGGGGTCCGCGGCTCCCCGGACCACTTGGAAGGCGTGGGTATAGCACACGAAAATATGGGAATCGGGCGTAATTCTAGTTTTTTGGCCGAAAAATGCAAAAAATGAGAAACGATGATGGCGGGGCGGTTACTATGGTTCCTTAGGTCGTATTTGACGGCCCGAAAAATTTTTAGGCGATCGGGGTCCGGGAGTCTCGGAACCACTAGGAAGGGTGGGCAATAGCACACAAAAATATTGTAATCGGGCGGAATTCTAGTTTTTTGGCCAAAAAATGCAACAAATGAGGAATGACTATGGTTCTTAGGTCGTATTTGATAGTCCGGAAAAATTTTAGGCGATAGGGGTCCGGAGTTCCTGGGTTCACTTGGAAGGCGTGGGTTATAGGACACGAAAATATGGGAATCGCGCGGAATTCTAGTTGTTTGGCCGAAAAACGCAAAATATAAGGAACGATCATAGCTGGGCGATGACTATGGTTCCTTAGGTACTATTTGATAGTCCGGAAATATTTTAGGCGATAGGGGTCCGGAGACGCGGGACCACTTGTAAGGCGTGGGTATAGCACATGAAAATATGGGAATCAGGCGGAATTCTACTTGTTTTGCCGAAAAATGCAAAAAATGAGAAACGATCATGGCGGGAAGGTGAATATGGTTCCTTAGGTCTTATTTGATGGCCCAAAAACTTTTTAGGTGATCCGAGTGAGGGGGGCACGGCCCACTCGGAAGGCGTGGGCTATAGCACATGAAAATATGGGAATCGCGCGAAATTCTAGTTGTTTGGCCGAAAAACGCAAAAAATAAGGAACGATCATGGCTGGGCAGATACGATGGTTCCTTAGGTCGTATTTGATTGCTCGGAAAATTTTTAGGCGATCGGGGTCTGCGTCTCTTGGGACCACTTGGAATGCGTGGGTATAGCACACAAAAATATGGGAATCGGGCGAAATTCTAGGTCTTTTTCAGTAACATGCAAAAAATGTGGAAAGATCTTGGCAGGGCGGTGACTATGGTTCCTTTGGTCTTATTTGATAGTCCGGAAAAATATTAGGCGATAGGGGTCCGGAGGTCCCGGGACCACTCGGAAGGCGTGGGCTATAACACACAAAAATATTGGAATCGCACGGAATTCTAGTTGTTTGGCCGAAAAACGCAAAAAATGTGGAACGATCATGGAGGGGCAGATACTATGGTTCCTTAGGTCGTAATTTATTGTCCGAAAAAATTTTTGGCGATAGGGATCAAGAGGTCCCGGGACCACTCGGAAGGCATGGGCTATAACACACACAAATATGGGAATCGCGCGGAATTCTAGTTGTTTGGCCGAAAAATGCAAAAAATGAGGAACGATGATGGAGGGGTGGTTACTATGGTTCCTTAGGTCGTATTTGATGGCCCGGAAAATTTTTAGGCGATCGGGGTTCCCGGGACCCCTTGGAAGGCGTGGGCTAAAGCACACAAAAATATGGAAATCGCGCGGAATTCTAGTTTTTTGGCTGAAAAATGCAAAAGACTAGGAACGATCATGACGGGTCGGTGACTATGGTTCCTTAGGTCGTATTTGATCGTTCGGAAAATTTTTAGGCGATCCGGCTCCGGGGGGCCCGACCCACTCAGAAGGCGTGGGCGATAGCACACAAAAATATGGGAATCGGGCGGAATTCTATTTTTTTGGCCAAAAAATGCAAAAAATGAGGAACGATCATGGCGAGGCGGTGACTATGGTTCCTTAGGTCTTTTTTGATAATCCGAAAAAATATTAGGCGATAGGGGTCAGGAGGTCCCGGGACCACTCGGAAGGCGTGGGCTATAGCACACGAAAATATGGGAATCGCGCGGAATTCTAGTTGTTTGGCCGAAAAACGCAAAAAATGAGGAACGATCATGGCGGGGCGGATACTATGGTTCCTTAGGTCGTATTTGATTGTCCGGAAAAATTTTAGGCGATAAGGGTCAAGAGGTCCCGGGACCACTCGGAAGGCGTGGGCTATACCACACAAAAATATGGGAATTGCGTGGAATTCTAGTTGTTTGGCCGAAAAATGCAAAAAAATGAGGAACGATCATGGAGGGGTGGTTACTATGGTTCCTTAGGTCGTATTTGATGGCCCGGAAAATTTTAGGCGATCGGGGTCTACGGCTCCCGGGAACACTCGGAAGGCGTAAGCTATAGCACACTAAAATATGCAAATCGCGCGTAGTTCTAGTTTTTTGGCCGAAAAATGCAAAGCATTTGGAACGATCATGGTGGGGCGGTGACTATGGTACCTTAGGTCGTATTTGATAGTCCGTAAAAATTTTAGGCGATCGGGGTCCGCGGCTCCCCGGACCACTTGGAAGGCGTGGGTATAGCACACGAAAATATGGGAATCGGGCGTAATTCTAGTTTTTTGGCCGAAAAATGCAAAAAATGAGAAACGATGATGGCGGGGCGGTTACTATGGTTCCTTAGGTCGTATTTGACGGCCCGAAAAATTTTTAGGCGATCGGGGTCCGGGAGTCTCGGAACCACTAGGAAGGGTGGGCAATAGCACACAAAAATATTGTAATCGGGCGGAATTCTAGTTTTTTGGCCAAAAAATGCAACAAATGAGGAATGACTATGGTTCTTAGGTCGTATTTGATAGTCCGGAAAAATTTTAGGCGATAGGGGTCCGGAGTTCCTGGGTTCACTTGGAAGGCGTGGGTTATAGGACACGAAAATATGGGAATCGCGCGGAATTCTAGTTGTTTGGCCGAAAAACGCAAAATATAAGGAACGATCATGGCTGGGCGATGACTATGGTTCCTTAGGTACTATTTGATAGTCCGGAAATATTTTAGGCGATAGGGGTCCGGAGACGCGGGACCACTTGTAAGGCGTGGGTATAGCACACGAAAATATGGGAATCAGGCGGAATTCTACTTGTTTTGCCGAAAAATGCAAAAAATGAGAAACGATCATGGCGGGAAGGTGAATAGGGTTCCTTAGGTCTTATTTGATGGCCCAAAAACTTTTTAGGTGATCCGAGTGAGGGGGGCACGGCCCACTCGGAAGGCGTGGGCTATAGCACATGAAAATATGGGAATCGCGCGAAATTCTAGTTGTTTGGCCGAAAAACGCAAAAAATAAGGAACGATCATGGCTGGGCAGATACGATGGTTCCTTAGGTCGTATTTGATTGCTCGGAAAATTTTTAGGCGATCGGGGTCCGCGTCTCTTGGGACCACTTGGAATGCGTGGGTATAGCACACAAAAATATGGGAATCGGGCGAAATTCTAGGTCTTTTTCAGTAACATGCAAAAAATGTGGAAAGATCTTGGCAGGGCGGTGACTATGGTTCCTTTGGTCTTATTTGATAGTCCGGAAAAATATTAGGCGATAGGGGTCCGGAGGTCCCGGGACCACTCGGAAGGCGTGGGCTATAACACACAAAAATATTGGAATCGCACGGAATTCTAGTTGTTTGGCCGAAAAACGCAAAAAATGTGGAACGATCATGGAGGGGCAGATACTATGGTTCCTTAGGTCGTAATTTATTGTCCGAAAAAATTTTTGGCGATAGGGATCAAGAGGTCCCGGGACCACTCGGAAGGCATGGGCTATAACACACACAAATATGGGAATCGCGCGGAATTCTAGTTGTTTGGCCGAAAAATGCAAAAAATGAGGAACGATGATGGAGGGGTGGTTACTATGGTTCCTTAGGTCGTATTTGATGGCCCGGAAAATTTTTAGGCGATCGGGGTTCCCGGGACCCCTTGGAAGGCGTGGGCTAAAGCACACAAAAATATGGAAATCGCGCGGAATTCTAGTTTTTTGGCTGAAAAATGCAAAAGACTAGGAACGATCATGACGGGTCGGTGACTATGGTTCCTTAGGTCGTATTTGATCGTTCGGAAAATTTTTAGGCGATCCGGCTCCGGGGGGCCCGACCCACTCAGAAGGCGTGGGCGATAGCACACAAAAATATGGGAATCGGGCGGAATTCTATTTTTTTGGCCAAAAAATGCAAAAAATGAGGAACGATCATGGCGAGGCGGTGACTATGGTTCCTTAGGTCTTTTTTGATAATCCGAAAAAATATTAGGCGATAGGGGTCAGGAGGTCCCGGGACCACTCGGAAGGCGTGGGCTATAGCACACGAAAATATGGGAATCGCGCGGAATTCTAGTTGTTTGGCCGAAAAACGCAAAAAATGAGGAACGATCATGGCGGGGCGGATACTATGGTTCCTTAGGTCGTATTTGATTGTCCGGAAAAATTTTAGGCGATAAGGGTCAAGAGGTCCCGGGACCACTCGGAAGGCGTGGGCTATACCACACAAAAATATGGGAATTGCGTGGAATTCTAGTTGTTTGGCCGAAAAATGCAAAAAAATGAGGAACGATCATGGAGGGGTGGTTACTATGGTTCCTTAGGTCGTATTTGATGGCCCGGAAAATTTTAGGCGATCGGGGTCTACGGCTCCCGGGAACACTCGGAAGGCGTAAGCTATAGCACACTAAAATATGCAAATCGCGCGGAGTTCTATTTTTTTGGCCGAAAAATGCAAAGCATTTGGAACGATCATGGTGGGGCGGTGACTATGGTACCTTAGGTCGTATTTGATAGTCCGTAAAAATTTTAGGCGATCGGGGTCCGCGGCTCCCCGGACCACTTGGAAGGCGTGGGTATAGCACACGAAAATATGGGAATCGGGCGTAATTCTAGTTTTTTGGCCGAAAAATGCAAAAAATGAGAAACGATGATGGCGGGGCGGTTACTATGGTTCCTTAGGTCGTATTTGACGGCCCGAAAAATTTTTAGGCGATCGGGGTCCGGGAGTCTCGGAACCACTAGGAAGGGTGGGCAATAGCACACAAAAATATTGTAATCGGGCGGAATTCTAGTTTTTTGGCCAAAAAATGCAACAAATGAGGAATGACTATGGTTCTTAGGTCGTATTTGATAGTCCGGAAAAATTTTAGGCGATAGGGGTCCGGAGTTCCTGGGTTCACTTGGAAGGCGTGGGTTATAGGACACGAAAATATGGGAATCGCGCGGAATTCTAGTTGTTTGGCCGAAAAACGCAAAATATAAGGAACGATCATGGCTGGGCGATGACTATGGTTCCTTAGGTACTATTTGATAGTCCGGAAATATTTTAGGCGATAGGGGTCCGGAGACGCGGGACCACTTGTAAGGCGTGGGTATAGCACACGAAAATATGGGAATCAGGCGGAATTCTACTTGTTTTGCCGAAAAATGCAAAAAATGAGAAACGATCATGGCGGAAAGGTGAATATGGTTCCTTAGGTCTTATTTGATGGCCCAAAAACTTTTTAGGTGATCCGAGTGAGGGGGGCACGGCCCACTCGGAAGGCGTGGGCTATAGCACATGAAAATATGGGAATCGCGCGGAATTCTAGTTGTTTGGCCGAAAAACGCAAAAAATAAGGAACGATCATGGCTGGGCAGATACGATGGTTCCTTAGGTCGTATTTGATTGCTCGGAAAATTTTTAGGCGATCGGGGTCCGCGTCTCTTGGGACCACTTGGAATGCGTGGGTATAGCACACAAAAATATGGGAATCGGGCGAAATTCTAGGTCTTTTTCAGTAACTTGCAAAAAATGTGGAAAGATCTTGGCAGGGCGGTGACTATGGTTCCTTTGGTCTTATTTGATAGTCCGGAAAAATATTAGGCGATAGGGGTCCGGAGGTCCCGGGACCACTCGGAAGGCGTGGGCTATAACACACAAAAATATTGGAATCGCACGGAATTCTAGTTGTTTGGCCGAAAAACGCAAAAAATGTGGAACGATCATGGAGGGGCAGATACTATGGTTCCTTAGGTCGTAATTTATTGTCCGAAAAAATTTTTGGCGATAGGGATCAAGAGGTCCCGGGACCACTCGGAAGGCATGGGCTATAACACACACAAATATGGGAATCGCGCGGAATTCTAGTTGTTTGGCCGAAAAATGCAAAAAATGAGGAACGATGATGGAGGGGTGGTTACTATGGTTCCTTAGGTCGTATTTGATGGCCCGGAAAATTTTTAGGCGATCGGGGTTCCCGGGACCCCTTGGAAGGCGTGGGCTAAAGCACACAAAAATATGGAAATCGCGCGGAATTCTAGTTTTTTGGCTGAAAAATGCAAAAGACTAGGAACGATCATGACGGGTCGGTGACTATGGTTCCTTAGGTCGTATTTGATCGTTCGGAAAATTTTTAGGCGATCCGGCTCCGGGGGGCCCGACCCACTCAGAAGGCGTGGGCGATAGCACACAAAAATATGGGAATCGGGCGGAATTCTATTTTTTTGGCCAAAAAATGCAAAAAATGAGGAACGATCATGGCGAGGCGGTGACTATGGTTCCTTAGGTCTTTTTTGATAATCCGAAAAAATATTAGGCGATAGGGGTCAGGAGGTCCCGGGACCACTCGGAAGGCGTGGGCTATAGCACACGAAAATATGGGAATCGCGCGGAATTCTAGTTGTTTGGCTGAAAAACGCAAAAAATGAGGAACGATCATGGCGGGGCGGATACTATGGTTCCTTAGGTCGTATTTGATTGTCCGGAAAAATTTTAGGCGATAAGGGTCAAGAGGTCCCGGGACCACTCGGAAGGCGTGGGCTATACCACACAAAAATATGGGAATTGCGTGGAATTCTAGTTGTTTGGCCGAAAAATGCAAAAAAATGAGGAACGATCATGGAGGGGTGGTTACTATGGTTCCTTAGGTCGTATTTGATGGCCCGGAAAATTTTTAGGCGATCGGGGTTCGCGGTTCCCGGGACCCCTTGGAAGGCGAGTGCTAAAGCACACGAAAATATGTAAATCGAGTGGAATTCTAGTTTTTTGGCTGAAAAATGCAAAAGACTAGGAACGATCATGGCGGGGTGGTGACTATGGTTCCTTAGGTCGTATTTGATCGTCCGGTAAATTTTTAGCGATCCGGCTCCGGGGTGCCCGACCCACTCAGAAGGCGTGGGCGATAGCACACAAAAATATGGGAATCGGGCGGAATTCTATTTTTTTGGCCAAAAAATGCAAAAAATGAGGAACGATCATGGCGAGGTGGTGACTATGGTTCCTTAGGTCTTTTTTGATAGTCCGGAAAAATATTAGGCGATAGGGGTCAGGAGGTCCCGGGACCACTCGGAAGACGTGGGCTATAGCACACGAATATATGGGAATCGCGCGGAATTCTAGTTGTTTGGCCGAAAAAAGGCAAAAAATGAGGAACGATCATGGCGGGGCGGATACTATGGTTCCTTAGGTCGTATTTGATTGTCCGGAAAAATTTTAGGCGATAGGGGTCAGGAGGTCCCGGGACCACTCGGAAGGCGTGGGCTATACCACACAAAAATATGGGAATTGCGTGGAATTCTAGTTGTTTGGCCGAAAAATGCAAAAAAATGAGGAACGATCATGGAGGGGTGGTTACTATGGTTCCTTAGGTCGTATTTGATGGCCCGGAAAATTTTGAGGCGATCGGGGTTCGGGGTTCCCGGGACCCCTTGGAAGGCGAGTGCTAAAGCACACGAAAATATGGAAATCGAGTGGAATTCTAGTTTTTGGCTGAAAAATGAAAAAGACTAGGAACGATCATGGCGGGGTGGTGACTATGGTTCCTTAGGTCGTATTTGATAGTCCGGAAATTTTTTAGGCGATCCGGCTCCGCGGGGCCCGACCCACTCGGAAGGCGTGGGCGATAGCACACAAAAATATGGTAATCGAGCGAAATTCTAATTTTTTGGCCGAAAAACGCAATAAATGAGGAACGATCATGGCAGGGCGGTGACTATGGTACCTTAGGTCGTATTTGATAGTCTGGAAAAATTTTAGGCGATCGGGGTCCACTTGGAAGGCGTGGGTATATCACACGAAAATATGGGAATCGGGCGTAATTCTAGTTTTTTGGCGGAAAAATGCAAAAAATGAGAAACGATGATGGCGGGGCGGTTACTATGGTTCCTTAGGTCGTATTTGACGGCCAAAAAAATTTTAGGCGATCGGGGTCCGGGAGTCCCGGAACCACTGGGAAGGGTGGGCAATAGCACACAAAAATATTGTAATCGGGCGGAATTCTAGTTTTTTGGCCGAAAAACGCAACAAATGAGGAATGATCATGGCTGGGCAGTGACTATGGTTCCTTAGGTCGTATTTGGTAGTCCGGAAATATTTTAGGCGATAGGGGTCCTCAGGTCCCGGGACCACTCGGAAGGTGTGGGCTATAACACACAAAAATATGGGAATCGCGCGGAATTCTAGTTGATTGGCCGAAAAACGCAAAAAATAAGAAACGATCATGGCGGGGCGGATACTATGGTTCCTTAGGTCGTATTTGATTGCTCGGAAAAGTTTTTCGCGATCGGGGTCCGCATCTCTTGGGACCACTCGGAATGCGTGGGTATAGTGCATGAAAATATGGGAATCGGGCGAAATTCTAGTTCTTTTTCAGTAACATGCAAAAAATATGGAAAGATCTTGGCAGGGTGGTGACTATGGTTCCTTTGGTCTTATTTGATAGTCCGGAAAAATATTAGGCGATTGGGGACCGGAGGTCCCAGGACCACTCGGAAGGCATGGGCTATAACACACAAAAATATGGGAATCGCGCGGACTTCTAGTTGTTTGGCCGAAAAACGCAAAAATAAAAGGAACGATCATGGTGGGGCGGATACTATAGTTCCTTAGGTCGTATTTGATGGCCCGGAAAATTTTTAGGCGATCGGGGTTCGGGGTTCCCGGGACCCCTTGGAAGGCGAGTGCTATAGCACACGAAAATATGGAAATCGCCCGAAATTCTAGTTTTTTGGCTGAAAAATGCAAAAGACTAGGAACGATCATGGCGGGGCGGTGACTATGGTTCCTTAGGTCGTATTTGATAGTCTGGAAAATTTTTAGGCGATCCGGCTCCGGGGGCCCGACCCACTCGGAAGGCGTGGGCGATAGCACACAAAAATATGGGAATCGGGCGGAATTCTATATTTTTGGCCAAAAAATGCAAAAAATGAGGAACGATCATGGCGAGGCGGTGACTATGGTTCCTTAGGTCCTAATTGATGGCCCGAAAATTTTTTAGGCGATCCGAGTCCGGCGGCCCGGCCCACTCGGAAGGCGTGGGCAATAGCACACAAAAATATGGTAATCGAGCGAAATTCTAGTTTTTTGGCCGAAAAACGCAATAAATGAGGAACGATCATGGCGGGGCGGTGAATATGATTCCTTAGGTCATATTTAATGTCCCGGAAAATTTTAGGCGATCGGGGTCCACGGCTCCCGGGATCACTCGGAAGGCGTAAGCTATAGCACACGAAAATATGCAAATCGGGCGGAGTTCTAGTTTTTTGGCCAAAAAATGCAAAGCATTTGGAACGATCATTTTGGGGCGGTGACTATGGTACCTTAGGTCGTATTTGATAGTCTGGAAAAATTTTAGGCGATCGGGGTCCGCGTCTCCCCAGACCACTTGGAAGGCGTGGGTATAGCACACGAAAATATGGGAATCGGGCGTAATTCTAGTTTTTTGGCCGAAAAATGGAAAAAATGAGAAACGATGATGGCGGGGCGGTTACTATGGTTCCTTAGGTCGTATTTGATGGCCCAAAAAAATTTTAGGCGATCGGGTTCCGGGGGTCCCGGAACCACTGGGAAGGGTGGGCAATAGCACAAAAGAATATCGTAATCGGGCGGAATTCTAGTTTTTTGGCCGAAAAGCTCAACAAATGAGGAATGATCATGGCTGGGCAGTGACTATGGTTCCTTAGGTCGTATTTGATAGTCCGGAAAAATTTTAGGCGATAGGGGTCTTGAGGTCCCGGTACCACTCGGAAGGTGTGGGCTATAACACACAAAAATATGGGAATCGCGCAGAATTCTAGTTGTTTGGCCGAAAAACGCAAAAAATAAGAAACGATCATGGCGGGGTGGATAATATGGTTCCTTAGGACGTATTTGATTGCTCGGAAAAGTTTTTCGCTATCGGGGTCCGCATCTCTTGGGACCACTCGGAATGCGTGGGTATAGCACATGAAAATATGGGAATCGGGCGAAATTCTAGGTCTTTTTCAGTAACATGCAAAAAATGTGGAAAGATCTTGGCAGGGTGGTGACTATGGTTCCTTTGGTCTTATTTGATAGTCCGGAAAAATATTAGGCGATAGCGGTCCGGAGGTCCCAGGACCACTCGGAAGGCATGGGCTATAACACACAAAAATATGGGAATTGCACGGAATTCTAGTTGTTTGGCCGAAAAACGCAAAAAAAAAGGAACGATCATGGCGGGGCAGATACTATGGTTCCTTAGGTCGTATTTGATGGCTCTGAAAATTTTTAGGCGATCGGGGTTCGGTGTTCCCGGGACCCCTTGGAAGGCGTGGGCTAAAGCACACGAAAATATGGAAATCGCGCGGAATTCTAGTTTTTTGGCTGAAAAACGCAAAAGACTAGGAACGATCATGGCAGGGCGGTGACAATGGTTCCTTATGACATATTTGATAGTCCGGAAAATTTTTAGGCGATCCGGCTCCGGGGGGCTTGACCGACTCGGAAGGCGTGGGCGACAGCACACAAAAATATGGGAATCGGGCGGAATTCTAGTTTTTTGGCCAAAAAATGCAAAAAATGAGGAACGATCTTGGCAAGGCGGTGACTATGGTTCCTTAGGTCCTAATTGATGGCCCGAAAATATTTTAGGCGATCCGAGTCTGGCGGCCTGGCCCACTCAGAAGGCGTGGGCAATAGCACACAAAAATATGGTAATCGAGCGGAATTCTAGTTTTTTGGCCGAAAAACGCAATAAATGAGGAACGATCATGGCAGTGCGGTGACTATGGTTCCTTAGGTCGAATTTAATGGCCCGGAAAATTTTAGGCGATCGGGGTCCACGGATCCCGGGACCACTCGGAAGGCGTAAGCTATGCACACGAAAATATGCAAATCGCGCGGAGTTCTAGTTTTCTGGCAAAAACATGTAAAGCATTTGGAACGATCATGGTGGGGCGGTGACTATGGTACCTTAGGTCGTATTTGATAGTCCGGAAAAATTTTAGGCGATCGGGGTCCGCGGCTCCCCGGACCACTTGGAAGGCGTGATACGAAAATATGGGAATCGGGCGTAATTCTAGTTTTTTGGCCGAAAAATGCAAAAAATGAGAAACGATGATGGCGAGGCGGTTACTATGGTTCCTTAGGTAATATTTGACGGCGCGGAAAAATTTTAGGCGATCGGGGTCTGGGGGTCCCGGAACCACTGGGAAGGGTGGGCAATAGCAGACAAAAATATTGTAATCGGGCGGAATTCTAGTTTTTTAGTCGAAAAAACGCAACAAATGAGGAATGATCATGGCTGGGCGGTCACTATGGTTCCTTAGGTCGTATTTGATAGTCCGGAAAAATTTTAGGCGATAGGGGTCCTGAGGTCCCGGGACCACTCGGAAGGTGTGGGCTATAACACAAAAAAATATGGGAATGGCGCGGAATTCTAGTTGTTTGGCCGAAAAACGCAAAAAATAAGAAACGATCATGGCGGGGTGGATACTATGGTTCCTTAGGTCGTATTTGATTGCTCGGAAAAATTTTAGGCGATCGGGGTCCACGGCTCTTGGGACCACTCAGAATGCGTGGGTATAGCACACGAAAATATGGGAATCGGGCGAAATTCTAGGTCTTTTTCAATAACATGCAAAAAATGTGGAAAGATCTTGGCAGGGTGGTGACTATGGTTCCTTTGGTCTTATTTGATAGTCCGGAAAAATATTAGGCGATAGGGGTCCGGAGGTCCCAGGACCACTCGGAAGGCGTGGGCTATAACACACAAAAATATGGGAATCGCGCGGAATTCTAGTTGTTTGGCCGAAAAATGCAAAAAAGAGGAACGATCATGGCAGGGTGGATACTATGGTTCCTTAGGTCGTATTTGATAGTCCAAAAAAATTTTAGGCAATAGGGGTCAAGAGGTCCCGGGACCACTCGGAAGGCGTGGGCTATAACACACAAAAATATGGGATCGCGCGGAATTCTAGTTGTTTGGCGAAAAATGCAAAAAATGAGGAACGATTATGGCGGGGCGGATACTATGGTTCCTTAGGTCTTATTTCATAGTCCAGAAAATTTTTAGGCGATAGGGGACCGGAGGTCCCGGGACCACTCAGAAGGTGTGGGCTATAACACACAAAAATGTGGGAATCGCGCGAAATTCTAGTTGTTTGGCCGAAAAACGCAAAAAATGAGGAACGATCATGGCAGGGCGGATACTATGGTTCCTTAGGTCGTATTTGATAGTCCGGAAAAATTTTAGGCGATAGGGGTCAGGAGGTCCCGGGACCACTCAGAAGGCGTGGGCTATAACATACAAAAATACGGGAATCGCGCGGAATTCTAGTTGTTTGGCCGAAAAACGCAAAAAATGAGGAACGATCATGGCGGGGTGGTTACTATGGTTCCTTAGGTCGTATTTGATGGCCCGGAAAATTTTTAGGCGATCGGGGTTCGGGGTTCCCGGGACCCCTTGGAAGGCGTGGGCTAATGCACACGAAAATATAGAAATCGTGCGAAATTCTAGTTTTTTGGCTGAAAAACACAAAAGACTAGGAACGATCATGGCGGGGCGGTGAATATGGTTCCTTAGGTCGTATTTGATAGTCCGGAAAATTTTTAGGCGATCCGGCTCCGGGGGGCCGACCCACTCGGAAGGCGTGGGCGATAGCACACAAAAATATGGGAATCGGGCGGAATTCTAGTTTTTTGGCCAAAAAATGCAAAAAATGAGGAACGATCATGGCGAGGCGGTGACTATGGTTCCTTAGATATTAATTGATGGCCCGAAAAGTTTTTAGGCGATCCGAGACCGGCAGCCCGGCCCACTCGGAAGGCGTGGGCAATAGCACACAAAAATATGGTAATCGAGCGGAATTCTAGTTTTTTGGCCGAAAAACGCAATAAATGAGGAACGATCATGTTGGGGTGGTGACTATGGTTCCTTAGGTCTTATTTGATAGTCCGGAAAAATATTAGGCGATAGGGGTTAGGAGGTCCCGGGACCACTCGGAAGGCGTGGGCTATAACACATAAAAATTTGGGAATCGCGCGGAATTCTAGTTGATTGGCCGAAAAATGCAAAAAATGAGGAACGATCATGGCGGGGCGGATACTATGGTTCCTTAGGTCGTATTTGATAGTCCGGAAAAATTTTAGGCGATAGGGGTCAGGAGGTCCCGGGACCACTCGGAAGGCGTGGGCTATAACACACAAAAATACGGGAATCGCGCGGAATTCTAGTTGTTTGGCCGAAAAAAGCAAAAAATGAGGAACGATCATGGCGGGGTGGTTACTATGGTTCCTTAGGTCGTATTTGATGGCCCGGAAAATTTTTAGGCGATCGGGGTTCGGGGTTCCCGGGACCCCTTGAAAGGCGTGGGCTAATGCACACGAAAATATTGAAATCGTGCGAAATTCTAGTTTTTTGGCTGAAAAACACAAAAGACTAGGAACGATCATGGCGGGGCGGTGAATATGGTTCGTTAGGTCGTATTTGATAGTCCGAAAAATTTTTAGGCGATCCGGCTCCGGGGGGCCCGACCCACTCGGAAGGCGTGGGCGATAGCACACAAAAATATGGGAATCGGGCGGAATTCTAGTTTTTTGGCCAAAAAATGCAAAAAATGAGGAACGATCATGGCGAGGCGGTGACTATGGTTCCTTAGGTATTAATTGATGGCCCGAAAAGTTTTTAGGCGATCCGAGACCGGCGGCCCGGCCCACTCGGAAGGCGTGGGCAATAGAACACAAAAATATGGTAATCGAGCGGAATTCTAGTTTTTTGGCCGAAAAACGCAATAAATGAGGAACGATCATGTTGGGGTGGTGACTATGGTTCCTTAGGTCTTATTTGATAGTCCGGAAAAATATTAGGCGATCGGGGTCCACGGATCCCGGGACCACTCGGAAGGCGTAAGCTATGCACACGAAAATATGCAAATCGCGCGGAGTTCTAGTTGATTGGCCGAAAAACGCAAAAAATGAGGAACGATCATGGCGGGGCGGATACTATGGTTCCTTAGGTCGTATTTGATAGTCCGGAAAAATTTTAGGCGATAGGGGTCAGGAGGTCCCGGGACCACTCGGAAGGCGTGGGCTATAACACACAAAAATAAGGGAATCGCGCGGAATTCAAGTTGTTTGGCCGAAAAACGCAAAAAATGAGGAACGATCATGGCGGGGTGGTTACTATGGTTCCTTAGGTCGTATTTGATGGCCCGGAAAATTTTTAGGCGATCGGGGTTCGGGGTTCCCGGGACCCCTTGAAAGGCGTGGGCTAATGCACACGAAAATATTGAAATCGTGCGAAATTCTAGTTTTTTGGCTGAAAAACACAAAAGACTAGGAACGATCATGGCGGGGCGGTGAATATGGTGCCTTAGGTCGTATTTGATGGTCCGGAAAATTTTTAGGCGATCCGGCTCCGGGGGGCCCGACCCACTCGGAAGGCGTGGGCGATAGCACACAAAAATATGGGAATCAGGCGGAATTCTAGTTTTTTGGCCAAAAAATGCAAAAAATGCAAAAAATGAGGAACGATCATGGCGAGGCGGTGACTATGGTTCCTTAGGTATTAATTGATGGCCCGAAAAGTTTTTAGGCGATCCGAGACCGGCGGCCCGGCCCACTCAGAAGGCGTGGGCAATAGCACACAAAAATATGGTAATCGAGCGGAATTCTAGTTTTTTGGCCAAAAAATGCAATAAATGAGGAACGATCATGGCTGGGCGGTGACTATGGTTCCTTAGGTCTTATTTGATAGTCCGGAAAAATATTAGGCGATAGGGGTCAGGAGGTCCCAGGACCACTCGGAAGGCGTGGGCTATAACACATAAAAATATGGGAATCGCGCGGAATTCTAGTTGTTTGGCCGAAAAACGCAAAAAATGAGAAACGATCATGGTGGGGCGGATACTATGGTTCCTTAGGTTGTATTTGATAGTCCGGAAAAATATTAGGCGATAGGGGTCCGGAGGTCCCGGGACCACTCGGAAGGTGTGGGCTATAACACACAAAAATATGGGAATCACGCGTAATTCTAGTTGTTTGGCCGAAAAATGCAAAAAATAAGGAACGATCATGGCGGGGCGGATACTATGGTTCCTTAGGTCGTATTTGATTGCCCGGAAAAATTTTAGGCGATCGGGGTCTACGGCTCTTGGGACCACTCGGAAGGCGTGGGCAATAGCACACAAAAATATGGTAATCGAGCGGAATTCTAGTTTTTTGGCCGAAAAACGCAATAAATGAGGAACGATCATGTTGGGGCGGTGACTATGGTTCCTTAGGTCTTATTTGATAGTCCGGAAAAATATTAGGCGATAGGGGTTAGGAGGTCCCGGGACCACTCGGAAGGCGTGGACTATAACACACAAAAATATGGGAATCGCGCGGAATTCTAGTTGATTGGCCGAAAAACGCAAAAAATGAGGAACGATCATGGCGGGGCGGATACTATGGTTCCTTAGGTCGTATTTGATAGTCCGGAAAAATTTTAGGCGATAGGGGTCAGGAGGTCCCGGGACCACTCGGAAGGCGTGGGCTATAACACACAAAAATAAGGGAATCGCGCGGAATTCAAGTTGTTTGGCCGAAAAACGCAAAAAATGAGGAACGATCATGGCGGGGTGGTTACTATGGTTCCTTAGGTCGTATTTGATGGCCCGGAAAATTTTTAGGCGATCGGGGTTCGGGGTTCCCGGGACCCCTTGAAAGGCGTGGGCTAATGCACACGAAAATATTGAAATCGTGCGAAATTCTAGTTTTTTGGCTGAAAAACACAAAAGACTAGGAACGATCATGGCGGGGCGGTGACTATGGTTCCTTAGGTTGTATTTGATAGTCCGGAAAATTTTTAGGCGATCCGGCTCCGGGGGGCCCGACCCACTCAGAAGGCGTGGGCGATATAGCACACAAAAATATGGGAATCGGGAGTAATTCTAGTTTTTTGGCCAAAAAATGCAAAAAATGAGGAACGATCATGGCGATTCGGTGACTATGGTTCCTTAGGTCTTAATTGATGGCCCGAAAATTTTTTAGGCGATCCGAGACCGGCGGCCCGGCCCACTCGGAAGGCGTGGGCAATAGCACACAAAAATATGGTAATCGAGCGGAATTCTAGTTTTTTGGCCGAAAAATGCAATAAATGAGGAACGATCATGGTGGGGTGGTGACTATGGATCCTTAGGTCTTATTTGATAGTCCGGAAAAATATTAGGCGATAGGGGTCAGGAGGTCCCAGGACCACTCGGAAGGCGTGGGCTATAACACATAAAAATATGGGAATCGCGCGGAATTCTAGTTGTTTGGCCGAAAAACGCAAAAAATGAGGAACGATCATGGCGGGGTTGTTACTATGGTTCCTTAGGTCGTATTTGATGGCCCGTAAAATTTTTAGGCGATCGGGGTTCGGGGTTCCCGGGACCCCTTGGAAGGCGTGGGCTAATGCACACGAAAATATGGAAATCGTGTGAAATTCTAGTTTTTTGGCTGAAAAACACAAAAGACTAGGAACGATCATGGCGGGGCGGTGACTATGGTTCCTTAGGTCGTATTTGATAGTCCGGAAAATTTTTAGGCGATCCGGCTCCGGGGGGCCCGACCCACTCAGAAGGCGTGGGCGATATAGCACACAAAAATATGGGAATCGGGAGTAATTCTAGTTTTTTGGCCAAAAAATGCAAAAAATGAGGAACGATCATAGCGATTCGGTGACTATGGTTCCTTAGGTCTTAATTGATGGCCCGAAATCTTTTTAGGCGATCCGAGACCGGCGGCCCGGCCCACTCGAAAGGCGTGGGCAATAGCACACAAAAATATGGTAATCGAGCGGAATTCTAGATTTTTTGCCGAAAAATGCAATAAATGAGGAACGATCATGGTGGGGTGGTGACTATGGTTCCTTAGGTCTTATTTGATAGTCCGGAAAAATATTAGGCGATAGGGGTCAGGAGGTCCCGGGACCACTCGGAAGGCGTGGGCTATAACACACAAAAATATGGGAATCGCGCGGAATTCTAGTTGTTTGGCCGAAAAACGGAAAAAATGAGGAACGATCATGGCGGGGTGGTTACTATGGTTCCTGAGGTTGTATTTGATGGCCCGGAATATTTTTAGGCGATCGGGGTTCGGGGTTCCCGGGACTCCTTGGAAGGCTTGGGCTGAAGCACACGAAAATATGGAAATCGCGTGAAATTCTAGTTTTTTGGCTGAAAAACGCAAAAGACTAGGAACGATCATGGCGAGGCGGTGACTATGGTTCCTTAGGTCGTATTTGATAGTCCGGAAAATTTTTAGGCGATCCGGCTACGGGGGGCCCGACCCACTCGGAAGGCGTGGGCGATAGCACACAAAAATATGGGAATCGGGTGGAATTCTAGTTTTTTGGCCAAAAAATGCAAAAAATGAGGAACGATCATGGCGAGGCGGTGACTATGGTTCCTTAGGTCGTATTTGACGGCCCGGAAAAATTTTAGGCGATCGGGGTCCGGGGGTCCCGGAACCACTTGGAAGGCGTGGGCAATAGCACACAAAAATATGGTAATCGAGCGGAATTCTAGTTTTTTGGCCGAAAAACGCAATAAATGAGGAACGATTATGGCGGGGCAGTGACTATGGTTCCTTAGGTCATCTTTGATGGCCCAGAAAATTTTAGGCGATAGGGGTCCGGAGTTCCCGGGTTCACTTGGAAGGCGTGGGCTATAGGACACGAAAATATGGGAATCGCGCGGAATTCTAGGTTTTTGGCCGAAAAACGGAAAAAACTAGGAACGATCATGGCTGGGCGGTGACTATGGTTCCTAAGGTCTTAATTGATAGTCCGGAAAAATTTTAGGTGATAGGGGTCCGGAGACCCGGGACCACTCGGAAGGCGTGGGCTATAACACACAAAAATATGGGATCGCGCTGAATTCTAGTTGTTTGGCCGAAAAACGCAAAAAATGAGGAACGATCATGGCGGGGCGGATACTATGGTTCCTTAGGTCGTATTTGATAGTCCGGAAAAATTTTAGGCGATAGGGGTCCGGAGGTCCCGGGACCACTCGGAAGGTGTGGGCTATACCACACAAAAATATGGGAATCGCGCGTAATTCTAGTTGTTTGGCAGAAAAACGCAAAAAATAAGGAACAATCATGGCGGGGCGGATACTATGGTTCCTTAGGTCGTATTTGATTGCCCGGAAAAATTTTAGGCGATCGGGGTCTGCGGCTCTTGGGACCACTCGGAAGGCGTGGGCAATAGCACACAAAAATATGGTAATCGAGCGGAATTCTAGTTTTTGGGCCGAAAAACGCAATAAATGAGGAACGATCATGGCGGGGCGGTGACTATGGTTCCTTAGGTCTTATTTGATACTCCGGAAAAATATTAGGCGATAGGGGTCCGGAGGTCCCGGGACCACTCAGAAAGCGTGGGCTATAACACAAAAATATGGGAATCGCGCGGAATTCTATTTGTTTGGCCAAAAAATGCAAAAAATGAGGAACGATCATGGCGGGGCGGATACTATGGTTCCTTAGGTCGTATTTGATAGTCCGGAAAAATTTTAGGCGATAGGGGTCAGGAGGTCCCGGGACCACTCGGAAGGCGTGGGCTATAACACACAAAAATATGGGAATCGCGCGGAATTCTAGTTGTTTGGCCGAAAAACGCAAAAAATGAGGAACGATCATGGCGGGGTGGTTACTATGGTTCCTTAGGTCGTATTTGATGGCCCGGAAAATTTTTAGGCGATCGGGGTTCAGGGTTCCCGGGACCCCTTCGAAGGCGGTGGCTAATGCACACGAAAATATGGAAATCGTGCGAAATTCTAGTTTTTTGGCTGAAAAACACAAAAGACTAGGAACGATCATGGCGGGGCGGTGACTATGGTTCCTTAGGTCGTATTTGATAGTCCCAAAAATTTTTAGGCGATCCGGCTCCGGAGGGCCCGACCCACTCGGAAGGCGTGGGCGATAGCACACAAAAATATGGGAATCGGGCGGAATTCTAGTTTTTTGGCCAAAAAATGCAAAAAATGAGGAACGCTCATGGCGAGGCGGTGACTATGGTTCCTTAGGTCTTAATTGACGGCCCGAAATTTTTTTAGGTGATCCGAGACCGGCGGCCCGGCCCACTCGGAAGGCGTGGGCAATAGCACACAAAAATATGGTAATCGAGCGGAATTCTAGTTTTTTGGCCGAAAAACACAATAAATGAGGAACGATCATGGCGGGGCGGTGACTATGGTTCTTTAGGTCATATTTGATGGCCCGGAAAATTTTAGGCGATCGGGGTCCACGGCTCCCGGGACCACTCAGAAGGCGTAAGCTATATAGCACACTAAAATATGCAAATCGCGCGGAGTTCTAGTTTTTTGGCCGAAAAATGCAAAGCATTTGGAACGATCATGGTGGGGCGGTGACTATGGTACCTTAGGTCGTATTTGATAGTCCGGAAAAATATTAGGCGATAGGGGTCAGGAGGTCCCGGGACCACTCGGAAGGCGTGGGCTATAACACACAAAAATATGGGAATCGCGCGAAATTCTAGTTGTTTGGCCGAAAAATGCAAAAAAAGAGGAACGATCATGGTGGGGCGGTGACTATGGTACCTTAGGTCGTATTTGATAGTCCGGAAAAATTTTAGGCGATCGGGGTCCGCGGCTCCCCGGACCACTTGGAAGGCGTGATACGAAAATATGGGAATCGGGCGTAATTCTAGTTTTTTGGCCGAAAAATGCAAAAAGTAAGAAACGATGATGGCGGGGGCGGTTACTATGGTTCCTTAGGTCGTATTTGACGGCCCGGAAAAATTTTAGGCGATCGAGGTCCGGGGGTCCCGGAACCACTTGCAAGGGTGGGCAATAGCACACAAAAATATTGTAATCGGGCGGAATTATAGTTTTTTGGCCGAAAAATGCAACAAATGAGGAATGATCATGGCTGGGCGGTGACTATAGTTCCTTAGGTCATATTTGATAGTACGGAAAAATTTTAGGCGATAGGGGTCCGGAGTTCCCGGGTTCACTTGGAAGGCGTGGGCTATAGGACACGTAAATATGGGAATCGCACGGAATTCTAGTTTTTTGGCCGAAAAACGGAAAAAACTAGGAACGATCATGGCTGGGCGGTGACTATGGTTCCTTAGGTCTTAATTGATAGTCCGTAAAAATTTTAGGTGATAGGGGTCCGGAGACCCGGGACCACTCGGAAGGCGTGGTCTATAACACACAAAAATATGGGATCGCGCGGAATTCTAGTTGTTTGGCCGAAAAACGCAAAAAATGAGGAACGATCATGGCGGGGCGGATACTATGGTTCCTTAGGTCGTATTTGATAGTCCGGAAAAATTTTAGGCGATAGGGGTCCGGAGGTCCCGGGACCACTCGGAAGGCGTGGGCTATAACACACAAAAATATGGGAATCGCGCGGAATTCTAGTTGTTTGGCCGAAAAACGCAAAAAATGAGGAACGATCATGGCGGGGCGGATACTATGGTTCCTTAGGTCGTATTTGCTAGTCCGAAAAATTTTTAGGCGATAGGGGTCTGGAGGTCCCGGGACCACTCGAAAGGTGTGGGCTATAACACACAAAAATATGGGAATCGCACGTAATTCTAGTTGTTTTGCCGAAAAATGCAAAACAATAAGGAATGATCATGGCGGGGCAGATATTATGGTTCCTTAGGTCGTATTTGATTGCCCGGAAAAATTTTAGGCGATCGGGGTCCGCGGCTCTTGGGACCACTCGGAAGGCGTGGGCAATAGCACACAAAAATATGGTAATCGAGCGGAATTCTAGTTTTTTGGCCGAAAAACTCAATAAATGAGGAACGATCATGGCAGGGCGGTGACTATGGTTCCTTAGGTCTTATTTTATAGTCCGGAAAAATATTAGGCGATAGGGGTCCGTAGGTCCCGGGACCATTCGGGAGGCGTGGGCTATAACACACAAAAATATTGGAATCGCGCGAAATTCTAGTTTTTTGGCCCAAAAACGCAATAAATGAGGAACGATCATGGCGGGGCGGTGACTATGGTTCCTTAGGTCATATTTGATGGCCCGGAAAATTTTAGGCGATCGGGGTCCACGGCTCCTGGGACCACTCGGAAGGCGTAAGCTATAGCACACTAAAATATGCAAATCGCGCGGAGTTCAAACTTTTTGGCCAAAAATGCAAAGCATTTGGAACGATCATGGTGGGGCGGTGACTATGGTACCTTAGGTCGTATTTGATAGTCCGGAAACATTTTAGGCGATCGGGGTCCGCGGCTCCCCGGACCACTTGGAAGGCGTGATACGAAAATATGGGAATCGGGCGTAATTCTAGTTTTTTGGCCGAAAAATGCAAAAAGTAAGAAACGATGATGGCGGGGCGGTTACTATGGTTCCTTAGGTCGTATTTGACAGCCTGGAAAAATTTTAGGCGATCGGGGTCCGGGGGTCCCGGAACCACTTGGAAGGGTGGGCAATAGCACACAAAAATATTGTAATCGGGCGGAATTATAGTTTTTTGGCCGAAAAACACAACAAATGAGGAATGATCATGGCTGGGCGGTGACTATGGTTCCTTAGGTCGTATTTGATAGTACGGAAAAATTTTAGGCGATAGGGGTCCGGAGTTCCCGGGTTCACTTGGAAGGCGTGGGCTATAGGACACGAAAATATGGGAATCGCGCGGAATTCTAGTTTTTTGACCGAAAAACGAAAAAAACTAGGAACGATCATGGCTGGGCGGTGACTATGGTTCCTTAGGTCTTAATTGATAGTCCGGAAAAATTTTAGGTGATAGGGGTCCGGAGACCCGAGACCACTCGGAAGGCGTGGGCTATAACACACAAAAATATGGGATCGCGCGGAATTCAAGTTGTTTGGACGAAAAATGCAAAAAATGAGGAACGAACATGGCGGGGCAGATACTATGGTTCCTTAGGTCGTATTTGATAGTCCGGAAAAATTTTAGGCGATAGGGGTCCGGAGGTCCCGGGACCACTCGGAATGCGTGGGCTATAACACACAAAAATATGGGATCGCGCGGAATTCTAGTTGTTTGGCCGAAAAACGCAAAAAATGAGGAACGATCATGGCAGGGCGGATACTATGGTTCCTTAGGTCGTATTTGATAGTCCGGAAAATTTTTAGGCGATAGGGGTCTGGAGGTCCCGGGACCACTCGAAAGGTGTGGGCTATAACACACAAAAATATGGGAATCGCACGTAATTCTAGTTGTTTTGCCGAAAAATGCAAAACAATAAGGAATGATCATGGCGGGGCAGATATTATGGTGCCTTAGGTCGTATTTGATTGCCCGGAAAAATTTTAGGCGATCGGGGTCCGCGGCTCTTGGGACCACTCGGAAGGCGTGGGCAATAGCACACAAAAATATGGTAATCGAGCGGAATTCTAGTTTTTTGGCCGAAAAACACAATAAATGAGGAACGATCATGGCAGGGCGGTGACTATGGTTCCTTAGGTCTTATTTTATAGTCCGGAAAAATATTAGGCGATAGGGGTCCGTAGGTCCCGGGACCATTCGGGAGGCGTGGGCTATAACACACAAAAATATTGGAATCGCGCGAAATTCTAGTTTTTTGGCCCAAAAACGCAATAAATGAGGAACGATCATGGCGGGGCGGTGACTATGGTTCCTTAGGTCATATTTGATAGTCCGGAAAAATTTTTGGCGTTAGGGGTCCGGAGGTCCCGGGACCACTCGGAAGGTGTGGGCTATAACACACAAAAATATGGGAATCGCGCGTAATTCTAGTTGTTTGGCCGAAAAAACGCAAAAACATAAGGAACGATCATGGCGGGCGGATAATATGGTTCCTTAGGTCGTATTTGATTGCCCGAAAAAATTTTAGGCGATCGGGGTCCGCGGCTCTTGGGACCACTCGGAAGGCGTGGGCAATAGCACACAAAAATATGGTAATCGAGCGGAATTCTAGTTTTTTGGCCGAAATGCGCAATAAATGAGGAACGATCATGGCGGGGAGGTGAATATGGTTCCTTAGGTCTTATTTGATAGTCCGGAAAAATATTAGGCGATAGGGGTCCGGAGGTCCCGGGACCACTCGGAAGGCGTGTGCTATAACACACAAAAATATGGGAATCGCGCGGAATTCTAGTTGATTGGCCGAGAAATGCAAAAAATGAGGAACGATCATGGCGGGGCGGATACTATGGTTCCTTAGGTCATATTTGATAGTCCGGAAAAATTTTAGGCGATAGGGGTCCGGAGTTCCCGGGTTAACTTGGAAGGCGTGTGCTATAGGACACGAAAATATGGGAATCGCGCGGAATTCTAGTTTTTTGGCCGAAAAACGGAAAAAACTAAGGACTATCATGGCTGGGAGGTGACTATGGTTCCTTATGTCTTATTTGATAGTCTAGAAAAAGTTTAGGCGATAGGGGTCCGGAGACCCGGGACCACTCGGAAGGCGTGGGCTATAACACATAAAAATATGGGATCGCCCGAAATTCTAGTTATTTGGCCGAAAAACGCAAAAAATGAGGAACGATCATGGCGGGGCAGATACTATGGTTCCTTAGGTCGTATTTGATAGTGCGGAAATATTTTAGGCGATAGGGGTCCGGAGGTCCCGGGACCACTCGGAAGGTGTGGGCTATAACACACAAAAATATGGGAATCGCGCGGAATTCTAGTTGTTTGGCCGAAAAATGCAAAAAATGAGGAACGATCATGGCGGGGTGGTTACTATGGTTCCTTTGGTCGTATTGGATGGCCCGGAAAAGTTTTAGGCGATCGGGGTTCGGGGTTCCCGGGACCCCTCGGAAGGCGTGGACTTAGCACACGAAAAAATGGAAATCGCGCGAAATTCTAGTTTTTTGGCTGAAAAACGCAAAAGACTAGGAACGATCATGGCGGGGTGGTGACTATGGTTCCTTAGGTCGTATTTGATAGTCCGGAAAATTCTTAGGCGATCCGGCTCCGGGGCGCCCGACCCACTCGGAAGGCGTGGGTGATAGCACACAAAAATATGGGAATCGGGAGGAATTCTAGTTTTTTGGCCAAAATATGAGGAACGATCATGGCGAGGCGCTGACTATGGTTCCTTAGGTCTTAATTGATGGCCCGAAAATTTGTTAGGTGATCCGAGACCGGCGGCCCGGCCCACTCGGAAGGCGTGGGCAATAGCACACAAAAATATGGTAATCGAGCGGAATTCTAGTTTTTTGGCCGAAAACGCAATAAATGAGGAACGATCATGGCGGGGCGGTGACTATGGTTCCTTAGGTCATATTTGATGGCCCGGAAAATTTTAGGCGATCGGGGTCCACGGCTCCCGGGACCACTCGGAAGGCGTAAGCTATAGCACACTAAAATATGCAAATCGCTCGGAGTTGTAGTTTTTTGTCCGAAAAATGCAAAGCATTTGGAACGATCATGGTGGGGCGGTGACTATGGTACCTTAGGTCGTATTTGATAGTCCGGAAAAATTTTAGGCGATCGGGGTCCGGAGGTCCCGGGACCACTCGGAAGGCGTGGGCTATAACACACAAAAATATGGGAATCGCGCGGAATTCTAGTTGTTTGGCCGAAAAACGCAAAAAATGAGGAACGATCATGGCGGGGCGGATACTATGGTTCCTTAGGTCGTATTTGATAGTCCGGAAAAATTTTAGGCGATAGGGGTCCGGAGGTCCCGGGACCACTCGGAAGGCGTGGGCTATAACACACAAAAATATGGGAATCGCGCGGAATTCTAGTTGTTTGGCCGAAAAACGGAAAAAACTAAGAACTATCATGGCTGGGAGGTGACTATGGTTCCTTAGGTCTTATTTGATAGTCCGGAAAAATTTTAGGCGATAGGGGTCCGGAGACCCTGGACCACTCGGAAGGTGTGGGCTATAACACACAAAAATATGGGATCGCGCGAAATTCTAGTTATTTGGCCGAAAAACGCAAAAAATGAGGAACGATCATGGCGGGGCGGATACTATGGTTCCTTAGGTCGTATTTGATAGTGCGGAAAAATTTTAGGCGATAGGTGTCCGGAGGTCCCGGGACCACTCGGAAGGTGTGGGCTATAACACACAAAAATATCGGAATCGCGCGGAATTCTAGTTGTTTGGCCGAAAAATGAAAAAAATGAGGAACGATCATGGCGGGGTGGTTACTATGGTTCCTTAGGTCGTATTTGATGGCACGGAAAAGTTTTAGGCGATCGGGGTTCGGGGTTCCCGGGACCCCTCGGAAGGCGTGGGCTTTAGCACACGAAAATATGGAAATCGCGCGAAATTCTAGTTTTTTGGCTGAAAAACGCAAAAGACTAGGAACGATCATGGCGGTGCGGTGACTATGGTTCCTTAGGTCGTATTTGATAGTCCGGAAAATTTTTAGGCGATCCGGCTCCGGGGGGCCCGACCCACTCGGAAGGCGTGGGCGATAGCACACAAAAATATGGGAATCGGGAGGAATTCTAGTTTTTTGGCCAAAAAATGCAAAAAATGAGGAACGATCATGGCGAGGCACTGACTATGGTTCCTTAGGTCTTAATTGATGGCCCAAAAATTTGTTAGGCGATCCGAGACCGGCGGCCCGACCCACTCGGAAGGCGTGGGCAATAGCACACAAAAATATGGTAATCGAGCGGAATTCTAGTTTTTTGGCCGAAAACGCAATAATGAGGAACGATCATGGCGGGGCGGTGACTATGGTTCCTTAGGTCATATTTGATGGCCCGGAAAATTTTAGGCGATCGGGGTCCACGGCTCCCGGGACCATTCAGAAGGCGTAAGCTATAGCACACTAAAATATGCAAATCGCTCGGAGTTCTAATTTTTTGGCCGAAAAATGCAAAGCATTTGGAACGATCATGGTGGAGCGGTGACTATGGTACCTTAGGTCGTATATGATAGTCCGGAAAAATTTTAGGCGATCGGGGTCCGCGGCTCCCCGGACCCCTTGAAGGCGTGGGTATAGCACACGAAAATATGGGAATCGGGCGTAATTCTAGTTTTTTGGCCGAAAAATGCAAAAAATGAGAAACGATGATGGCGGGGCGGTTACTATGGATCCTTAGGTCGTATTTGAAGGCCCAGAAAATTTTTACGCGATCGGGGTCTGGGGTTCCCGGAACCACTTGGAAGGGTGGGCAATAGCACTCAAAAATATTGTAATCGGGCGGAATTCTAGTTTTTTGGCCGAAAAACGCAACAAATGAGGAATGATCATGGCTGGATGGTGACTATGGTTCCTTAGGTCATATTTGATAGTCCGGAAAATTTTTAGGCGATAGGGGTCCGGAGTTCCCGGGTTCACTTGGAAGGCGTGGGCTATAGGACACGAAAATATGGGAATCGCGCGGAATTCTAGTTTTTGGCCGAAAAACAGAAAAAACTAGGAACGATCATGGCTGGGTGGTGACTACGGTTCCTTAGGTCTTATTTGATAGTCCGGAAAAATTTTAGGCGATAGGGGTCCGGAGACCCGGGACCACTCGGAAGGCGTGGGCTATAACACACAAAAATATGGGATCACGCGGAATTCTAGTTGTTTGGCCGAAAAACACAAAAAATGAGGAACGATCATGGCAGGGCGGATACTATGGTTCCTTAGGTCGTATTTGATAGTCCGGAAAAATTTTAGGCGATAGGGGTCCGGAGGTCCCGGGACCACTCGGAAGGTGTGGGCTATAACACACAAAAATATGGGAATCGCGCGGAATTCTAGTTGTTTGGCCGAAAAACGCAAAAAATAAGGAACGATCATGGCGGGGCGGATACTATAGTTCCTTAGGTCATATTTGATTGCCCGGAAAAATTTTAGGCGATCGGGGTCTGCGGCTCTTGGGACCACTCGGAATGCGTGGGTATAGCACACGAAAAAATGGGAATCGGGGGAAATTCTAGGTCTTTTTCAGTAACATGCAAAAAATGTGGAAAGATCTTGGCAGGGCGGTGACTATGGTTCCTTTGGTCTTATTTGATAGTCCGGAAAAATATTAGGCGATAGGGGTCCGGAAGTCCCGGGACCACTCAGAAGGCGTGGGATATAACACACAAAAATATGAGAATAGCGCGGAATTCTAATTGTTTGGCCGAAAAAAGCAGAAAATGTGGAACGATCATGGTGGGGCGGATACTATGGTTCCTTAGGTCGTATTTGATAGTCCGGAAACATTTTAGGCGATAGGGTTCAGGAGGTCCCGGGACCACTCGGAAGGCGTGGGATATAACACAAAAAAATATGGGAATCGCGCGGAATTCTAGTTGTTTGGCCGAAAAACGCAAAAAATGAGGAACGATCATGGAGGGGTGGTTACTATGGTTCCTTAGGTCATATTTGATGGCCCGCAAAATTTTTAGGCGATCGGGGTTCGGGGTTCCCGGGACCCCTTGGAAGGCGTGGGCATACGAAAATATGGAAATCGCGCGAAATTCTAGTTTTATGGCTGAAAAACGCAAAAGACTAGGAACGATCATAGCGGGGCAGTGACTATGGTTCCTTAGGTCGTATTTGATAGTCCGGAAAATTTTTAGGCGATCCGGCTCCGGGGGGCCCGACCAACTCGGAAGGCATGGGAGATAGCACACAAAAATATGGGAATCGGGCAGAATTCTAGTTTTTTGGCCAAAAAATGCAAAAAATGAGGAACGATCATGGCGAGGTGGTGACTATGGTTCCTTAGGTCTTAATTGATGGCCCGAAATGTTTTTAGGCGATCCGAGACCGGCGGCCCGGCCCACTCGGAAGGCGTGGGCAATAGCACACAAAAATATGGTAATCGAGCGGAATTCTAATTTTTTGGCCGAAAAACACAATAAATGAGGAACGATCATGGCGGGGCGGTGACTATGGTTCCTTAGGTCATATTTGATGGCCCGGAAAATTTTAGGCGATCGGGGTCCACGGCTCCCGGGACCACTCGGAAGGCCTAAGCTATAGCACACTAAAATATGCAAATCGCACGGAGTTCTAGTTTTTTGGCCGAAAAATGCAAAGCATTTGGAACGATCATGGTGGGGCGGTGACTATGGTACCTTAGTTCGTATTTGATAGTCCGGAAAAATTTTAGGCGATCGGGGTCTGCGGCTCCCCGGACCAGTTGGAAGGCGTGGGTATAGCACCCGAAAATATGGGAATCGGGCGTAATTCTAGTTTTTTGGCCGAAAAATGCAAAAAATGAGAAACGATGACGGAGGGGCGGTTACTATGGTTCCTTAGGTCGTATATGATAGTCCGAAAAAATTTTAGGCGATCGGGGTCCGCGGCTCCCCGGACCACTTGATGGCGTGGGTATAGCACACGAAAATATGGGAATCGGGCGTAATTCTAGTTTTTTGGCCGAAAAATGCAAAAAATGAGAAACGATGATGGCGGGGCGGTTACTATGGTTCCTTAGGTCGTATTTGAAGGCCCAGAAAATTTTTACGCGATCGGGGTCTGGGGTTCCCGGAACCACTTGGAAGGGTGGGCAATAGCACACAAAAATATTGTAATCGGGCGAAATTCTAGTTTTTTGGCCGAAAAACGCAACAAATGAGGAATGATCATGGCTGGGCGGTGACTATGGTTCCTTAGGTCGTATTTGATAGTCCGGAAAATTTTTAGGCGATAGGGGTCCGGAGTTCCCGGGTTCACTTGGAAGGCGTGGGCTATAGGACACGAAAATATGGGAATCGCGCGGAATTCTAGTTTTTGGCCGAAAAACAGAAAAAACTAGGAACGATCATGGCTGGGTGGTGACTACGGTTCCTTAGGTCTTATTTGATAGTCCGGAAAAATTTTAGGCGATAGGGGTCCGGAGACCCGGGACCACTCGGAAGGCGTGGGCTATAACACACAAAAATATGGGATCACGCGGAATTCTAGTTGTTTGGCCGAAAAACACAAAAAATGAGGAACGATCATGGCAGGGCGGATACTATGGTTCCTTAGGTCGTATTTGATAGTCCGGAAAAATTTTAGGCGATAGGGGTCCGGAGGTCCCGGGACCACTCGGAAGGTGTGGGCTATAACACACAAAAATATGGGAATCGCGCGGAATTCTAGTTGTTTGGACGAAAAACGCAAAAAATAAGGAACGATCATGGCGGGGCAGATACTATAGTTCCTTAGGTCATATTTGATTGCCCGGAAAATTTTAGGCGATCGGGGTCCGCGGCTCTTGGGACCACTCGGAATGCGTGGGTATAGCACACGAAAAAATGGGAATCGGGGGAAATTCTAGGTCTTTTTCAGTAACATGCAAAAAATGTGGAAAGATCTTGGCAGGGCGGTGACTATGGTTCCTTTGGTCTTATTTGATAGTCCGGAAAAATATTAGGCGATAGGGGTCCGGAAGTCCCGGGACCACTCGGAAGGCGTGGGATATAACACACAAAAATATGGGAATAGCGCGGAATTCTAGTTGTTTGGCCGAAAAAAGCAGAAAATGTGGAATGATCATGGCGGGGCGGATATTATGGTTCCTTAGGTCGTATTTGATAGTCCGGAAACATTTTAGGCGATAGGGTTCAGGAGGTCCCGGGACCACTCGGAAGGCGTGGGATATAACACAAAAAAATATGGGAATCGCGCGGAATTCTAGTTGTTTGGCCGAAAAACGCAAAAAATGAGGAACGATCATGGAGGGGTGGTTACTATGGTTCCTTAGGTCATATTTGATGGCCCGCAAAATTTTTAGGCGATCGGGGTTCGGGGTTCCCGGGACCCCTTGGAAGGCGTGGGCACACGAAAATATGGAAATCGCGCGAAATTCTAGTTTTATGGCTGAAAAACGCAAAAGACTAGGAACGATCATAGCGGGGCAATGACTATGGTTCCTTAGGTCGTATTTGATAGTCCGGAAAACATTTAGGCGATACGGGTCCGGAGACCCGGGACCACTCGGAAGGCGTGGGCTATAACACACAAAAATATGGGATCGCGCGGAATTCTAGTTGTTTGGCCGAAAAACACAAAAAATGAGGAACGATCATAGCGGGGCGGATACTATGGTTCCTTAGGTCGTATTTGATAGTCCGGAAAAATTTTAGGCGATAGGGGTCAGGAGGTCCCGGGACCACTCGGAAGGCGTGGGATATAACACACAAAAATATGGGAATCGCACGGAATTCTAGTTGTTTGGCCGAAAAACGCAAAAAATGAGGAACGATCATGGCGGCGTGGTTACTACGGTTCCTTAAGTCGTATTTGATGGCCCGGAAAATTTTTAGGCGATGGGGGTTCGGGGTTCCCGGGACCCCTTGGAAGGCGTGGGCTAAAGCACACAAAAATATGGAAATCTCGCGAAATTCTAGTTTTTTGGCTGAAAAACGCAAAAGACTAGGAACGATCATGGCGGGGCGGTGACTATGGTTCCTTATGTCGTATTTAATAGTCCGGAAAATTTTTAGGCGATCCGGCTCCTGGGGGCCCGACCCACTCGGAAGGCGTGGGCGATAGCACACAAAAATATGGGAATCGGGCAGAATTCTAGTTTTTTGGCCAAAAAATGCAAAAAAGGAGGAACGATCATGGCGAGGCGGTGACTATGGTTCCTTAGGTCTTAATTGATGGCCCGAAAATTTTTTAGGCGACGCGAGACCGGCGTCCCGGCCCACTCGGAAGGCGTGGGCAATAGCCCACAAAAATATGGTAGGTGACTATGGTTTTTTGGAAAGCGGAATTCTAGTTTTTTGGCCGAAAAACACAATAAATGAGGAACGATCATGGCGGGGCGGTGACTATGGTTCCTTAGGTCATATTTGATGGCCCGGAAAATTTTAGGCGATCGGGGTCCACGGCTCCCGGGACCACTCGGAAGGCAAAGCTATAACACACTAAAATATGCAAATCGCGCGGAGTTCTAGTTTTTTGCCGAAAAATGCAAAGCATTTGGAACGATCATGGTGGGGCGGTGACTATGGTACCTTAGTTCGTATTTGATAGTCCGGAAAAATTTTAGGCGATCGGGGTTCGCGGCTCCCCGGACCAGTTGGAAGGCGTGGGTATAGCACACGAAAATATGGGAATCGGGCGTAATTCTAGTTTTTTGGCCGAAAAATGCAAAAAATGAGAAACGATGATGGCGGGGCGGTTACTATGGTTCCTTTGGTCGTATTTGACGGCCCGGAAAAATTTTAAACGTTCGGGGTCCGGGGGTCCCGGAACCACTGGGAAGGGTGGGCAATAGCACACAAAAATATTGTAATCGGGCAGAATTCTAGTTTTTTGGCCGAAAAATGCAACAAATGAGGAATGATCATGGCTGGGCGGTGACTATGGTTCCTTAGGTCGTATTTGATAGTCCGGAAAACTTTTAGGCGATAGGGGTCTGGAGTTCCCGGTTTCACTTGGAAGCCGTGGGCTATAGGACACGAAAATATGGGAATCGCGCGGAATTCTAGTTTTTTGGGCGAAAAACAGAAAAAACTAGGAACGATCATGGCTGGGAGGTGACTATGGTTCCTTAGGTATTATTTAATAGTCCGGAAAAAATTTAGGCGATAGGGGTCCGGAGACCCGGGACCACTCGGAAGGCGTGGGCTATAACACGCAAAAATATGGGATCGCGCGGAATTCTAGTTGTTTGGCCGAAAAACACAATAAATGAGGAACGATCATGGCGGGGCGGATACTATGGTTCCTTAGGTCATATTTGATAGTCCGGAAAAATTTTAGGCGATAGGGGTCCGGAGTTCCCGGGTTAACTTGGAAGGCGTGTGCTTTAGGACACGAAAATATGGGAATCGCGCGGAATTCTAGTTTTTTGGCCGAAAAATGGAAAAAACTAAGGACTATCATGGCTGGGAGGTGACTATGGTTCCTTATGTCGTATTTGATAGTCCGGAAAAATTGTAGGTGATAGGGGTCCGAAGACCCGGGACCACTCGGAAGGCGTGGGCTATAACACACAAAAATATGGGATCGCGCGGAATTCTAGTTGTTTGGCCGAAAAACGCAAAAAATGAGGAACGATCATGGCGGGGAAGATACTATGGTTCCTTAGGTCGTATTTGATAGTCCGGAAAAATTTTTGGCGATAGGGGTCCGGAGGTCCCGGGACCACTCGGAAGGTGTGGGCTATAACACACAAAAATATGGGAATCGCGCGTAATTCTAGTTGTTTGGCCGAAAAACGCAAAAAAATAAGGAACGATCATGGCGGGCGGATAATATGGTTCCTTAGGTCGTATTTGATTGCCCGGAAAAATTTTAGGCGATCGGGGTCCGCGGCTCTTGGGACCACTCGGAAGGCGTGGGCAATAGCACACAAAAATATGGTAATCGAGCGGAATTCTAGTTTTTTGGCCGAAATGCGCAATAAATGAGGAACGATCATGGCGGGGAGGTGAATATGGTTCCTTAGGTCTTATTTGATAGTCCGGAAAAATATTAGGCGATAGGGGTCCGGTGGTCCCGGGACCACTCGGAAGGCGTGTGCTATAACACACAAAAATATGGGAATCGCGCGGAATTCTAGTTGATTGGCCAAGAAATGCAAAAAATGAGGAACGATCATGGCGGGGCAGATACTATGGTTCCTTAGGTCATATTTGATAGTCCGGAAAAATTTTAGGCGATAGGGGTCCGGAGTTCCCGGGTTAACTTGGAAGGCGTGTGCTATAGGACACGAAAATATGGGAATCGCGCGAAATTCTAGTTTTTTGGCCGAAAAACGGAAAAAACTAAGGACTATCATGGCTGGGAGGTGACTATGGTTCCTAATGTCTTATTTGATAGTCTGGAAAAAGTTTAGGCGATAGGGGTCCGGAGACCCGGGACCACTCGGAAGGCGTGGGCTATAACACATAAAAATATGGGATCGCCCGAAATTCTAGTTATTTGGCCGAAAAATGCAAAAAATGAGGAACGATCATGGCGGGGCAGATACTATGGTTCCTTAGGTCGTATTTGATAGTGCGGAAATATTTTAGGCGATAGGGGTCCGGAGGTCCCGGGACCACTCGGAAGGTGTGGGCTATAACACACAAAAATATGGGAATCGCGCGGAATTCTAGTTGTTTGGCCGAAAAATGCTAAAAATGAGGAACGATCATGGCGGGGTGGTTACTATGGTTCCTTAGGTCGTATTGGATGGCCCGGAAAAGTTTTAGGCGATCGGGGTTCGGGGTTCCCGGGACCCCTCGGAAGGCGTGGACTTAGCACACGAAAAAATGGAAATCGCGCGAAATTATAGTTTTTTGGCTGAAAAACGCAAAAGACTAGGAACGATCATGGCGGGGCGGTGACTATGGTTCCTTAGGTCGTATTTGACAGTCCGGAAAATTCTTAGGCGATCCGGCTCCGGGGCGCTCGACCCACTCGGAAGGCGTGGGTGATAGCACACAAAAATATGGGAATCGGGAGGAATTCTAGTTTTTTGGCCAAAATATGAGGAACGATCATGGCGAGGCGCTGACTATGGTTCCTTAGGTCTTAATTGATGGCCCGAAAATTTGTTAGGTGATCCGAGACCGGCGGCCCGGCCCACTCGAAAGGCGTGGGCAATAGCACACAAAAATATGGTAATCGAGCGGAATTCTAGTTTTTTGGCCGAAAACGCAATAAATGAGGAACGATCATGGCGGGGCGGTGACTATGGTTCCTTAGGTCATATTTGATGGCCCAGAAAATTTTAGGCGATCGGGGTCCACGGCTCCCGGGACCACTCGGAAGGCGTAAGCTATAGCACACTAAAATATGCAAATCGCTCGGAGTTGTAGTTTTTTGTCCGAAAAATGCAAAGCATTTGGAACGATCATGGTGGGGCGGTGACTATGGTACCTTAGGTCGTATTTGATAGTCCGGAAAAATTTTAGGCGATCGGGGTCCGGAGGTCCCGGGACCACTCGGAAGGCGTGGGCTATAACACACAAAAATATGGGAATCGCGCGGAATTCTAGTTGTTTCGCCGAAAAACGCAAAAAATGAGGAACGATCATGGCGGGGCGGATACTATGGTTCCTTAGGTCGTATTTGATAGTCCGGAAAAATTTTAGGCGATAGGGGTCCGGAGTTCCCGGGTTCACTTGGAAGGCGTGGGCTAGAGGACACGAAAATATGGGAATCGCGCGGAATTCTAGTTTTTTGGCCGAAAAATGGAAAAAACTAAGAACTATCATGGCTGGGAGGTGACTATGGTTCCTTAGGTCTTATTTGATAGTCCGAAGAAATTTTAGGCGATAGGGGTCCGGAGACCCGGGACCACTCGGAAGGTGTGGGCTATAACACACAAAAATATGGGATCGCGCGAAATTCTAGTTATTTGGCCGAAAAACGCAAAAAATGAGGAACGATCATGGCGGGGCGGATACTATGGTTCCTTAGGTCGTATTTGATAGTGCGGAAAAATTTTAGGCGATAGGTGTCCGGAGGTCCCGGGACCACTCGGAAGGTGTGGGCTATAACACACAAAAATATGGGAATCGCGCGGAATTCTAGTTGTTTGGCCGAAAAATGAAAAAAATGAGGAACGATCATGGCGGGGTGGTTACTATGGTTCCTTAGGTCGTATTTGATGGCACGGAAAAGTTTTAGGCGATCGGGGTTCGGGGTTCCCGGGACCCCTCGGAAGGCGTGGGCTTTAGCACACGAAAATATGGAAATCGCGCGAAATTCTAGATTTTTGGCTGAAAAAAGCAAAAGACTAGGAACGATCATGGCGGGGCGGTGACTATGGTTCCTTAGGTCGTATTTGATAGTCCGGAAAATTCTTAGGCGATCCGGCTCCGGGGGGCCCGACCCACTCGGAAGGCGTGGGCGATAGCACACAAAAATATGGGAATCGGGAGGAATTCTAGTTTTTTGGCCAAAAAATGCAAAAAATGAGGAACGATCATGGCGAGGCACTGACTATGGTTCCTTAGGTCTTAATTGATGGCCCAAAAATTTGTTAGGCGATCCGAGACCGGCGGCCCGACCCACTCGGAAGGCGTGGGCAATAGCACACAAAAATATGGTAATCGAGCGGAATTCTAGTTTTTTGGCCGAAAACGCAATAATGAGGAACGATCATGGCGGGGCGGTGACTATGGTTCCTTAGGTCATATTTGATGGCCCGGAAAATTTTAGGCGATCGGGGTCCACGGCTCCCGGGACCATTCAGAAGGCGTAAGCTATAGCACACTAAAATATGCAAATCGCTCGGAGTTCTAATTTTTTGGCCGAAAAATGCAAAGCATTTGGAACGATCATGGTGGAGCGGTGACTATGGTACCTTAGGTCGTATATGATAGTCCGGAAAAATTTTAGGCGATCGGGGTCCGCGGCTCCCCGGACCACTTGAAGGCGTGGGTATAGCACACGAAAATATGGGAATCGGGCGTAATTCTAGTTTTTTGGAGGAAAAATGCAAAAAATGAGAAACGATGATGGCGGGGCGGTTACTATGGATCCTTAGGTCGTATTTGAAGGCCCAGAAAATTTTTACGCGATCGGGGTCTGGGGTTCCCGGAACCACTTGGAAGGGTGGGCAATAGCACTCAAAAATATTGTAATCGGGCGGAATTCTAGTTTTTTGGCCGAAAAACGCAACAAATGAGGAATGATCATGGCTGGATGGTGACTATGGTTCCTTAGGTCATATTTGATAGTCCGGAAAATTTTTAGGCGATAGGGGTCCGGAGTTCCCGGGTTCACTTGGAAGGCGTGGGCTATAGGACACGAAAATATGGGAATCGCGCGGAATTCTAGTTTTTGGCCGAAAAACAGAAAAAACTAGGAACGATCATGGCTGGGTGGTGACTACGGTTCCTTAGGTCTTATTTGATAGTCCAGAAAAATTTTAGGCGATAGGGGTCCGGAGACCCGGGACCACTCGGAAGGCGTGGGCTATAACACACAAAAATATGGGATCACGCGGAATTCTAGTTGTTTGGCCGAAAAACACAAAAAATGAGGAACGATCATGGCAGGGCGGATACTATGGTTCCTTAGGTCGTATTTGATAGTCCGGAAAAATTTTAGGCGATAGGGGTCCGGAGGTCCCGGGACCACTCGGAAGGTGTGGGCTATAACACACAAAAATATGGGAATCGCGCGGAATTCTAGTTGTTTGGCCGAAAAACGCAAAAAATAAGGAACGATCATGGCGGGGCGGATACTATAGTTCCTTAGGTCATATTTGATTGCTCGGAAAAATTTTAGGCGATCGGGGTCCGCGGCTCTTGGGACCACTCGGAATGCGTGGGTATAGCACACGAAAAAATGGGAATCGGGGGAAATTCTAGGTCTTTTTCAGTAACATGCAAAAAATGTGGAAAGATCTTGGCAGGGCGGTGACTATGGTTCCTTTGGTCTTATTTGATAGTCCGGAAAAATATTAGGCGATAGGGGTCCGGAAGTCCCGGGACCACTCGGAAGGCGTGGGATATAACACACAAAAATATGGGAATAGCGCGGAATTCTAGTTGTTTGGCCGAAAAAAGCAGAAAATGTGGAACGATCATGGCGGGGCGGATACTATGGTTCCTTAGGTCGTATTTGATAGTTCGGAAACATTTTAGGCGATAGGGTTCAGGAGGTCCCGGGACCACTCGGAAGGCGTGGGATATAACACAAAAAAATATGGGAATCGCGCGGAATTCTAGTTGTTTGGCCGAAAAACGCAAAAAATGAGGAACGATCATGGAGGGGTGGTTACTATGGTTCCTTAGGTCATATTTGATGGCCCGCAAAATTTTTAGGCGATCGGGGTTCGGGGTTCCCGGGACCCCTTGGAAGGCGTGGGCACACGAAAATATGGAAATTGCGCGAAATTCTAGTTTTATGGCTGAAAAACGCAAAAGACTAGGAACGATCATAGCGGGGCAATGACTATGGTTCCTTAGGTCGTATTTGATAGTCCGGAAAATTTTTAGGCGATCCGGCTCCGGGGGGCCCGACCAACTCGGAAGGCATGGGCGATAGCACACAAAAATATGGGAATCGGGCAGAATTCTAGTTTTTTGGCCAAAAAATGCAAAAAATGAGGAACGATCATGGCGAGGTGGTGACTATGGTTCCTTAGGTCTTAATTGATGGCCCGAAATGTTTTTAGGCGATCCGAGACCGGCGGCCCGGCCCACTCGGAAGGCGTGGGCAATAGCACACAAAAATATGGTAATCGAGCGGAATTCTAATTTTTTGGCCGAAAAACACAATAAATGAGGAACGATCATGGCGGGGCGGTGACTATGGTTCCTTAGGTCATATTTGATGGCCCGGAAAATTTTAGGCGATCGGGGTCCACGGCTCCCGGGACCACTCGGAAGGCCTAAGCTATAGCACACTAAAATATGCAAATCGCACGGAGTTCTAGTTTTTTGGCCGAAAAATGCAAAGCATTTGGAACGATCATGGTGGGGCGGTGACTATGGTACCTTAGTTCGTATTTGATAGTCCGGAAAAATTTTAGGCGATCGGGGTCTGCGGCTCCCCGGACCAGTTGGAAGGCGTGGGTATAGCACCCGAAAATATGGGAATCGGGCGTAATTCTAGTTTTTTGGCCGAAAAATGCAAAAAATGAGAAACGATGACGGAGGGGCGGTGACTATGGTACCTTAGGTCGTATATGATAGTCCGGAAAAATTTTAGGCGATCGGGGTCCGCGGCTCCCCGGACCACTTGAAGGCGTGGGTATAGCACACGAAAATATGGGAATCGGGCGTAATTCTAGTTTTTTGGCCGAAAAATGCAAAAAATGAGAAACGATGATGGCGGGGCGGTTACTATGGTTCCTTAGGTCGTATTTGAAGGCCCAGAAAATTTTTACGCGATCGGGGTCTGGGGTTCCCGGAACCACTTGGAAGGGTGGGCAATAGCACACAAAAATATTGTAATCGGGCAAAATTCTAGTTTTTTGGCCGAAAAACGCAACAAATGAGGAATGATCATGGCTGGGTGGTGACTACGGTTCCTTAGGTCTTATTTGATAGTCCTGAAAAATTTTAGGCGATCGGGGTCCGGAGACCCGGGACCACTCGGAAGGCGTGGGCTATAACACACAAAAATATGGGATCACGCAGAATTCTAGTTGTTTGGCCGAAAAACACAAAAAATGAGGAACGATCATGGCAGGGCGGATACTATGGTTCCTTAGGTCGTATTTGATAGTCCGGAAAAATTTTAGGCGATAGGGGTCCGGAGGTCCCGGGACCACTCGGAAGGTGTGGGCTATAACACACAAAAATATGGGAATCGCGCGGAATTCTAGTTGTTTGGCCGAAAAACGCAAAAAATAAGGAACGATCATGGCGGGGCGGATACTATAGTTCCTTAGGTCATATTTGATTGCCCGGAAAAATTTTAGGCGATCGGGGTCCGCGGCTCTTGGGACTACTCGGAATGCGTGGGTATAGCACACGAAAAAATGGGAATCGGGGGAAATTCTAGGTCTTTTTCAGTAACATGCAAAAAATGTGGAAAGATCTTGGCAGGGCGGTGACTATGGTGCCTTTGGTCTTATTTGATAGTTCGGAAAAATATTAGGCGATAGGGGTCCGGAAGTCCCGGGACCACTCGGAAGGCGTGGGATATAACACACAAAAATATGGGAATAGCGCGGAATTCTAGTTGTTTGGCCGAAAAAAGCAGAAAATGTGGAACGATCATGGCGGGGCGGATACTATGGTTCCTTAGGTCGTATTTGATAGTCCGGAAACATTTTAGGCGATAGGGTTCAGGAGGTCCCGGGACCACTCGGAAGGCGTGGGATATAACACAAAAAAATATGGGAATCGCGCGGAATTCTAGTTGTTTGGCCGAAAAATGCAAAAAATGAGGAACGATCATGGAGGGGTGGTTACTATGGTTCCTTAGGTCATATTTGATGGCCCGCAAAATTTTTAGGCGATCGGGGTTCGGGGTTCCCGAGACCCCTTGGAAGGCGTGGGCACACGAAAATATGGAAATCGCGCGAAATTCTAGTTTTATGGCTGAAAAACGCAAAAGACTAGGAACGATCATAGCGGGGCAGTGACTATGGTTCCTTAGGTCGTATTTGATAGTCCGGAAAATTTTTAGGCGATCCGGCTCCGGGGGGCCCGACCAACTCGGAAGGCATGGGCGATAGCACACAAAAATATGGGAATCGGGCAGAATTCTAGTTTTTTGGCCAAAAAATGCAAAAAATGAGGAACGATCATGGCGAGGTGGTGACTATGGTTCCTTAGGTCTTAATTGATGGCCCGAAATGTTTTTAGGCGATCCGAGACCGGCGGCCCGGCCCACTCGGAAGGCGTGGGCAATAGCACACAAAAATATGGTAATCGAGCGGAATTCTAATTTTTTGGCCAAAAAACACAATAAATGAGGAACGATCATGGCGGGGCGGTGACTATGGTTCCTTAGGTCATATTTGATGGCCCGGAAAATTTTAGGCGATCGGGGTCCACGGCTCCCGGGACCACTCGGAAGGCCTAAGCTATAGCACACTAAAATATGCAAATCGCACGGAGTTCTAGTTTTTTGGCCGAAAAATGCAAAGCATTTGGAACGATCATGGTGGGGCGGTGACTATGGTACCTTAGTTCGTATTTGATAGTCCGGAAAAATTTTAGGCGATCGGGGTCTGCGGCTCCCCGGACCAGTTGGAAGGCGTGGGTATAGCACACGAAAATATGGGAATCGGGCGTAATTCTAGTTTTTTGGCCGAAAAATGCAAAAAATGAGAAACGATGATGGAGGGGCAGTTACTATGGTTCCTTAGGTCGTATTTGACAGCCCGGAAAATTTTTACGCGATCGGGGTCCGGGGTTCCTGGAACCACTTGGAAGGGTGGGCAATAGCACACAAAAATATTGTAATCGGGCGGAATTCTAGTTTTTTGGCCAAAAAATGTAACAAATGAGGAATGATCATGGCTGGATAGTGACTATGGTTCCTTAGGTCATATTTGATAGTCCGGAAAATTTTTAGGCGATAGGGGTCCGGAGTTCCCGGGTTCACTTGGAAGGCGTGGGCTATAGGACACGAAAATATAGGAATCGCGCGGAATTCTAGTTTTTTGGCCAAAAAACAGAAAAAACTAGGAACGATCATGGATGGGTGGTGACTATGGTTCCTGATAGTTCGGAAAACATTTAGGCGATACGGGTCCGGAGACCCGGGACCACTCGGAAGGCGTGGGCTATAACACACAAAAATATGGGATCGCGCGGAATTCTAGTTGTTTGGCCGAAAAACACAAAAAATGAGGAACGATCATAGCGGGGCGGATACTATGGTTCCTTAGGTCGTATTTGATAGTCCGGAAAAATTTTAGGCGATAGGGGTCAGGAGGTCCCGGGACCACTCGGAAGGCGTGGGATATAACACACAAAAATATGGGAATCGCACGGAATTCTAGTTGTTTGGCCGAAAAACGCAAAAAATGAGGAACGATCCGGAAAATTTTTAGGCGATGGGGGTTCGGGGTTCCCGGGACCCCTTGGAAGGCGTGGGCTAAAGCACACAAAAATATGGAAATCTCGCGAAATTCTAGTTTTTTGGCTGAAAAACGCAAAAGACTAGGAACGATCATGGCGGGGCGGTGACTATGGTTCCTTATGTCGTATTTAATAGTCCGGAAAATTTTTAGGCGATCCGGCTCCTGGGGGCCCGACCCACTCGGAAGGCGTGGGCGATAGCACACAAAAATATGGGAATCGGGCAGAATTCTAGTTTTTTGGCCAAAAATGCAAAAAAGGAGGAACGATCATGGCGAGGCGGTGACTATGGTTCCTTAGGTCTTAATTGATGGCCCGAAAATTTTTTAGGCGACGCGAGACCGGCGTCCCGGCCCACTCGGAAGGCGTGGGCAATAGCACACAAAAATATTGTAGGTGACTATGGTTTTTTGGAAAGCGGAATTCTAGTTTTTTGGCCGAAAAACACAATAAATGAGGAACGATCATGGCGGGGCGGTGACTATGGTTCCTTAGGTCATATTTGATGGCCCGGAAAATTTTAGGCGATCGGGGTCCACGGCTCCCGGGACCACTCGGAAGGCAAAGCTATAACACACTAAAATATGCAAATCGCGCGGAGTTCTAGTTTTTTGCCGAAAAATGCAAAGCATTTGGAACGATCATGGTGGGGCGGTGACTATGGTGCCTTAGTTCGTATTTGATAGTCCGGAAAAATTTTAGGCGATCGGGGTTCGCGGCTCCCCGGACCAGTTGGAAGGCGTGGGTATAGCACACGAAAATATGGGAATCGGGCGTAATTCTAGTTTTTTGGCCGAAAAATGCAAAAAATGAGAAACGATGATGGCGGGGCGGTTACTATGGTTCCTTTGGTCGTATTGGACGGCCCGGAAAAATTTTAAACGATCGGGGTTCGGGGGTCCCGGAACCACTGGGAAGGGTGGGCAATAGCACACAAAAATATTGTAATCGGGCAGAATTCTAGTTTTTTGGCCGAAAAATGCAACAAATGAGGAATGATCATGGCTGGGCGGTGACTATGGTTCCTTAGGTCGTATTTGATAGTCCGGAAAACTTTTAGGCGATAGGGGTCTGGAGTTCCCGGTTTCACTTGGAAGCCGTGGGCTATAGGACTATAATTTGGAAAGATCTTGGCAGGGCGGTAACTATGGTTCCATTGGTCTTATTTGATAGTCCAGAAAAATATTAGGCGATAGGGGTCCGGAGGTCCCGGGACCACTCGGAAGGCGTGGGCTATAACACACAAAAATATGGGAATCGCACGGAATTCTAGTTGTTTGGCCGAAAAACACAAAAAATGAGGAACGATCATGGCGGAGTGGATACTATGGTTCCTTAGGTCTTATTTGATAGTCCCGAAAAATTTTAGGAGATAGGGATCCGGAGGTCCCGGGACCACTCAGAAGGTGTGGGCTATAACACACAAAAATATGGGAAACGCGCGGTATTCTAGTTGTTTGGCCGAAAAATGGAAAAAATGAGGAACGATCATGGCGGGGTGGTTACTATGGTTCCTTAGGTCGTATTTGATGGCCCGGAAAATTTTTAGGCGATCGGGGTTTAGGGTTCCCGGGACCCCTTGGAAGGCGTGGGCTAAAGCACACGAAAATATGGAAATCGCGCGAAATTCTAGTTTTTTGGCTGAATAACCCAAAAGGCTAGGAACGATTATGGCTGGGCGGTGACTATGGTTCCTTAGGTCGCGTTTGATAGTCCGGAAAATTTTTAGGCGATCGGAGTCCGGAGTTCCCGGGTTCACTTGGATGGCGTGGTCTATAGGACACGAAAATATGGAAATAGCGCGGAATTCTAGTTTTTTGGCCGAAAAACGGAAAAAACTAGGAACGATCATGGCTGGGAGGTGACTATGGTTTCTTAGGTCTTATTTAATAGTCCGGAAAAATTTTAGGTGATAGGGGTCCGGAGACCCGGGACCACTCAGAAGGCGTGGGCTATAACACACAAAAATATGGGATAGCGCGGAATTCTAATTGTTTGGCCGGAAAACGAAAAAAATGAGGAACGATCATGGCGGGGCGGATACTATGGTTCCTTAGGTCGTATTTGATAGTCCGGAAAAATATTAGGCGATAGGGGTCCGGAGGTCCCGGAACCACTTGGAAGGGTGGGCAATAGCACACAAAAATATTATAATCGTGCGGAATTCTAGTTTTTTGGTCGAAAAACGCAAATAATGAGGAATGATCATGGCTGGGTGGTGACTATGGTTCCTTAGGTCGTATTTGATAGTCCAGAAAAATTTTAGGCGATAGGGGTCCGGAGTTCCCGGGTTCACTTCGAAGGCGTGGGCTATAGGACACGAAAATATGGGAATCGCGCGGAATTCTAGTTTTTTGACCGAAAAACGGAAAAAACTAGGAACGATCATGGCTGGGCGGTGACTATGGTTCCTTAGGTCTTAATTGATAGTCCGGAAAAATTTTAGGTGATAGGGGTCCGGAGACCCGGGACCACTCGGAAGGCATGGGCTATAACACACAAAAATATGGGATAGCGCGGAATTCTAATTGTTTGGCCGGAAAACGCAAAAAATGAGGAACGATCATGACGGGGCAGATACTATGGTTCCTTAGGTCGTATTTGATGGTCCGGAAAAATTTTAGGCGATAGGGGTCTGGAATTCCCAGGTTCACTTCGAAGGCGTGGGCTATACGACACGAAAATATGTGAATCGCGCGGAATTCTAGTTTTTTGGCCGAAAAACAGAAAAAAATAGGAACGATCATGGCTGGGCGGTGACTATGGTTCCTTAGGTCTTATTTGATAGTCCGGAAAATTTTTAGGCGATAGGGATCCGGAGACCCGGGACCACACGGAAGGCGTGGGCTATAACACCCAAAAATAAGGGATAGCGCGGAATTCTAGTTTTTTGGCCGAAAAACAGAAAAAACTAGGAACGATCATGGCTGGGCGGTGACTATGGTTCCTTAGGTCTTATTTTATAGTCCGGAAAAATTTTAGGCGATAGGGGTCCGGAGACCCGGGACCACTCGGAAGGCGTGGGCTATAACACACAAAAATATGGGATAGCGCGGAATTCTAGTTGTTTGGCCGAAAAACGCAAAAAATGAGGAACGATCATGGCGGGGCGGATACTATGGTTCCTTAGGTCGTATTAGATAGTCTGGAAAAATATTAGGCGATAGGGGTCCGGAGGTCCCGGAACCACTTGGAAGGGTGGGCAATAGCACACAAAAATATTGTAATCGCGCGGAATTCTAGTTTTTTGGTCGAAAAACGCAAAAAATGAGGGATGATCATGGCTGGGCGGTGACTATGGTTCCTTAGGTCGTATTTGATAGTCCGGAAAAATTTTAGGCGATATGGGTCCGGAGTTCCCGGGTTCACTTCGAAGGCGTGGGCTATAGGACACGAAAATATGGGAATCGCGCGAAATTCTAGTTTTTTGGCCGAAAAACAGAAAAAACTAGGAACGATCATGGCTGGGCGGTGACTCTGGTTCCTTAGGTCTTATTTGATAGTCCGGAAAAATTTTAGGCGATAGGGGTCCGGAGACCCGGGACCACTCGGAAGGCGTGGGCTATAACACACAAAAATATGGGATAGCGCGGAATTCTAGTTATTTGGCCGAAAAACGCAAAAAATGAGGAACGATCTTGGCGGGGCGGATACTATGGTTCCTTAGGTCGTATTTGATAGTCCGGAAAAATTTTAGGCGATAGGGGTCCGGAGGTCCCGGGACCACTCAGAAGGTGTGGGCTATAACACACAAAAATATGGGAAACGCGCGGAATTCTAGTTGTTTGGCCTAAAAACGCAAAAAATGAGGAACGATCATGGCGGGGCGGATACTAAGGTTCCTTAGGTCGTATTTGATAGTCCGGAAAAATATTAGGCGATAGGGGTCAGGAGGTCCCGGGACCACTCGGAATGCGTGGGCTATAACACACAAAAATATGGGAATCACGCGGTATTCTAGTTGTTTGGCCGAAAAACGGAAAAAATGAGGAACGATCATGGCGGGGTGGTTACTATGGTTCCTTAGGTCGTATTTGATGGCCCGGAAAATTTTTAGGCGATCGGGGTTTGGGGTTCCCAGGACCCCTTGGAAGGCGTGGGCTAAAGCACACGAAAATATGGAAATCGCGCGAAATTCTAGTTTTTTGGCTGAAAAACGCAAAAGGCTAGGAACGATCATGGCGGGGCGGTGACTATGGTTCCTTAGGTCGTATTTGATAGTCCGGATAATTTTTAGGCGATCCGGCTCCGGGGAGCCCTCCCTACTCAAAAGGCGTAGGCGATAGCACACAAAAATATGGGAATCGGGCGGAATTCTTGTTTTTTGGCCAAAAAATGCAAAGAATGAGGAACGATCATGGCGAGGCGGTGACTATGGTTCCTTAGGTCTTAATTTATGGACCAAAATATTTTTAGGCGATCCGAAACCGGCGGCCCGGCCCACTCGGAAGGCGTGGGCAATAGCACACAAAAATATGGTAATCGAGCGGAATTCTAGTTTTTTGGCCGAAAAACGCAATAAATGAGGAACAATCATGGCGGGGCGGTGACTATGGTTCCTTAGGTCATATTTGATGGGTCGGAAAATTTTAGGCGATTGGGGTCCACGGCTCCCGGGACCACTCGGAAGGCATAAGTTATAGCACACTAAAATATGCAAATCGCGCGGAGTTCTAGTTTTTTGGCCGAAAAATGCAAAGCATTTGGACCGATCATGGTGAAGCGGTGACAATGGTACCTTAGGTCGTATTTGATAGTCCGGAAAAATTTTAGGCGATCGGGGTCGGCGGCTCCCCGGACCACTTGGAAGGCGTGGGTATAGCACACGAAAATATGGGAATCGGGCGTAATTCTAGTCTTTTGGCCGAAAAATGCAAAAAATGAGAAACGATGATGGCGGGGTGGTTACTATGGTTCATTAGGTCGTATTTGACGGCCCGGAAAAATTTTAGGCGATCGGGGTCCGGGGGTCCCGGAACCACTTGGAAGGGTGGGAAATAGCACTCAAAAATATTATAAGCGGGCGGAATTCTAGTTTTTTGGTCGAAAAACGCAACAAATGAGGAATGATCAAGGCTGGGCGGTGACTATGGTTCCTTAGGTCGTATTTGATAGTCCGGAAAAATTTTAGGCGATAGGGGTCCGGAGTTCCCGGGTTCACTTCGAAGGCGTGGGCTATAGGACACGAAAATATGGGAATCGCGCGGAATTCTAGTTTTTTGGCCGAAAAACAGAAAAAACTAGGAATGATCATGGCTGGGCGGTGACTAGGGTTCCTTAGGTCTTATTTCATAGTCCGTAAAAATTTTAGGCGATAAGGGTCCGGAGACCCAGGACCACTCGGAAGGCGTGGGCTATAACACACAAAAATATGGGATAGCGCAGAATTCTAGTTGTTTGGCCGTAAAACGCAAAAAATGAGGAACGATCATGGCGGGGCGGATACTATGGTTCCTTAGGTCGTATTTGATAGTCCGGGAAAATTTTAGGCGATAGGGGTCCGGAGGTCCCGGGACCACTCGGAAGGTGTGGGCTATAACACACAAAAATATGGGAAACGCGCGGAATTCTAGTTGTTTGGCCGAAAAACGCAAAAAATGAGGAACGATCATGGCGGGGCGGATACTATGGTTCCTTAAGTCGTATTTGATAGTCCGGAAAAATATTAGGCGATAGGGGTCAGGAGGTCCCGGGACCACTCGGAAGGCGTGGGCTATAACGCACAAAAAGATGGGAATCGCGCGGAATTCTTTTTTTTTGGCCGAAAAACGCAAAAAATGAGGAACGATCATGGCGGGTTTGTTACTATGGTTCCTTAGGTCGTATTTGATGGCCCGAAAAATTTTCAGGCGATCGGGGTTCGGGGCTCCCGGGACCACTCGAAAGGCGTAAGCTATAGCACACTAAAATATGCAAATCGCGCGGAGTTCAAATTTTTGGCCGAAAAATGCAAAGCATTTGGAACGATCATGGTGGGGCGGTGACTATGGTTCCTTAGGTCGTATTTGATAGTCCGAAAATATTTTAGGCGATCGGGGTCCGCGGCTCCCCGGACCACTTGGAAGGCGTGGGTATTGCACACGAAAATATGGGAATCGGGAGTAATTCTAGTTTTTTGGCCGAAAAATGCAAAAAATGAGAAACGATGATGGCGGGGTGGTTACTATGGTTCCTTAGGTCGTATTTGACGGCCCGGAAAAATTTTAGTAGATCGGGGTCCGGGGGTCCCGGAACCACTTGGAAGAGTGGGCAATAGCACTCAAAAATATAGTAATCGGGCGGAATTCTAGTTTTTTGGTCGACAAACGCAACAAATGAGGAACGAGCATGGTGGGGCGGTGACTATGGTTCCTTAGGTCGTATTTGATAGTCCGGAAAAATTTTAGGCGATAGGGGTCCGGAATTCCTGGGTTCACTTCGAAGGCGTGGGCTATAGGACACGAAAATATGGGAATCGCGCGGAATTCTAGTTTTTTGGCCGAAAAACAAAAAAAAATAGGAACTATCATGGCTGGGCGGTGACTATGGTTCCTTAGGTCTTATTTGATAGTCCGGAAAAATTTTAGGCGATAGGGGTCCGGAGGCCCGGGACCACTCGGAAGGTGTGGGCTATAACACACAAAAATATGGGATAGCGCGGAATTCTAGTTGTTTGGCCGAAAAACTCAAAAAATGAGGAACGATCATGGCGGGGCGGATACTATGGTTCCTTAGGTCGTATTTGATACTCCGGAAAAATATTAGGCGATAGGGGTCCGGAGGTCCCGGAACCACTTGGAAGGGTGGGCAATAGCACACAAAAATATTGTAATCGCGCGGAATTCTAGTTTTTTGGTCGAAAAACGCAAAAAATGAGGAATGATCATGGCTGGGAGGTGGCTATGGTTCCTTAGGTCGTATTTGATAGTCCGGAAAAATTTTAGGCGATAGGGGTCCGGAGTTCCCGGGTTCACTTCGAAGGCGTGGGCTATAGGACACGAAAATATGGGAATCGCGCGAAATTCTAGTTTTTTGGCCGAAAAACAGAAAAAACTAGGAACGATCATGGCTGGGCGGTGACTATGGTTCCTTAGGTCTTATTTGATAGTCCGGAAAAATTTTAGGCGATAGGGGTCCGGAGACCTGGGACCACTCGGAAGGCGTGGGCTATAACACACAAAAATATGGGATAGCGCGAAATTCTAGTTGTTTGGCCGGAAAACGCAAAAAATGAGGAACGATCATGGCGGGGCAGATACTATGGTTCCTTAGGTCGTATTTGATAGTCCGGAAAAATATTAGGCGATAGGGGTCCGGAGGTCCCGGAACCACTTGGAAGGGTGGGCAATAGCACACAAAAATATTGTAATCGGGCGGAATTCTAGTTGTTTGGCCGATAAACGCAAAAAATGAGGAACGATCATGGAGGGGCGGATACTATGGTTCCTTAGGTCATATTTGATAGTCCGGAAAATTTTTAGGCGATAGGGGTCTGGAGTTCCCGGGACCACTCGGAAGGCGTGGGCTATAGGACACGAAAATATGGGAATCACGCAAAATTCTAGTTTTTTGGCCGAAAAACAGAAAAAACTAGGAACGATCATGGCTGGGCGGTGACTATGGTTCCTTAGGTCTTATTTGATAGTCCGGAAAAATTTTAGGCGATAGGGGTCCGGAGACCCGGGACCACTCGGAAGGCGTGGGCTATAACACACAAAAATATGGGATAGCGCAGAATTCTAGTTGTTTGGCCGAAAAACGCAAAAAATGAGGAACGATCATGGCGGGGCGGATACTATGGTTCCTTAGGTCGTATTTGATAGTCCGGGAAAATTTTAGGCGACAGGGGTCCGGAGGTCCCGGGACCACTCGGAAGGTGTGGGCTATAACACACAAAAATATGGGAAACGCGCGGAATTCTAGTTGTTTGGCCGAAAAACGCAAAAAATGAAGGAACGATCATGGCGGGGCGGATACTATGGTTCCTTAAGTCGTATTTGATAGTCCGGAAAAATATTAGGCGATAGGGGTCAGGAGGTCCCGGGACCACTCGGAAGGCGTGGGCTATAACACACAAAAATATGGGAATCGCGCGGAATTCTTTTTTTTTTGGCCGAAAAACGAAAAAAATGAGGAACGATCATGGCGGGGTGGTTACTATGGTTCCTTAGGTCGTATTTGATGGCCCGGAAAATTTTTAGGCGACCGGGGTTCGGGGCTCCCGGGACCACTCGAAAGGCGTAAGCTATAGCACACTAAAATATGCAAATTGCGCGGAGTTCTAATTTTTGGCCGAAAAATGCAAAGCATTTGGAACGATCATGGTGGGGCGGTGACTATGGTTCCTTAGGTCGTATTTGATAGTCCGGAAATATTTTAGGCGATCGGGGTCCGCGGCTCCCCGGACCACTTGGAAGGCGTGGGTATTGCACACGAAAATATGGGAATCGGGAGTAATTCTAGTTTTTTAGCCGAAAAATGCAAAAAATGAGAAACGATGATGGCGGGGTGGTTACTATGGTTCCTTAGGTCATATTTGACGGCCCGGAAAATATTTAGGAGATCGGGGTCCGGGGGTCCCGGAACCACTTGGAAGAGTGGGCAATAGCACTCAAAAATATAGTAATCGGGCGGAATTCTAGTTTTTTGGTCGACAAACGCAACAAATGAGGAATGATCATGGTGGGGCGGTGACTATGGTTCCTTAGGTCGTATTTGATAGTCCGGAAAAATTTTAGGCGATAGGGGTCCGGAATTCCCGGGTTCACTTCGAAGGCGTGGGCTATAGGACACGAAAATATGGGAATCGCGCGGAATTCTAGTTTTTTGGCCGAAAAACAAAAAAAACTAGGAACTATCATGGCTGGGCGGTGACTATGGTTCCTTAGGTCTTATTTGATAGTCCGGAAAAATTTTAGGCGATAGGGGTCCGGAGACCCGGGACCACTCGGAAGGTGTGGGCTATAACACACAAAAATATGGGATAGCGCGGAATTCTAGTTGTTTGGCCGGAAAACGCAAAAAATGAGGAACGATCATGGCGGGGCGGATACTATGGTTCCTTAGGTCGTATTTGATAGTCCGGAAAAATATTAGGCGATAGGGGTCCGGAGGTCCCGGAACCACTTGGAAGGGTGGGCAATAGCACACAAAAATATTGTAATCGCGCGGAATTCTAGTTTTTTGGTCGAAAAACGCAAAAAATGAGGAATGATCATGGCTGGGAGGTGACTATGGTTCCTTAGGTCATATTTGATAGTCCGGAAAACTTTTAGGCGATAGGGGTCCGGAGTTCCCGGGTTCACTTCGAAGGCGTGGGCTATAGGACACGAAAATATGGGAATCGCGCGAAATTCTAGTTTTTTGGCCGAAAAACAAAAAAAAACTAGGAACGATCATGGCTGGACGGTGACTATGGTTCCTTAGGTCTTATTTGATAGTCCGAAAAAATTTTAGGCGATAGGGGTCCGGAGACCCGGGACCACTCGGAAGGCGTGGGCTATAACACACAAAAATATGGGAATCGCGCGGAATTCTAGTTGTTTGGCCGAAAAACGCAAAAAATGAGGAACGATCATGGCGGGGCGGATACTATGGTTCCTTAGGTCATATTTGATAGTCCGGAAAAATTTTAGGCGATAGGGGTCCGGAGGTCCTGGGACCACTCAGAAGGTGTGGGCTATAACACACAAAAATATGGGAGTCGGGCGGAATTCTAGTTGTTTGGCCGAAAAACGCAAAAAATGAGGAACGATCATGGCGGGGTGGATACTATGGTTCCTTAGGTCGTATTTGATAGTCCGGAAAAATATTAGGCGATAGGGGTCAGGAGGTCCCGGGACCACTCGAAAGGCGTGGGCTATAACACACAAAAATATGGGAATCGCGCGAAATTCTAGTTGTTTGGCCGAAAAATGGAAAAAATGAGGAACGATCATGGCGGGGTGGTTACTATGGTTCCTTAGGTCGTATTTGATGGCCCGGAAAATTTTTAGGTGATCGGGGTTCGGGGCTCCCGGGACCACTCGGAAGGCGTAAGCTATAGCACACTAAAATATGCAAATCGCGCGGAGTTCTAATTTTTGGCCGAAATATGCAAAGCATTTGGAACAATCATGGTGGGGCGGTGTCTATGGTTCCTTAGGTCGTATTTGATAGTCCGGAAAAATTTTAGGCGATCGGGGTCCGCGGCTCCCCGGACCACTTGGAAGACGTGGGTATAGCACACGAAAATATGGGAATCGGGCGTAATTCTAGTTTTTTGGCCGAAAAATGCAAAAAATGAGAAACGATGATGGCGGGGTGGTTACTATGGTTCCTTAGGTCGTATTTGACGGCCCGGAAAAATTTTAGGTGATCGGGGTCCGGGGGTCCCGAAACCACTTGGAAGGGTGGGCAATAACACTCAAAAATATTGTAATCGGGCGGAATTCTAGTTTTTTGGTCGAAAAACGCAACAAATGAGGAATGATCATGGCTGGGCGGTGACTATGGTTCCTTAGGTCGTATTTGATAGTCCGGAAAAATTTTAGGCGATAGGGGTCCGGAGTTCCCGGGTTCACTTCGAAGGCGTGGGCTATAGGACACGAAAATATGGGAATCGCGCGAAATTCTAGTTTTTTGGCCGAAAAACAGAAAAAACTAGGAACGACCATGGCTGGGCGGAGACTATGGTTCCTTAGGTATTATTAGATAGTCCGGAAAAATTTTAGGCGATAGGGGTCCGGAGACCCGGGACCACTCGGAAGGCGTGGGCTATAACACACAAAAATATGGGATAGCGCGAAATTCTAGTTGTTTGGCCGGAAAATGCAAAAAATGAGGAACGATCATGGCGGGGCGGATACTATGGTTCCTTAGGTCGTATTTCATAGTCCGGAAAAATATTAGGCGATAGGGGTCCGGAGGTCCCGGAACCACTTGGAAGGGTGGGCAATAGCACACAAAAATATTGTAATCGGGCGGAATTCTAGTTGTTTGGCCGAAAAACGCAAAAAATGAGGAACGATCATGGAGGGGCGGATACTATGGTTCCTTAGGTCATATTTGATAGTCCGGAAAATTTTTAGGCGATAGGGGTCCGGAGTTCCCGGGACCACTCGGAAGGCGTGGGCTAGGACACGAAAATATGGGAATCGCGCAAAATTCTAGTTTTTTGGCCGAAAAACAGAAAAAACTAGGAACGATCATGGCTGGGCGGTGACTATGGTTCCTTAGGTCTTATTTGATAGTCCGGAAAAATTTTAGGCGATAGGGGTCCGGAGACCCGGGACCACTCAGAAGGCGTGAGCTATAACACACAAAAATATGGGATAGCGCAGAATTCTAGTTGTTTGGCCGAAAAACGCAAAAAATGAGGAACGATCATGTCGGGGCGGATACTATGGTTCCTTAGGTCGTATTTGATAGTCCGGGAAAATTTTAGGCGATAGGGGTCCGGAGGTCCCGGGACCACTCGGAAGGTGTGGGCTATAACACACAAAAGTATGGAAAACGCGCGAAATTCTAGTTGTTTGGCCGAAAAACGCAAAAAATGAGGAACGATCATGGCGGGGCAGATACTATGGTTCCTTAAGTCGTATTTGATAGTCCGGAAAAATATTAGGCGATAGGGGTCAGGAGGTCCCGGGACCACTCGGAAGGCGTGGGCTATAACACACAAAAATATGGGAATCGTGCGGAATTCTTTTTTTTTGGCCGAAAAACGCAAAAAATGAGGAACGATCATGGCGGGGTGGTTACTATGGTTCCTTAGGTCGTATTTGATGGCCCGGAAAATTTTTAGGCGATCGGGGTTCGGGGCTCCCGGGACCACTCGAAAGGCGTAAGCTATAGCACACTAAAATATGCACATCGCGCGGAGTTCTAATTTTTGGCCGAAAAATGCAAAGCATTTGGAACGATCATGGTGGGGCGGTGACTATGGTTCCTTAGGTTGTATTTGATAGTCCGGAAATATTTTAGGCGATCGGGGTCCGCGGCTCCCCGGACCACTTGGAAGGCGTGGGTATTGCACACGAAAATATGGGATTCGGGAGTAATTCTAGTTTTTTGGCCGAAAAATGCAAAAAATGAGAAACGATGATGGCGGGGTGGTTACTATGGTTCCTTAGGTCGTATTTGATAGTCCGGAAAAATTTTAGGAGATCGGGGTCCGGGGGTCCCGGAACCACTTGGAAGAGTGGGCAATAGCACTCAAAAATATAGTAATCGGGCGGAATTCTAGTTTTTTGGTCGACAAACGCAACAAATGAGGAACGATCATGGTGGGGCGGTGACTATAGTTCCTTAGGTCGTATTTGATAGTCCGGAAAAATTTTAGGCGATAGGGGTCCGGAATTCCCGGGTTCACTTCGAAGGCGTGGGCTATAGGTCACGAAAATATGGGAATCGCGCGGAATTCTAGTTTTTTGGCCGAAAAATAGAAAATACTAGGAACTATCATGGCTGGGCGGTGACTATGGTTCCTTAGGTCTTATTTGATAGTCCGGAAAAATTTTAGGCGATAGGGGTCCGGAGACCCGGGACCACTCGGAAGGTGTGGGCTATAACACACAAAAATATGGGATAGCGCGGAATTCTAGTTGATTGGCCGGAAAACGCAAAAAATGAGGAACGATCATGGCGGGGCGGATACTATGGTTCCTTAGGTCGTATTTGATAGTCCGGAAAAATATTAGGCGATAGGGGTCCGGAGGTCCCGGAACCACTTGGAAGGGTGGGCAATAGCACACAAAAATTCGGGGCTCCCGGGACCACTCGGAAGGCGTAAGCTATAGCACACTAAAATATGCAAATCGCGCGGAGTTCTAATTTTTTGGCCGAAAAATGCAAAGCATTTGGAACGATCATGGTGGGGCGGTGACTATGGTTCCTTAGGTCGTATTTGATAGTCCGGAAAATTTTTAGGCGATCGGGGTCCACGGTTCCCCGGACCACTTGGAAGGCCTGGGTATTGCACACGAAAATATGGGAATCGGGAGTAATTCTAGTTTTTTGGCCGAAAAATGAAAAAAATGAGAAACGATGATGGCGTGGTGGTTACTATGGTTCCTTAGGTCGTATTTGACGGCCCGGAAAAATTTTAGGCGATCGGGGTCCGGGGGTCCCGAAACCACTTGGAAGGGTGGGCAATAGCACACAAAAATATTGTAATCGGGCGGAATTCTAGTTTTTTGGTCGAAAAACGCAACAAATGAGGAATGATCATGGCTGGGCGGTGACTATGGTTCCTTAGGTCGTATTTGATAGTCCGGAAAAATTTTAGGCGATAGGGGTCCGGAGTTCCCGGGTTCACTTGGAAGGTGTGGGCTATAGGACACGAAAATATGGGAATCGCGCGGAATTCTAGTTTTTTGGCCGAAAAACAGAAAAAACTAGGAACGATCATGGCTGGGCGGTGACTATAGTTCCTTAGGTCATATTTGATAGTCCGGAAAAATTTTAGGCGATAGGGGTCTGGAGACCCGGGACCACTCGGAAGGCGTGGGCTATAACACACAAAAATATGGGATAGCGCGGAATTCTAGTTGTTTGGCTGATAAACGCAAAAAATGAGGAACCATCATGGCGGGGCGGATACTATGGTTTGTTAGGTCGTATTTGATAGTCCGGAAAAATATTAGGCGATAGGGGTCCGGAGGTCCCGGGACCACTCGGAAGGTGTGGGCTATAACACACAAAAATATGGGAATCGCGCGGAATTCTAGTTGTTTGGCCGAAAAACGCAAACAATGAGGAACGATCATGGCGGGGCGGATACTATGGTTCCTTAGGTCATATTTGATAGTCCGGAAAAATATTAGGCGATAGGGGTCAGGAGGTCCCGGGACCACTCGGAAGGCGTGGGCTATAATAAACAAAAATATGGGAATCGCGCGGAATTCTAGTTGTTTGGCCGAAAAACGCAAAAAATGAGGAACGATCATGGCGGGGTGGTTACTATGGTTCCTTAGGTCGTATTTGATGGCCCGGAAAATTTTTAGGCGATCGGGGTTCGGGGTTCCCGGGACCCCTTGGAAGGCATGGGCTAAAGCACACGAAAATATGAAAATCGCGCGGAATTCCAGTTTTTTGGCTGAAAAACGCAAAAGACTAGGAACGATCATGGCGGGGCGGTGAATATGGTTCTTTAGGTCGTATTTGATAGTCCGAAAAATTTTTAGGCGCTCCGGCTCCGGGGGGCCCGACCCACTCGGAAGGCGTGGGCGATAGCACACAAAAATATGGGAATCGGGCGGAATTCTAGTTTTTTGGCCAAAAAATGCAAAACCTGAGGAACGATCATGGCGAGGCGGTGACTATGGTTCATTAGGTCCTAATTGATGGCCCGAAAATGTTTTAGGTGATCCGTGTCCGGCGGCCCGGCCCGGGACCACTCGAAGGCGTGGGCGCACACAAAAATATGGGAATCACGCGAAATTCTAGTTGTTTGGCCGAAAAACGCAAAAAATGAGGAACGATCATGGCGGGGCGGTGACTATGGTTCCTTAGGTCGTATTTGATGGCCCGGAAAAGTTTTAGGCGATAGGGGTTCAGGAGGTCCCGGCCCACTCGGAAGGCGTGGGCGCACACAAAAATATGGGAATCGCGCGAAATTCTAGTTGTTTGGCCGAAAAACGCAAAAAATGAGGAACGATCATGGCGGGGTGGTTACTATGGTTCCTTAGGTCGTATTTGATGGCCCGGAAAATTTTTAGGCGATCGGGGTTCGGGGCTCCCGGGACCACTCGGAAGGCGTAAGCTATAGCACACTAAAATATGCAAATCGCGCGGAGTTCTAATTGTTTTGCCGAAAAATGCAAAGCATTTGGAACGATCATGGTGGGGCGGTGACTATGGTTCCTTAGGTCGTATTTGATAGTCCGGAAAATTTTTAGGCGATTGGGGTCCACGGTTCCCCGGACCACTTGGAAGGCCTGGGTATTGCACACGAAATTATGGGAATCGGGAGTAATTCCAGTTCTTTGGCCGAAAAATGCAAAAACTGAGAAACGATGATAGCGGGGTGGTTACTATGGTTCCTTAGGTCGTATTTGATGGCCCCGAAAAATTTTAGGAGATCAGGGTCCGGGGGTCCCGGAACCACTTGGATGGGTGGGCAATAGCACTCAAAAATATAGTAATCGGGCAGAATTCTAGTTTTTTGGTCGAAAAACACAACAAATGAGGAATGATCATGGCTGGGCGGTGACTATGGTTCCTTAGGTCGTATTTGATAGTCCGAAAAAAATTTAGGCGATAGGGGTCCAGAGTTCCCGGGTTCACTTGGAAGGCGTGGGCTATAGGACACGAAAATATGGGAATCGCGCGGAATGCTAGTTGTTTGGCCGAAAAACGCAAAAAATGAGGAACGATCATGGCGGGGCGGATACTATGGTTCCTTTGGTCGTATTTGATAGTCCGAAAAAATATTAGGCGATAGGGGTCAGGAGGTCCCGGGACCACTCGAAAGGCGTGGGCTATAACACACAAAAATATGGGAATCGCGCGGAATTCTAGTTGTTTGGCCGAAAAACGCAAAAAATGAGGAACGATCATGGCGGGGTGGTTACTATGGTTCCTTAGGTCGTATTTGATGGCCCGGAAAATTTTTAGGCGATCGGGGTTCCTGGGACCCCTTGGAAGGCGTGGGCTAAAGCACACGAAAATATGGAAATCGCGCGGAATTCTAGATATTTGGCTGAAAAACGTAAAAGACTAGGAACGATCATGGCGGGGCGGTGACTATGGTTCCTTAGGTCGTATTTGACGGCCCGGAAAATTTTAGGCGATCCGGCTCCGAGGGGCCCGACCCACTCGGAAGGCGTGGGCGATAGCACACAAAAATATGGGAATCGGGCGGAATTCTAGTTTTTTGGCCAAAAAATGCAAAAAATGAGGAACGATCATGGCGAGGCGGTGACTATGGTTCCTTAGGTCCTAATTGATGGCCCGAAAACTTTTTAGGCGATCCGACCGCGGCTCCCCGGCCCACTCGGAAGGCGTGGGCAATAGCACACAAAAATACGGTAATCGATAGGAATTCTAGTTTTTTGGCCGAAAAATGCAATTAATGAGAAACGGTGATGCCGGGGCGGTTACTATGGTTCCTTAGGTAGTATTTGATATCCCGCAAAAATTTTAGGCGATCGGGGTCCGGGGGTCCCGGAACCACTTGGAAGGGTGGGCAATAGCACACAAAAATATTGTAATCGGGCGGAATTCTAGTTTTTTGGCCGAAAAACGCAACAAATGAGGAGTGATCATGGTTGGGTGGTGACTATGGTTCCTTAGGTCGTATTTGATAGTCGGGAAAAATTTTAGGCGATAGGGGTCCGGAGTTCCCGGGTTCACTTCGAAGGCGTGGGCTATAGGACACGAAAATATGGGAATCGCGCAGAATTCTAGTTTTTTGGCCGAAAAACGGAAAAAACTAGTAACGATCATGGCTGGGGAGTGACTATGGTTCCTTAGGTCTTATTGGATAGTCCGGAAAACTTTTAGGCGATAGGGGTCCGGAGACCCGGGACTACTCGGAAGGCGTGGGCTATAACACAAAAAAATATGGGATAGCGTGGAATTCTAGTTGTTTGGCCGAAAAACGCAACAAATGAGGGACCATTATGGCGGGGCGGATACTATGTTTCCTTAGGTCGTATTTGATAGTCCGGAAAAATTTTAGGCGATAGGGGTCCGGAGGTCCCGGGACCACTCGGAAGGTGTGGGCTATAACACACAAAAATATGGTAATCTCGCGGAATTCTAGTTATTTGGCCGAAAAACGCAAAAAATGAGGAACGATCATGGCGGGGCGGATACTATGTTTCCTTAGGTCATATTTGATAGTCCGGAAAAATTTTAGGCGATAGGGGTCCGGAGGTCCCGGGACCACTCGGAAGGTGTGGGCTATAACACAAAACAATATGGGAATCGCGCGGAATTCTAGTTGTTTGGCCGAAAAACGCAAAAAATGATAACGATCATGGCGGGGCGGATACTATGGTTCCTTAGGTCGTATTTGATAGTCTGGAAAAATATTAGGGGATAGGGGTCAGGAGGTCCCGGGACCACTCGGAAGGCGTGGGCTATAACACACAAAAATATGGGAATCGCGCGGAATTCTAGTTGTTTGGCCGAAAAACGCAAAAAATGAGGAACGATCATGGCGGGGTGGTTAATATGGTTCCTTAGGTCGTATTTGATGGCCCGGAAAATTTTTAGGTGATCGGGGTTCGGGGTTCTCGGGACCCCTTGGAAGGCGTGGGCTAAAGCACACGAAAATATGGAAATCGCGCGGAATTCTAGTTTTTTGGCTGAAAAATGCAAAAGACTAGGAACGATCATGGCGGGGCGGTGACTATGGTTCCTTAGGTCGTATTTGATAGTCCGGAAATTTTTTAGGTGATCCGGCTCCGGGGGGCCCGACCCACTCGGAAGGCGTGGGCGATAGCACACAAAAATATGGGAATCGGGCGGAATTCTTGTTTTATGGCCAAAAAATGCAAAACATGAGGAACGATCATGGCGAGGCAGTGACTATGGTTCCTTAGGTCCTAATTGATGGCCCGAAAATATTTTAGGCAATCCGAGTCCGGCGGCCCGGCCCACTCGGAAGGCGTGGGCAATAGCACAAAAAAATATGGTAATCGAGCGGAATTCTAGTTTTTTGGCCGAAAAATGCAATAAATGAGGAACGATCATGGCGGGGCGGTGACTATGGTTCCTTAGGTCGTATTTGATAGTCCGGAAAAATATTAGGGGATAGGGGTCAGGAGGTCCCGGGACCACTCGGAAGGCGTGGGCTATAAAACACAAAAATATGGGAATCGCGCGGAATTCTAGTTGTTTGGCCGAAAAATGCAAAAGATGAGGAACGATCATGGCGGGGTGGTTAATATGGTTCCTTAGGTCGTATTTGATGGCCCGAAAAATTTTTAGGTGATCGGGGTTCGGGGTTCTCGGGACCCCTTGGAAGGCGTGGGCTAAAGCACACGAAAATATGGAAATCGCGCGGAATTCTAGTTTTTTGGCTGAAAAATGCAAAAGACTAGGAACGATCATGGTGGGGCGGTGACTATGGTTCCTTAGGTCGTATTTGATAGTCCGGAAATTTTTTAGGTGATCCGGCTCCGGGGGGCCCGACCCACTCGGAAGGCGTGGGCGATAGCACTCAAAAATATGGGAATCGGGCGGAATTCTAGTTTTTTGGCCAAAAAATGCAAAAAATGAGGAACGATCATGGCGAGGCGGTGACTATGGTTCCTTAGGTCCTAATTGATGGGCCGAAAAAATTTTAGGCGATCCGAGTCCGGCGGCCCGGCCCACTCGCAAGGCGTGGGCAATAGCATAAAAAATATGGTAATCGAGCGGAATTCTAGTTTTTTGGCCGAAAAACGCAATAAATGGGGAACGATCATGGCGGGGCGGTGACTATGGTTCCTTAGGTCGTATTTTATGGACCGGAAAATTTTAGGCGATCGGGGTCCACGGCTCCCGGGACCACTCGGAAGGCGTAAGCTATAGCACACTAAAATATGCAAATCGCGCGGAGTTCTAGTTTTTTGGCCGAAAAATGCAAAGCATTTGGAACGATCATGGTGGGGCGGTGACTATGGTACCTTAGGTCGTATTTGATAGTCTGGAAAAATTTTAGGCGATCGGGGTCCGCGGCTCCCCGGACCACTTGGAAGGCGTGGGTATAGCACACGAAAATATGGGAATCGGGCGTAATTCTAGTTTTTTGGCCGAAAAATGCAAAAAATGAGAAACGGTGATGGCGGGGCGGTTACTATGGTTCCTTAGGTCGTATTTGACAGCCCGCAAAAATTTTACGCGATCGGGGTCCGGGGGTCCCGGAACCACTAGGAAGGGTGGGCAATAGCACACAAAAATATTGTAATCGGGCGGAAATCTAGTTTTTTGGCCGAAAAACGCAACAAATGAGGAATGATCATGGTTGGGTGGTGACTATGGTTCCTTAGGTCGTATTTGATAGTCGGGAAAAATTTAAGCGATAGGGGTCCGGAGTTCCCGGGTTCACTTCGAAGGCGTGGGCTATAGGACACGAAAATATGGGAATCGCGCAGAATTCTAGTTTTTTGGCCGAAAAACGGAAAAAACTAGGAACGATCATGGCTGGGCGGTGACTATGGTTCCTTAGGTCTTATTTGATAGTCCAGAAAACTTTTAGGCAATAGGGGTCCGGAGACCCGGGACCACTCGGAAGGCGTGGGCTATAACACAAAAAAATATGGGATAGCGCGGAATTCTAGTTGTTTGGCCGAAAAACGCAACAAATGAGGAACGATCATGGCGGGGCGGATACTATGTTTCCTTAGGTCGTATTTGATAGTCCGGAAAAATTTTAGGCGATAGGGGTCCGGAGGTCCCGGGACCACTCGAAAGGTGTGGGCTATAACACACAAAAATATGGTACTCGCGCGGAATTCTAGTTGTTTGGCCGAAAAATGCAAAAAATGAGGAACGATCATGGCGGGGCGGGTACTATGTTTCCTTAGGTAGTATTTGATAGTCCAAAAAAATTTTAGGCGATAGGGGTCCGGAGGTCCCGGGACCACTCGGAAGGTGTGGGCTATAACACAAAAAAATATGGGAATCGCACGGAATTATAGTTGTTTGGCCGAAAAACGCAAAAAATGAGGAACGATCATGGCGGGGCGGATACTATGGTTCCTTAGGTCGTATTTGATAGTCTGGAAAAATATTAGGGGATAGGGGTCAGGAGGTCCCGGGACCACTCGGAAGGCGTGGGCTATAACACACAAAAATATGGGAATCACGCGGAATTCTAGTTGTTTGGCCGAAAAACGCAAAAAATGAGGAACGATCATGGCGGGGTGGTTAATATGGTTCCTTAGGTCGTATTTGATACTCCGGAAAATTTTTAGGCGATCCGGCTCCGGGTGGCCCGACCCACTCGGAAGGCGTGGGCGATAGCACACAAAAATATGGGAATCGGGCGGAATTCTAGTTTTTTGGCCAAAAAATGCAAAAAATGAGGAACGATCATGGCGAGGCAGTGACTATGGTTCCTTAGGTCCTAATTGATGGCCCAAAAAATATTTAGGCGATCCGAGTCCGGCGGCCCGGCCCACTCGGAAGGCGTGGGCAATAGCACAAAAACATATGGTAATCGAGCGGAATTCTAGTTTTTTGGCCGAAAAATGGAATAAATGAGGAACGATCATGGCGGGGCGGTGACTATGGTTCCTTAGGTTGTATTTGATAGTCCGGAAAATTTTTAGGCGATCCGGCTCCGGGGGGCCCGACCCACTCGGAAGGCGTGGGCGATAGCACACAAAAATATGGGAATCGGGCGGAATTCTAGTTTTTTGGCCAAAAAATGCAAAAAATGAGGAACGATCATGGCGAGGTGGTGACTATGGTTCCTTAGGTCCTAATTGATGGCCCAAAAAATATTTAGGCGATCCGAGTCCGGCGGCCCGGCCCACTCGGAAGGCGTGGGCAATAGCACAAAAACATATGGTAATCGAGCGGAATTCTAGTTTTTTGGCCGAAAAATGCAATAAATGAGGAACGATCATGGCGGGGCGGTGACTATGGTTCCTTAGGTCGTATTTGATAGTCCGGAAAATTTTTAGGCGATCCGGCTCCGGGGGCCCGACCCACTCGGAAGGCGTGGGCGATAGCACACAAAAATATGGGAATCGGGCGGAATTCTAGTTTTTTGGCCAAAAAATGCGAAAAATGAGGAACGATTATGGCGAGGCGGTGACTATGGTTCCTTAGGTCCTAATTGATGGCCCGAAAAAATTTTAGGCGATCCGAGTCCGGCGGCCCGGCCCACTCGCAAGGCGTGGGCAATAGCATAAAAAATATGGTAATCGAGCGGAATTCTAGTTTTTTGGCTGAAAAACGCAATAAATGGGGAAAGATCATGGCGGGGCGGTGACTATGGTTCCTTAGGTCATATTTGATGGACCGGAAAATTTTAGGCGATCGGGGTCCACGGCTCCCGGGACCACTCGGAAGGCGTAAGCTATAGCACACTAAAATATGCAAATCGCGCGGAGTTCTAGTTTTTTGGCCGAAAAATGCAAAGCATTTGGAACGATCATGGTGGGGCGGTGACTATGGTACCTTAGGTCGTATTTGATAGTCCGGAAAAATTTTAGGCGATCGGGGTCCGCGGCTCCCCGGACCACTTGGAAGGCGTGGGTATAGCACACAAAAATATGGGAATCGGGCGTAATTCTAGTTTTTTGGCCGAAAAATGCAAAAAATGAGAAACGATGATGGCGGGGCGGTTACTATGGTTCCTTAGGTCGTATTTGACCGCCCGGAAAAATTTTAGGCGATCGGGGTCCGGGGGTCCCGGAACCACTTGGAAGGGTGGGCAATTGCACACAAAAATATTGTAATCGGGCGGAATTCTAGTTTTTTGGCCGAAAAATGCAACAAATGAGGAATGATCATGGCTGGGCGGTGACTATGGTTCCTTAGGTCCTAATTGATGGCCCGAAAAATTTTTAGGCGATCCGAGTCCGGCGGCCCGGCCCACTCGGAAGGCGTGGGCAATAGCATAAAAAAATATGGTAATCGAGCGGAATTCTAGTTTTTTGGCCGAAAAATGCAATAAATGAGGAACGATCATGGCGGGGCGGTGACTATGGTTCCTTAGGTCGTATTTGATGGACCGAAAAATTTTAGGCGATCGGGATCCTCGGCTCCCGGGACCACTCGGAAGGCGTAAGCTATAGCACACTAAAATATGCAAATCGCGCGGAGTTCTAGTTTTTTGGCCGAAAAATGCAAAGCATTTGGAACGATCATGGTGGGGCGGTGACTATTGTACCTTAGGTAGTATTTGATAGTCCGGAAAAATTTTAGGCGATCGGGGTCCGCGGCTCCCCGGACCACTTGGAAGGCGTGGGTATAGCACACGAAAATATGGGAATCGGGCGTAATTCTAGTTTTTTGGCCGAAAAATACAAAAAATGAGAAACGGTGATGGCGGGGCGGTTACTATGGTTCCTTAGGTCGTATTTGACAGCCCGCAAAAATTTTAGGCGATCGGGGTCCGGGGGTCCCGGAACCACTTGGAAGGGTGGGCAATAGCACAAAAAAATATTGTAATAGGGCGGAAATCTAGTTTTTTGGGCGAAAAATGCAACAAATGAGGAATGATCATGGTTGGGTGGTGACTATGGTTCCTTAGGTCGTATTTGATAGTCGGGAAAAATTTTAGGCGATAGGGGTCTGGAGTTCCCGGGTTCACTTCGAAGGCGTGGGCTATAGGACACGAAAATATGGGAATCGCGCAGAATTCTAGTTTTTTGGCCGAAAAATGGAAAAAACTAGGAACGATCATGGCTGGGCGGTGACTATGGTTCCTTAGGTCTTATTTGATAGTCCGAAAAACTTTTAGGCGATAGGGGTCCGGAGACCCGGGACCACTCGGAAGGCGTGGGCTATAACACAAAAAAATATGGGATAGCGCAAAATTCTAGTTGTTTGGCCGAAAAATGCAACAAATGAGGAACGATCATGGCGGGGCGGATACTATGTTTCCTTAGGTCGTATTTGATAGTCCGGAAAAATTTTAGGCGATAGGGGTCCGGAGGTCCCGGGACCACTCGAAAGGTGTGGGCTATAACACACAAAAATATGGTAATCGCGCGGAATTCTAGTTGTTTGGCCGAAAAACGCAAAAAATGAGGAACGATCATGGCGGGGCGGATACTATGTTTCCTTAGGTCGTATTTGATAGTCCGAAAAAATTTTAGGCGATAGGGGTCCGGAGGTCCCGGGACCACTCGGAAGGTGTGGGCTATAACACAAAAAAATATGGGAATCGCGCGAAATTCTAGTTGTTTGGCCGAAAAATGCAAAAAATGAGGAACGATCATGGCGGGGCGGATACTATGGTTCCTTTGGTCGTATTTGATAGTCTGGAAAAATATTAGGGGATAGGGGTCAGGAGGTCCCGGGACCACTCGGAAGGCGTGGGCTATAGCACACAAAAATATGGGAATCGCGCGGAATTCTAGTTGTTTGGCCGAAAAACGCAAAAAATGAGGAACGATCATGGCGGGGTGGTTAATATGGTTCTTTAGGTCATATTTGATACTCCGGAAAATTTTTAGGCGATCCGGCTCCGGGGGGCCCGACCCACTCGGAAGGCGTGGGCGATAGCACACAAAAATATGGGAATCGGGCGGAATTCTAGTTTTTTGGCCAAAAAATGCAAAAAATGAGGAACGATCATGGCGAGGCAGTGACTATGGTTCCTTAGGTCCTAATTGATGGCCCGAAAAATATTTAGGCGATCCGAGTCCGGCGGCCCGGCCCACTCGGAAGTCGTGGGCAATAGCACAAAAACATATGGTAATCGAGCGAATTCTAGTTTTTTGGCCGAAAAATGCAATAAATGAGGAACGATCATGGCGGGGCGGTGACTATGGTTCCTTAGGTCATATTTGATAGTCCGGAAAATTTTTAGGCGATCCGGCTCCGGGGGGCCCGACCCACTCGGAAGGCGTGGGCGATAGCACACAAAAATATGGGAATCGGGCGGAATTCTAGTTTTTTGGCCAAAAAATGCAAAAAATGAGGAACGATCATGGCGAGGTGGTGACTATGGTTCCTTAGGTCCTAATTGATGGCCCGAAAAAATTTTAGGCGATCCGAGTCCAGCGGCCCGACCCACTCGGAAGGCGTGGGCAATAGCATAAAACAATATGGTAATCGAGCGAAATTCTAGTTTTTTGGCCGAAAAACGCAATAAATGGGGAACGATCATGGCGGGGCGGTGACTATGGTTCCTTAGGTCGTATTTGATGGACCGGAAAATTTTAGGCGATCGGGGTCCACGGCTCCCGGGACCAATCGGAAGGCGTAAGCTATAGCACACTAAAATATGCAAATCGCGCGGAGTTCTAGTTTTTTGGCTGAATAATGCAAAGCATTTGGAACGATCATGGTGGGGCGGTGACTATGGTACCTTAGGAAGTATTTGATAGTCCGGAAATATTTTAGGCGATCGGGGTCCGCGGCTCCCCGGACCACTTGGAAGGCGTGGGTATAGCACACGAAAATATGGGAATCGGGCGTAATTCTAGTGTTTTGGCCGAAAAATGCAAAAATTGAGAAACGATGATGGCGGGGCGGGTACTATGGTTCCTTAGGTCGTATTTGATGGCCCGGAAAAATTTTAGGAGATCGGGGTCCGGGGGTCCCGGAACCACTTGGAAGGGTGGGCAATTGCACACAAAAATATTGTAATCGGGCGGAATTCTAGTTTTTTGGCCGAAAAATGCAACAAATGAGGAATGATCATGGCTGGGCGGTGACTATGGTTCCTTAGGTCGTATTTGATAGTCTGGAAAAATTTTAGGCGATAGGGGTCCGGAGTTCCCGAGTTCACTTGGAAGGCGTGGGCTATAGGAAACGAAAATATGGGAATCTTGCGGAATTCTAGTGTTTTGGCCGAAAAACGGAGAAAACTAGGAACGATCAAGGCTCGGCGGATACTATGGTTCCTTAGGTCGTATTGGATAGTCCGGAAAAATTTTAGGCGATAGGGGTCCGGAGTTCCCGGGTTCACTTCGATGGTGTGGGCTATAACATACAAAAATATGGGAATCGCGCGAAATTCTAGTTGTTTGGCCGAAAAATGCAAAACATAAGGAACGATCATGGCGAGGCGGATACTATGGTTCCTTAGGTCGTATTTGATTGCCCGGAAAAATTTTAGGCGATCGGGGTCCGCGGCTCTTGGGACAACTCGGAATGCGTGGGTATAGAACACGAAAATATGGGAATCGGGCAAAATTCTAGGTCTTTTTCAGTAACATGCAAAAAATGTGGAAACATCTTGGCAGGGCGGTGACTATGGTTCCTTTGGTCTTATTTGATAGTCCGGAAAAATATTAGGCGATAGGGGTCCGGAGGTCCAGTGACCACTCGGAAGGCGTGGGCTATAACACACAAAAATATGGGAATCGCGCGGATTTCTGGTTGTTTGGCCGAAAAACGCTAAAAATAAGGAACGATCATGGCGGGGCGGATACTATGGTTCCTTAGGTCATATTTGATAGTCCGGAAAAATTTTAGGCGATAGGGGTCTGAAGGTCCCGGGACCACTCGGAAGGTGTGGGCTATAACACACAAAAATATGGGAATCGGGCGAAATTCTAGGTCTTTTTCAGTAACATGCAAAAAATGTGGAAAGATCTTGGCAGGGCGGTGACTATGGTTCCTTTGGTCTTATTTGATAGTCCGGAAAAATATTAGGCGATAGGGGTCCGAAGGTCCCGGGACCACTCGGAAGGCGTGGGCTATAACACACAAAAATATGGGATAGCGCGGAATTCTAGTTGTTTGGCCGAAAAACGCAAAAAATGAGGAACGATCATGGCGGGGCGGATACTATGGTTCCTTAGGTCGTATTTGATTATCCGGAAAAATTTTAGGCGATAGGGGTCCGGAGGTCCCGGGACCACTCGGATGGTGTGGGCTATAATACACAAAAATATGGGAATTGCGCGGAATTCTAGTTGTTTGGCCGAAAAACGCAAAAAATGAGGAACGATCATGGCGGGGCGGATACTATGGTTCCTTAGGTCGTATTTGATAGTCCGGAAAAATTTTAGGTGATAGGGGTCCGGAGGTCCCGGGACCACTCGGAAGGCGTGGGCTATAACACACAAAAATATGGGAATCACGCGGAATTCTAGTTGTTTGGCCGAAAAAGGGAAAAAATAAGGAACGATCATGGCGGGGTAGATACTATATTTCCTTAGGTCGTATTTGATTGCCCAGAAAAATTTTAGGCGATCGGGGTCCGCGGCTCTTGGGACCACTCGGAATGCGTGGGTATAGCACACGAAAATATGGGAATTGGGCGAAATTCTAGGTCTTTTTCAGTAACATGCAAAAAATGTGGAAAGATCTTGGCAGTGCGGTGACTATGGTTCCTTTGGTCTTATTTGATAGTCCAGAAAAATATTAGGCGATAGGGGTCCGGAGGTCCCGGGACCACTCGGAAGGCGTGGGCTATAACACACAAAAATATGGGAATCGCACGGAATTCTAGTTGTTTGGCTGAAAAACGCAAAAAATGAGGAACGATCATGGCAGGGTGGTTACTATGGTTCCTTAGGTCGTATTTGATGGCCCGGAAAATTTTTAGGCGCTCGGGGTTCGGGGTTCCCGGGACCCCTTGGAAGGTATAGGCTAAAGCACACGAAAATATGGGAATCTGGCGGAATTCTAGTTTTTTGGCCAAAAAATGCAAAAAATAAGGAACGATCATTTCGAGACGGTGACTACGGTTCCTTAGGTCCTAATTGATGGCCCGAAAATTTTTTAGGCGATCCGAGTCCGGCGGCCTGGCCCACTCGGAAGGCGTGGGCAATAGCACACAAAAATATGGTAATCGAGCGGAATTCTAGTTTTTTGGCCGAAAAACGCAATAAATGAGGAACGATCATGGCTGGGCGGTGACTATGGTTCCTTAGGTCGTATTTGATGGCCCGGAAAATTTTAGGCGATCGGGGTCCACGGCTCCCGGGACCACTCGGAAGGCGTAAGCTATAGCACACTAAAATATGCAAATCGCGCGGAGTTCTAGTTTTTTGGCCGAAAAATGCAAAGCATTTGGAACGATCATGGTTGGGCGGTGACTATGGTACCTTAGGTTCGTATTTGATAGTCCGGAAAAATTTTAGGCGATCGGGGTCCGCGGCTCCCCGGACCACTTGGAAGGCGTGGGTATAGCACACGAAAATATGGGAATCGGGCGTAATTCTAGTTTTTTGGCCGAAAAATGCAAAAAATGAGAAACAATCATGGCTGGGCGGTGACTATGGTTCCTTAGGTCTTATTTGATAGTCCGGAAAAATTTTAGGCGATAGGGGTCCAGAGGTCCCGGGACCACTCGGAAGGCGTGGGCTATAGGACACGAAAATATGGGAATCGCACGGAATTCTAGTTGTTTGGCCGAAAAACGCAAAAAATGAGGAACGATCATGGCGGGGCGGATACTATGGTTCCTTAGGTCGTATTTGATAGTCCGGAAAAATTTTAGGCGATAGAGGTCCGGAGGTCCCGGGACGACTCGGAAGGCGTGGGCTATAACACACAAAAATATGGGAATCGCGCGGAATTCTATTTGTTTGGCCGAAAAACGCAAAAAATGAGGAACGATCATGGCGGGGCTGATACTATGGTTCCTTAGGTCGTATTTGATAGTCCAGAAAATTTTTAGGCGATAGGGGTCAGGAGCTCCCGGGACCACTCGGAAGGCGTGGGCTATAACACACAAAAATATGGGAATCGCGCGGAATTCTAGTTGTTTGGCCGAAAAACGCAAAAAATGAGGAACGATCATGGCAGGGTGGTTACTATGGTTCCTTAGATCGTATTTGATGGCCCGGAAAATTTTTAGGCGATCGGGGTTCGGGGTTTCCGGGCACCTTGGAAGGCGTGGGCTAAAGCACAAGAAAATATAGAAATCGCGCGGAATTCTAGTTTTTTGGCTGAATAACGCAAAAGACTAGGAACGATCATGGCGGGGCGGTGACTATGGTTCCTTAGGTCGTATTTGATAGTCCGGAAAATTTTTAGGCGATAGGGGTCCGGAGACTCGGGACCACTCGGAAGGCGTGGGCTATAACACACAAAAATATAGGATCGCGCAGAATTCTAGTTGTTTGGCCGAAAAACGCAAAAAATGAGGAACGATCATGGCGGGGCGGATACTATGGTTCCTTAGGTCGTATTTGATAGTCCGGAAAAATTTTAGGCGATAGGGGTCCAGAGGTCCCGGGACCACTCGGAAGGCGTGGGCTATAGGACACGAAAATATGGGAATCGCGCGGAATTCTAGTTTTTTGGCCGAAAAACAGAAAAAACTAGGAACGATCATGGCTGGGCGGTGACTATGGTTCCTTAGGTCTTATTTGATAGTCCGGAAAAATTTTAGGCGATAGGGGTCCGGAGACCCGGGACCACTCGGAAGGCGTGGGCTATATAACACACAAAAATATGGGATCGCGCGAAATTCTAGTTCTTTGGCCGAAAAACGCAAAAAATGAGGAACGATCATGGCGGGGTGGTTACTATGGTTCCTTAGGTCATATTTGATGGCCCGTAAAATTTTTAGGCGATCGGGGTTCGGGGTTCCCGAGACCCCTTGGAAGGCGTGGGCTAAAGCACACGAAAATATGGAAATCGCGCGAAATACTAGTTTTTTTGGCTGAAAAATGCAAAAGACTAGGAACGATCATGGCGGGGCGGTGACTATGGTTCCTTAGGTCGTATTTGATAGTCCGGAAAATTTTTAGGCGATCCGGCTCCGGGGGGCCCGACCCACTCGGAAGGCGTGGGCGATAGCACACAAAAATATGGAAATCGGGCGGAATTCTAGTTTTTTGGCCAAAAAATGAAAAAAATGAGGAACGATCATGGCGAGGCGGTGACTATGGTTCTTTAGGTCCTAATTGATGGCCCGAAAATTTTTTAGGCGATCCGAGTCCAGCAGCCCGGCCCACTCGGAAGGCATGGGCGCACACAAAAATATGGTAATCGAGCGGAATTCTAGTTTTTTGGCCGAAAAACGCAATAAATGAGGAACGATCATGGCTGGGCGGTGACTATGGTTCCTTAGGTCGTATTTGATGACCCGGAAAATTTTAGGCGATCAGGGTCCACGGCTCCCGGGACCACTCGGAAGGCGTAAGCTATAGCACACGAAAATATGCAAATCGCGCAGAGTTCTAGTTTTTTGGCCGAAAAATGCAAAGCATTTGGAACGATCATGGTGGGGAGGTGACTATGGTACCTTAGGTCGTATTTGATAGTCCGGAAAAATTTTAGTCGATCGGGGTCGGCGGCTCCCCGGACCACTTGGAAGGCATGGGTATAGCACACGAAAATATTGGAATCGGGCGTAATTCTAGTTTTTTGGCCGAAAAATGCAAAAAATGAGAAAAGATCATGGCTGGACGGTGACTATGGTTCCTTAGGTATTATTTCATAGTCCAAAAAAATTTTAGGCGATAGGGGTCCAGAGACCCGGAACCACTCGGAAGGCTTGGGCTATAACACACAAAAATATGGGATGGCGCGAAATTCTAGTTGTTTGGCCGAAAAACGAAAAAAATGAGGAACGATCATGGCGGGGTGGTTACTATGGTTCCTTAGGTCGTATTTGATGGCCCGGAAAAATTTTAGGCGATCAGGGTCCGGGGGTCCCGGTACCACTTGGAAGGGTGGGCAATAGCACGCAAAAATATTGTAATCGGGCGGAATTCTAGTTTATTGGCCGAAAAACGCAACAAATGAGGAATGATCATGGCTGGGCGGTGACTACGGTTCCTTTGGTCTTATTTGATAGTCCGGAAAAATATTAGGCGATAGGGGTCCGAAGGTCCCGGGACCACTCGGAAGGCGTGGGCTATAGGACACGAAAATATGGGATCGCGCGGAATTCTAGTTGTTTGGCCGAAAAACGCAAAAAATGAGAAACAATCATGGCGGGGCGGATACTATGGTTCCTTAGGTCGTATTTGATAGTCCGGAAAAATTTTAGGCGATAGGGGTCCGGAGGTCCCGGGACCACTCGGAAGGCGTGGGCTATAACACGCAAAAATATGGGAATCGCGCGGAATTCTAGTTGTTTGGCCGAAAAACTGCAAAAAATGAGGAACGAACATGGCGGTGCAGATACTATGGTTCCTTAGGTCGTATTTGATAGTCCGAAAAATTTTTAGGCGATAGGGGTCAGGAGGTCCCGGGACCACTCGGAAGGCGTGGGCTATAGGACACGAAAATATGGGAATCGCGCGGAATTCTAGTTTTTTGGCCGAAAAACGGAAAAAACAAGGAACGATCATGGCTGGGAGGTGAATATGGTTCCTTAGGTCTTATTTGAAAGTCCGGAAAAATTTTAGGCGATAGGGGTCCGGAGACCCGGGACCACTCGGAAGGCGTGGGCTATATAACACACAAAAATATGGGATCGCGCGAAATTCTAGTTGTTGGGCCGAAAAATGCAAAAAATGAGGAACGATCATGGCGGGGTGGTTACTATGGTTCCTAAGGTCGTATTTGATGGCCCGGAAAATTTTTAGGCGATCGGGGTTCGGGGTTCCCGGGAACCCTTAGAAGGCGTGGGCTAAAGCACACGAAAATATGGAAATCGTGCGAAATTCTAGTTTTTTGGCTGAAAAACGCAAAAGACTAGGAACGATCATGGCGGGGCGGTGACTATGGTTCCCTAGGTCGTATTTGATAGTCCGGAAAATTTTTAGGCGATCCGGCTCCGGGGGGCCCGACCCACTCGGAAGGCGTGGGCGATAGCACACAAAAATATGGGAATCGGGCGGAATTCTAGTTTTTTGGCCAAAAAATGCAAACAATGAGGAACGATCATGGCGAGGCGGTGACTATGGTTCCTTAGGTCGTATTTGATAGTCCGGAAAAATTTTAGGCGATGGGGGTCCGCGGCTCCCGGGACCACTCGGAAGGCGAAAGCTATAGCACACGAAAATATGCAAATCGCGCGGAGTTCTAGTGTTTTGGCCAAAAAATGCAAAGCATTTGGAAAGATCATGGTGGGGCGGATACTATGGTTCCTTATGTCGTATTTGATAGTCCGGAAAAATTTGAGGCGATAGGGGTCCGGAGGTCCCGGGACCACTCGGAAGGCGTGGGCTATAACACACAAAAATATGGGAATCGCGCGAAATTCTAGTTTTTTGGCCGAAAAATGCAAAAAATGAGAAACGATGATGGCGGGGCGGTTACTATGGTTCCTTAGGTCGTATTTGATGGCCCGGAAAAATTTTAGGCGATCGGGGTCCGGGGGTCCCGGAACCACTTGGAAGGGTGGGCAATAATATCACACAAAAATATTGTAATCGGGCGGAATTCTAGTTTTTTGGCCGAAAAACGCAACAAATGAGGAATGATCATGGCTGGGCGGTGACTATGGTTCCTTTGGTCTTATTTGATAGTCCGGAAAAATATTAGACGATAGGGGTCCGGAGGTCCCGGGACCACTCGGAAGGCGTGGGCTAAAACACACAAAAATATGGGAATCGCGCGAAATTCTAGTTGTTTGGCCGAAAAATGCAAAAAATGAGGAACGATCATTGCGGGGCGGATACTATGGTTTCTTAGGTCGTATTTGATAGTCCGGAAAATTTTTAGGCGATAGGGGTCCGGAGGTCCCGAGACCACTCGGAAGGCGTGGGCTATAACACACAAAAATATGGGAATCGCGCGGAATTCTAGTTGTTTGGTCGAAAAATGCAAAAAATGAGGAACGATCATGGCGGGGTGGTTACTATGGTTCCTTAGGTCGTATTTGATAGTCCGGAAAAATTTTAGGCGATAGGGGTCAGGAGGTCCCGGGACCACTCGGAAGGCGTGGGCTATAACACACAAAAATATGGGAATCGCGCGGAATTCTAGTTGTTTGGTCGAAAAATGCAAAAAATGAGGAACGATCTTGGCGGGGTGGTTACTATGGTTCCTTAGGTCGTATTTGATGGCACGGAAAATTTTTAGGCGATCGGGGTTCGGGGTTCCCGGGACCCCTTGGAAGGCGTGGGATAAAGCACACGAAAATATGGAAATCGCGCGGAATTCTAGTTTTTCGGCTGAAAAATGCAAAAGACTAGGAACGATCATGGCGGGGCGGTGACTATGGTTCCTTAGATCGTATTTGATAGTCCGGAAAATTTTTAGGCGATCCGGCTCCGGTGGGCCCGACCCACTCGGAAGGCGTGGGCGATAGCACACAAAAATATGGAAATCGGGCGAAATTCTAGTTTTTGGCCAAAAAAGGCAAAAAATGAGGAACGATCACGGCGAGGCGGTGACTATGGTTCCTTAGGTCCTAATTGATGGCCTGAAATTTTTTTAGGCGATCCGAGTCCGGCGGCCCGGCCAACTCGGAAGGCGTGGGCAATAGCACACAAAAATATGGTAATCGAGCGGAATTCTAGTTTTTTGGCCGAAAAACGCAATAAATGAGGAACGATCATGGTGGGGCAGTGACTATGATTCCTTAGGTCGTATTTGATATCCCGGAAAATTTTAGGCGATCGGGGTCCACGGCTCCCGGGACCACTCGGAAGGCGTAAGCTATAGCACACGAAAATATGCAAATCGCGTGGAGTTCTAGTTTTTTGGCCGAAAAATGCAAAGCATTTTGAACGATCATGGTGGGGCGGTGACTATTGTACCTAAGGTTGTATTTGATAGTCCGGAAAATTTTAGGCGATCGGGGTCCGCTGCTCCCCGGACCACTTGGAAGGCGTGGGTATAGCACACGAAAATATGGGAATCGGGCGTAATTCTAGTTTTTTGGCCGAAAAATGCAAAAAATGAGAAACGTTGATGGCGGGGCGGTTACTATGGTTCCTTAGGTCGTATTTGACGGCCCGGAAAAATTTTAGGCGATCGGGGTCCGGGGATCCCGGAACCACTTGGAAGGGTGGGAAATAATATCACAAAAAAATATTGTAATCGAGCGGAATTCTAGTTTTTTGGCCGAAAAACGCAACAAATGAGGAATGATCATGGCTGGGCGGTGACTATGGTTCCTTTGGTCTTATTTGATAGTCCGGAAAAATATTAGACGATAGGGGTCCGGAGGTCCCGGGACCACTCGGAAGGCGTGGGCTATAACACACAAAAATATGGGAATCGCGCGAAATTCTAGTTGTTTGGCTGAAAAACGCAAAAATTGAGGAGTGATCATGGCGGGGCAGATACTATGGTACCTTAGGTCGTATTTGATAGTCCGGAAAAATTTTAGGCGATCGGGGTCCGCGGCTCCCCGGACCACTTGGAAGGCGTGGGTATAGCACACGAAAATATGGGAATCGGGCGTAATTCTAGTTTTTTGGCCGAAAAATGCAAAAAATGAGAAACGATGATGGCGGGGCGGTTACTATGGTTCCTTAGGTCGTATTTGACGGCCCGGAAAAATTTTAGGCGATCGGGGTCCGGGGGTCCCGGAACCACTTGGAAGGGTGGGCAATAATATCACACAAAAATATTGTAATCGGGCGGAATTCTAGTTTTTTGGCCGAAAAACGCAACAAATGAGGAATGATCATGGCTGGGCGGTGACTATGGTTCCTTTGGTCTTATTTGATAGTCCGGAAAAATATTAGGCGATAGGGGTCCGGAGGTCCCGGGACCACTCGGAAGGCGTGGGCTATAACACAGAAAAAATATTGGAATCGCGCGGAATTATAGTTGTTTGGCCGAAAAACGCAAAAAATGAGGAACGATCATGGCGGGGCGGATACTATGGTTCCTTAGGTCATATTTGATAGTCCCGAAAAATTTTAGGTGATAGGGGTCAGGAGGTCCCGGGACCACTCGGAAGGCGTGGGCTATAACACACAAAAATATGGGAATCGCGCGAAATTCTAGTTGTTTGTTCGAAAAATGCAAAAAATGAGGAACGATCATGGCGGGGTTGTTACTATGGTTCCTTAGGTCGTATTTGATGGCCTGGAAAATATTTAGGCGATCGGGGTTCAGGGTTCCCGGGACCCCTTTGAAGGCGTGGGCTAAAGCACACGAAAATATGGAAATCGCGCGGAATTCTAGTTTTTTGGTTGAAAAACACAAAAGACTAGGAACGATCATGGAGGGGCGGTGACTATGGTTCCTTAGGTCGTATTTGATAGTCCGGAAAATTTTTAGGCGATCCGGCTCCGGGGGGCCCGACCCACTCGGAAGGCGTGGGCGATAGCACACAAAAATATGGGAATCAGGCGGAATTCTAGTTTTTTGGCCAAAAAATGCAAAAAATGAGGAACAATCATGGCGAGGCGGTGACTATGGTTCCTTAGGTCCTTATTGATGGCCCAAAATATTTTTAGGCGATCCGAGTCCGGCTGCCCGGCCCACTCGGAAGGCGTGGGGTATAGCACACGAAAATATGGGAATCGGGCGTAATTCTAGTTTTTTGGCCGAAAAATGCAAAAAATGAGAAACGATGATGGCGGGGCGGTTACTATGGTTCCTTAGGTCGTATTTGACGGCCCGAAAAAATTTTAGGCGATCGGGGTCCGGGGGTCCCGGAACCACTTGGAAGGGTGGGCAATAATATCACACAAAAATATTGTAATCGGGCGGAATTCTAGTTTTTTGGCCGAAAAACGCAACAAATGAGGAATGATCATGGCTGGGCGGTGACTATGGTTCCTTTGGTCTTATTTGATAGTTCGGAAAAATATTAGGCGATAGGGGTCCGGAGGTCCCGGGACCACTCGGAAGGCGTGGGCTATAACACACAAAAATATGGGAATCGCGCGGAATTCTAGTTGTTTGGCCGAAAAACGCAAACAATGAGGAACGATCATGGCGGGGTGGTTACTATGGTTCCTTAGGTCGTATTTGATGGCCCGGAAAATTTTTAGGCGATCGGGGTTCGGGGTTCCCGGGACCCATTGGAAGGCGTGGGCTAAAGCACACGAAAATATGGAAATCGCGCGGAATTCTAGTTTTTTAGCTGAAAAACGCAAAAGACTAGAAACGATCATGGCGGGGCGGTGACTATGGTTCCTTAGGTCGTATTTGATAGTCCGAAAAAATTTTAGGCGATCCGGCTGCGGGGGGCCTGACCGACTCGGAAGGCGTGGGCGATAGCACACAAAAATATGGGAATCGAGCGGAATTCTAGTTTTTTGGCCAAAAAAAGCAAAAAATGAGGAACGATCATGGCGAGGCGGTGACTATGGTTCCTTAGGTCCTAATTGATCGCCCGAAATTTTTTTAGGCGATCCGAGTCCGGCGGCCCGGCCCACTCGGAAGGCTTGGGCAATAGCACACAAAAATATGGTAATCGAGCGGAATTCTAGTTTTTTGGCCGAAAAATGCAATAAATGAGGAACGATCATGGCAGGGCGGTGACTATGGTTCCTTAGGTCGTATTTGATGGCCCGGAAAATTTTAGGCGATCGGGGTCCACGGCTCCCGGGACCACTCGGAAGGCATAAGCTATAGCACACGAAAATATGGAAATCGCGCGGAGTTCTAGTTTTTTGGCCGAAAAATGCAAAGCATTAGGAACGATCATGGTGGGGCGGTGACTATGGTACCTTAGGTCGTATTTGATAGTCCGGAAAAAATTTAGGCGATCGGGGTCCGCGGCTCCCCGGACCACTTGGAAGGCGTGGGTATAGCACACGAAAATATGGGAATCGGGCGTAATTCTAGTTTTTTGGTCGAAAAATGCAAAAAATGAGAAACGATGATGGCGGGGCAGTTACTATGGTTCCTTAGGTCGTATATAACGGCCCGGAAAATTTTTAGGCGATCGGGGTCCGGAACCACTTGGATGGGTGGGCAATAGCACACAAAAATATTGTAATCGGGCAGAATTCTAGTTTTTTGGCCGAAAAACGCAACAAATGAGGAATGATCATGGCTGGGCGGTGACTATGGTTCCTTTGGTCTTATTTGATAGTCCGGAAAAATATTAGGCGATAGGGGTCCGGAGGTCCCGGGACCACTCGGAAGGCGTGGGCTATAACACACTTAAATATGGGAATCGTGCGGAATTCTAGTTGTTTGGCCAAAAAACGCAAAAAATGAGGAACGATCATGGCGGGGTGGTTACTATGGTTCCTTAGGTCGTATTTGATGGCCCGAAAATTTTTTACGCGATCGGGGTTCGGGATTCCCGGGCCCCTTGGAAGGCGTGGGCTAAAGCACACGAAAATATGGAAATCGTGCGGAATTCTAGTTTTTTGGCTGAAAAACGCAAAAGACTAGGAACGATCATGGCGGGACGGTGACTATGGTTCCTTAGGTCATATTTGATAGTCCGAAAAACATTTAGGCGATCCGGCTCCGGGGGGCCCGACCCAGTCGGAAGGCGTGGGCGATAGCACACAAAAATATGGGAATCGGGCGGAATTCTAGTTTTTTGGCCAAAAAATGCAAAAAATGAGGAACGATTACGGCGAGGCGGTGACTATGGTTCCTTAGGTTCTAATTGATGGCCCGAAATATTTTTAGGCGATCCGAGTCCGTCGGCCCGGCCCACTCGGAAGGCGTGGGCACTAGCACACAAAAATATGGTAATCGAGCGGAATTCTAGTTTTTTGGCCGAAAAAAGCAATAAATGAGGAACGATCATGGCGGGGCGGTGACTATGGTTCCTTAGGTCGTATTTGATGGCCCGGAAAATTTTAGGCGATCGGGGTCCACGGCTCCCGGGACCACTCGGAAGGCGTAAGCTATAGCACACGAAAATATGCAAATCGCGCGGAGTTCTAGTTTTTTGGCCGAAAAATGAAAATCATTTGTAACGATCATGGTGGGGCGGTGACTATGGTACCTTAGGTCGTATTTGATAGTCCGAAAAAATTTTAGGCGATCGGGGTCTGCGGCTCCCCGGACCGCTTGGAAGGCCTGGGTATAGCACACGAAAATATGGGAATCGGGCGTAATTCTAGTTTTTTGGCCGAAAAATGCAAAAAATGAGAAACGATGATGGCGGGGCGGTTACTATGGTTCCTTAGGTCGTATTTGACGGCTCGGAAAAATTTTAGGCGATCGGGGTCCGGGGGTCCCGGAACCACTTGGAAGGGTGGGCAATAGCACACAAAAAAATTGTAATCGGGCGGAATTCTAGTTTTTTGGCCGAAAAACGCAACAAATGAGGAATGATCATGGCTGGGCGGTGACTATGGTTCCTTTGGTCTTATTTGATAGTCCGGAAAAATATTAGGCGATAGGGGTCCGGAGGTCCCGGGACCACTCGGAAGGCGTGGGCTATAACACACAAAAATATGGGAATCGTGCGGAATTCTAGTTGTTTGGTCGAAAAACGCAAGAAATGAGGAACGATCATGGCGGGGTGGTTACTATTGTTCCTTAGGTCGTATTTGATGGCCCGGAAAATTTTTAGGCGATCGGGGTTCGGGGTTCCCGGGACCCCTTGGAAGGCGTGGGCTAAAGCACACGAAAATATGGAAATCGCGCGGAATTCTAGTTTTTTGGCTGAAAAACGCAAAAGACTAGAAATGATCATGGCGGGGCGGTGACTATGGTTCCTTAGGTCGTATTTGATAGTCCGGAAAATTTTTAGGCGATCCGGCTCCGGGGGGCCCGACCCACTCGGAAGGCATGGGCTATAGCACACAAAAATATGGGAATCGGGCGAAATTCTAGTTTTTTGGCCAAAAAATGCAAAAAATGAGGAACGATCATGGCGAGGCGGTGACTATGGTTCCTTAGGTCCTAATTGATGGCCCGTAAATTTTTTAGGCGATCCGAGTCCGGTGGCCCGGCCCACTCGGAAGGCGTGGGCAATAGCACACAAAAATATGGTAATCGAGCGGAATTCTAGTTTTTGGCCGAAAAACGCAATAAATGAGGAACGATCATGGCGGGGCGGTGACTATGGTTCCTTAGGTCGTATTTGATGGCCCGGAAAATTTTAGGCGATCGGGGTCCACGGCTCCCGGGACCACTCCGAAGGCGTAAGCTATAGCACATGAAAATATGCAAATCGCGCGGAGTTCTAGTTTTTTGGCCGAAAAATGCAAAGCATTTGGAACGATCATGGTGGGGCGGTGACCATGGTACCTTAGGTCGTATTTGATAGTCCGGAAAAATTTTAGGCAAACGGGGTCCGCGGCTCCCCGGACCACTTGGAAGGCGTGGGTATAGCACACGAAAATATGGGAATCAGGCGTAATTCTAGTTTTTTGGCCGAAAAATGCAAAAAATGAGAAACGATGATGGCGGGGCGGTTATTATGGTTCCTTAGGTCGTATTTGACGGCCCGGAAAAATTTTAGGCGATCGGGGTCCGGGGGTCCCGGAACCACTTGGATGGGTGGGCAATAGCACAAAAAAATATTGTAATCGGGCGGAATTCTAGTTTTTTGGCCGAAAAACGCATCAAATGAGGAATAATCATGGCTGGGCGGTGACTATGGTTCCTTTGGTCTTATTTGATAGTCCAGAAAAATATTAGGCGATAGGGGTCCGGAGGTCCCGGGACCACTCGGAAGGCATGGGCTATAACACAGAAAAATATGGGAATCGCGCGGAATTCTAGTTGTTTGGCCGAAAAACGCAAAAAATGAGGAACGATCATGGCGGGGTGGTTACTATGGTTCCTTAGGTCATATTTGATGGCCCGAAAAGTTTTTACGCGATCGGGGTTCGGGATTCCCGGGACCCCTTGGAAGGCGTGGGCTAAAGCACACGAAAATATGGAAATCGTGCGGAATTCTAGTTTTTTGGCTGAAAAATGCAAAAGACTAGGAACGATCATGGCGGGGCGGTGACTATGGTTCCTTAGGTCGTATTTGATAGTCCCGAAAAATTTTAGGCAAACGGGGTCCGCGGCTCCCCGGACCACTTGGAAGGTGTGGGTATAGCATACGAAAATATGGGAATCGGGCGTAATTCTAGTTTTTTGGCCGAAAAATGCAAAAAATGAGAAACAATGATGGCGGGGCGGTTACTATGGTTCCTTAGGTCGTATTTGACGGCCCGGAAAAATTTTAGGCGATCGGGGTCCCGGAACCACTTGGATGGGTGGGCAATAGCACACAAAAATATTGTAATCGGGCGGAATTCTAGTTTTTTGGCCGAAAAAACGCAACAAATGAGGAATGATCATGGCTGGGCGGTGACTATGGTTCCTTTGGTCTTATTTGATAGTCTGGAAAAATATTAGGCGATAGGGGTCCGGAGGTCCCGGGACCACTCGGAAGGCGTGGGCTATAACACAGAAAAATATGGGAATCACGCGGAATTCTAGTTGTTTGGCCGAAAAACGCAAAAAATGAGGAACGATCATGGCGGGGTGGTTACTATGGTTCCTTAGGTCGTATTTGATGGCCCGAAAATTTTTTACGCGATCAGGGTTCGGGATTCCCGGGACCCCTTGGAAGGCGTGGGCTAAAGCGCACGAAAATATGGAAATCGTGCGGAATTCTAGTTTTTTGGCTGAAAAACGCAAAAGACTAGGAACGATCATGGCAGGGCGGTGACTATGGTTCCTTAGGTCGTATTTGAAAGTCCGGAAAATTTGTAGGCGATCCGGCTCCGGGGGGCCCGACCCATTCAGAAGGCGTGGGCTATAACACACAAAAATATGGGAATCGGGCGAAATTCTAGTTTTTTGGCCAAAAAATGCAAAACATGAGGAACGATCATGGCGAGGCGGTGACTATGGTTCCTTAGGTCCTAATTGATGGCCCGTAAATTTTTTAGGCGATCCGAGTCCGGTGGCCCGGGCCACTCGGAAGGCGTGGGCAATAGCACACAAAAATATGGTAATCGAGCGAAATTCTAGTTTTTTGGCCGAAAAACGCAATAAATGAGGAACGATCATGGCGGGGCGGTGACTATGGTTCCTTAGGTCGTATTTGATGGCCCGGAAAATTTTAGGCGATCGGGGTCCACGGCTCCCGGGACCACTCGGAAGGCGTAAGCTATAGCACACGAAAATATGCAAATCGCGCGTAGTTCTAGTTTTTTGGCCAAAAAATGCAAAGAATTTGGAACGATCATGGTGGGGTGGTGACTATGGTACCTTAGGTCGTATTTGATAGTCCGGAAAAATTTTAGGCAAACGGGGTCCGCGGCTCCCCGGACCACTTGAAAGGCGTGGGTATAGCACACGAAAATATGGGAATCGGGCGTAATTCTAGTTTTTTGGCCGAAAAATGCAAAAAATGAGAAACGATGATGGTGGGGCGGTTACTATGGTTACTTTGGTCGTATTTGACGGCCCGAAAAATTTTTAGGCGATCGGGGTCCGGGGGTCCCGGAACCACTTGGAAGGGTGGGCTATGCACACAAAAATATTGTAATCGGGCGGAATTCTAGTTTTTTGGCCGAAAAACGCAACAAATGAGGAATGATCATGGCTGGACGGTGACTATGGTTCCTTTGGTCTTATTTGATAGTCCGGAAAAATATTAGGCGATAGGGGTCCGGAGGTCCCGGGACCCCTTGGAAGGCGTGGGCTAAAGCACACGAAAATACGGAAATCGTGCGGAATTCTAGTTTTTTTGGCTGGAAAACGCAAAAGACTAAGAACGATCATGGCGGGGCGGTGACTATGGATCCTTAGGTCGTATTTGATAGTCCGGAAAAATTTTAGGCGATTCGGCTCCTGGGGGCCTGACCCAGTCGGAAGGCGTGGGCGATAGCACACAAAAATATGGGAATCGGGCGGAATTCTAGTTTTTTGGCCAAAAAATGCAAAAAATGAGGAACGATCACGGCGAGGCGGTGACTATGGTTCCTTAGGTCCTAATTGATGGCCCGAAAATTTTTTAGGCGATCCGAGTCCGGCGGCCCGGCCCACTCGGAAGGCGTGGGCAAAGCACACAAAAATATGGTAATCGAGCAGAATTCTAATTTTTTGGCCGAAAAAAAAGCAATAAATGAGGAACGATCATGGCGGGGCGGTGACTATGGTTCCTTAGGTCGTATTTGATGGCCCGGAAAATTTTAGGCGATCGGGGTCCACGGCTCCCGGGACCACTCGGAAGGCGTAAGCTATAGCACACGAAAATATGCAAATCGCGCGGAGTTCTAGTTTTTTGGCCGAAAAATGCAAAGCATTTGGAACGATCATGGTGGGGCGTTGACTATGTTGATAGTCCGGAAAAATTTTAGGCGATCGGGGTCTGCGGCTCCCCAGACCGCTTGGAAGGCGTGGGTATAGCACACGAAAATATGGGAATCGGGCGTAATTCTAGTTTTTTGGCCGAAAAATGCAAAAAATGAGAAACGATGATGGCGGGGCTGTTACTATGGTTCCTTAGGTCGTATTTGACGGCCCGGAAAAATTTTAGACGATCGGGGTCCGGGTGTCCCGGAACCACTTGGAAGGGTGGGCAATAGCACACAAACATATTGTAATCGGGCGGAATTCTAGTTTTTTGGCCGAAAAACGCAACAAATGAGGAATGATCATTGCTGGGAGGTGACTATGGTTCCTTTGGTCTTATTTGATAGTCCGGAAAAATATTAGGCGATAGGGGTCCGGAGGTCCCGAGACCACTCGGAAGGCGTGGGCTATAACACACAAAAATATGGGAATCGCGCGGAATTCTAGTTGTTTGGTCGAAAAATGCAAAAAATGAGGAACGATCATGGCGGGGTGGTTACTATGGTTCCTTAGGTCGTATTTGATGGCCCGAAAAATTTTTAGGCGATCGGGGTTCGGGGTTCCCGGGACCCCTTGGAAGACGTGGGCTAAAGCACACGAAAATATGGAAATCGCGCGGAATTCTAGTTTTTGGCTGAAAAACGCAAAAGACTAGAAACGATCATGGCGGGGCGGTGACTATTGTTCCTTAGGTCGTATTTGATAGTCCGGAAAATTTGTAGGCGATCCGGCTCCGGGTGGCCCGACCCACTCGGAAGGCGTGGGCTATAGCACACAAAAATATGGGAATCGGGCGAAATTCTAGTTTTATGGCCAAAAAATGCAAAAAATAAGGAACGATCATGGCGAGGCGGTGACTATGGTTCCTTAGGTCCTAATTGATGGCCCGCAAATTTTTTAGGCGATCCGAGTCCGGTGGCCCGGGCCACTCGGAAGACGTGGGCAATAGCACACAAAAATATGGTAATCGAACGGAATTCTAGTTTTTTGGCCGAAAAACGCAATAAATGAGGAACGATCATGGCGGGGCGGTGACTATGGTTCCTTAGGTCGTATTTGATGGCCCGAAAAATTTTAGGCGATCGGGGTCCACGGCTCCCGGGACCACTCGGAAGGCGTAAGCTATAGCACACGAAAATATGCAAATCGCGCGGAGTTCTAGTTTTTTGGCCAAAAAATGCAAAGAATTTGGAACGATCATGGTGGGGCGGTGACTATGGTACCTTAGGTCGTATTTGATAGTCCGGAAAAATTTTAGGCAAACGGGGTCCGCGGCTCCCCGGACCACTTGGAAGGCGTGGGTATAGCACACGAAAATATGGGAATCGAGCGTAATTCTAGTTTTTTGGCCGAAAAATGCAAAAAATGAGAAACGATGATGGCGGGGCGGTTACTATGGTTCCTTAGGTTGTATTTGACGGCCTGGAAAATTTTTAGGCGATCGAGGTCCGGGGGTCCGGAACCACTTGGAAGGGTGGGCTATGCACACAAAAATATTATAATCGGGCGGAATTCTAGTTTTTTGGCCGAAAAACGCAACAAATGAGGAATGATCATGGCTGGGCGGTGACTATGGTTCCTTTGGTCTTATTTGATAGTCCGGAAAAATATTAGGCGATAGGGGTCCGGAGGTCCCGGGACCCCTCGGAAGGCGTGGGCTATAACACACAAAAATATGGGAATCGCGCGGAATTCTAGTTGTTTGGCCGAAAAATGCAAAAAATGAGGAACGATCATGGCGGGCCGGATACTATGGTTCCTTAGGTCGTATTTGATAGTTCGGAAAAATTTTAGGCGATAGGGGTCAGGAGGTCCCGGGACCACTCGGTAGGTGTGGGCTATAACACACAAAAATATAGGAATCGCACGGAATTCTAGTTTTTTGGCTGAAAAACGCAAAAGACTAGAAACGATCATGGCGGGGCGGTGACTATGGTTCCTTAGGTCGTATTTGATAGTCCGGAAAATTTTTAGGAGATCCGGCTCCGGGGGGCCTGACCCACTCGGAAGGCGTGGGCGATAGCACACAAAATTAAGGGAATCGGGCGAAATTCTAGTTTTTTGGCCAAAAATGCAAAAAATGAGGAACGATCATGGCGAGGCGGTGACTATGGTTCCTTCGGTCCTAATTGATGGCCCGAAAATTTTTTAGGCGATCCGAGTCCGGTGGTCCGGCACCACTTGGAAGGGTGGGCAATAGCACACAAAAATATTGTAATCGGGCGGAATTCTAGTTTTTTGGCCGAAAAACGCAACAAATGAGGAATGATCATGGCTGGGCGGTGACTATGGTTCCTTTGGTCTTATTTGATAGTCCGGAAAAATATTAGGCGATAGGGGTCCGGAGGTCCCGGGACCACTCGGAAGGCGTGGGCTATAACACAGAAAAATATGGGAATCGCGCGGAATTCTAGTTGTTTGGCCGAAAAACGCAAAAAATGAGGAACGATCATGGCGGGGTGGTTACTATGGTTCCTTAGGTCGTATTTGATGGCCCGAAAATTTTTTACGCGATCAGGGTTCGGGATTCCCGGGACCCCTTGGAAGGCGTGGGCTAAAGCGCACGAAAATATGGAAATCGTGCGGAATTCTAGTTTTTTGGCTGAAAAACGCAAAAGACTAGGAACGATCATGGCAGGGCGGTGACTATGGTTCCTTAGGTCGTATTTGAAAGTCCGGAAAATTTGTAGGCGATCCGGCTCCGGGGGGCCCGACCCATTCAGAAGGCGTGGGCTATAACACACAAAAATATGGGAATCGGGCGAAATTCTAGTTTTTTGGCCAAAAAATGCAAAACATGAGGAACGATCATGGCGAGGCGGTGACTATGGTTCCTTAGGTCCTAATTGATGGCCCGTAAATTTTTTAGGCGATCCGAGTCCGGTGGCCCGGGCCACTCGGAAGGCGTGGGCAATAGCACACAAAAATATGGTAATCGAGCGAAATTCTAGTTTTTTGGCCGAAAAACGCAATAAATGAGGAACGATCATGGCGGGGCGGTGACTATGGTTCCTTAGGTCGTATTTGATGGCCCGGAAAATTTTAGGCGATCGGGGTCCACGGCTCCCGGGACCACTCGGAAGGCGTAAGCTATAGCACACGAAAATATGCAAATCGCGCGTAGTTCTAGTTTTTTGGCCAAAAAATGCAAAGAATTTGGAACGATCATGGTGGGGTGGTGACTATGGTACCTTAGGTCGTATTTGATAGTCCGGAAAAATTTTAGGCAAACGGGGTCCGCGGCTCCCCGGACCACTTGAAAGGCGTGGGTATAGCACACGAAAATATGGGAATCGGGCGTAATTCTAGTTTTTTGGCCGAAAAATGCAAAAAATGAGAAACGATGATGGTGGGGCGGTTACTATGGTTACTTTGGTCGTATTTGACGGCCCGAAAAATTTTTAGGCGATCCGGGTCCGGGGGTCCCGGAACCACTTGGAAGGGTGGGCTATGCACACAAAAATATTGTAATCGGGCGGAATTCTAGTTTTTTGGCCGAAAAACGCAACAAATGAGGAATGATCATGGCTGGACGGTGACTATGGTTCCTTTGGTCTTATTTGATAGTCCGGAAAAATATTAGGCGATAGGGGTCCGGAGGTCCCGGGACCCCTTGGAAGGCGTGGGCTAAAGCACACGAAAATACGGAAATCGTGCGGAATTCTAGTTTTTTTGGCTGGAAAACGCAAAAGACTAAGAACGATCATGGCGGGGCGGTGACTATGGATCCTTAGGTCGTATTTGATAGTCCGGAAAAATTTTAGGCGATTCGGCTCCTGGGGGCCTGACCCAGTCGGAAGGCGTGGGCGATAGCACACAAAAATATGGGAATCGGGCGGAATTCTAGTTTTTTGGCCAAAAAATGCAAAAAATGAGGAACGATCACGGCGAGGCGGTGACTATGGTTCCTTAGGTCCTAATTGATGGCCCGAAAATTTTTTAGGCGATCCGAGTCCGGCGGCCCGGCCCACTCGGAAGGCGTGGGCAAAGCACACAAAAATATGGTAATCGAGCAGAATTCTAATTTTTTGGCCGAAAAAAAAGCAATAAATGAGGAACGATCATGGCGGGGCGGTGACTATGGTTCCTTAGGTCGTATTTGATGGCCCGGAAAATTTTAGGCGATCGGGGTCCACGGCTCCCGGGACCACTCGGAAGGCGTAAGCTATAGCACACGAAAATATGCAAATCGCGCGGAGTTCTAGTTTTTTGGCCGAAAAATGCAAAGCATTTGGAACGATCATGGTGGGGCGTTGACTATGTTGATAGTCCGGAAAAATTTTAGGCGATCGGGGTCTGCGGCTCCCCAGACCGCTTGGAAGGCGTGGGTATAGCACACGAAAATATGGGAATCGGGCGTAATTCTAGTTTTTTGGCCGAAAAATGCAAAAAATGAGAAACGATGATGGCGGGGCTGTTACTATGGTTCCTTAGGTCGTATTTGACGGCCCGGAAAAATTTTAGACGATCGGGGTCCGGGTGTCCCGGAACCACTTGGAAGGGTGGGCAATAGCACACAAACATATTGTAATCGGGCGGAATTCTAGTTTTTTGGCCGAAAAACGCAACAAATGAGGAATGATCATTGCTGGGAGGTGACTATGGTTCCTTTGGTCTTATTTGATAGTCCGGAAAAATATTAGGCGATAGGGGTCCGGAGGTCCCGAGACCACTCGGAAGGCGTGGGCTATAACACACAAAAATATGGGAATCGCGCGGAATTCTAGTTGTTTGGTCGAAAAATGCAAAAAATGAGGAACGATCATGGCGGGGTGGTTACTATGGTTCCTTAGGTCGTATTTGATGGCCCGAAAAATTTTTAGGCGATCGGGGTTCGGGGTTCCCGGGACCCCTTGGAAGACGTGGGCTAAAGCACACGAAAATATGGAAATCGCGCGGAATTCTAGTTTTTTGGCTGAAAAACGCAAAAGACTAGAAACGATCATGGCGGGGCGGTGACTATTGTTCCTTAGGTCGTATTTGATAGTCCGGAAAATTTGTAGGCGATCCGGCTCCGGGTGGCCCGACCCACTCGGAAGGCGTGGGCTATAGCACACAAAAATATGGGAATCGGGCGAAATTCTAGTTTTATGGCCAAAAAATGCAAAAAATAAGGAACGATCATGGCGAGGCGGTGACTATGGTTCCTTAGGTCCTAATTGATGGCCCGCAAATTTTTTAGGCGATCCGAGTCCGGTGGCCCGGGCCACTCGGAAGACGTGGGCAATAGCACACAAAAATATGGTAATCGAACGGAATTCTAGTTTTTTGGCCGAAAAACGCAATAAATGAGGAACGATCATGGCGGGGCGGTGACTATGGTTCCTTAGGTCGTATTTGATGGCCCGAAAAATTTTAGGCGATCGGGGTCCACGGCTCCCGGGACCACTCGGAAGGCGTAAGCTATAGCACACGAAAATATGCAAATCGCGCGGAGTTCTAGTTTTTTGGCCAAAAAATGCAAAGAATTTGGAACGATCATGGTGGGGCGGTGACTATGGTACCTTAGGTCGTATTTGATAGTCCGGAAAAATTTTAGGCAAACGGGGTCCGCGGCTCCCCGGACCACTTGGAAGGCGTGGGTATAGCACACGAAAATATGGGAATCGAGCGTAATTCTAGTTTTTTGGCCGAAAAATGCAAAAAATGAGAAACGATGATGGCGGGGCGGTTACTATGGTTCCTTAGGTTGTATTTGACGGCCTGGAAAATTTTTAGGCGATCGAGGTCCGGGGGTCCGGAACCACTTGGAAGGGTGGGCTATGCACACAAAAATATTATAATCGGGCGGAATTCTAGTTTTTGGCCGAAAAACGCAACAAATGAGGAATGATCATGGCTGGGCGGTGACTATGGTTCCTTTGGTCTTATTTGATAGTCCGGAAAAATATTAGGCGATAGGGGTCCGGAGGTCCCGGGACCCCTCGGAAGGCGTGGGCTATAACACACAAAAATATGGGAATCGCGCGGAATTCTAGTTGTTTGGCCGAAAAATGCAAAAAATGAGGAACGATCATGGCGGGCCGGATACTATGGTTCCTTAGGTCGTATTTGATAGTTCGGAAAAATTTTAGGCGATAGGGGTCAGGAGGTCCCGGGACCACTCGGTAGGTGTGGGCTATAACACACAAAAATATAGGAATCGCACGGAATTCTAGTTTTTTGGCTGAAAAACGCAAAAGACTAGAAACGATCATGGCGGGGCGGTGACTATGGTTCCTTAGGTCGTATTTGATAGTCCGGAAAATTTTTAGGAGATCCGGCTCCGGGGGGCCTGACCCACTCGGAAGGCGTGGGCGATAGCACACAAAATTAAGGGAATCGGGCGAAATTCTAGTTTTTTGGCCAAAAATGCAAAAAATGAGGAACGATCATGGCGAGGCGGTGACTATGGTTCCTTAGGTCCTAATTGATGGCCCGAAAATTTTTTAGGCGATCCGAGTCCGGTGGTCCGGCCCACTCGGAAGGCGTGGGCAATGGCACACAAAATTATGGTAATCGAGCGGAATTCTAGTTTTTTGGCCGAAAAATGCAATAAATGAGGAACGATCATGGCGGGGCGGTGACTATGGTTCCTTAGGTCGTATTTGATAGTCCGGAAAAATGTTAGGCGATCGGGGTCTGCGGCTCCCCGGACCGCTAGGAAGGCGTGGGTATAACACACGAAAATATGGGAATCGGGCGTAATTCTAGTTTTTTGGCCGAAAAATGCAAAAAATGAGATCCGATGATGGCGGGGCGGTTACTATGGTTCCTTAGGTCGTATTTGACGGCCCGGAAAAATTTTAGGCGATCGGGGTCCGGGGGTCCCGGAACCACTTGGAAGGGTGGGCAATAGCACACAAACATATTGTAATCGGGCGGAATTCTAGGTTTTTGGCCGAAAAACGCAACAAATGAGGAATGATCATGGCTGGGCGGTGACTATGGTTCCTTTGGTCTTATTTGATAGTCCGGTAAAATATTAGGCGATAGGGGTTCGAAGGTCCCGAGACCACTCGGAAGGCGTGGGCTATAACACACAAAAATATGGGAATCACGCGGAATTCTAGTTGTTTGGTCGAAAAATGCAAAAAATGAGGAACGATCATGGCGGGGTGGTTACTATGGTTCCTTAGGTCGTATTTGATGGCCCGGAAAATTTTTAGGCGATCGGGGTTCGGGGTTCCCGGGACCCCTTGGAAGGCGTGGGCTAAAGCACACGAAAATATGGAAATCGCGCGGAATTCTAGTTTTTTGGCTGAAAAACGCAAAAGAGTAGAAACGATCATGGCGGGGCAGTGACTATGGTTCCTTAGGTCGTATTTGATAGTCCGGAAAATTTTTAGGCGATCCGGCTCCGGGGGGCCCGACCCACTCGGAAGGCGTGGGCTATAGCACACAAATATATGGGAATCGGGCGAAATTCTAGTTTTTTGGCCAAAAATTCAAAAAATGAGGAACGATCATGGCGAGGCGGTGACTATGGTTCCTTAGGTCCTAATTGATGGCCCGTAAATTTTTTAGCCGATCCGAGTCCGGTGGCCCGGGCCACTCGGAAGGCGTGGGCAATAGCACACAAAAATATGGTAATCGAGCGGAATTCTAGTTTTTTGGCCGAAAAACGCAATAAATGAGGAACGATCATGGCGGGGCGGTGACTATGGTTCCTTAGGTCGTATTTGATGGCCCGGAAAATTTTAGGCGATCGGGGTCCACGGCTCTCGGGACCACTCCGAAGGCGTAAGCTATAGCACATGAAAATATGCAAATCTCGCGGAGTTCTAGTTTTTTGGCCGAAAAATGCAAAGCATTTGGAACGATCATGGTGGGGCGGTGACCATGGTACCTTAGGTCGTATTTGATAGTCCGGAAAAATTTTAGGCAAACGGGGTCCGCGGATCCCCGTATACTTGGAAGGCGTGGGTATAGCACACGAAAATATGGGAATCGGGCGTAATTCTAGTTTTTTGGCCGAAAAATGCAAAAAATGAGAAACGATGATGGCGGGGCGGTTACTATGGTTCCTCAGGTCGTATTTGACGGCCCGGAAATTTTTAGGCGATCGGGGTCCGGGGGTCCCGGAACCACTTGGAAGGGTGGGCTATGCACACAAAAATATTGTAATCGGGCGGAATTCTAGTTTTTTGGCCGAAAAACGCAACAAATGAGGAATGATCTTGGCTGGGCGGTGACTATGGTTCCTTTGGTCTTATTTGATAGTCCGGAAAAATATTAGGCGATAGGGGTCCGGAGGTCCCAGGACCCCTCGGAAGGCGTGGGCTATAACACACAAAAATATTGGAATCGCACAGAATTCTAATTGTTTGGCCGAAAAATGCAAAAAATGAGGAACGATAATGGCGGGCCGGATACTATGGTTCCTTAGGTCGTATTTGATAGTTCGAAAAAATTTTAGGCGATAGGGGTCAGGAGGTCCCGGGACCACTCGGTAGGCGTGGGCTATAACACACAAAAATATAGGAATCGCACGGAATTCTAGTTTTTTGGCTGAACAACGCAAAAGACTAGAAACTATCATGGCGGGGCAGTTACTATGGTTCCTTAGGTCGTATTTGATAGTCCGGAAAATTTTTAGGCGATCCGGCTCCGGGGGGCCTGACCCACTCGGAAGTCGTGGGCGATAGCACACAAAAATATGGGAATCGGGCGGAATTCTAGTTTTTTGGCCAAAAAATGCAAAAAAATGAGGAACGATCATGGCGAGGCGGTGACTATGGTTCCTTAGGTCCTAATTGATGGCCCGAAAATTTTTTAGGCGATCCGAGTCCGGTGGCCCGGCCCACTAGGAAGGCGTGGGCAATAGAACACAAAAATATGGTAATCGAGCGGAATTCTAGTTTTATGGCCGAAAAACGCAATAAATGAGGAACGATCATGGCGGGGCGGTGACTATGGTTCCTTAGGTCGTATTTGATGGCCCGAAAAATTTTAGGCGATCGGGGTCCACGGCTCCCGCGACCACTCCGAAGGCGTAAGCTATAGCACATGAAAATATGCACATCGCGCGGAGTTCTAGTTTTTTGGCCGAAAAATGCAAAGCATTTGGAACGATCATGGTGGGGCGGTGACTATGGTACCTTAGGTCGTATTTGATAGTCCGGAAAAATTTTAGGCAAACAGGGTCCGCGGCTCCCCGGACCACTTGGAAGGCGTGGGTATAGCACACGAAAATATGGGAATCGGGCATAATTCTAGTTTTTTGGCCGAAAAATGCAAAAAATGAGAAACGATGATGGCAGGGTGGTTACTATGGTTCCTTAGGTCGTATTTGACGGCTCGGAAAAATTTTAGGCGATCGGGGTCCGGGGGTCCCGGAACCACTTGGAAGGGTGGGCCATAGCACACAAAAATATTGTAATCGCGCAGAATTCTAGTTGTTTGGCCGAAAAATGCAAAAAATGAGGAACGATCATGGCGGGTCGGATACTATGGTTTCTTAGGTCGTATTTGATAGTACGGAAAAATTTTAGGCGATAGGGGTCAGGAGGTCCCGGGACCACTCGGAAGGCGTGGGCTATTACACACAAAAATATGGAAATCCCGCGGAATTCTAGTTTTTTGGTTGAAAAACGCAAAAGACTAGGAACGATCATGGCGGGGCAGTGACTATGGTTCCTTAGGTCGTATTTGATAGTCCGGAAAATTTTTAGGCGATCCGGCTCCGGGGGGCCCGACCCACTCGCAAGGCGTGGGCGATAGCACACAAAAATATGGGAATCGGGCGGAATTCTAGTTTTTTTACCATAAAATGCAAAAAATGAGGAACGATCATAGCAAGGCAGTGACAATGGTTCCTTAGGTCCTAATTGATGGCCCGAAATATTTTTAGGCGATCCGAGTTCGGCGGCCCGGCCCACTCGGAAGGCGTGGGCAATAGCACACAAAAATATGGTAATCGAGCGGAATTCTAGTTTTTTGTCGAAAAATGCAATAAATGAGGAACGATCATGGCGGGGCGGTGACTATGGTTCCTTAGGTCGTATTTGATGGCCCGGAAAATTTTAGGCGATCGGGGTCCACAGCTCCCGGGACCACTCGGAAGGCGTAAGCTATAGCACACGAAAATATGCAAATCGCGCGGTGTTCTAGTTTTTTGGCCGAAAATTGAAAAGCATTTGGAACGATCATGGTGGGGCGGTGACTATGGTACCTTAGGTCGTATTTGATAGTCCGGAAAAATTTTAGGTGATCGGGGTCCGCGGCTCCCCGGACCACTTGGAAGGCGTGGGTATAGCACACGAAGATATGGGAATCGGGCGTAATTATAGTTTTTTGGCCGAAAAATGCAAAAAATGAGAAACGATGATGGCGGGGCGGTTACTATGGTTCCTTAGGTCGTATTTGATGGCCCGGAAAAATTTTAGGCGATCGGGGTCCGGGGGTCTCGGAACCACTTGGAAGGGTGGGCAATAGCACACAACAATATTGTAATCGGGCGGAATTCTAGTTTTTTGGCCGAAAAACGCAATAAATGAGGAACGATCATGGCGGGGCGGTGTTTATGGTTCCTTAGGTCGTATTTGATGGCCCGGAAAATTTTAGGCGATCGGGGTCCACGGCTCCCGGGACCACTCGGAAGGCGTAAGCTATAGCACACGAAAATATGCAAATCGCGCGGAGTTCTAGTTTTTTGGCCGAACAATGCAAAGCATTTGGAACGATCATGGTGGGGCGGTGACTATGGTACCTTAGGTCGTATTTGATAATCCGGAAAAATTTTAGGCGATCGGGGTCCGCGGCTCCCCGGACCACTTGGAAGGCGTGGGTATAGCACACGAAAATATGGGAATCGGGCGTAATTCTAGTTTTTTGGCCGAAAAATGCAAAAAATGAGAAACGATGATGGCATGGCGGTTACTATGGTTCCTTAGGTCGTATTTGACGGACCGGAAAAATTTTAGGCGATCGGGGTCCGGGGGTCACGGAACCACTTGGAAGGGTGGGCAATAGCACACAACAATATTGTAATCGGGCGGAATTCTAGTTTTTTTGCCGAAAAACACAACAAATGAGGAATGATCATGGCTGGGCGGTGACTATGGTTCCTTTGGTCTTATTTGATAGTCCGGAAAAATATTAGGCGATAGGGGTCCGGAGGTCCCGGGATCACTCGGAAGGCGTGGGCTATAACACACAAAAATATGGGTATCGCGCGGAATTCTAGTTGTTTGGTCGAAAAACGCAAAAAATGAGGAACGATCATGGCGGGGTGGTTACTATGGTTCATTAGGTCGTATTTGATGGCCCGGAAAATTTTTTGGCGATCGAGGTTCGGGGTTCCCGGGACCCCTTGGAAGGCGTGGGCTAAAGCACACGAAAATATGGAAATCGCGCAGAATTCTAGTTTTTTGGCTGAAAAACGCAAAAGACTAGGAACGATCATGGCGGGGCGGTGACTATGGATCCTTAGTTCGTATTTGATATTCCGGAAAATTTTTAGGCGATCGGGGTTCGGGGTTCCCGGGACCCCTTGGAAGGCGTGGGCTAAAGCACACGAAAATATGGAAATCGCGCGGAATTCTAGTTTTTTGGATGAAAAATGCAAAAGACTAAGAACGATCATGGCGGGGCGGTGACTATGGTTCCTTAGGTCGTATTTGATAGTCTGGAAAATTTTTAGGCGATCCGGCTCCGGGGGGCCCGACCCACTCGGAAGGCGTGGGCGATAGCACACAAAAATATGGGAATCGGGCGGAATTCTAGTTTTTTGGCCAAAAAATGGAAAGAATGAGGAACGATCATGGCGAGGCGGGGACTATGGTTCCTTAGGTCCTAATTGATGGCCCGAAAAATTTTTAGGCGATCCGAGTCCGGCGGCCCCGCCCACTCGGAAGGCATGGGCAATAGCACACAAAAATATGGTAATCGAGCGAAATTCTAGTTTTTTGGCCGAAAAACGCAATAAATGAGGAACGATCATGGCGGGGAGGTGATTATGGTTCCTTAGGTCGTATTTGATGGCCCGGAAAATTTTAGGCGATCGGGGTCCACGGCTCCCGGGACCACTCGGAAGGCGTAAGCTATAGCACACGAAAATATGCAAATCGCGCGGAGTTCTAGTTTTTTGGCCGAAAAATGCAAAGCATTTGGAACGATCATGGTGGGGCGCTGACTATGGTACCTTAGGTCGTATTTGATAGTCCGGAAAAATTTTAGGCGATCAGGGTCCGCGGCTACCCGGACCATTTGTAAGGCATGGGTATAGCACACGAAAATATGGGAATCTGGCGTAATTCTAGTTGTTTGGCCGAAAAATGCAAAAAATGAGAAACGATGATGGCGGGGCGGTTACTATGGTTCCTTAGGTCGTATTTGACGGCCCGGAAAAATTTTAGGCGATCGGGGTCCGGGGGTCCCGGAACCACTTGGAAGGTTGGGCAATAGCACACAAAAATATTGTAATCGGGCGGAATTCTAGTTTTTGGTCGAAAAACGCAACAAATGAGGAATGATCATGGCTGGGCGGTGACTATGGTTCCTTTGGTCTTATTTGATAGTCCGGAAAAATATTAGGCGATAGGGTTCCGGAGGTCCCGGGATCACTCGGAAGGCGTGGGCTATAACACACAAAAATATGGGAATCGCGCGGAATTCTAGTTGTTTGGTCGTAAAACGCAAAACACGAGAAACAATCATGGCGGGGTGGTTACTATGGTTCCTTAGGTCGTATTTGATGGCCCGGAAAATTTTTAGGCGATCGAGGTTCGGGGTTCCCGGGACCCCTTGGAAGGCGTGGGCTAAAGCACACGAAAATATGGAAATCGCGCGGAATTCTAGTTTTTTGGCTGAAAAACGCAAAAGACTAGGAACGATCATGGCGGGGCGGTGACTATGGATCCTTAGGTCGTATTTTATAGTCCGGAAAATTTTTAGGCGATCGGGGTTCGGGGTTCCCGGGACCCCTTGGAAGGCGTGGGCTAAAGCACACGAAAATCTGGAAATCGCGCGGAATTCTAGTTTTTTGGATGAAAAACGCAAAAGACTAGGAACGATCATGGCGGGGCGGTGACTATGGTTCCTTAGGTCGTATTTGATAGTCCGGAAAATTTTTAGGCGATCCTGCTCCGGGGGGCTCGACCCACTCGGAAGGCGTGGGCGATAGCACACAAAAATATGGGAATCGGGCTGAATTCTAGTTTTTTGGCCAAAAAATGCAAAAAATGAGGAACGATCATGGCGAGGCGGGGACTATGGTTCCTTAGGTCCTAATTGATGGCCCGAAAAATTTTTAGGCGATCCGAGTCCGGCGGCCCGGCCCACTCGGAAGGCATGGGCAATAGCACACAAAAATATGGTAATCGAGCGGAATTCTAGTTTTTTGGCCGAAAAACGCAATAAATGAGGTACGATCATGGCGGGGCGGTGACTATGGTTCCTTAGGTCATATTTGATGGCCCAGAAAATTTTAGGCGATCGGGGTCCACGGCTCCCGGGACCACTCGGAAGGCGTAAGCTATAGCACACGAAAATATGCAAATCGCGCGGAGTTCTAGTTTTTTGGCCGAAAAATGCAAAGCATTTGGATCGATCATGGTGGGGCGGTGACTATGGTACCTTAGGTCGTATTTGATAGTCCAGAAAAATTTTAGGCGATCGGGGTCCGCGGCTCCTCGGACAACTTGGAAGGCGTGGGTATAGCACACGAAAATATGGGAATCGGGCGTAATTCTAGTGTTTTGGCCGAAATATGTAAAAAATGAGAAACGATGATGGCGGGGCGGTTACTATGGTTCCTTAGGTCGTATTTGACGGCCCGGAAAAATTTTAGGCGATCGGGGTCCGGGGGTCCTGGAACCACTTGGGAGGGTGGGCAATAGCACACAAAAATATTGTAATCAGGCGAAATTCTAGTTTTTTGGCCGAAAAACGCAACAAATGAGGAATGATCATGGCTGGGCGGTGACTATGGTTCCTTTGGTCTTATTTGATAGTCCGAAAAAATATTAGGCGATAGGGGTCCGGAGGTCCCGGGACCACTCGGAAGGCGTGGGCTATAACACACAAAAATATGGGTATCGCGCGGAATTCTAGTTGTTTGGTCGAAAAACGCAAAAAATGAGGAACGATCATGGCGGGGTGGTTACTATGGTTCATTAGGTCGTATTTGATGGCCCGGAAAATTTTTTTGGCGATCGAGGTTCGGGGTTCCCGGGACCCCTTGGAAGGTGTGGGCTAAAGCACACGAAAATATGGAAATCGCGCGGAATTCTAGTTTTTTGGCTGAAAAACGCAAAAGACTAGGAACGATCATGGCGGGGCGGTGACTATGGATCCTTAGTTCGTATTTGATATTCCGGAAAATTTTTAGGCGATCGGGGTTCGGGGTTCCCGGGACCCCTTGGAAGGCGTGGGCTAAAGCACACGAAAATATGGAAATCGCGCGGAATTCTAGTTTTTTGGATGAAAAATGCAAAAGACTAAGAACGATCATGGCGGGGCGGTGACTATGGTTCCTTAGGTCGTATTTGATCGTCCGGAAAATTTTTTGGCGATCGGGGTTCGGGGTTCCCGAGACCCCTTGGAAGGCGTGGGCTAAAGCACACTAAAATATGGAAATCGCGCGGAATTCTAGTTTTTTGGGTGAAAAACGCAAAAGACTAGGAATGATCATGGCGGGGCGGTGACTATGGTTCCTTAGGTCGTATTTGATAGTTCGGAAAATTTTTAGGTGATCCGGCTCCGGGGGGCTCGACCCACTCGGAAGGCGTGGGCGATAGCACACAAAAATATGGGAATCGGGCGGAATTCTAGTTTTTTGGCCAAAAAATGAGGAACGATCATGGCGAGGCAGTGACTATGGTTCCTTAGGTCCTTATTGATGGCCCAAAAATTTTTTAGGCGATCCGAGTCCGGCGGCCCGGCCCACTCGGAAGGCGCGGGCAATAGCACACAAAAATATGGTAATCGAGCGAAATTCTAGTTTTTTGGCCGAAAAACGCAATAAATGAGGAAAGATCATGGCGGGCGATGACTATGGTTCCTTAGGTCGTATTTGATGGCCCGGAAAAATTTAGGCGATCGGGGTCCACAGCTCCCGGGACCACTCGGAAGGCGTAAGCTATAGCACACGAAAATATGCAAATCGCGCGGAGTTCTAGTTTTTTGGCCGAAAAATGCAAAGCATTTGGAACGATCATGGTGGAGCGGTGACTATGGTACCTTAGGTCGTATTTGATAGTCCGGAATAATTTTAGGCGATCGGGGTCCGCGGCTACCCGGACCATTTGGAAGGCGTGGGTATAGCACACGAAAATATGAGAATCTGGCGTAATTCTAGTTTTTTGGCCGAAAAATGCAAAAAATGAGAAACGATGATGGCGGGGCGGTTACTATGGTTCCTTAGGTCGTATTTGACGGCCCAGAAAATTTTTAGGCGATCGGGGTCGGGGGGTCCCGGAACCACTTGGAAGGGTGGGCAGTAGCACACAAAAATATTGTAATCGGGCGGAATTCTAGTTTTTTGGCCGAAAAACGCAACAAATGAGGAATGATCATGGCTGGGCGGTGACTATGGTTCCTTCGGTCTTATTTAATAGTCCGGAAAAATATTAGGCGATAGGGGTCAGGAGGTTCCAGGACCACTCGGAAGGCGTGGGCTATAACACACAAAAATATGGGAATCGTGCGGAATTCTAGTTGTTTGGTCGAAAACGCAAAAAATGAGGAACGATCATGGCAGGGCGGTGACTATGGTTCCTTAGGTCGTATTTGATAGTCCGGAAAATTTTTTGGCGATAGGGGTCCGGAGGTCCCGGGACCACTCGGAAGGCGTGGGCTATAACACACAAAAATATGGGAATCGCACGGAATTCTAGTTGTTTGGCCGAAAAATGCAAAAAATGAGGAACGATCATGGCGGGGCGGTGACTATGGTTCCTTAGGTCGTATTTGATGGCCCGGAAAATTTTTGGCGATCGGGGTCCACGGCTCCCGGGACCACTCGGAAGGCGTAAGCTATAGCACACGAAAATATGCAAATCGCGCGGAGTTCTAGTTTTTTGGCCGAAAAATGCAAAGCATTTGGAACGATCATGGTGGGGCGGTGATTATGGTACCTTAGGTCGTATTTGATAGTCCGGAAAAATTTTAGGCGATCGGGGTCCGCGGCTCCCCGGACAACTTGGAAGGCGTGGGTATAGCACACGAAAATATGGGAATCGGGCATAATTCTAGTTTTTTGGCCGAAAAATGTAAAAAATGAGAAACGATGATGGCGGGGCAGTTACTATGGTTCCTTAGGTCGTATTTGACGGCCCGGAAAAATTTTAGGCGAACGGGGTTCAGGGGTCCCGGAACCACTTGGAAGGGTGGGCAATAGCACACAAAAATATTGTAATCGGGCGGAATTCTAGTTTTTTGGCCGAAAAACGCAACAAATGAGGAATGATCATGGCTGGGCGGTGACTATGGTTCCTTTGGTCTTATTTGATAGTCCGGAAAAATATTAGGCGATAGGGTTCCGGAGGTCCCGGGATCACTCGGAAGGCGTGGGCTATAACACACAAAAATATGGGAATCGCGCGGAATTCTAGTTGTTTGGTTGAAAAACGCAAAAAATGAGGAACAATCATGGCGGGGCGGTGACTATGGTTCCTTAGGTCGTATTTGATCGTCCGGAAAATTTTTTGGCGATCGGGGTTCGGGGTTCCCGAGACCCCTTGGAAGGCGTGGGCTAAAGCACACTAAAATATGGAAATCGCGCGGAATTCTAGTTTTTTGGGTGAAAAACGCAAAAGACTAGGAATGATCATGGCGGGGCGGTGACTATGGTTCCTTAGGTCGTATTTGATAGTTCGGAAAATTTTTAGGTGATCCGGCTCCGGGGGGCTCGACCCACTCGGAAGGCGTGGGCGATAGCACACAAAAATATGGGAATCGGGCGGAATTCTAGTTTTTTGGCCAAAAAATGAGGAACGATCATGGCGAGGCAGTGACTATGGTTCCTTAGGTCCTTATTGATGGCCCAAAAATTTTTTAGGCGATCCGAGTCCGGCGGCCCGGCCCACTTGGAAGGCGCGGGCAATAGCACACAAAAATATGGTAATCGAGCGAAATTTTAGTTTTTTGGCCGAAAAATGCAATAAATGAGGAAAGATCATGGCGGGCGATGACTATGGTTCCTTAGGTCGTATTTGATGGCTCGGAAAAATTTAGGCGATCGGGGTCCACAGCTCCCGGGACCACTCGGAAGGCGTAAGCTATAGCACACGAAAATATGCAAATCGCGCGGAGTTCTAGTTTTTTGGCCGAAAAATGCAAAGCATTTGGAACGATCATGGTGGAGCGGTGACTATGGTACCTTAGGTCGTATTTGATAGTCCGGAAAAATTTTAGGCGATCGGGGTCCGCGGCTACCAGGACCATTTGGAAGGCGTGGGTATAGCACACGAAAATATGGGAATCTGGCGTAATTCTAGTTTTTTGGCCGAAAAATGCAAAAAATGAGAAACGATGATGGCGGGGCGGTTACTATGGTTCCTTAGGTCGTATTTGACGGCCCGGAAAAATTTTAGGCGAACGGGGTTCAGGGGTCCCGGAACCACTTGGAAGGGTGGGCAATAGCACACAAAAATATTGTAATCGGGCGGAATTCTAGTTTTTGGCCGAAAAACGCAACAAATGAGGAATGATCATGGCTGGGCGGTGACTATGGTTCCTTCGGTCTTATTTAATAGTCCGGAAAAATATTAGGCGATAGGGGTCAGGAGGTTCCAGGACCACTCGGAAGGCGTGGGCTATAACACACAAAAATATGGGAATCGTGCGGAATTCTAGTTGTTTGGTCGAAAACGCAAAAAATGAGGAACGATCATGGCAGGGCGGTGACTATGGTTCCTTAGGTCGTATTTGATAGTCCGGAAAATTTTTTGGCGATAGGGGTCCGGAGGTCCCGGGACCACTCGGAAGGCGTGGGCTATAACACACAAAAATATGGGAATCGCACGGAATTCTAGTTGTTTGGCCGAAAAATGCAAAAAATGAGGAACGATCATGGCGGGGCGGTGACTATGGTTCCTTAGGTCGTATTTGATGGCCCGGAAAATTTTTGGCGATCGGGGTCCACGGCTCCCGGGACCACTCGGAAGGCGTAAGCTATAGCACACGAAAATATGCAAATCGCACGGAGTTCTAGTTTTTTGGCCGAAAAATGCAAAGCATTTGGAACGATCATGGTGGGGCGGTGACTATGGTACCTTAGGTTGTATTTGATAGTCCGGAAAAATTTTAGGCGATCGGGGTCCGCGGCTCCCCGGACAACTTGGAAGGCGTGGGTATAGCACACGAAAATATGGGAATCGGGCATAATTCTAGTTTTTTGGCCGAAAAATGTAAAAAATGAGAAACGATGATGGCGGGGCGGTTACTATGGTTCCTTAGGTCGTATTTGACGGCCCGGAAAAATTTTAGGCGAACGGGGTTCAGGGGTCCCGGAACCACTTGGAAGGGTGGGCAATAGCACACAAAAATATTGTAATCGGGCGGAATTCTAGTTTTTGGCCGAAAAACGCAACAAATGAGGAATGATCATGGCTGGGCGGTGACTATGGTTCCTTTGGTCTTATTTGATAGTCCGGAAAAATATTAGGCGATAGGGTTCCGGAGGTCCCGGGATCACTCGGAAGGCGTGGGCTATAACACACAAAAATATGGGAATCGCGCGGAATTCTAGTTGTTTGGTCGAAAAACGCAAAAAATGAGGAACAATCATGGCGGGGTGGTTACTATGGTTCCTTAGGTCGTATTTGATGGCCCGGAAAATTTTTAGGCGATCGAGGTTCGGGGTTCCCGGGACCCCTTGGAAGGCGTGGGCTAAAGCACACGAAAATATGGAAATCACGCGGAATTCTAGTTTTTTGGCTGAAAAACGCAAAAGACCAGGAACGATCATGGCGGGGCGGTGACTATGGATCCTTAGGTCGTATTTTATAGTCCGGAAAATTTTTAGGCGATCGGGGTTCGGGGTTCCCGGGACCCCTTGGAAAGCGTGGGCTAAAGCACACGAAAATGTGGAAATCGTGCGGAATTCTAGTTTTTTGGATGAAAAACGCAAAAGACTAGGAATGATCATGGCGGGGCGGTGACTATGGTTCCTTAGGTCATATTTGATAGTCCGGAAAATTTTTAGGCGATCCGGCTCCGAGGGGCCCGACCCACTCGGAAGGCGTGGGCGATAGCACACAAAAATATGGGAATCGGGCGGAATTCTAGTTTTTAGGCCAAAAAATGCAAAAAATGAGGAACGATCATTGCGAGGCGGTGACTAAGGTTCCTTAGGTCCTAATTGATAGCCCGAAAATTTTTTAGGCGATCCGAGTCCGGCGGCCCGGCCCACTCGGAAGGCATGGGCAATAGCACACAAAAATATGGTAATCGAGCGGAATTCTAGTTTTTTGGCCGAAAAATGCAATAAATGAGGAACGATCATGGCAGGGCGGTGACTATGGTTCCTTAGGTCGTATTTGATGGCCCGGAAAATTTTTGGCGATCGGGGTCCACGGCTCCCGGGACCACTCGGAAGGCGTAAGCTATAGCACACGAAAATATGCAAATCGCGCGGAGTTCTAGTTTTTTGGCCGAAAAATGCAAAGAATTTGGAACGATCATGGTGGGGCGGTGACTATGGTACCTTAGGTCGTATTTGATAGTCCGAAAAAATTTTAGGTGATCAGGGTCCGCGGCTCCCCGGACCACTTGGAAGGCGTGGGTATAGCACACGAAAATATGGGAATCGGGCGTAATTCTAGTTTTTTGGCCGAAAAATGCAAAAAATGAGAAACGATGATGGCAGGGCGGTTACTATGGTTCCTTAGGTCGTATTTGACGGACCGGAAAAATTTTAGGCGATCGGGGTCCGGGGGTCCCGGAACCACTTGGAAGGGTGGGCAATAGCACACAACAATATTGTAATCGGGCGGAATTCTAGTTTTTTTGCCGAAAAATGCAACAAATGAGGAATGATCATGGCTGGGCGGTGACTATGGTTCCTTTGGTCTTATTTGATAGTCCGGAAAAATATTAGGCGATAGGGGTCCGGAGGTCCCGGGATCACTCGGAAGGCGTGGGCTATAACACACAAAAATATGGGAATCGCGCGGAATTCTAGTTGTTTGGTCGAAAAACGCATAAAATGAGGAACGATCATGGCGGGGTGGTTACTATGGTTCCTTAGGTCGTATTTGATGGCCCAGAAAATTTTTTGGCGATCGAGGTTCGGGGTTCCCGGGACCCCTTGGAAGGTGTGGGCTAAAGCACACGAAAATATGGAAATCGCGCGGAATTCTAGTTTTTTGGCTGAAAAACGCAAAAGACTAGGAACGATCATGGCGGGGCGGTGACTATGGATCCTTTGTTCGTATTTGATATTCTGGAAAATTTTTAGGCGATCGGGGTTCGGGGTTCCCGGGACCCCTTGGAAGGCGTGGGCTAAAGCACACGAAAATATGGAAATCGAATTCTAGTTTTTTGGCCGAAAAATGCAAAAAATGAGAAACGATGATGGCAGGGCGGTTACTATGGTTCCTTAGGTCGTATTTGACGGACCGGAAAAATTTTAGGCGATCGGGGTCCTGGGGTCCCGGAACCACTTGGAAGGGTGGGCAATAGCACACAACAATATTGTAATCGGGCGAAATTCTGGTTTTTTTGCCGAAAAACGCAACAAATGAGGAATGATCATGGCTGGGCGGTGACTATGGTTCCTTTGGTCTTATTTGATAGTCCGGAAAAATATTAGGCGATAGGGGTCCGGAGGTCCCGGGATCACTCGGAAGGCGTGGGCTATAACACACAAAAATATGGGAATCGCGCGGAATTCTAGTTGTTTGGTCGAAAAACGCATAAAATGAGGAACGATCATGGCGGGGTGGTTACTATGGTTCCTTAGGTCGTATTTGATGGCCCAGAAAATTTTTTGGCGATCGAGGTTCGGGGTTCCCGGGACCCCTTGGAAGGTGTGGGCTAAAGCACACGAAAATATGGAAATCGCGCGGAATTCTAGTTTTTTGGCTGAAAAACGCAAAAGACTAGGAACGATCATGGCGGGGCGGTGACTATGGATCCTTTGTTCGTATTTGATATTCTGGAAAATTTTTAGGCGATCGGGGTTCGGGGTTCCCGGGACCCCTTGGAAGGCGTGGGCTAAAGCACACGAAAATATGGAAATCGAATTCTAGTTTTTTGGATGAAAAATGCAAAAGACTAAGAACGATCATGGCGGGGCGGTGACTATGGTTCCTTAGGTCGTATTTGATAGTCTGGAAAATTTTTAGGCGATCCGGCTCCGGGGGGCCCGACCCACTCGGAAGGCGTGGGCGATAGCACACAAAAATATGGGAATCGGGCGGAATTCTAGTTTTTTGGCCGAAAAACGCAACAAATGAGGAATGATCATGGCTGGGCGGTGACTATGGTTCCTTTGGTCTTATTTGATAGTCCGGAAAAATATTAGGCGATAGGGTTCCGGAGGTCCCGGGATCACTCGGAAGGCGTGGGCTATAACACACAAAAATATGGGAATCGCACGAAATTCTAGTTGTTTGGTCGAAAAACGCAAAAAATGAGGAACAATCATGGCGGGGCGGTGACTATGGTTCCTTAGGTCGTATTTGATCGTCCGGAAAATTTTTTGGCGATCGGGGTTCGGCGTTCCCGAGACCCCTTGGAAGGCGTGGGCTAAAGCACACTAAAATATGGAAATCGCGCGGAATTCTAGTTTTTTGGGTGAAAAACGCAAAAGACTAGGAATGATCATGGCGGGGCGGTGACTATGGTTCCTTAGGTCATATTTGATAGTTCGGAAAATTTTTAGGTGATCCGGCTCCGGGGGGCTCGACCCACTCGGAAGGCGTGGGCGATAGCACACAAAAATATGGGAATCGGGCGGAATTCTAGTTTTTTGGCCAAAAAATGAGGAACGATCATGGCGAGGCAGTGACTATGGTTCCTTAGGTCCTTATTGATGGCCCAAAAATTTTTTAGGCGATCCGAGTCCGGCGGCCCGGCCCACTCGGAAGGCGCGGGCAATAGCACACAAAAATATGGTAATCGAGCGAAATTTTAGTTTTTTGGCCGAAAAATGCAATAAATGAGGAAAGATCATGGCGGGCGATGACTATGGTTCCTTAGGTCGTATTTGATGGCCCGAAAAAATTTAGGCGATCGGGGTCCACAGCTCCCGGGACCACTCGGAAGGCGTAAGCTATAGCACACGAAAATATGCAAATCGCGCGGAGTTCTAGTTTTTTGGCCGAAAAATGCAAAGCATTTGGAACGATCATGGTGGAGCGGTGACTATGGTACCTTAGGTCGTATTTGATAGTCCGGAAAAATTTTAGGCGATCGGGGTCCGCGGCTACCCGGACCATTTGGAAGGCGTGGGTATAGCACACGAAAATATGGGAATCTGGCGTAATTCTAGTTTTTTGGCCGAAAAATGCAAAAAATGAGAAACGATGATGGCGGGGCGGTTACTATGGTTCCTTAGGTCGTATTTGACGGCCCGGAAAATTTTTAGGCGATCGGGGTCGGGGGGTCCCGGAACCACTTGGAAGGGTGGGCAGTAGCACACAAAAATATTGTAATCGGGCGGAATTCTAGTTTTTTGGCCGAAAAACGCAACAAATGAGGAATGATCATGGCTGGGCGGTGACTATGGTTCCTTCGGTCTTATTTAATAGTCCAGAAAAATATTAGGCGATAGGGGTCAGGAGGTTCCAGGACCACTCGGAAGGCGTGGGCTATAACACACAAAAATATGGGAATCGTGCGGAATTCTAGTTGTTTGGTCGAAAACGCAAAAAATGAGGAACGATCATGGCAGGGCGGTGACTATGGTTCCTTAGGTCGTATTTGATAGTCCGGAAAATTTTTTGGCGATAGGGGTCCGGAGGTCCCGGGACCACTCGGAAGGCGTGGGCTATAACACACAAAAATATGGGAATCGCACGGAATTCTAGTTGTTTGGCCGAAAAATGCAAAAAATGAGGAACGATCTTGGCGGGGCGGTGACTATGGTTCCTTAGGTCGTATTTGATGGCCCGGAAAATTTTTGGCGATCGGGGTCCACGGCTCCCGGGACCACTCGGAAGGCGTAAGCTATAGCACACGAAAATATGCAAATCGCGCGGAGTTCTAGTTTTTTGGCCGAAAAATGCAAAGCATTTGGAACGATCATGGTGGGGCGGTGACTATGGTACCTTAGGTCGTATTTGATCGTCCGGAAAAATTTTAGGCGATCGGGGTCCGCGGCTCCCCGGACAACTTGGAAGGCGTGGGTATAGCACACGAAAATATGGGAATCGGGCATAATTCTAGTTTTTTGGCCGAAAAATGTAAAAAATGAGAAACGATGATGGCGGGGCGGTTACTATGGTTCCTTAGGTCGTATTTGATGGCCCGGAAAAATTTTAGGCGAACGGGGTTCAGGGGTCCCGGAACCACTTGGAAGGGTGGGCAATAGCACACAAAAATATTGTAATCGGGCGGAATTCTAGTTTTTTGGCCGAAAAACGCAACAAATGAGGAATGATCATGGCTGGGCGGTGACTATGGTTCCTTTGGTCTTATTTGATAGTCCGGAAAAATATTAGGCGATAGGGTTCCGGAGGTCCCGGGATCACTCGGAAGGCGTGGGCTATAACACACAAAAATATGGGAATCGCGCGGAATTCTAGTTGTTTGGTCGAAAAACGCAAAAAATGAGGAACAATCATGCCGGGGTGGTTACTATGGTTCCTTAGGTCGTATTTGATGGCCCGGAAAATTTTTAGGCGATCGAGGTTCGGGGTTCCCGGGACCCCTTGGAAGGCGTGGGCTAAAGCACACGAAAATATGGAAATCACGCGGAATTCTAGTTTTTTGGCTGAAAAACGCAAAAGACCAGGAACGATCATGGCGGGGCGGTGACTATGGATCCTTAGGTCGTATTTTATAGTCCGGAAAATTTTTAGGCGATCGGGGTTCGGGGTTCCCGGGACCCCTTGGAAGGCGTGGGCTAAAGCACACGAAAATGTGGAAATCGTGCGGAATTCTAGTTTTTTGGATGAAAAACGCAAAAGACTAGGAACGATCTTGGCGGGGCGGTGACTATGGTTCCTTAGGTCATATTTGATAGTCCGGAAAATTTTTAGGCGATCCGGCTCCGAGGGGCCCGACCCACTCGGAAGGCGTGGGCGATAGCACACAAAAATATGGGAATCGGGCGGAATTCTAGTTTTTAGGCCAAAAAATGCAAAAAATGAGGAACGATCATTGCGAGGCGGTGACTAAGGTTCCTTAGGTCCTAATTGATAGCCCGAAAATTTTTTAGGCGATCCGAGTCCGGCGGCCCGGCCCACTCGGAAGGCATGGGCAATAGCACACAAAAATATGGTAATCGAGCGGAATTCTAGTTTTTTGGCCGAAAAATGCAATAAATGAGGAACGATCATGGCAGGGCGGTGACTATGGTTCCTTAGGTCGTATTTGATGGCCCGAAAAATTTTTGGCGATCGGGGTCCACGGCTCCCGGGACCACTCGGAAGGCGTAAGCTATAGCACACGAAAATATGCAAATCGCGCGGAGTTCTAGTTTTTTGGCCGAAAAATGCAAAGAATTTGGAACGATCATGGTGGGGCGGTGACTATGGTACCTTAGGTCGTATTTGATAGTCCGAAAAATTTTTAGGTGATCAGGGTCCGCGGCTCCCCGGACCACTTGGAAGGCGTGGGTATAGCACACGAAAATATGGGAATCGGGCGTAATTCTAGTTTTTGGCCGAAAAATGCAAAAAATGAGAAACGATGATGGCAGGGCGGTTACTATGGTTCCTTAGGTCGTATTTGACGGACCGGAAAAATTTTAGGCGATCGGGGTCCGGGGGTCCCGGAACCACTTGGAAGGGTGGGCAATAGCACACAAAAATATTGTAATCGGGCGGAATTCTAGTTTTTTGGCCGAAAAACGCAACAAATGAGGAATGATCATGGCTGGGCGGTGACTATGGTTCCTTTGGTCTTATTTGATAGTCCGGAAAAATATTAGGCGATAGGGTTCCGGAGGTCCCGGGATCACTCGGAAGGCGTGGGCTATAACACACAAAAATATGGGAATCGCGCGGAATTCTAGTTGTTTGGTCGAAAAACGCAAAAAATGAGGAACAATCATGGCGGGGTGGTTACTATGGTTCCTTAGGTCGTATTTGATGGCCCGGAAAATTTTTAGGCGATCGAGGTTCGGGGTTCCCGGGACCCCTTGGAAGGCGTGGGCTAAAGCACACGAAAATATGGAAATCACGCGGAATTCTAGTTTTTTGGCTGAAAAACGCAAAAGACCAGGAACGATCATGGCGGGGCGGTGACTATGGATCCTTAGGTCGTATTTTATAGTCCGGAAAATTTTTAGGCGATCGGGGTTCGGGGTTCCCGGGACCCCTTGGAAGGCGTGGGCTAAAGCACACGAAAATGTGGAAATCGTGCGGAATTCTAGTTTTTTGGATGAAAAACGCAAAAGACTAGGAACGATCTTGGCGGGGCGGTGACTATGGTTCCTTAGGTCATATTTGATAGTCCGGAAAATTTTTAGGCGATCCGGCTCCGAGGGGCCCGACCCACTCGGATGGCGTGGGCGATAGCACACAAAAATATGGGAATCGGGCGGAATTCTAGTTTTTAGGCCAAAAAATGCAAAAAATGAGGAACGATCATTGCGAGGCGGTGACTAAGGTTCCTTAGGTCCTAATTGATAGCCCGAAAATTTTTTAGGCGATCCGAGTCCGGCGGCCCGGCCCACTCGGAAGGCATGGGCAATAGCACACAAAAATATGGTAATCGAGCGGAATTCTAGTTTTTTGGCCGAAAAATGCAATAAATGAGGAACGATCATGGCAGGGCGGTGACTATGGTTCCTTAGGTCGTATTTGATGGCCCGGAAAATTTTTGGCGATCGGGGTCCACGGCTCCCGGGACCACTCGGAAGGCGTAAGCTATAGCACACGAAAATATGCAAATCGCGCGGAGTTCTAGTTTTTTGGCCGAAAAATGCAAAGAATTTGGAACGATCATGGTGGGGCGGTGACTATGGTACCTTAGGTCGTATTTGATAGTCCGAAAAAATTTTAGGTGATCAGGGTCCGCGGCTCCCCGGACCACTTGGAAGGCGTGGGTATAGCACACGAAAATATGGGAATCGGGCGTAATTCTAGTTTTTTGGCCGAAAAATGCAAAAAATGAGAAACGATGATGGCAGGGCGGTTACTATGGTTCCTTAGGTCGTATTTGACGGACCGAAAAAATTTTAGGCGATCGGGGTCCGGGGGTCCCGGAACCACTTGGAAGGGTGGGCAATAGCACACAACAATATTGTAATCGGGCGAAATTCTGGTTTTTTTGCCGAAAAACGCAACAAATGAGGAATGATCATGGCTGGGCGGTGACTATGGTTCCTTTGGTCTTATTTGATAGTCCGGAAAAATATTAGGCGATAGGGGTCCGGAGGTCCCGGGATCACTCGGAAGGCGTGGGCTATAACACACAAAAATATGGGAATCGCGCGAAATTCTAGTTGTTTGGTCGAAAAACGCATAAAATGAGGAACGATCATGGCGGGGTGGTTACTATGGTTCCTTAGGTCGTATTTGATGGCCCAGAAAATTTTTTGGCGATCGAGGTTCGGGGTTCCCGGGACCCCTTGGAAGGTGTGGGCTAAAGCACACGAAAATATGGAAATCGCGCGGAATTCTAGTTTTTTGGCTGAAAAACGCAAAAGACTAGGAACGATCATGGCGGGGCGGTGACTATGGATCCTTAGTTCGTATTTGATATTCCGGAAAATTTTTAGGCGATCGGGGTTCGGGGTTCCCGGGACCCCTTGGAAGGCGTGGGCTAAAGCACACGAAAATATGGAAATCGAATTCTAGTTTTTTGGATGAAAAATGCAAAAGACTAAGAACGATCATGGCGGGGCGGTGACTATGGTTCCTTAGGTCGTATTTGATAGTCTGGAAAATTTTTAGGCGATCCGGCTCCGGGGGGCCCGACCCACTCGGAAGGCGTGGGCGATAGCACACAAAAATATGGGAATCGGGCGGAATTCTAGTTTTTTGGCCGAAAAACGCAACAAATGAGGAATGATCATGGCTGGGCGGTGACTATGGTTCCTTTGGTCTTATTTGATAGTCCGGAAAAATATTAGGCGATAGGGTTCCGGAGGTCCCAGGATCACTCGGAAGGCGTGGGCTATAACACACAAAAATATGGGAATCGCGCGAAATTCTAGTTGTTTGGTCGAAAAACGCAAAAAATGAGGAACAATCATGGCGGGGCGGTGACTATGGTTCCTTAGGTCGTATTTGATCGTCCGGAAAATTTTTTGGCGATCGGGGTTCGGCGTTCCCGAGACCCCTTGGAAGGCGTGGGCTAAAGCACACTAAAATATGGAAATCGCGCGGAATTCTAGTTTTTTGGGTGAAAAACGCAAAAGACTAGGAATGATCATGGCGGGGCGGTGACTATGGTTCCTTAGGTCGTATTTGATAGTTCGGAAAATTTTTAGGTGATCCGGCTCCGGGGGGCTCGACCCACTCGGAAGGCGTGGGCGATAGCACACAAAAATATGGGAATCGGGCGGAATTCTAGTTTTTTGGCCATAAAATGAGGAACGATCATGGCGAGGCAGTGACTATGGTTCCTTAGGTCCTTATTGATGGCCCAAAAATTTTTTAGGCGATCCGAGTCCGGCGGCCCGGCCCACTCGGAAGGCGCGGGCAATAGCACACAAAAATATGGTAATCGAGCGAAATTTTAGTTTTTTGGCCGAAAAATGCAATAAATGAGGAAAGATCATGGCGGGCGATGACTATGGTTCCTTAGGTCGTATTTGATGGCCCGAAAAAATTTAGGCGATCGGGGTCCACAGCTCCCGGGACCACTCGGAAGGCGTAAGCTATAGCACACGAAAATATGCAAATCGCGCGGAGTTCTAGTTTTTTGGCCGAAAAATGCAAAGCATTTGGAACGATCATGGTGGAGCGGTGACTATGGTACCTTAGGTCGTATTTGATAGTCCGGAAAAATTTTAGGCGATCGGGGTCCGCGGCTACCCGGACCATTTGGAAGGCGTGGGTATAGCACACGAAAATATGGGAATCTGGCGTAATTCTAGTTTTTTGGCCGAAAAATGCAAAAAATGAGAAACGATGATGGCGGGGCGGTTACTATGGTTCCTTAGGTCGTATTTGACGGCCCGGAAAATTTTTAGGCGATCGGGGTCGGGGGGTCCCGGAACCACTTGGAAGGGTGGGCAGTAGCACACAAAAATATTGTAATCGGGCGGAATTCTAGTTTTTTGGCCGAAAAACGCAACAAATGAGGAATGATCATGGCTGGGCGGTGACTATGGTTCCTTCGGTCTTATTTAATAGTCCGGAAAAATATTAGGCGATAGGGGTCAGGAGGTTCCAGGACCACTCGGAAGGCGTGGGCTATAACACACAAAAATATGGGAATCGTGCGGAATTCTAGTTGTTTGGTCGAAAACGCAAAAAATGAGGAACGATCATGGCAGGGCGGTGACTATGGTTCCTTAGGTCGTATTTGATAGTCCGGAAAATTTTTTGGCGATAGGGGTCCGGAGGTCCCGGGACCACTCGGAAGGCGTGGGCTATAACACACAAAAATATGGGAATCGCACGGAATTCTAGTTGTTTGGCCGAAAAATGCAAAAAATGAGGAACGATCATGGCGGGGCGGTGACTATGGTTCCTTAGGTCGTATTTGATGGCCCGGAAAATTTTTGGCGATCGGGGTCCACGGCTCCCGGGACCACTCGGAAGGCGTAAACTATAGCACACGAAAATATGCAAATCGCGCGGAGTTCTAGTTTTTTGGCCGAAAAATGCAAAGCATTTGGAACGATCATGGTGGGGCGGTGAATATGGTACCTTAGGTCGTATTTGATAGTCCGGAAAAATTTTAGGCGATCGGGGTCCGCTGCTCCCCGGACAACTTGGAAGGCGTGGGTATAGCACACGAAAATATGGGAATCGGGCATAATTCTAGTTTTTTGGCCGAAAAATGTAAAAAATGAGAAACGATGATGGCGGGGCGGTTACTATGGTTCCTTAGGTCGTATTTGATGGCCCGGAAAAATTTTAGGCGAACGGGGTTCAGGGGTCCCGGAACCACTTGGAAGGGTGGGCAATAGCACACAAAAATATTGTAATCGGGCGGAATTCTAGTTTTTTGGCCGAAAAACGCAACAAATGAGGAATGATCATGGCTGGGCGGTGACTATGGTTCCTTTGGTCTTATTTGATAGTCCGGAAAAATATTAGGCGATAGGGTTCCGGAGGTCCCGGGATCACTCGGAAGGCGTGGGCTATAACACACAAAAATATGGGAATCGCGCGGAATTCTAGTTGTTTGGTCGAAAAACGCAAAAAATGAGGAACAATCATGGCGGGGTGGTTACTATGGTTCCTTAGGTCGTATTTGATGGCCCGGAAAATTTTTAGGCGATCGAGGTTCGGGGTTCCCGGGACCCCTTGGAAGGCGTGGGCTAAAGCACACGAAAATATGGAAATCACGCGGAATTCTAGTTTTTTGGCTGAAAAACGCAAAAGACCAGGAACGATCATGGCGGGGCGGTGACTATGGATCCTTAGGTCGTATTTTATAGTCCGGAAAATTTTTAGGCGATCGGGGTTCGGGGTTCCCGGGACCCCTTGGAAGGCGTGGGCTAAAGCACACGAAAATGTGGAAATCGTGCGGAATTCTAGTTTTTTGGATGAAAAACGCAAAAGACTAGGAACGATCTTGGCGGGGCGGTGACTATGGTTCCTTAGGTCATATTTGATAGTCCGGAAAATTTTTAGGCGATCCGGCTCCGAGGGGCCCGACCCACTCGGAAGGCGTGGGCGATAGCACACAAAAATATGGGAATCGGGCGGAATTCTAGTTTTTAGGCCAAAAAATGCAAAAAATGAGGAACGATCATTGCGAGGCGGTGACTAAGGTTCCTTAGGTCCTAATTGATAGCCCGAAAATTTTTTAGGCGATCCGAGTCCGGCGGCCCGGCCCACTCGGAAGGCATGGGCAATAGCACACAAAAATATGGTAATCGAGCGGAATTCTAGTTTTTTGGCCGAAAAATGCAATAAATGAGGAACGATCATGGCAGGGCGGTGACTATGGTTCCTTAGGTCGTATTTGATGGCCCGAAAAATTTTTGGCGATCGGGGTCCACGGCTCCCGGGACCACTCGGAAGGCGTAAGCTATAGCACACGAAAATATGCAAATCGCGCGGAGTTCTAGTTTTTTGGCCGAAAAATGCAAAGAATTTGGAACGATCATGGTGGGGCGGTGACTATGGTACCTTAGGTCGTATTTGATAGTCCGAAAAATTTTTAGGTGATCAGGGTCCGCGGCTCCCCGGACCACTTGGAAGGCGTGGGTATAGCACACGAAAATATGGGAATCGGGCGTAATTCTAGTTTTTTGGCCGAAAAATGCAAAAAATGAGAAACGATGATGGCAGGGCGGTTACTATGGTTCCTTAGGTCGTATTTGACGGACCGGAAAAATTTTAGGCGATCGGGGTCCGGGGGTCCCGGAACCACTTGGAAGGGTGGGCAATAGCACACAAAAATATTGTAATCGGGCGGAATTCTAGTTTTTTGGCCGAAAAACGCAACAAATGAGGAATGATCATGGCTGGGCGGTGACTATGGTTCCTTTGGTCTTATTTGATAGTCCGGAAAAATATTAGGCGATAGGGTTCCGGAGGTCCCGGGATCACTCGGAAGGCGTGGGCTATAACACACAAAAATATGGGAATCGCGCGGAATTCTAGTTGTTTGGTCGAAAAACGCAAAAAATGAGGAACAATCATGGCGGGGTGGTTACTATGGTTCCTTAGGTCGTATTTGATGGCCCGGAAAATTTTTAGGCGATCGAGGTTCGGGGTTCCCGGGACCCCTTGGAAGGCGTGGGCTAAAGCACACGAAAATATGGAAATCACGCGGAATTCTAGTTTTTTGGCTGAAAAACGCAAAAGACCAGGAACGATCATGGCGGGGCGGTGACTATGGATCCTTAGGTCGTATTTTATAGTCCGGAAAATTTTTAGGCGATCGGGGTTCGGGGTTCCCGGGACCCCTTGGAAGGCGTGGGCTAAAGCACACGAAAATGTGGAAATCGTGCGGAATTCTAGTTTTTTGGATGAAAAACGCAAAAGACTAGGAATGATCATGGCGGGGCGGTGACTATGGTTCCTTAGGTCATATTTGATAGTCCGGAAAATTTTTAGGCGATCCGGCTCCGAGGGGCCCGACCCACTCGGAAGGCGTGGGCGATAGCACACAAAAATATGGGAATCGGGCGGAATTCTAGTTTTTAGGCCAAAAAATGCAAAAAATGAGGAACGATCATTGCGAGGCGGTGACTAAGGTTCCTTAGGTCCTAATTGATAGCCCGAAAATTTTTTAGGCGATCCGAGTCCGGCGGCCCGGAACCACTTGGAAGGGTGGGCAATAGCACACAACAATATTGTAATCGGGCGAAATTCTGGTTTTTTTGCCGAAAAACGCAACAAATGAGGAATGATCATGGCTGGGTGGTGACTATGGTTCCTTTGGTCTTATTTGATAGTCCGGAAAAATATTAGGCGATAGGGGTCCGGAGGTCCCGGGATCACTCGGAAGGCGTGGGCTATAACACACAAAAATATGGGAATCGCGCGGAATTCTAGTTGTTTGGTCGAAAAACGCATAAAATGAGGAACGATCATGGCGGGGTGGTTACTATGGTTCCTTAGGTCGTATTTGATGGCCCAGAAAATTTTTTGGCGATCGAGGTTCGGGGTTCCCGGGACCCCTTGGAAGGTGTGGGCTAAAGCACACGAAAATATGGAAATCGCGCGGAATTCTAGTTTTTTGGCTGAAAAACGCAAAAGACTAGGAACGATCATGGCGGGGCGGTGACTATGGATCCTTAGTTCGTATTTGATATTCCGGAAAATTTTTAGGCGATCGGGGTTCGGGGTTCCCGGGACCCCTTGGAAGGCGTGGGCTAAAGCACACGAAAATATGGAAATCGAATTCTAGTTTTTTGGATGAAAAATGCAAAAGACTTAGAACGATCATGGCGGGGCGGTGACTATGGTTCCTTAGGTCGTATTTGATAGTCTGGAAAATTTTTAGGCGATCCGGCTCCGGGGGGCCCGACCCACTCGGAAGGCGTGGGCGATAGCACACAAAAATATGGGAATCGGGCGGAATTCTAGTTTTTTGGCCAAAAAATGCAAAGAATGAGGAACGATCATGGCGAGGCGGGGACTATGGTTCCTTAGGTCCTAATTGATGGCCCGAAAATTTTTAGGTGATCCGAGTCCGGCGGCCCCGCCCACTCGGAAGGCATGGGCAATAGCACACAAAAATATGGTAATCGAGCGGAATTCTAGTTTTTTGGCCGAAAAACGCAATAAATGAGGAACGATCATGGCGGGGCGGTGATTATGGTTCCTTAGGTCGTATTTGATGGCCCGGAAAATTTTAGGCGATCGGGGTCCACGGCTCCCGGGACCACTCGGAAGGCGTAAGCTATAGCACACGAAAATATGCAAATCGCGCGGAGTTCTAGTTTTTTGGCCGAAAAATGCAAAGCATTTGGAACGATCATGGTGGGGCGGTGACTATGGTACCTTAGGTCGTATTTGATAGTCCGGAAAAATTTTAGGCGATCGGGGTCCGCGGCTACCCGGACCATTTGGAAGGCGTGGGTATAGCACACGAAAATATGGGAATCTGGCGTAATTCTAGTTGTTTGGCCGAAAAATGCAAAAAATGAGAAACGATGATGGCGGGGCGGTTACTATGGTTCCTTAGGTCGTATTTGACGGCCCGGAAAAATTTTAGGCGATCGGGGTCCGGGGGTCCCGGAACCATTTGGAAGGGTGGGCAATAGCACACAAAAATATTGTAATCGGGCGGAATTCTAGTTTTTTGGTCGAAAAACGCAACAAATGAGGAATGATCATGGCTGGACGGTGACTATGGTTCCTTTGGTCTTATTTGATAGTCCGGAAAAATATTAGGCGATAGGGTTCCGGAGGTCCCGGGATCACTCGGAAGGCGTGGGCTATAACACACAAAAATATGGGAATCGCGCGGAATTCTAGTTGTTATGTCGAAAAACGCAAAACACGAGAAACGATCATGGCGGGGTGGTTACTATGGTTCCTTAGGTCGTATTTGATGGCCCGGAAAATTTTTTGGCGATCGAGGTTCGGGTTTTCCGGGACCCCTTGAAAGGCGTGGGCTAAAGCACATGAAAATATGGAAATCGCGCGGAATTCTAGTTTTTTGGCTGAAAAACCCAAAAGACTAGGAACGATCATGGCGGGGCGGTGACTATGGATCCTTAGGTCGTATTTTATAGTCCGGAAAATTTTTAGGCGATCGGGGTTCGGGGTTCCCGGGACCCCTTGGAAGGCGTGGGCTAAAGCACACGAAAATATGGAAATCGCGCGGAATTCTAGTTTTTTGGCTGAAAAACGCAAAAGACTAGGAATGATCATGGCGGGGCGGTGACTATGGTTCCTTAGGTCGTATTTGATAGTCCGAAAAATTTTTAGGCGATCCGGCTCCGGGGTCCCCGACCCACTCGGAAGGCGTGGGCGATAGCACACAAAAATATGGGAATCGGGCTGAATTCTAGTTTTTTGGCCAAAAAATACAAAAAATGAGGAACGATCATGGCGAGGCAGGGACTATGGTTCCTTAGGTCCTAATTGATGGCCCGAAAATTTTTTAGGCGATCCGAGTCCGGCAGCCCGGCCCACTCGGAAGGCATGGGCAATAGCACACAAAAATATGGTAATCGAGCGGAATTCTAGTTTTTTGGCCGAAAAACGCAACAAATGAGGTACGATCATGGCGGGGCGGTGACTATGGTTCCTTCGGTCGTATTTGATGGCCCGGAAAATTTTAGGCGATCGGGGTCCACGGCTCCCGGGACCACTCGGAAGGCGTAAGCTATAGCACACGAAAATATGCAAATCGCGCGGAGTTCTAGTTTTTTGGCCGAAAAATGCAAAGCATTTGGAACGATCATGGTGGGGCGGTGACTATGGTACCTTAGGTCGTATTTGATAGTCCAGAAAAATTTTAGGCGATCGGGGTCCGCGGCTCCCCGGACAACTTGGAAGGCGTGGGTATAGCACACGAAAATATGGGAATCGGGCGTAATTCTAGTTTTTTGGCCGAAAAATGTAAAAAATGAGAAACGATGATGGCGGGGCGGTTACTATGGTTCCTTAGGTCGTATTTGACGGCCCGGAAAAATTTTAGGCGATCGGGGTCCGGGGGTCCCGGAACCACTTGGGAGGGTGGGCAATAGCACACAAAAATATTGTAATCAGGCGAAATTCTAGTTTTTTGGCCGAAAAACGTAACAAATGAGGAATGATCATGGCTGGGCGGTGACTATGGTTCCTTTGGTCTTATTTGATAGTCCGGAAAAATATTAGGCGATAGGGGTCCGGAGGTCCCGGGACCACTCGGAAGGCGTGGGCTATAACACACAAAAATATGGGAATCGCGCGGAATTCTAGTTGTTTGGTCGAAAACGCAAAAAATGAGGAACGATCATGGCGGGGTGGTTACTATGGTTCCTTAGGTCGTATTTGATGGCCCGGAAAATTTTTAGGCGATCGGGGGTTCGGGGTTCCTGGGACCCCTTGGAAAGCGTGGGCTAAAGCACACGAAAATATGGAAATCGCGCGGAATTCTAGTTTTTTGGCTGAAAAATGCAAAAGACTAGGAACGATCATGGCGGGGCGGTGACTATGGTTCCTTAGGTCGTATTTGATCGTCCGGAAAATTTTTTGGCGATCGGGGTTCGGGGTTCCCGAGACCCCTTGGAAGGCGTGGGCTAAAGCACACTAAAATATGGAAATCGCGCGGAATTCTAGTTTTTTGGGTGAAAAACGCAAAAGACTAGGAATGATCATGGCGGGGTGGTGACTATGGTTCCTTAGGTCGTATTTGATAGTTCGGAAAATTTTTAGGTGATCCGGCTCCGGGGGGCTCGACCCACTCGGAAGGCGTGGGCGATAGCACACAAAAATATGGGAATCGGGCAGAATTCTAGTTTTTTGGCCAAAAAATGAGGAACGATCATGGCGAGGCAGTGACTATGGTTCCTTAGGTCCTTATTGATGGCCCGAAAATTTTTTAGGCGATCCGAGTCCGGCGGCCCGGCCCACTCGGAAGGCGCGGGCAATAGCACACAAAAATATGGTAATCGAGCGGAATTCTAGTTTTTTGGCCGAAAAACGCAATAAATGAGGAACGATCATGGCGGGCGGTGACTATGGTTCCTTAGGTCGTATTTGATGGCCCGGAAAAATTTAGGCGATCGGGGTCCACAGCTCCCGGGACCACTCGGAAGGCGTAAGCTATAGCACACGAAAATATGCAAATCGCGCGGAGTTCTAGTTTTTTGGCCGAAAAATGCAAAGCATTTGGAACGATCATGGTGGAGCGGTGACTATGGTACCTTAGGTCGTATTTGATAGTCCGGAAAAATTTTAGGCGATCGGGGTCCGCGGCTACCCGGACCATTTGGAAGGCGTGGGTATAGCATACGAAAATATGAGAATCTGGCGTAATTCTAGTTTTTTGGCCGAAAAATGCAAAAAATGAGAAACGATGATGGCGGGGCGGTTACTATTGTACCTTAGGTCGTATTTGACGGCCCGGAAAATTTTTAGGCGATCGGGGTCGGGGGGTCCCGGAACCACTTGGAAGGGTGGGCAGTAGCACACAAAAATATTGTAATCGGGCGGAATTCTAGTTTTTTGGCCGAAAAACGCAACAAATGAGGAATGATCATGGCTGGGCGGTGACTATGGTTCCTTCGGTCTTATTTAATAGTCCGGAAAAATATTAGGCGATAGGGGTCAGGAGGTTCCAGGACCACTCGGAAGGCGTGGGCTATAACACACAAAAATATGGGAATCGTGCGGAATTCTAGTTGTTTGGTCGAAAACGCAAAAAATGAGGAACGATCATGGCAGGGCGGTGACTATGGTTCCTTAGGTCGTATTTGATAGTCCGGAAAATTTTTTGGCGATAGGGGTCCGGAGGTCCCGGGACCTCTCGGAAGGCGTGGGCTATAACACACAAAAATATGGGAATCGCACGGAATTCAAGTTGTTTGGCCGAAAAATGCAAAAAATGAGGAACGATCATGGCGGGGCGGTGACTATGGTTCCTTAGGTCGTATTTGATGGCCCGGAAAATTTTTGGCGATCGGGGTTAGGAGGTCCCGGGACCACTCGGAAGGCGTGGGCTATAACACACAAAAATATGGCAATCGTACGGAATTCTAGTTGTTTGGCCGAAAAACGCAAAAAATGAGGAACGATCATGGCGGGGCGGATATTATGGTTCCTTAGGTCGTATTTTATAGTCCGGAAAAATTTTAGGCGATAGGGGTCAGGAGGTCCCGGGACCCCTTGGAAGGCGTGGGCTAAAGTACACGAAAATATGGAAATCGCGGAATTCTAGTTGTTTGGCTGAAAAATGCAAAAAATGAGGAACGATCATGGCGGGGTGGTTACTATGGTTCCTTAGGTCGTATTTGATAGTCCGGAAAATTTTTAGACGATCCGGCTCCGGGGGCCCGACACACTCGGAAGGCGTGGGAGATAGCACACAAAAATATGGGAATCGGGCGGAATTCTAGTTTTTTGGCCAAAAAATGCAAAAATGAGGAACGAATATGGCGAGGCGGTGACTGTGGTTCCTTAGGTCCTTATTGATGGCCCGAAAATATTTTAGGCGATCCGAGTCCGGCGGCCCGGCCCACTCGGAAGGTGTGGGCAATAGCACACAAAAATATGGTAATCTTGCGGAATTCTAGTTTTTTGGCCGAAAAACGCAATAAATGAGGAACGATCATGGCGGGGCGGTGACTATGGTTCCTTAGGTCGTATTTGATGGCCCGGAAAATTTTAGGCGATCGGGGTCCACGGCTCTCGTGACCACTCGGAAGGCGTAAGCTATAGCACACGAAAGTATGCAAATCGCGTGGAGTTCTAGTTTTTTGGCCGAAAAATGCAAAGCATTTTGAACGATCATGGTGGGGCAATGACTATGGTACCTTAGGTCGTATTTGATAGTCCGAAAAACTTTTAGGCGATCGGGGTCCTCGGTACCCCGGACCACTTGGAATGCGTGGGTATAGCAAACGAAAATATGGGAATCGGGTGTAATTCTAGGTTTTTGGCCGGAAAATGCAAAAAATGAGAAACGATGATGGCGGGGCGGTTACTATGGTTCCTTTGGTCTTATTTGATTGTCCGGAAACATATTAGGAGATGGGGGTCCGGAGGTCCCGGGACCACTCGGAAGGCGTGGGCTATAACACACAAAAATATGGGAATCGCGCGGAATTCTAGTTGTTTGGCCGAAAAACACAAAAAATGAGGAACGATCATGGCTGGGCGGTGACTATGGTTCCTTAGGTCGTACTGGATAGTCCGGAAAATTTATAGGCGATAGGGGTCTGGAGTTCCCGGTTTCACTTGGAAGGCGTGGGCTATAGGACACGAAAATATGGCAACCGCGCGGAATTCTAATTTTTTGGCCGAAAAACGGAAAAAACTAGGAACGATCATGGCTGGGCGGTGAGTATGGTTCCTTAGGTCTTATTTGATAGTCCGGAAAAATTTTAGGCGATAGGGTTCCAGAGACCCGGGACCACTCGGAAGGTGTGGGCTATAACACACAAAAATATGGGAATCTTGGGGAATTCTAGTTGTTTGGCCGAAAAACGCAAAAAATGAGGAACGATCATGGCGGGGTGGTTACTATGGTTCCTTAGGTAGTATTTGATGGCCCGGAAAATTTTTAGGCGATGGGGGTTCGGGGTTCCTGGGACCCCTTGGAAAGCGTGGGCTAAAGCACACGAAAATATGGAAATCGCGCGGAATTCTAGTTTTTTGGCTGAAAAATGCAAAAGACTAGGAACGATCATGGCGGGGCGGTGACTATGGTTCCTTAGGTCGTATTTGATCGTCCGGAAAATTTTTTGGCGATCGGGGTTCGGGGTTCCCGAGACCCCTAGGAAGGCGTGGGCTAAAGCACACTAAAATATGGAAATCGCGCGGAATTCTAGTTTTTTGGGTGAAAAACGCAAAAGACTAGGAATGATCATGGCGGGGTGGTGACTATGGTTCCTTAGGTCGTATTTGATAGTTCGGAAAATTTTTAGGTGATCCGGCTCCGGGGGCTCGACCCAATCGGAAGGCGTGGGCGATAGCACACAAAAATATGGGAATCGGGCAGAATTCTAGTTTTTTGGCCAAAAAATGAGGAACGAACATGGCGAGGCGGTGACTGTGGTTCCTTAGGTCCTTATTGATGGCCCGAAAATATTTTAGGCGATCCGAGTCCGGCGGCCTGGCCCACTCGGAAGGTGTGGGCAATAGCACACAAAAATATGGTAATCTTGCGGAATTCTAGTTTTTTGGCCGAAAAACGCAATAAATGAGGAACGATCATGGCGGGGCGGTGACTATGGTTCCTTAGGTCGTATTTGATGGCCCGGAAAATTTTAGGCGATCGGGGTCCACGGCTCCCGTGACCACTCGGAAGGCGTAAGCTATAGCACACGAAAGTATGCAAATCGCGCGGAGTTCTAGTTTTTTGGCCGAAAAATGCAAAGCATTTGGAACGATCATGGTGGGGCAATGACTATGGTACCTTAGGTCGTATTTGATAGTCCGGAAAACTTTTAGGCGATCAGGGTCCTCGGTACCCCGGACCACTTGGAAGGCGTGGGTATAGCAAACGAAAATATGGGAATCGGGTGTAATTCTAGGTTTTTGGCCGGAAAATGCAAAAAATGAGAAACGATGATGGCGGGGCGGTTACTATGGTTCCTTTGGTCTTATTTGATTGTCCGGAAACATATTAGGAGATGGGGGTCCGGAGGTCCCGGGACCACTCGGAAGGCGTGGGCTATAACACACAAAAATATGGGAATCGCGCGAAATTCTAGTTGTTTGGCCGAAAAACACAAAAAATGAGGAACGATCACGGCTGAGCGGTGACTATGGTTCCTTAGGTCGTACTGGATAGTCCAGAAAATTTATAGGCGATAGGGGTCTGGAGTTCCCGGTTTCACTTGGAAGGCGTGGGCTATAGGACACGAAAATATGGCAACCGCGCGGAATTCTAATTTTTTGGCCGAAAAACGGAAAAAACTAGGAACGATCATGGCTGGGCGGTGAGTATGGTTCCTTAGGTCTTATTTGATAGTCCGGAAAAATTTTAGGCGATAGGGTTCCAGAGACCCGGGACCACTCGGAAGGTGTGGGCTATAACACACAAAAATATGGGAATCTTGGGGAATTCTAGTTGTTTGGCCGAAAAATGCAAAAAAATAAGGAACAATCATGGCGGGGCGGATACTATGGTTCCTTAGGTCGTATTTGATTGCCCGGAAATATTTTAGGCGATCGGGGTCCGCGGCTCTTGGGACCACTCGGAATGCGTGGGTATAGCACACGAAAATATGGGAATCAGGCGAAATTCTAGGTCTTTTTCAGTAACATGCAAAAAATGTGGAAAGATCTTGGCAGGGCGGTGACTATGGTTCCTTTGGTCTTATTTGATTGTCCGGAAAAATATTAGGCGATGGGGGTCCGGAGGTCCCGGGACCACTCGGAAGGCGTGGGCTATAGCACACAAAAATATGGGAATCGCGCGGAATTCTAGTTATTTGGCCGAAAAACGCAAAAAATGAGGAACGATCATGGCCGGGCGGTGACTATGGTTCCTTAGGTCGTATTTGATAGTCCGGAAAAATTTTAGGCGATAGGCGTCCGGAGTTCCCGGGTTCACTTGGAAGGCGTGGGCTATAGGACATGAAAAGATGGGAATCGCGCGGAATTCTAGTTTTTTGCCGAAAAACGAAAAAAACTAGGAACGATCATGGATGGGCGGTGACTATGGTTCCTTAGGTCTTATTTGATAGTCCGGAAAAATTTTAGGCTATAGGGGTCCGTAGACCCGGGACCACTCGGAAGGCGTGGGTTATAACACAAAAAAATATGGGATCGCGCGGAATTCTAGTTGTTTGGCGAAAAACGCAAAAAATGAGGAACGATTATGGCAGGAAGGCGCTGGGCGGTGACTATGGTTCCTTAGGTCTTATTTGATAGTCCAGAAAAATTTTAGGCGATAGGGGTCCGCGTCTCTTGGGACCACTCGGAATGCGTGGGTATAGCACACGAAAATATGGGAATCGGGCGAAATTCTAGTTGTTTGGCCGAAAAACGCAAAAAATGAGGAACGATCATAGCGGGGCGAATACTATGGTTCCTTAGGTCGTATTTGATAGTCCGGAAAAATTTTAGGCGATAGGGGCCAGGAGGTCCCGGGACCACTCGGAAGGCGTGGGCTATAACACACAAAAATATGGGAATCGGGCGAAATTCTAGTTGTTTGTCTGAAAAACGCAAAAAATAAGGAACGATCATGGCAGGGCGGATAATATGGTTCCTTAGGTCGTATTTGATTGCCCTGAAAAATTTTAGGCGATCGGGGTCCGCGGCTCTTGGGACCACTCGGAATGCGTGGGTATAGCACACGAAAATATGGGAATAGGGCGAAATTCTATGTCTTTTTCAGTAACATGCAAAAAATGTGGAAAGATCTTGGCAGGGCGGTGACTATGGTTCCATTGGTCTTATTTGATAGTCCGGAAAAATATTAGGCGATAGGGGTCCGGAGGTCCCGGGACCACTCGTAAGGCGTGGGCTATAACACACAAAAATATGGGAATCGCGCGGAATTCTAGTTGTTTGGCCGAAAAACGCAAGAAATGAGGAACGATCATGGAGGGGCGTATACTATGGTTCCTCAGGTCGTATTTGATAGTCCGGAAAAATTTTAGGCGATAGGGGTCAGGAGGTCCCGGGACCACTCGGAAGGCGTGGGCTATAACACACAAAAATTTGGGAATCGCGCGGAATTCTAGTTGTTTGGCCGATAAACGCAAAAAATGAGGAACGCTCATGGCGGGGTGGTTACTATGGTTCCTTAGGTCGTATTTGATGGCCCGAAAAATTGTTAGGCGATCAGGGTTCGGGGTTCCCGGGACCCCTTGGAAGGCGTGGGCTAAAGCACACGAAAATATGGAAATCGCGCGGAATTCTAGTTTTTTGGCTGAAAAACACAAAAGACTAGGAACGATCATTGTGGGGCGGTGACTATGGTTCTTTAGGTCGTATTTGATAGTCCAGAAAATTTTTTGGTGATCCGACTCCGGGGGGCCCGACCCACTCGGAAGGCGTGGGCGATAGCACACAAAAATATGGGAATCGGGCGGAATTCTAGTTTTTTGGCCAAAAAATGCAAAAATGAGAAACGATCATGGCGAGGTGGTGACTATGGTTCCTTAGGTCCTAATTGATGGCCCGAAAATTTTTTAGGCGATCCGAGTCCGGCGGCCCGGCCCACTCGGAAGGCGTGGGCAATAGCACACAAAAATATGGTAATCGAGCGGAATTCTAGTTTTTTGGCCAAAAATGCAAAACATGAGGAACGATCATGGCGAGATGGTGACTATGGTTCCTTAGGTCGTAATTGATGGCCCGAAAAGTTTTTAGGCAATCCGAGTCCGGCGCCCTGGCCCACTCGGAAGGCGTGGGCAATAGCACACAAAAATATGGTAATCGAGCGAAATTCTAGTTTTTTGGCCGAAAAATGCAATAAATGAGGAACGATCATGGCGGGGCGGTGACTATGGTTCCTTAGGTCGTATTTGATGGCCCAGAAAATTTTAGGCGATCGGGGTCCACGGCTCCCGGGACCACTCGAAAGGCGTAAGCTATAGCACACGAAAATATGCAAATCGTGCGGAGTTCTAGTTTTTTGGCCGAAAAATGCAAAGCATTTGGAACGATCATGGTGGGGCGCTGACTATGGTACCTTAGGTCGTATTTGATAGTCCAAAAATTTTTTAGGCGATCGGAGTCCGCGGCTCCCCGGACCACTTGGAAGGCGTGGGTATAGCACACAAAAATATGGGAATCGGCCGTAATTCTAGTTTTTTGGCCGAAAAATGCAAAAAATGAGAAACGATGATCGCGGGGCGGTTACTATAGTTCCTTAGGTCGTATTTGACGGCCCACAAAAATTTTAGGCGATCGGGGTCCGGTGGTCCCGGAACCACTTGGAAGGGTGGGCAATAGCACACAAAAATATTGTAATCGGGCGAAATTCTAGATTTTGGCCGAAAAACGCAACAAATAAGGAATGATCGTGGCTGGGCGGTGACTATTGTTCCTTAGGTCGTATTTGATAGTACGGAAAATTTTAGGCGATAGGGGTCCGGAGTTCCCTGGTTCACTTGGAAGGCATGGGCTATAGGAAACGAAAATATGGGAATCACGCGGAATTCTAGTTTTTTGGCCGAAAAACGGAAAAAACTAGGAACGATCATGGCTGGGCGGTGACTATGGTTCCTTAGGTCTTATTTGATAGTCCGAAAAAATTTTAGGCGATCGGGGTCCGCGGCTCTTGGGACCACTCCGAATGCGTGGGTATAACATACGAAAATATGGGAATCGGGCGAAATTTTAGTTGTTTGGCCGAAAAAAGCAAAAAATGAGGAACGATCATGGCGGGGTGGTCACTATGGTTCCTTAGGTCGTATTTGATGGCCCGGAAAATTTTTAGACGATCGGGGTTCGGGGTTCCCGGGACCCCTTTGAAGGCGTGGGCTAAAGCACACGAAAATATGGAAATCGCGCAAAATTCTAGTTTTTGGCTGAAAAACGCAAAAGACTAGGAACAATCATGGCGGGGCGGTGACTATCGTTCCTTAGGTCGTATTTGATAGTCCGGAAATTTTTTAGGCGATCCGAGTCCGGCGGCCCGGCCCACTCGGAAGGCGTGGGGCACACAAAAATATGGTAATCGAGCGTAATTCTAGCTTTTTGGTTGAAAAATGCAATTAATGAGGAACGATCATAGCGGGGCGGTGACTATGGTTCCTTAGGTCATATTTGATGGCCCGGAAAATTTTAGGCGATCAGGGTCCACGGCTCCCGGGACCACCCGGAAGGCGTATGCTATAGCACACGAAAATATGCAAATCGCGCGGAGTTCTAGTTTTTTGGCTGAAAAATGCAAAGCATTTGGAACGATCATGGTGGGGCGGTGACTATGGTACCTTAGGTCGTATTTGATAGTCCGAAAAAATTTTGGGCGATCGGGGTCCGCGGCTCCCCGGACCACTTGGAAGGCGTGGGTATAGCACACGAAAATATGGGTATCGGGCGTAATTCTAGATTTTTGGCTAAAAATGCAAAAAATGAGAAACGATGATGGCGGGGCGGTTACTATGGTTCCTTAGGTCGTATTTGACGGCCCGGAAAATTTTTAGGCGATCGGGGTCCGGGGGTCCCGGAACCACTTGGAAGGGTGGGCAATAGCACACAAAAATATTGTAATCGGGCGGAATTCTAGTTTTTTGGCCGAAAAACGCAACAAATGAGGAATGATCATGGCTGGGCGGTGACTATGGTTCCTTAGGTCATATTTGATAGTCCGGAAAAAATTTAGGCGATAGGGGTCCGGAGTTCCCGGGTTCACTTGGAAGGCGTGGGCTATAGGACACGAAAATATGGGAATCGCGCAGAATTCTAGTTTTTTGGCCGAAAAACGGAAAAAACTAGGAACGATCATGGCTGGGCGGTGACTATAGTTCCTTAGGTCTTATTTGATAGTCCGGAAAAATTTTAGGCGATAGGGGTCCGCGTATCTTGGGACCACTCGGAATGCGTGGGTATAGCACACGAAAATATGGGAATCGGGCGAAATTCTAGGTCTTTTTCAGTAACATGCAAAAAATGTCGAAAGATCTTGGCAGGGCGGTGACTATGGTTCCTTTGGTCTTATTTGATAGTCTGGAAAATTTTTAGGCGATCGGGGTCCGGAGGTCCCGGGACCCCTCGGAAGGCGTGGGCTATAAAAAAACTAGAATTCCGCCCGATTACAATATTTTTGTGTGCTATTGCCCACCCTTCCAAGTGGTTCCGGGACCCACTGACCCCGATCGCCTAAAATTTTTCCGGGCCGTCAAATACGACCTAAGGAACCATAGTAACCACCTCGCCATGATCGTTCCTCATTTTTTGCATTTTTCGGCCAAACAACTAGAATTCTGCGCGATTCCCATATTTTTGTGTGCTATAGCCCACGCCTTCCGAGTGTACCCGGGACCTCCTGACCCCTATCGCCTAAAATTTTTCCGGACTATCAAATACGACCTAAGGAACCATAGTATCCGCCCCGCCATGATCGTTCCTCATTTTTTGCGTTTTTCGGCCAAACAACTAGAATTCCGCGCGATTCCCATATTTTTGTTTGTTATATCCCACGCCTTCCGAGTGGTCCCGGGACCTCCGGACCCCTATCGCCTAATATTTTTCCGGACTATCAAATAAGACCAAAGGAACCATAGTCACCGCCCTACCAAGATCTTTCCAAATTATTTGCATGTTACTGAAAAAGACCTAGAATTTCGCCCGATTCCCATATTTTCGTGTGCTATAACCACGCATTCCGAGTGGTCCCAAGAGCCGCGGACCCCAATCGCCTATAATTTTTTCGGGCAATAAAATACGACCTAAGGAACCATAGTATCCGCCCCGCCATGATCGTTCCTTATTTTTTGCGATTTTCGGCCAAACAACTAGAATTCCGCGCGATTCCCATATTTTTGTGTGTCATAGCCCACACCTTCCGAGTGGTCCCGGGACCTCCGGATCCCTATCGCCTAAAATTTTTCCAGACTATCAAATAAGACCTAAGGAACCATAGTATCCACTCCGCCATGATCGTTCCTCATTTTTTGTGTTTTTCGGCCAAACAACTAGAATTCCGCGCGATTCCCATATTTTTGGGTGTTATATCCCACGCCTTCCGAGTGGTACCGGGACCTCCGGACCCCAATCGCCTAATATTTTTCTGGACTATCAAATAAGACCAAAGGGACCATAGTCACCGCCCTACCAAGATCTTTCCAAATTATTTGCATGTTACTGAAAAAGACCTAGAATTTCGCCCGATTCCCATATTTTCGTGTGCTATAACCACGCATTCCGAGTGGTCCCAAGAGCCGCGGACCCCAATCGCCTATAATTTTTCCGGGAAATAAAATACGACCTAAGGAACCATAGTATCCGCCCCGCCATGATTGTTCCTTATTTTTTGCAATTTTCGGCCAAACAACTAGAATTCCGCGCGATTCACATATTTTTGTGTGTTATAGCCCACACCTTCCGAGTAGTCCCGGGACCTCCGGATCCCTATCTCCTAAAATTTTTCGGGACTATCAAATAAGACCTAAGGAACCATAGTATCCACTCCGCCATGATCGTTCCTCATTTTTTGTGTTTTTCGGCCAAACAACTAGAATTCCGTGCGATTCCCATATTTTTGTGTGTTATAGCCCACGCCTTCCGAGTGGTCCCGGGACCTCCGGACCCCTATCGCCTAATATTTTTCTGGACTATCAAATAAGACCAATGGAACCATAGTTACCGCCCTGCCAAGATCTTTCCAAATTATTTGCATGTTACTGAAAAAGACCTAGAATTTCGCCCGATTCCCATATTTACGTGTGCTATACCCACGCATTCCGAGTGGTCCCAAGAGCCGCGGACCCCAATCGCCTAAAAATTTTCCGGGCAATAAAATATGACCTAAGGAACCATAGTATCCGCCCCGCCATGATCGTTCCTTATGTTTTGCGATTTTCGGCCAAACAACTAGAATTCCGCGCGATTCCCATATTTTTGTGTGTCATAGCCCACACCTTCCGAGTGGTCCCGGGACCTCCGGATCCCTATCGCCTAAAATTTTTCCGGACTATCAAATAAGACCTAAGGAACCATAGTATCCACTCCGCCATGATCGTTCCTCATTTTTTGTGTTTTTCGGCCAAACAACTAGAATTCCGTGCGATTCCCATATTTTTGTGTGTTATAGCCCACGCCTTCCGAGTGGTCCCGGGACCTCCGGACCCCTATCGCCTAATATTTTTCCGGACTATCAAATAAGACCAAAGGAACCATAGTTACCGCCCTGCCAAGATCTTTCCAAATTATTTGAATGTTACTGAAAAAGACCTAGAATTTCGCCCGATTCCCATATTTACGTGTGCTATACCCACGCATTCCGAGTGGTCCCAAGAGCCGCGGACCCCAATCGCCTAAAAATTTTCCGGGCAATAAAATATGACCTAAGGAACCATAGTATCCGCCCCGCCATGATCGTTCCTTATGTTTTGCGATTTTCGGCCAAACAACTAGAATTCCGCGCGATTCCCATATTTTTGTGTGTCATAGCCCACACCTTCCGAGTGGTCCCGGGACCTCCGGATCCCTATCGCCTAAAATTTTTCCAGACTATCAAATAAGACCTAAGGAACCATAGACACTGCCCTGTCAAGATCTTTCCACATTTTTTGCATGTTACTGAAAAAGACCTAGAATTTCGCCCGATTCCCATATTTTCGTGTGCTATTGCCCACGCCTTCCGAGTGGTCCCAAGAGCCGCGGACCCCGACCGCCTAAAATTTTTCCGGGCAATCAAATACGACCTAAGGAACCATAGTATCTGCCACGCCATGATCGTTCCTTATTTTTTGCATTTTTCGGCCAAACAACTAGAATTCCGCGCGATTCCCATATTTTTGTGTGTTATAGCCCACACCTTCCGAGTGGTCCCGGGACCTCCGGACCCCTATCGCCTAAAAATTTTCTGGAATATCAAATACGACATAAGGAACCATAGTATCCGCCCCGCCATGATCGTTCCTCATTTTTTGTGTTTTTCGGCCAAACAACTAGAATTCCGCGCGATCCCATATTTTTATGTGTTATATAGCCCACGCCTTCCGAGTGGTCCTGGGTCTCCGGACCCCTATCGCCTAAAATTTTTCCAGACTATCAAATAAGACCTAAGGAACCATAGTCAACGCCCAGCCATGATCGTTCCTAGTTTTTTCTGTTTTTCGGCCAAAAAACTAGAATTCCGCGCGATTCCCAAATTTTCGTGTCCTATAGCCCACGCCATCCAAGTGAACCCGGGAACTCCGGACCCCTATCGCCTAAAATTTTTCGGTACTATCAAATACGACTTAAGGAACCATAGTCACCTCCCAGCCATGATCATTCCTCATTTGTTGCGTTTTTCGGCCAAAAAACTAGATTTCCGCCCGATTACAATATTTTTGTGTGCTATTGCCCACCCTTCCAAGTGGTTCCGGGACCCACTGACCCCGATCGCCTAAAATTTTTCCGGGCCGTCAAATACGACCTAAGGAACCATAGTAACCACCTCGCCATGATCGTTCCTCATTTTTTGCATTTTTCGGCCAAACAACTAGAATTCCGCGCGATTCCCATATTTTTGTGTGCTATAGCCCACGCCTTCCGAGTGTACCCGGGACCTCCTGACCCCTATCGCCTAAAATTTTTCCGGACTATCAAATACGACCTAAGGAACCATAGTATCCGCCCCGCCATGATCGTTCCTCATTTTTTGCATTTTTCGGCCAAACAACTAGAATTCCGCGCGATTCCCATATTTTTGTGTGTTATATCCCACGCCTTCCGAGTGGTCCCGGGACCTCCGGACCCCTATCGCCTAATATTTTTCCGGACTATCAAATAAGACCAAAGGAACCATAGTCACCGCCCTACCAAGATCTTTCCAAATTATTTGCATGTTACTGAAAAAGACCTAGAATTTCGCCCGATTCCCATATTTTCGTGTGCTATACCCACGCATTCCGAGTGGTCCCAAGAGCCGCGGACCCCAATCGCCTATAATTTTTCCGGGCAATAAAATACGACCTAAGGAACCATAGTATCCGCCCCGCCATGATTGTTCCTTATTTTTTGCGATTTTCGGCCAAACAACTAGAATTCCGCGCGATTCCCATATTTTTGTGTGTTATAGCCCACACCTTCCGAGTGGTCCCGGGACCTCCGGATCCCTATCTCCTAAAATTTTTCCGGACTATCAAATAAGACCTAAGGAACCATAGTATCCACTCCCCCATGATCGTTCCTCATTTTTTGTGTTTTTCGGCCAAACAACTAGAATTCCGTGCGATTCCCATATTTTTGTGTGTTATAGCCCACGCCTTCCGAGTGGTCCCGGGACCTCCTGACCCCTATCGCCTAATATTTTTCCGGACTATCAAATAAGACCAAAGGAACCATAGTTACCGCCCTGCCAAGATCTTTCCAAATTATTTGAATGTTACTGAAAAAGACCTAGAATTTCGCCCGATTCCCATATTTACGTGTGCTATACCCACGCATTCCGAGTGGTCCCAAGAGCCGCGGACCCCAATCCCCTAAAAATTTTCCGGGCAATAAAATATGACCTAAGGAACCATAGTATCCGCCCCGCCATGATCGTTCCTTATGTTTTGCGATTTTCGGCCAAACAACTAGAATTCCGCGCGATTCCCATATTTTTGTGTGTCATAGCCCACACCTTCCGAGTGGTCCCGGGACCTCCGGATCCCTATCGCCTAAAATTTTTCCGGACTATCAAATAAGACCTAAGGAACCATAGACACTGCCCTGTCAAGATCTTTCCACATTTTTTGCATGTTACTGAAAAAGACCTAGAATTTCGCCCGATTCCCATATTTTCGTGTGCTATTGCCCACGCCTTCCGAGTGGTCCCAAGAGCAGCGGACCCCGACCGCCTAAAATTTTTCCGGGCAATCAAATACGACCTAAGGAACCATAGTATCTGCCACGCCATGATCGTTCCTTATTTTTTGCATTTTTCGGCCAAACAACTAGAATTCCGCGCGATTCCCATATTTTTGTGTGTTATAGCCCACACCTTCCGAGTGGTCCCGGGACCTCCGGACCCCTATCGCCTAAAAATTTTCTGGAATATCAAATACGACATAAGGAACCATAGTATCCGCCCCGCCATGATCGTTCCTCATTTTTTATGTTTTTCGGCCAAACAACTAGAATTCTGCGCGATCCCATATTTTTGTGTGTTATATAGCCCACGCCTTCCGAGTGGTCCTGGGTCTCCGGACCCCTATCGCCTAAAATTTTTCCAGACTATCAAATAAGACCTAAGGAACCATAGTCAGCACCCAGCCATGATCGTTCCTAGTTTTTTCTGTTTTTCGGCCAAAAAACTAGAATTCCGCGCGATTCCCAAATTTTCGTGTCCTATAGCCCACGCTTTCCAAGTGAACCCGGGAACTCCGGACCCCTATCGCCTAAAATTTTTCGGTACTATCAAATACGACTTAAGGAACAATAGTCACCTCCCAGCCATGATCATTCCTCATTTGTTGCGTTTTTCGGCCAAAAAACTAGAATTCCGCCCGATTACAATATTTTTGTGTGCTAATGCCCACCCTTCCAAGTGGTTCCGGGACCCACTGACCCCGATCGCCTAAAATTTTTCCGGGCCGTCAAATACGACCTAAGGAACCATAGTAACCACCTCGCCATGATCGTTCCTCATTTTTTGCATTTTTCGGCCAAACAACTAGAATTCCACGTGATTCCCATATTTTTGTGTGCTATAGCCCACGCCTTCCGAGTGTACCCGGGACCTCCTGACCCCTATCGCCTAAAATTTTTCCGGACTATCAAATACGACCTAAGGAACCATAGTATCCGCCCCGCCATGATCATTCCTCATTTTTTGCGTTTTTCGGCCAAACAACTAGAATTCCGCGTGATTCCCATATTTTTGTGTGTTATAGCCCACGCCTTCCGAGTGGTCACGGGACCTCCGGACCCCTATCGCCTAATATTTTTCCGGACTATCAAATAAGACCAAAGGAACCATAGTCACCGCCCTACCAAGATCTTTCCAAATTATTTGCATGTTACTGAAAAAGACGTAGAATTTCGCCCGATTCCCATATTTTCGTGTGCTATACCCATGCATTCCGAGTGGTCCCAAGAGCCGCGGACCCCAATCGCCTAAAAATTTTTCGGGCAATAAAATATGACCTAAGGAACCATAGTATCCGCCCCGCCATGATCGTTCCTTATGTTTTGCGATTTTCGGCCAAACAACTAGAATTCCGCGCGATTCCCATATTTTTGTGTGTCATAGCCCACACCTTCCGAGTGGTCCCGGGACCTCCGGATCCCTATCGCCTAAAATTTTTCCGGACTATCAAATAAGACCTAAGGAACCATAGACACTGCCCTGTCAAGATCTTTTCACATTTTTTGCATGTTACTGAAAAAGACCTAGAATTTCGCCCGATGCCCTGTCAAGATCATTCCTCATTTGTTGCGTTTTTCGGCCAAAAAACTAGAATTCCGCCCGATTACAATATTTTTGTGTGCTATTGCCCACCCTTCCAAGTGGTTCCGGGACCCACTGACCCCGATCGCCTAAAATTTTTCTGGGCCGTCATATACGACCTAAGGAACCATAGTAACCACCTCACCATGATCGTTCCTCATTTTTTGCATTTTTCGGCCAAACAACTAGAATTCCGCGCGATTCCCATATTTTTGTGTGCTATAGCCCACGCCTTCCGAGTGTACCCGGGACCTCCTGACCCCTATCGCCTAAAATTTTTCCGGACTATCAAATACGACCTAAGGAACCATAGTATCCGCCCCGCCATGATCGTTCCTCATTTTTTGCGTTTTTCGGCCTAACAACTAGAATTCCGCGTGATTCCCATATTTTTGTGTGTTATAGCCCACGCCTTCCGAGTGGTCACGGGACCTCCGGACCCCTATCGCCTAATATTTTTCCGGACTATCAAATAAGACCAAAGGAACCATAGTCACCGCCCTACCAAGATCTTTCCAAATTATTTGCATGTTACTGAAAAAGACGTAGAATTTCGCCCGATTCCCATATTTTCGTGTGCTATACCCATGCATTCCGAGTGGTCCCAAGAGCCGCGGACCCCAATCGCCTAAAAATTTTTCGGGCAATAAAATATGACCTAAGGAACCATAGTATCCGCCCCGCCATGATCGTTCCTTATGTTTTGCGATTTTCGGCCAAACAACTAGAATTCCGCGCGATTCCCATATTTTTGTGTGTCATAGCCCACACCTTCCGAGTGGTCCCGGGACCTCCGGATCCCTATCGCCTAAAATTTTTCCGGACTATCAAATAAGACCTAAGGAACCATAGACACTGCCCTGTCAAGATCTTTCCACATTTTTTGCATGTTACTGAAAAAGACCTAGAATTTCGCCCGATGCCCTGTCAAGATCATTCCTCATTTGTTGCGTTTTTCGGCCAAAAAACTAGAATTCCGCCCGATTACAATATTTTTGTGTGCTATTGCCCACCCTTCCAAGTGGTTCCGGGACCCACTGACCCCGATCGCCTAAAATTTTTCCGGGCCGTCAAATACGACCTAAGGAACCATAGTAACCACCTCGCCATGATCGTTCCTCATTTTTTGCATTTTTCGGCCAAACAACTAGAATTCCGCGCGATTCCCATATTTTTGTGTGCTATAGCCCACGCCTTCCGAGAGTACCCGGGACCTCCTGACCCCTATCGCCTAAAATTTTTCCGGACTATCAAATACGACCTAAGGAACCATAGTATCCGCCCCGCCATGATCGTTCCTCATTTTTTGCGTTTTTCGGCCTAACAACTAGAATTCCGCGTGATTCCCATATTTTTGTGTGTTATAGCCCACGCCTTCCGAGTGGTCACGGGACCTCCGGACCCCTATCGCCTAATATTTTTCGGACTATCAAATAAGACCAAAGGAACCATAGTCACCGCCCTACCAAGATCTTTCCAAATTATTTGCATGTTACTGAAAAAGACGTAGAATTTCGCCCGATTCCCATATTTTCGTGTGCTATACCCATGCATTCCGAGTGGTCCCAAGAGCCGCGGACCCCAATCGCCTAAAAATTTTTCGGGCAATAAAATATGACCTAAGGAACCATAGTATCCGCCCCGCCATGATCGTTCCTTATGTTTTGCGATTTTCGGCCAAACAACTAGAATTCCGCGCGATTCCCATATTTTTGTGTGTCATAGCCCACACCTTCCGAGTGGTCCCGGGACCTCCGGATCCCTATCTCCTAAAATTTTTCGGGACTATCAAATAAGACCTAAGGAACCATAGTATCCACTCCGCCATGATCGTTCCTCATTTTTTGTGTTTTTCGGCCAAACAACTAGAATTCCGTGCGATTCCCATATTTTTGTGTGTTATAGCCCACGCCTTCCGAGTGGTCCCGGGACCTCCGGACCCCTATCGCCTAATATTTTTCTGGACTATCAAATAAGACCAATGGAACCATAGTTACCGCCCTGCCAAGATCTTTCCAAATTATTTGCATGTTACTGAAAAAGACCTAGAATTTCGCCCGATTCCCATATTTACGTGTGCTATACCCACGCATTCCGAGTGGTCCCAAGAGCCGCGGACCCCAATCGCCTAAAAAATTTTCGGGCAATAAAATATGACCTAAGGAACCATAGTATCCGCCCCGCCATGATCGTTCCTTATGTTTTGCGATTTTCGGCCAAACAACTAGAATTCCGCGCGATTCCCATATTTTTGTGTGTCATAGCCCACACCTTCCGAGTGGTCCCGGGACCTCCGGATCCCTATCGCCTAAAATTTTTCCGGACTATCAAATAAGACCTAAGGAACCATAGACACTGCCCTGTCAAGATCTTTCCACATTTTTTGCATGTTACTGAAAAAGACCTAGAATTTCGCCCGATGCCCTGTCAAGATCATTCCTCATTTGTTGCGTTTTTCGGCCAAAAAACTAGAATTCCGCCCGATTACAATATTTTTGTGTGCTATTGCCCACCCTTCCAAGTGGTTCCGGGACCCACTGACCCCGATCGCCTAAAATTTTTCCGGGCCGTCAAATACGACCTAAGGAACCATAGTAACCACCTCACCATGATCGTTCCTCATTTTTTGCATTTTTCGGCCAAACAACTAGAATTCCGCGCGATTCCCATATTTTTGTGTGCTATAGCCCACGCCTTCCGAGAGTACCCGGGACCTCCTGACCCCTATCGCCTAAAATTTTTCCGGACTATCAAATACGACCTAAGGAACCATAGTATCCGCCCCGCCATGATCGTTCCTCATTTTTTGCGTTTTTCGGCCTAACAACTAGAATTCCGCGTGATTCCCATATTTTTGTGTGTTATAGCCCACGCCTTCCGAGTGGTCACGGGACCTCCGGACCCCTATCGCCTAATATTTTTCGGACTATCAAATAAGACCAAAGGAACCATAGTCACCGCCCTACCAAGATCTTTCCAAATTATTTGCATGTTACTGAAAAAGACGTAGAATTTCGCCCGATTCCCATATTTTCGTGTGCTATACCCATGCATTCCGAGTGGTCCCAAGAGCCGCGGACCCCAATCGCCTAAAAATTTTTCGGGCAATAAAATATGACCTAAGGAACCATAGTATCCGCCCCGCCATGATCGTTCCTTATGTTTTGCGATTTTCGGCCAAACAACTAGAATTCCGCGCGATTCCCATATTTTTGTGTGTCATAGCCCACACCTTCCGAGTGGTCCCGGGACCTCCGGATCCCTATCTCCTAAAATTTTTCGGGACTATCAAATAAGACCTAAGGAACCATAGTATCCACTCCGCCATGATCGTTCCTCATTTTTTGTGTTTTTCGGCCAAACAACTAGAATTCCGTGCGATTCCCATATTTTTGTGTGTTATAGCCCACGCCTTCCGAGTGGTCCCGGGACCTCCGGACCCCTATCGCCTAATATTTTTCTGGACTATCAAATAAGACCAATGGAACCATAGTTACCGCCCTGCCAAGATCTTTCCAAATTATTTGCATGTTACTGAAAAAGACCTAGAATTTCGCCCGATTCCCATATTTACGTGTGCTATACCCACGCATTCCGAGTGGTCCCAAGAGCCGCGGACCCCAATCGCCTAAAAAATTTTCGGGCAATAAAATATGACCTAAGGAACCATAGTATCCGCCCCGCCATGATCGTTCCTTATGTTTTGCGATTTTCGGCCAAACAACTAGAATTCCGCGCGATTCCCATATTTTTGTGTGTCATAGCCCACACCTTCCGAGTGGTCCCGGGACCTCCGGATCCCTATCGCCTAAAATTTTTCCGGACTATCAAATAAGACCTAAGGAACCATAGACACTGCCCTGTCAAGATCTTTCCACATTTTTTGCATGTTACTGAAAAAGACCTAGAATTTCGCCCGATTCCCATATTTTCGTGTGCTATTGCCCACGCCTTCCGAGTGGTCCCAAGAGCCGCGGACCCCGACCGCCTAAAATTTTTTCGGGCAATCAAATACGACCTAAGGAACCATAGTATCTGCCACGCCATGATCGTTCCTTATTTTTTGCATTTTTCGGCCAAACAACTAGAATTCCGCGCGATTCCAATATTTTTGTGTGTTATAGCCCACACCTTCCGAGTGGTCCCGGGACCTCCGGACCCCTATCGCCTAAAAATTTTCCGGAATATCAAATACGACCTAAGGAACCATAGTATCCGCCCCGCCATGATCGTTCCTCATTTTTTGTGTTTTTCGGCCAAACAACTAGAATTCCGCGCGATCCCATATTTTTGTGTGTTATATAGCCCACGCCTTCCGAGTGGTCCTGGGTCTCCGGACCCCTATCGCCTAAAATTTTTCCGGACTATCAAATAAGACCTAAGGAACCATAGTCACCGCCCAGCCATGATCGTTCCTAGTTTTTTCTGTTTTTCGGCCAAAAAACTAGAATTTCGCGCGATTCCCATATTTTCGTGTCCTATAGCCCACGCCTTCCAAGTGAACCCGGGAACTCCGGACCCCTATCGCCTAAAATTTTTCCGGACTATCAAATACGACTTAAGGAACCATAGTCACCTCCCAGCCATGATCATTCCTCATTTGTTGCGTTTTTCGGCCAAAAAACTAGAATTCCGCCCGATTACAATATTTTTGTGTGCTATTGCCCACCCTTCCAAGTGGTTCCGGGACCCACTGACCCCGATCGCCTAAAATTTTTCCGGGCCGTCAAATACGACCTAAGGAACCATAGTAACCACCTCACCATGATCGTTCCTCATTTTTTGCATTTTTCGGCCAAACAACTAGAATTCCGCGCGATTCCCATATTTTTGTGTGCTATAGCCCACGCCTTCCGAGAGTACCCGGGACCTCCTGACCCCTATCGCCTAAAATTTTTCCGGACTATCAAATACGACCTAAGGAACCATAGTATCCGCCCCGCCATGATCGTTCCTCATTTTTTGCGTTTTTCGGCCTAACAACTAGAATTCCGCGTGATTCCCATATTTTTGTGTGTTATAGCCCACGCCTTCCGAGTGGTCACGGGACCTCCGGACCCCTATCGCCTAATATTTTTCCGGACTATCAAATAAGACCAAAGGAACCATAGTCACCGCCCTACCAAGATCTTTCCAAATTATTTGCATGTTACTGAAAAAGACGTAGAATTTCGCCCGATTCCCATATTTTCGTGTGCTATACCCATGCATTCCGAGTGGTCCCAAGAGCCGCGGACCCCAATCGCCTAAAATTTTTCAGGGCAATAGAATACGACCTAAGGAACCATAGTATCCGCCCCACCATGATCGTTCCTTATTGTTTGCGATTTTCGGCCAAACAACTAGAATTCCGCGCGATTCCCATATTTTTGTGTTTTATAGCCCACACCTTCCGAGTGGTCCCGGGACCTCCGGATCCCTATCGCCTAAAATTTTTCCGGACTATCAAATACGACCTAAGGAACCATAGTATCCACCCCGCCATGATCGTTCCTCATTTTTTGTGTTTTGCGGCCAAACAACTAGAATTCCGTGCGATCCCATATTTTTGTGTGTTATAGCCCACGCCTTCCGAGTGGTCCCGGGTCGCTGGACCCCTATCGCCTAAAATTTTTCCGGACTATCAAATAAGACCTAAGGAACCATAGTCACCGCCCAGCCATGATCGTTCCTAGTTTTTTCTATTTTTCGGCCAAAAAACTAGAATTCCGCGCGATTCCCATATTTTCGTGTCCTATAGCACACGCCTTCCAAGTGAACCCGGGAACTCCGGACCCCTATCGCCTAAAATTTTTCCGGACTATCAAATACGACCTAAGGAACCATAGTATCCGCCCCGCCATGATCGTTCCTCATTTTTTGCGTTTTTCGGCCAAACAACTAGAATTTCGCGCGATTCCCATATTTTTGTGTGTGATAGCCCACGCCTTCCGAGTGGTCCCGGGACCTCCGGACCCCTATCGCCTAATATTTTTCCGGACTATCAAATAAGACCTAAGGAACCATAGTCACCGCCCTGTCATGATCTTTCCACATTTTTTGCATGTTACTGAAAAAAGACCTAGAATTTTGCCCGATTCCCATATTTTCGTGTGCTATACCCACGCATTCCGAGTGGTCCCAAGAGCCGCGGACCCCGATCGCCTAAAAATTTTCCGGGCAATCAAATACGACCTAAGGAACCATAGAATCCGCCCCGCCATGATCGTTCCTTATTTTTTGCGATTTTCGGCCAAACAACTAGAATTCCGCGCGATTACCATATTTTTGTGTGTTATAGCCCACACCTTCCGAGTGGTCCCGGGACCTCCGGACCCCTATCGCCTAAAATTTTTCCGGACTATCAAATACGACCTATGGAACCATAGTATCCACCCCGCCATGATCGTTCCTCATTTTTTGTGTTTTTCGGCCAAATAACTAGAATTCCGTGCGATCCCATATTTTTGTGTGTTATAGCCCACGCCTTCCGAGTGGTCCCGGGTCTCTGGATCCCTATCGCCTAAAATTTTTCTGGACTATCAAATAAGACCTAACGAACCATAGTCACCGCCCAGCCATGATCATTTCATAGTTTTTTCTATTTTTCGGCCAAAAAACTAGAATTCCGCGCGATTCCCATATTTTCGTGTCCTATATCACACGCCTTCCAAGTGAACCCGGGAACTCCGGACCCCTATCGCCTAAAATTTTTCCGGACTATCAAATACGACCTACGGAACCATAGTATCCGCCCCGCCATGATCGTTCATCATTTTTTGCGTTTTTCGGCCAAACAACTAGAATTTCGCGCGATTCCCATATTTTTGTGTGTTATAGCCCACGCCTTTCGAGTTGTCCCGGGACCTCCGGACCCCTATCGCCTAATATATTTACGGACTATCAAATAAGACCTAAGGAACCATAGTCACCTCCCTGTCAAGATCTTTCCACATTTGTTGCATGTTACTGAAAAAGACCTAGAGTTTCGCCCGATTCCCATATTTTCGTGTGCTATTGCCTACGCCTTCCGAGTGGTCCCAAGAGCCGCGGACCCCGATCGCCTAAAATTTTTCCGGGCAATCAAATACGACCTAAGGAACCATAGTATCCGCCACGCCATGATCGTTCCTTATTTTTTGCATTTTTCGGCCAAAAAGCTAGAATTCCGCGCGATTCCCATATTTTCGTGTCCTATATCACACGCCTTCCAAGTGAACCCGGGAACTCCGGACCCCTATCGCCTAAAATTTTTCCAGACTATCAAATACGACCTAAGGAACCATAGTATCCGCCCCGCCATGATCGTTCCTCATTTTTTGCGTTTTTCGGCCAAACAACTAGAATTTCGCGCGATTCCCATATTTTTGTGTGTTATAGCCCACGCCTTCCGAGTTGTCCCGGGACCTCTGGACCCCTATCGCCTAATATTTTTCCGGACTATCAAATAAGACCTAAGGAACCATAGTCACCTCCCTGTCAAGATCTTTCCACATTTTTTGCATGTTACTGAAAAAGACCTAGAGTTTCGCCCGATTCCCATATTATCGTGTGCTATTGCCCACGCCTTCCGAGTGGTCCCAAGAGCCGCGGACCCCGATCGCCTAAAATTTTTCCGGGCAATCAAATACGACTTAAGGAACCATAGTATCCGCCACGCCATGATCGTTCCTTATCTTTTGCATTTTTCGGCCAAACAACTAGAATTCCGCGCGATTCCCATATTTTTGTGTGTTATAGCCCACACCTTACGAGTGGTCCCGGGACCTCCGGACCCCTATCGCCTAAAATTTTTTCGGACTATCAAATACGACCTAAGGAACCATAATATCCGTCCCGCCATGATCGTTCCTCATTTTTTGTGTTTTTCAGCCAAACAACTAGAATTCCGCGCGATCCCATATTTTTGTGTGTTATATAGCCCACGCCTTCCGAGTGGTCCTGGGTCTCCGGAACACTATCGCCTAAAATTTTTCTACATTTTTCAGTATAATACTAATGATTTATCTATATTTCTATCGTTTATTGCTATTGAATAATTGGCACTTATTATGAATTTAAATTTTTGGTATATGAGATTTCCTTTTATTGCACTTATTATGCTTTTTTCTATATGTTGGATTATTCTATCATCTGCTAAATATATTTCTATAGGGGTATCTATTCCTTCTCTAAAACATGCTTTAATTAGTATTTCAGTTCCTCCTAGGTGTACATATTTAATTGGGTTTTTTGCCTTTATATCTTGTATTTCTTTATTTATTATTCTTTTATTTATTATTGGTATTTTAGCTTTTCCTTTTGTATATTTACAGTCAATTATATGTTCTTTTTGGCTAACTACGTAGTATTCTTCTCTTTGTCTTTTAAACCAATTTTTTATTGTAGGTGCTTCAAATATTTTTTCGACACATATTTTTGTGTGTTATAGCCCACGCCTTCCGAGTGGTCCCGGGACCTCCGGACCCCTATCATCTAATATTTTTCCGGACAATCAAATAAGACCTAAGGAACCATAGTCACCGCCCTGTCAAGATCTTTCCACATTTTTTGCGTGTTACTGAAAAAGACCTAGAATTTCGCCCGATCGCCTAAAATTTTTCCCGGCAATCAAATACGACCTAAGGAACCATAGTATCCGCCACGCCATGATCGTTCCTTATTTTTTGCATTTTTCGGCAAATAAATAGAATTCCGCGCGATTCCCATATTTTTGTTTTTTATAGCCCACACATTCCGAGTGGTCCCGGGACCTCCGGACCCCTATCGCCTAAAATTTTTTCGGACTATCAAATACGACCTAAGGAACCATAGTATCCGCCCCGCCATGATCGTTCCTCATTTTTTGTGTTTTTTGGCCAAACAACTAGAATTCCGCGCGATCCCATATTTTTGTGTGTTATATAGCCCACGCCTTCCGAGTGGTCCCGGGTCTCCGGACCCCTATCGCCTAAAATTTTTCCGGACTATCAAATAAGACCTAAGGAACCATAGTCACCGCCCAGCCATGATCGTTCCTAGTTTTTTCTATTTTTCGGCCAAAAAACTAGAATTCCGCGCGATTCCCATATTTTCGTGTCCTATAGCCCACGCCTTCCAAGTGAACCCGGGAACTCCGGACCCCTATCGCCTAAAATTTTTCCGGACTGTCAAATACGACCTAAGGAACCATAGTCACCGCCCAGCCATGATCATTCCTCATTTGTTGTGTTTTTCAGCCAAAAAACTAGAATTCCGTCCGATTACAATATTTTTGTGTTCTATTGCCCACCCTTCCAAGTGGTTCCGGGACCCACTAACCCCGATCGCCTAAAAATTTTTCGGGCCGTCAAATACGACCTAAGGAACCATAGTAACCACCTCGCTATGATCGTTCCTCATTTTTTGCATTTTTCGGCCAAACAACTAGAATTCCGCGCGATTCCCATATTTTTGTGTGTTATAGCCCACGCCTTCCGAGTCGTCCCGGGACCTCCTGACCCCTATCGCCTAAAAATTTTCCGGACTATCAAATACGACCTAAGGAACCATAGTATCCGCCCCGCCATGATCGTTCCTCATTTTTTGCATTTTTCGGCCAAATAACTAGAATTCCGCGCGATTCCCATATTTTTGTGTGTTATATCCCACGCCTTCCGAGTGGTCCCGGGACCTCCGGACCCCTATCGCCTAATATTTTTTCGGACTATCAAATAAGACCAAAGGGACTATAGTCACCCCCCTGCCAAGATCTTTCCAAATTTTTTGCATGTTACTGAAAAAGACCTAGAATTTCGCCCGATTCCCATATTTTCGTGTGCTATACCCACGCATTCCGAGTGGTCCCAAGAGCAGCGGACCCCGATCGCCTAAAATTTTTCTGGGCAATCAAATACGACCTAAGGATCCATAGTATCCGCCCCGCCATGACCGTTCCTTATTTTTTGCATTTTTCGGCCAAACAACTAGAGTTCCGCGCGATTCCCATATTTTTGTGTGTTATAGACCTCACCTTCTGAGTGGTCCCGGGACATCCGGACCCCCCATATTTTCCCACGCCTTCCGAGTTGTCCCGGGTCTCCGGACCCCTATCGCCTAAAATTTTTTCGGACTATCAAATAAGACCTAAGGAACCATAGTCACCCCCCAGCCATGATCGTTCCTAGTTTTTTCTGTTTTTCTGCCAAAAATATAGAATTCCGCGCGATTCCCATATTTTCGTGTCCTATAGCCCATGCCTTCCAAGTGAACCCGGGAACTCCGGACCCCTATTGCCTAAAATTTTTCCGGACTATCAAATACGACCTAAGGAACCATAGTCACCGCCCAACCATGATCATTCCTCATTTGTTGCGTTTTTCGGCCAAAAAACTAGAATTCCGCCTGATTACAATGATTTTGTGTGCTATTGCCCACCTTTCCAAGGGGTTACGGTACCCCCGGACCCCGATCGCCTAAAATTTTTTCGGGCCGTCAAATACAACCTAAGGAACCATAATAACCGCCCCGCCATCATCGTTTCTCATTTTTTGCATTTTTCGGCCAAAAAACTAGAATTACGCCCGACTCCCATATTTTCGTGTGCTATACCCACGCCTTCCAAGTGGTTCGGGGAGCCGCGGACCCCGATCGCCTAAAATTTTTCCGGACTATCAAATACGACCTAAGGTACCATAGTCACCGCCCCACCATGATCGTTCCAAATACTTTGCATTTTTCGGCCAAAAAACTAGAACTCCGCGTGATTTGCATATTTTAGTGTGCTATAGCTTACGCCTTGCGAGTGGTCCCGGGAGCCGTGGACCCCGATCGCCTAAAATTTTCCGTGCCATCAAATATGACCTAAGGAATCATAGTCACCGCCCCGCCATGATCGTTCCTCATTTATTGCATTTTTCGGCCAAAAAACTAGAATTCCACGCGATTTCCATATTTTCGTGTGCTTTAGCCCACGCCTTCCAAGGGGTCCTGGGAACCCCGAACCCCGATCGCCTAAAAATTTTCCGGGCCATAAAATACGACCTAAGGAACCATAGTAACCACCCCGCCATGATTGTTCCTCATTTTTTGCGTTTTTTGGCCAAAGAACTATAATTCCGCGCGATCCCATATTTTTGTGTGTTATAGCCCACGCCTTCCGAGTGGTCCCGGGACCTCCTGACCCCTATCGCCTAAAAATTTTCCGGACTATCAAATACGACCTAAGGAACCATAGTATCCTCCCCGCCATGATCGTTTCTCATTTTTTGTGTTTTTCGGCAAAAGAACTAGAATTCCGCGCGATCCCATATTTTTGTGTGTTATAGCCCACGCCTTCGAGTGGTCCCGGGTCTCCGGACCCCTATCACCTAAAATTTTTCCGGACTATCAAATAAGACCTAAGGAACCATAGTCACAGCCCAGCCATGATCGTTCCTAGTGTTTTCTGTTTTTCGGCCAAAAAACTAGAATTTCGCGCGATTCCCATATTTTCATGTCCTATAGCCCACGCCTTCCAAGTGAACCCGGGAACTCCGGACCCCTATCGCCTAAAATTTTTCCGGACTATCAAATACGACCTAAGGTACCATAGTCACCGCCCCACCATGATCGTTCCAAATGCTTTGCATTTTTCGGCCAAAAAACTAGAACTCCGCGTGATTTGCATATTTTAGTGTGCTATAGCTTACGCCTTGCGAGTGGTCCCGGGAGCCGTGGACCCCGATCGCCTAAAATTTTCCGTGCCATCAAATATGACCTAAGGAATCATAGTCACCGCCCCGCCATGATCGTTCCTCATTTATTGCATTTTTCGGCCAAAAAACTAGAATTACGCTCGATTACCATATTTTTGTGTGCTATTGCCCACGCCTTCCGAGTGGGCCGGGCCGCCGGTCTCGGATCGCCTAAAAAATTTTCGGACCATCAATTAAGACCTAAGGAACCATAGTCACCTCCTCGCCATGATCGTTCCTCATTTTTTGCATTTTTTGGCCAAAAAACTAGAATTTTGCCCGATTCCCATATTTTGTGTGCTACCGCCCATGCCTTCCGAGTGGGTCGGGCCCCCCGGAGCCGGATCGCCTAGAAATTTTCAAGACTATCAAATACGACCTAAGGAACCATAGTCACCACCCCGCCATGATCGTTCCTAGTCTTTTGCATTTTTCAGCCAAAAAACTAGAATTTCGGGCGATTTCCATATTTTCGTGTGCTAAAGCCCACGCCTTCCAAGGGGTCCTGGGAACCCCGAACCCCGATCGCCTAAAAATTTTCCAGGCCATCAAATATGACCTAAGGAACCATAGTAACCACCCCGACATGATCGTTCCTCATTTTTTGCGTTTTTCGGCCAAACAGGTAGAATTCCGCGCGATTCCCATATTTTTGTGTGTTATAGCCCACGCCTTCCGAGTGGTCACGGGACCTCCGGACCCCTATCGCCTAATATTTTTCCGAATTATCAAATAAGACCAAAGGAACCATAGTCACCGCCCTGTCAAGATCTTTCAACATTTTTTGCATGTTACTAAAAAAGACCTAGAATTTCGCCCGATTCCCATATTTTCGTGTGCTATACCCATGCATTCTGAGTGGTCCCAAGTGCCGTGGACCCCGATCGCCTAAAAATTTTCCGGGCAATCAAATACGACCTAAGGAACCATAGTATCCGCCCCGCCATGATCGTTCCTTATTTTTTGCATTTTTTGGCCAAACAACTAGAATACCGCGCGATTCCCATATTTTTGTATGTTATAGCCCACACCTTCCGAGTGGTCCCGGGACCTCCGGACCCCTATCGCCTAAAATTTTTCCGGTCTATCAAATACGACCTAAGGAACCATAGTATCCGCCCCGCCATGATCGTTCCTCATTTTTTGTGTTTTTCGGCCAAAGAACTAGAATTCCGCGCGATCCCATATTTTTGTGTGTTATAGCCCACGCCTTCGAGTGGTCCCGGGTCTCCTGACCCCTATCGCCTAAAATTTTTCTGCACTATCAAATAAGACCTAAGGAACCATAGTCACCACCCAGCCATGATCGTTCCTAGTTTTTTCTGTTTTTCGGCCAAAAAACTAGAATTCCGCGCGATTCCCATATTTTCATGTCCTATAGCCCACGCCTTCCAAGTGAACCCGGGAACTCCGGACCCCTATCGCCTAAAATTTTTCCAGTATATCAAATAAAACCTAAGGAACCATTGTCACCGCCCAGCCATGATCGTTCCTTAGTTTTTGCGTTTTTCGGCCAAACAACTAGAATTCCGCGCGATTCCCATATTTTTGTGTGTTATAGCCCACACCTTCCGAGTGGTCCCGGGACCTCAGGACCCCTATCGCCTAAAATTTTTCCGGACTATCAAATATGACCTAAGGTACCATAGTCACCGCCCCACCATGATCGTTCCAAATGCTTTGCATTTTTCGGCCAAAAAACTAGAATTCCGCGCGATTTGCATATTTTAGTGTGCTATAGCTTACGCCTTCTGAGTGGTCCCGGGAGCCGTGGACCCCGATCGCCTAAAATTTTCCGGGCCATCAAATATGACCTAAGGAACCATAGTCACCGCCCCGCCATGATCGTTCCTCATTTATTTCGTTTTTCGGCCAAAAAACTAGAATTTTGCCTGATTCCCATATTTTTATGTGCTATCGCCCACGCCTTCCGAGTGGGTCGGGCCCCCCGGAGCCGGATCGCCTAAAAATTTTCCAGACTATCAAATACTACCTAAGGAACCATAGTCACCGCCCCGCCATGATCGTTCCTAGTCTTTTGCATTTTTCAGCCAAAAAACTAGAATTTCGGGCGATTTCCATATTTTCGTGTGCTAAAGCCCACTCCTTCCAAGGGGTCCTGGGAACCCCGAACCCCGAACACCGATCGCCTAAAAATTTTCCGGGCCATCAAATACGACCTAAGGAACCATAGTAACCACCCCGCCATGATCGTTCCTCATTTTTTGCGTTTTTCGGCCAAACAGGTAGAATTCCGTGCGATTCCCATATTTTTATGTGTTATAAGCCACGCCTTCCGAGTGGTCCCGGGACCTCCTGACCCCTATCGCCTAAAATTTTTCCGGACTATCATATACGACCTAAGGAACCATAGTATCCACCCCGCCATGATCGTTCCTCATTTTTTGCGTTTTTCGGCCAAACAACTAGAATTTCGCGCGATTCCCATATTTTTGTGTGTTTTAGCCCACGCCTTCCGAGTGGTCCCGGGACCTCCGGACCCCTATCGCCTAATATTTTTCCGGACTATCAAATAAGACCTAAGGAACCATAGTCCCCGCCCCGCCATGATCGTTCCTCATTTTTTGCGTTTTTCGGCCAAACAACTAGAATTCCGCGCGATTCCCATATTTTTGTGTGTTATAGCCCAAGCCTTCCGAGTGGTCCCGGGACCTCCGGACCCCTATCGCCTAAAATTTTTCCGGACTATCAAATAAGACCAAAGGATGCATAGTCACCGCCCTGTCATGATCTTTCCACATTTTTAGCATGTTACTGAAAAAGACCTAGAATTTCGCCCGATTCACATATTTTCATGTGCTATACCCACGCATTCTGAGTGGTCCCAAGAGCCGCGGACCCCGATTGCCTAAAATTTTTCCGGGCAATCAAATACGACCTAAGGAACCATAGTATCCGCCCCGCCATGATCGTTCCTTATTTTTTGCGTTTTTCGGCCAAACAACTAGAATACCGCGCGATTCCCATATTTTTGTGTGTTATAGCCCACACCTTCCGAATGGTCCCGGGACCTCCGGACCCCTATCGCCTAAAATTTTTCCGGACTATCAAATACGACCTAAGGAACCATAGTATCCGCCCCGCCATGATCGTTCCTCATTTTTTGTGTTTGTCGGCCAAAGAACTAGAATTCCGCACGATCCCATATTTTTGTGTGTTATAGACCACGCCTTCGAGTGGTCCCGGGTCTCCTGACCCCTATCACGTAAAATATTTCCGGACTATCAAATAAGACCTAAGGAACCATAGTCATCACCCAGCCATGATCGTTCCTAGTTTTTTCTGTTTTTCGGCCAAAAAACTAGAATTCCGCGCGATTCCCATATTTTCGTATCCAATAGCCCACGCCTTCCAAGTGAACCCGGGATCTCCGGACCCCTATCGCCTAAAAATTTTCCGGACTATCAAATAAGACATAAGGAACCATAGTCACCTTCCCGCCATGATCGTTTCTCATTTTTTGCATTTTTCGGCCAAACAACTAGAATTCTTCCCGATTCCCATATTTTTTTGTGCTATACCCACGCCTTACAAGTGGTCCCGGGTCTCCGGACCCCCATCGCCTAAAAATTTTCCGGACTATCAAATAAAACCTAAGGAACCATAGTCATCGCCCAGCCATGATCGTTCCTTAGTGTTTGCGTTTTTCGGCCAAACAACTAGAATTCCGCGCGATTCCCATATTTTTGTGTGTTATAGCCCACACCTTCCGAGTGGTCCCGGGACCTCAGGACCCCTATCGCCTAAAATTTTTCCAGACTATCAAATACGACCTAAGGTACCATAGTCACCGCCCCACCATGATCGTTCCAAATGCTTTGCATTTTTCGGCCAAAAAACTAGAACTCCGCGCGATTTGCATATTTTAGTGTGCTATAGCTTACGCCTTCCGAGTGGTCCCGGGAGCCGTGGACCCCGATCGCCTAAAATTTTTCGGGCCATCAAATACGACCTAAGGAACCATAGTCACCGCCCCGCCATGATCGTTCCTCATTTATTGCATTTTTCGGCCAAAAAACTAGAATTCCGCTCGATTACCATATTTTTGTGTGCTATTGCCCACGCCTTCCGAGTGGGCCGGGCCGCCGGACTCGGATCGCCTAAAAAGTTTTTGGGCCATCAATTAGGACCTAAGGAACCATAGTCACCGCCTCGCCATGATCGTTCCTCATATTTTGCATTTTTTGGCCAAAAAACTAGAATTCCGCCCGATTCCCATATTTTTGTGTGCTATCGCCCACGCCATCCGAGTGGGTCGGGCCCCCGGAGCCGGATCGCCTAAAAATTTTGCGGACTATCAAATACGACCTAAGGAACCATAGTCACAACCCCGCCATGATCGTTCCTAGTCTTTTGCGTTTTTCAGCCAAAAAACTAGAATTCCGCGCGATTTCCATATTTTCGTGTGCTTTAGCCCACGCCTTCCAAGGGGTCCCGGGAACCCCGAACCCCGATCGCCTAAAAATTTTCCGGGCCATCAAATACGACCTAAGGAACCATAGTAACCACCCCGCCATGATCGTTCCTCATTTTTTGCGTTTTTCGGCCAAACAACTAGAATTCCGCGCGATTCCCACATTTTTGTGTGTTATAGCCCACGCCTTCCGAGTGGTCCCGGGACCTCCTGACCCCTATCGCCTAAAATTTTTTCGGACTATCAAATATGACCTAAGGAACCATAGTATCCGCCCCGCCATGATCGTTTCTCATTTTTTGCATTTTTCGGCCAAACAACTAGAATTTCGCCCGATTCCCATATTTTCGTGTGCTATACCCACGCTTTACAAGTGGTCCCGGGTCTCAGGACCCCTATCGCCAAAAACCTTTCCGGACTATCAAATAAGACCTAAGGAACCATAGTCACCGCCCAGCCATGATCGTTCCTTATTTTTTGTGTTTTTCGGCCAAACAACTAGAATTCCGCGCGATTCCTATATTTTTGTGTGTTATAGCCCACACCTTCCGAGTGGTCCCGGGACCTCAGGACCCCTATCGCCTATAATTTTTCCGGACTATCAAATACGACCTAAGGAACCATAGTCACCGCCCAGCCATCATCATTCCTCATTTGTTGCGTTTTTCGGCCAAAAAACTAGAATTCCGCCCGATTACAATATTTTTGTGTGCTATTGCCCACCCTTCCCAGTGGTTCCGGGACCCCCGTACCCCGATCGCCTAAATATATTTTTCCGGGCCGTCAAATACGACCTAAGGAACCATAGTAACTGCCCCGCCTTCATCGTTTCTCATTTTTTGCATTTTTCGGCCAAAAAACTAGAATTACGCCCGATTCACATATTTTCGTGTGCGTATGCCTTCCAAGTGGTCCGGGGAGCCGCGGACCCCGATCGCCTAAACTTTTTCTAGACTATCAAATACGACCTAAGGTACCATAGTCACCGCTCCACCATGATCATTCCAAATGCTTTGAATATTTCGGCCAAAAAATTAGAACTCCACGCGATTTGCATATTTTCGTGTGCTATAGCTTACGCTTTCCGAGTGGTCCCGGGAGCCGTGGACCGCGATCGCCTAAAATTTTCCGGTCCATCAAATACAACCTAAGGAACCATAGTCACCGCCCCGCCATGATCGTTCCTCATTTATTGCGTTTTTCGGCTAAAAAACTAGAATTCCGCTCGATTACCAGATTTTTGTGTGCTATTGCCCACGCCTTCCGAGTGGACCGGGCCGCCGGACTCGGATCGCCTAAAAAAATTCGGGCCATCAATTAGGACCTAAGGAAACATAGTCACCGCCTCGCCATGATCGTTCCTCATTTTTTGCATTTTTTCGCCAATAAACTAGAATTCCGCCCGATTCTCATATTTTTGTGTGCTATCGCCCACGCCTTCCGAGTGGGTCGGGCCCCCGGAGCCGGATCGCCTAAAAATTTTCAGGACTATCAAATACGACCTAAGGAACCATAGTCACCGCCCCACCATGATCGTTCCTAGTCTTTTGCATTCTTCAGCCAAAAAACTAGAACTCCGCGCGATTTCCATATTTTCGTGTGCCCACGCCTTCAAAGGGGTCCCGGGAACCCCGAACCCCGATCGCCTAAAAATTCTCCGGGCCATCAAATACGACCTAAGGAACGATAGTAACCACCCCACCATTATCGTTCCTCATTTTTTGCATTTTTCGTCCAAACAACTAGAATTCCGTGCGATTTCCATATTTTTGTGTGTTATAGCCCACGCCTTCCGAGTGGTCCCGGGACCTCCGGACCCCTATCGCCTAATATTTTTCCGGACTATCAAATAAGACCAAAGGAACCATAGTCACCGCCCTGCCAAGATCTTTCCACATTTTTTGCGTTTTTCGGCCAAACCACTAGAATTCCACGCGATTCCTATATTTTCGTGTCCTATAGCCCACGCCTTCCAAGTGAACCCGGGAATTCCGGACCCCTATCGCCTAAAAATTTTCCGGACTATCAAATATGACCTAAGGAACAATAGTCACCGCCCAGCCATGATCATTCCTAATTTGTTGCATTTTTCGGCCAAAAAACTAGAATTCCGCGCGATTACAATATTATGTGTGCTGTTGCCCACCCTTCCAAGTGGTTCCGGGACCCCCGGACCCCGATCGCCTAAAATTTTTCCGGGCCATCAAATACGACCTAAGGAACCATAGTAACTGCCCCGCCATCATCGTTTCTCATTTTTTGCATTTTTCGGCCAAAAAACTAGAATTACGCCCGATTCACATATTTTCGTATGCTATACCCACGCCTTACAAGTGGTCCCGGGTCTCCGGACCCCTATCGCCTAAAACTTTTCCGGACTATCAAATAAGACCTATGGAACCATAGTCACCGCCCAGCCATGATCGTTCCTTATTTTTGGCATTTTTCGGCCAAACAACTAGAATTCTGCGCGATTCCCATATTTTTGTGTGTTATAGCCCACACCTTCCGAGTGGTCACGGGACCTCAGGACCCCTATCGCCTAAAATTTTTCTGGACTATCAAATACGACCTAAGGAACCATAGTCACCGCCCTGCCATGATCATTCCACATTTGTTGCGTTTTTCAGCCAAAAAACTAGAATTCCGCCCGATTACAATATTTTTGTGTGCTATTTATTGCCCACCCTTCCCAGTGGTTCCGGGACCCCCGGACCCCGATCGCCTAAAATTTTTCCGGGCCGTCAAATACGACCTAAGGAACCATAGTAACCGCCCCGCCATCATCGTTTCTCATTTTTTGCATTTTTCGGCCAAAAAACTAGCATTACGCTCGATTCCCATATTTTCGTGTGTTATACCCACGCCTTCCAAGTGGTCCGGGGAGCCGCGGACCCCGATCGCCTAAAAATTTTCCGGACTATCAAATGCGACCTAAGGTACCATAGTCACTGCCCCACCATGATCGTTCCAAATGCTTTGCATTTTTCGGCCAAAAAACTAGAACTCCGCGCGATTTGCATATTTTAGTGCGCTATAGCTTACGCCTTCCGAGTGGTCCCGGGAGCCGTGGACCCCGATCGCCTAAAATTTTCCGGGCCATCAAATATGACCTAAGGAACCATAGTCATCGCCCCGCCATGATCGTTCATCATTTATTGCGTTTTTCGGCCAAAAAACAAGAATTTCGCTCGATTACCATATTTTTGTGTGCTATAGCTTACGCCTTCCGAGTGGTCCCGGGAGCCGTGGACCCCGATCGCCTAAAATTTTCCGGGCCATCAAATACGACCTAAGGAACCATAGTCACCGCCCCACCATGATCGTTCCAAATGATTTGCATTTTTCGGCCAAAAAACTAGAACTCCGTGCGATTTGCATATTTTCGTGTGCTATAGCTTACGCCTTCCGAGTGGTCCCAGGAGCCGTGGACCCCGATCGCCTAAAATTTTCCGGGCCATCAAATACGACCTAAGGAACCATAGTCACCGCCCCGCCATGATCGTTCCTCATTTATTGCGTTTTTCGGCCAAAAAACTAGAATTCCGCTCGATTACCATATTTTTGTGTGCTATTGCCCACGCCTTCCGAGTGGGCCGGGCCGCCGGACTCGGATCGCCTAAAAAATTTTCGGGCCATCAATTAAGACCTAAGGAACCTTAGTCACCGCCTCGCCATGATCGTTCCTCATTTTTTGCATTGTTTGGCCAAAATACTAGAATTCCGCCCGATTGCCATATTTTTGTGTGCTATCGCCTACGCCTTCCGAGTGGGCCGGGCCGCCGGACTCGGATCGCCTAAAAATTTTTTGGCCATCAATTAGGACCTAAGGAACCATATTCACCGCCTCGCCATGATCGTTCCTCATTTTTTGCGTTTTTCGGCCAAACAACTAGAATTCCGCGCGATCCCATATTTTTGTGTGTTATAACCCACGCCTTCCGAGTGGTCCCGGGTCTCCGGAACCCTATCGCCTAAAATTTTTCCGGACTATCAAATAAGACCTAAGGAACCATAGTCACCGCCCAGCTAGGATCGTTCCTAGTTTTTTCCGTTTTTTGACAAAAAACTAGAATTCCGCCCGATTCCCATATTTTTGTGTGCTATCGCCCACGCCTTCCGAGTGGGTCGGGCCCCCGGAGCCGGATCGCCTAAAAATTTTCCGGACTATCAAATACGACCTAAGGAACCATAGTCACCGCCCCGCCATGATCGTTCCTAGTCTTTTGCGTTTTTCAGCCAAAAAACTAGAATTCCGCGCGATTTCCATATTTTCGTGTGCTTTAGCCCACGCCTTCCAAGGGGTCCCGGGAACCCCGAACCCCGATCGACTAAAAATTTTCTGGGCCATCAAATACAACCTAAGGAGCCATAGTAACCACCCCGCCATGATCGTTCCTCATTTTTTGCGTTTTTCGGCCAAACAACTAGAATTCCGCGCGATCCCATATTTTTGTGTGTTATAACCCACGCCTTCTGAGTGGTCCCGGGTCTCCGTAACCCTATCGCCTAAAATTTTTCCGTACTATCCAATACGACCTAAGGAACCATAGTCACCGCCCAACCATGATCATTCCTCATTTGTTGCGTTTTTCGGCCAAAAAACTAGAATTTTGCCCGATTACAATATTTTTGTGTGTTATTAGCCACGCCTTCCGAGTGGTCCCGGGACCTCCTGACCCCTATCGCCTAAAATTTTTCCGGACTATCATATACGACCTAAGGAACTATAGTAACCGCCCCGCCATCATCATTTCTCATTTTTCGGCCAAAAAACTAGAATTATGCCCGATTCCCATATTTTCGTGTGCTATACCCACGCCTTCCAAGTGGTCCGGGGAGCCGCTGACCCCGATCGCCTAAAGATTTTCCGGACTATCAAATACGACCTAAGGTACCATAGTCACCGCCCCACCATGATCGTTCCAAATGCTTTGCATTTTTTGGCCAAAAAATTAGAACTCCGCGCGATTTGCATATTTTAGTGTGCTATAGCTTACGCCTTCCGAGTGGTCCCGGGAGCCATGGACCCCGATCGCCTAAAATTTTCCGGGCCATCAAATACGACCTAAGGAACCATACTCACCGCCCCGCCATGGTTGTTCCTCATTTATTGCGTTTTTCGGCCAAAAAACTAGAATTCCGCTCGATTACCATATTTTTGTGTGCTATTGCCCACGCCTTCCGAGTGGATCGGGCCCCCCGGAGCCGGATCGCCTAAAAATTTTCCGGACTATCATATACGACATAAGGAACCATAGTCACCGCCCCACCATGATCGTTCCTAGTCTTTTGCATTTTTCAGCCAAAAAACTAGAATTCCGCGCGGTTTCCATATTTTCGTGTGCTTTAGCCCACGCCTTCCAAGGGGTCCCGGGAACCCCGAACCCCGATCGCCTAAAAATTTTTCGGGCCATCTAATACCACCTAAGGAACCATAGTAACCAACCCGCCATGAGCGTTCCTCATTTTTTGCGTTTTTCGGCCAAACAACTAGAATTTCGCCCAATTACAATATTTTTGTGTGCTATTGCACACCCTTCCAAGTGGTTTCGGGACCCCCGGACCCCGATCGCCTAAAATTTTTCCGGGCCGTCAAATATGACCTAAGGAACCATAGTAACAGCCCCGCCATCATCGTTTCTCATTTTTTGCATTTTTTGGCCAAAAAACTAGAATTACGCCCGATTTCCATATTTTCGTGTGCTATACCCACGCCTTCCAAGTGGTCCGGGGAGCCGCGGATCCCGATCGCCTAAAAAATTTCCGGACTATCAAATACGACCTAAGGTACCATAGTCACCGCCCCACCATGATCGTTCCAAATGCTTTGCATTTTTCGGCCTAAAAACTAGAACTCCGCGCGATTTGCATATTTTAGGGTGCTATAGCTTACGCATTCCGAGTGGTCCCGGGAGCCGTGGACCCCGATCGCCTAAAATTTTCCGGGCCATCAAATACGACCTAAGGTACCATAGTCACTGCCCCGCCATGGTCGTTCCTCTTTTATTGCGTTTTTCGGCCAAAAAAACTAGAATTCCGCTCGTTTACCATATTTTTATGTGCTATTGCCCTCACCTTCCGAGTGGGCCGGGCCCCCCGGAGCCGGATCGCCTAAAAATTTTTCGGACTATCATATACGACCTAAGGAACCATAGTCACCGCCCCACCATAATCGTTCCTGGTCTTTTGCATTTTTCAGCCAAAAAACTAGAATTCCACGCGGTTTCCATATTTTCGTGTGCTTTAGCCCACGCCTTCCAAGGGGTCCCGGGAACCCCGAACCCCGATCGCCTAAAAATTTTCCGGGCCATCAAATACCACCTAAGGAACCATAGTCACCGCCCCACCATGATCGTTCCTAGTCTTTTGCATTTTTCAGCCAAAAAACTAGAATTCCGCGCGGTTTCCATATTTTCGTGTGCTTTAGCCCACGCCTTCCAAGGGGTCCTGGGAACCCCGAACCCCGATCGCCTAAAAATTTTCCAGGCCATCAAATACCACCTAAGGAACCATAGTAACCAACCCTCCATGAGCGTTCCTCATTTTTTGCGTTTTTCGGCCAAACAACTAGAATTTCGCCCAATTACAATATTTTTGTGTGCTATTGCCCACCCTTCCAAGTGGTTCCGGGACCCCCGGACCCCGATCGCCTAAAATTTTTCCGGGCCGCAAATACGACCTAAGGAACCATAGTAACAGCCCCGCCATCATCGTTTCTCATTTTTTGCATTTTTCGGCCAAAAACCTAGAATTACGCCCGATTCCCATATTTTCGTGTGCTATACCCACGCCTTCCAAGTGGTCCGGGGAGCCGCGGATCCCGATCGCCTAAAAATTTTCCGGACTATCAAATACGACCTAAGATCCATAGTCACCGCCCCACCATGATCGTTCCAAATGCTTTGCATTTTTCGGCCAAAAAACTAGAATTCCGCGCGATTTGCATATTTTAGTGTGCTATAGCTTACGCCTTCCGAGTGGTCCCGGGAGCTGTGGACCCCGATCGCCTAAAATTTCCGGGCCATCAAATACGACCTAAGGAACCATAGTCACCGCCCCGCCATGATCGTTCCTTATTTATTGCGTTTTTCGGCCAAAAAACTAGAATTCCGCTCGATTACCATATTTTTGTGTGCTATTGCCCACCCTTCCAAGTGGTTTCGGGACCCCCGGACCCCGATCGCCTAAAATTTTTCCGGGCCGTCAAATATGACCTAAGGAACCATAGTAACAGCCCCGCCATCATCGTTTCTCATTTTTTGCATTTTTTGGCCAAAAAACTAGAATTACGCCCGATTTTCATATTTTTGTGTGCTATACCCACGCCTTCCAAGTGGTCCGGGGAGCCGCGGATCCCGATCGCCTAAAAAATTTCCGGACTATCAAATACGACCTAAGGTACCATAGTCACCGCCCCACCATGATCGTTCCAAATGCTTTGCATTTTTCGGCCTAAAAACTAGAACTCCGCGCGATTTGCATATTTTAGGGTGCTATAGCTTACGCATTCCGAGTGGTCCCGGGAGCCGTGGACCCCAATCGCCTAAAATTTTCCGGGCCATCAAATACGACCTAAGGAACCATAGTCACTGCCCCGCCATGGTCGTTCCTCATTTATTGCGTTTTTCGGCCAAAAAACTAGAATTCCGCTCGTTTACCATATTTTTATGTGCTATTGCCCACGCCTTCCGAGTGGGCCGGGCCCCCCGGAGCCGGATCGCCTAAAAAATTTTCGGACTATCATATACGACCTAAGGAACCATAGTCACCGCCCCACCATGATCGTTCCTGGTCTTTTGCATTTTTCAGCCAAAAAACTAGAATTCCGCGCGGTTTCCATATTTTCGTGTGCTTTAGCCCACGCCTTCCAAGGGGTCCCGGGAACCCCGAACCCCGATCGCCTAAAAATTTTCCGGGCCATCAAATACCACCTAAGGAACCATAGTCACCGCCCCACCATGATCGTTCCTAGTCTTTTGCATTTTTCAGCCAAAAAACTAGAATTCCGCGCGGTTTCCATATTTTCGTGTGCTTTAGCCCACGCCTTCCAAGGGGTCCCGGGAATCCCGAACCCCGATCGCCTAAAAATTTTCCGGGCCATCAAATACCACCTAAGGAACCATAGTAACCAACCCGCCATGAGCGTTCCTCATTTTTTGCGTTTTTCGGCCAAACAACTAGAATTTCGCCCAATTACAATATTTTTGTGTGCTATTGCCCACCCTTCCAAGTGGTTCCGGGACCCCCGGACCCCGATCGCCTAAAATTTTTTCGGGCCGTAAATACGACCTAAGGAACCAGCCCCGCCATCATCGTTTCTCATTTTTTGCATTTTTCGGCCAAAAACCTAGAATTACGCCCGATTCCCATATTTTCGTGTGCTATACCCACGCCTTCCAAGTGGTCCGGGGAGCCGCGGACCCCGATCGCCTAAAAATTTTCCGGACTATCAAATTCAACCTAAGGTACCATAGTCACCGCCCCACCATGATCGTTCCAAATGCTTTGCATTTTTCAGCCAAAAAACTAGAACTCCGCGCGATTTGCATATTTTAGTGTGCTATAGCTTACGCCTTCCGAGTGGTCCCGGGAGCCGTGGACCCCGATTGCCTAAAATTTCCGGGCCATCAAATACGACCTAAGGAACCATAGTCACCGCCCCGCCATGGTTGTTCCTCATTTATTGCGTTTTTCGGCCAAAAAACTAGAATTCCGCTCGATTACCATATTTTTGTGTGCTATTGCCCACGCCTTCCGAGTGGGCCGGGCCCCCGGAGCCGGATCGCCTAAAAATTTTCCGGAACTATCATATACGACATAAGGAACCATAGTCACCGCCCCACCATGATCGTTCCTAGTCTTTTGCATTTTTCAGCCAAAAAACTAGAATTCCGCGCGGTTTCCATATTTTCGTGTGCTTTAGCCCACGCCTTCCAAGGGGTCCCGGGAACCCCGAACCCCGATCGCCTAAAAATTTTTCGGGCCATCTAATACCACCTAAGGAACCATAGTAACCTACCCTCCATGAGCGTTCCTCATTTTTTGCGTTTTTCGGCCAAACAACTAGAATTTCGCCCAATTACAATATTTTTGTGTGCTATTGCCCACCCTTCCAAGTGGTTCCGGGACCCCCGGACCCCGATCGCCTAAAATTTTTCCGGGCCGCAAATACGACCTAAGGAACCATAGTAACAGCCCCGCCATCATCGTTTCTCATTTTTTGCATTTTTCGGCCAAAAACCTAGAATTACGCCCGATTCCCATATTTTCGTGTGCTATACCCACGCCTTCCAAGTGGTCCGGGGAGCCGCGGACCCCGATCGCCTAAAAATTTTCCGGACTATCAAATACGACCTAAGGTACCATAGTCACCGCCCCACCATGATCGTTCCAAATGCTTTGCATTTTTCGGCCAAAAAACTAGAACTCCGCGCGATTTGCATATTTTAGTGTGCTATAGCTTACGCCTTCCGAGTGGTCCCGGGAGCTGTGGACCCCGATTGCCTAAAATTTCCGGGCCATCAAATACGACCTAAGGAACCATAGTCACCGCCCCGCCATGATCGTTCCTTATTTATTGCGTTTTTCGGCCAAAAAACTAGAATTCCGCTCGATTACCATATTTTTGTGTGCTATTGCCCACCCTTCCAAGTGGTTTCGGGACCCCCGGACCCCGATCGCCTAAAATTTTTCCGGGCCGTCAAATATGACCTAAGGAACCATAGTAACAGCCCCGCCATCATCGTTTCTCATTTTTTGCATTTTTTGGCCAAAAAACTAGAATTACGCCCGATTTCCATATTTTCGTGTGCTATACCCACGCCTTCCAAGTGGTCCGGGGAGCCGCGGATCCCGATCGCCTAAAAAATTTCCGGACTATCAAATACGACCTAAGGTACCATAGTCACCGCCCCACCATGATCGTTCCAAATGCTTTGCATTTTTCGGCAAAAAAACTAGAACTCCGCGCGATTTGCATATTTTAGTGTGCTATAGCTTACGCATTCCGAGTGGTCCCGGGAGCCGTGGACCCCAATCGCCTAAAATTTTCTGGGCCATCAAATACGACCTAAGGAACCATAGTCACTGCCCCGCCATGGTCGTTCCTCATTTATTGCGTTTTTCGGCCAAAAAACTAGAATTCCGCTCGATTACCATATTTTTGTGTGCTATTGCCCACGCCTTCCGAGTGGGCCGGGCCCCCCGGAGCCGGATCGCCTAAAAAATTTTCGGACTATCATATACGACCTAAGGAACCATAGTCACCGCCCCACATGATCGTTCCTAGTCTTTTGCATTTTTCAGCCAAAAAACTAGAATTCCGCGCGGTTTCCATATTTTCGTGTGCTTTAGCCCACGCCTTCCAAGGGGTCCCGGGAACCCCGAACCCCAATCGCCTAAAAATTTTCCGGGCCATCAAATACCACCTAAGGAACCATAGTAACCAACCCGCCATGAGCGTTCCTCATTTTTTGCGTTTTTCGGCCAAACAACTAGAATTTCGCCCAATTACAATATTTTTGTGTGCTATTGCCCACCCTTCCAAGTGGTTCCGGGACCCCCGGACCCCGATCGCCTAAAATTTTTTCGGGCCGCAAATACGACCTAAGGAACCATAGTAACAGCCCCGCCATCATCGTTTCTCATTTTTTGCATTTTTCGGCCAAAAACCTAGAATTACGCCCGATTCCCATATTTTCGTGTGCTATACCCACGCCTTCCAAGTGGTCCGGGGAGCCGCGGATCCCGATCGCCTAAAAATTTTCCGGACTATCAAATATGACCTAAGATCCATAGTCACCGCCCCACCATGATCGTTCCAAATGCTTTGCATTTTTCGGCCAAAAAACTAGAACTCCGCGCGATTTGCATATTTTAGTGTGCTATAGCTTACGCCTTCCGAGTGGTCCCGGGAGCTGTGGACCCCGATCGCCTAAAATTTCCGGGCCATCAAATACGACCTAAGGAACCATAGTCACCGCCCCGCCATGATCGTTCCTTATTTATTGCGTTTTTCGGCCAAAAAACTAGAATTCCGCTCGATTACCATATTTTTGTGTGCTATTGCCCACCCTTCCATGTGGTTTCGGGACCCCCGGACCCCGATCGCCTAAAATTTTTCCGGGCCGTCAAATATGACCTAAGGAACCATAGTAACAGCCCCGCCATCATCGTTTCTCATTTTTTGCATTTTTTGGCCAAAAAACTAGAATTACGCCCGATTTCCATATTTTCGTGTGCTATACCCACGCCTTCCAAGTGGTCCGGGGAGCCGCGGATCCCGATCGCCTAAAAAATTTCCGGACTATCAAATACGACCTAAGGTACCATAGTCACCGCCCCACCATGATCGTTCCAAATGCTTTGCATTTTTCGGCCTAAAAACTAGAACTCCGCGCGATTTGCATATTTTAGGGTGCTATAGCTTACGCATTCCGAGTGGTCCCGGGAGCCGTGGACCCCAATCGCCTAAAATTTTCCGGGCCATCAAATACGACCTAAGGAACCATAGTCACTGCCCCGCCATGGTCGTTCCTCTTTTATTGCGTTTTTCGGCCAAAAAAACTAGAATTCCGCTCGTTTACCATATTTTTATGTGCTATTGCCCACGCCTTCCGAGTGGGCCGGGCCCCCCGGAGCCGGATCGCCTAAAAATTTTTCGGACTATCATATACGACCTAAGGAACCATAGTCACCGCCCCACCATAATCGTTCCTGGTCTTTTGCATTTTTCAGCCAAAAAACTAGAATTCCACGCGGTTTCCATATTTTCGTGTGCTTTAGCCCACGCCTTCCAAGGGGTCCCGGGAACCCCGAACCCCGATCGCCTAAAAATTTTCCGGGCCATCAAATACCACCTAAGGAACCATAGTCACCGCCCCACCATGATCGTTCCTAGTCTTTTGCATTTTTCAGCCAAAAAACTAGAATTCCGCGCGGTTTCCATATTTTCGTGTGCTTTAGCCCACGCCTTCCAAGGGGTCCTGGGAACCCCGAACCCCGATCGCCTAAAAATTTTCCAGGCCATCAAATACCACCTAAGGAACCATAGTAACCAACCCGCCATGAGCGTTCCTCATTTTTTGCGTTTTTCGGCCAAACAACTAGAATTTCGCCCAATTACAATATTTTTGTGTGCTGTTGCCCACCCTTCCAAGTGGTTCCGGGACCCCCGGACCCCGATCGCCTAAAATTTTTCCGGGCCGCAAATACGACCTAAGGAACCATAGTAACAGCCCCGCCATCATCGTTTCTCATTTTTTCCATCTTTCGGCCAAAAAACTAGAATTACGCCCGATTCCCATATTTTCGTGTGCTATACCCACGCCTTCCAAGTGGTCCGGGGAGCCGCGGATCCCGATCGCCTAAAAATTTTCCGGACTATCAAATACGACCTAAGATCCATAGTCACCGCCCCACCATGATCGTTCCAAATGCTTTGCATTTTTCGGCCAAAAAACTAGAATTCCGCGCGATTTGCATATTTTAGTGTGCTATAGCTTACGCCTTCCGAGTGGTCCCGGGAGCTGTGGACCCCGATCGCCTAAAATTTCCGGGCCATCAAATACGACCTAAGGAACCATAGTCACCGCCCCGCCATGATCGTTCCTTATTTATTGCGTTTTTCGGCCAAAAAACTAGAATTCCGCTCGATTACCATATTTTTGTGTGCTATTGCCCACCCTTCCAAGTGGTTTCGGGACCCCCGGACCCCGATCGCCTAAAATTTTTCCGGGCCGTCAAATATGACCTAAGGAACCATAGTAACAGCCCCGCCATCATCATTTCTCATTTTTTGCATTTTTTGGCCAAAAAACTAGAATTACGCCCGATTTCCATATTTTCGTGTGCTATACCCACGCCTTCCAAGTGGTCCGGGGAGCCGCGGATCCCGATCGCCTAAAAAATTTCTGGACTATCAAATACGACCTAAGGTACCATAGTCACCGCCCCACCATGATCGTTCCAAATGCTTTGCATTTTTCGGCCTAAAAACTAGAACTCCGCGCGATTTGCATATTTTAGTGTGCTATAGCTTACGCATTCCGAGTGGTCCCGGGAGCCGTGGACCCCAATCGCCTAAAATTTTCCGGGCCATCAAATACGACCTAAGGAACCATAGTCACTGCCCCGCCATGGTCGTTCCTCATTTATTGCGTTTTTCGGCCAAAAAACTAGAATTCCGCTCGTTTACCATATTTTTATGTGCTATTGCCCACGCCTTCCGAGTGGGCCGGGCCCCCCGGAGCCGGATCGCCTAAAAAATTTTTGGACTATCATATACGACCTAAGGAACCATAGTCACCGCCCCACCATGATCGTTCCTGGTCGTTTGCATTTTTCAGCCAAAAAACTAGAATTCCGCGCGGTTTCCATATTTTCGTGTGCTTTAGCCCACGCCTTCCAATGGGTCCCGGGAACCCCGAACCCCGATCGCCTAAAAATTTTCCGGGCCATCAAATACCACCTAAGGAACCATAGTCACCGCCCCACCATGATCGTTCCTAGTCTTTTGCATTTTTCAGCCAAAAAACTAGAATTCCGCGCGGTTTCCATATTTTCGTGTGCTTTAGCCCACGCCTTCCAAGGGGTCCCGGGAATCCCGAACCCCGATCGCCTAAAAATTTTCCGGGCCATCAAATACCACCTAAGGAACCATAGTAACCAACCTGCCATGAGCGTTCCTCATTTTTTGCGTTTTTCGGCCAAACAACTAGAATTTCGCCCAATTACAATATTTTTGTGTGCTATTGCCCACCCTTCCAAGTGGTTCCGGGACCCCCGGACCCCGATCGCCTAAAATTTTTTCGGGCCGTAAATACGACCTAAGGAACCATAGTAACAGCCCCGCCATCATCGTTTCTCATTTTTTGCATTTTTCGGCCAAAAACCTAGAATTACGCCCGATTCCCATATTTTCGTGTGCTATACCCACGCCTTCCAAGTGGTCCGGGGAGCCGCGGACCCCGATCGCCTAAAAATTTTCCGGACTATCAAATTCAACCTAAGGTACCATAGTCACCGCCCCACCATGATCGTTCCAAATGCTTTGCATTTTTCAGCCAAAAAACTAGAACTCCGCGCGATTTGCATATTTTAGTGTGCTATAGCTTACGCCTTCCGAGTGGTCCCGGGAGCCGTGGACCCCGATTGCCTAAAATTTCCGGGCCATCAAATACGACCTAAGGAACCATAGTCACCGCCCCGCCATGGTTGTTCCTCATTTATTGCGTTTTTCGGCCAAAAAACTAGAATTCCGCTCGATTACCATATTTTTGTGTGCTATTGCCCACGCCTTCCGAGTGGGCCGGGCCCCCGGAGCCGGATCGCCTAAAAATTTTCCGGACTATCATATACGACATAAGGAACCATAGTCACCGCCCCACCATGATCGTTCCTAGTCTTTTGCATTTTTCAGCCAAAAAACTAGAATTCCGCGCGGTTTCCATATTTTCGTGTGCTTTAGCCCACGCCTTCCAAGGGGTCCCGGGAACCCCGAACCCCGATCGCCTAAAAATTTTTCGGGCCATCTAATACCACCTAAGGAACCATAGTAACCAACCCGCCATGAGCGTTCCTCATTTTTTGCGTTTTTCGGCCAAACAACTAGAATTTCGCCCAATTACAATATTTTTGTGTGCTATTGCCCACCCTTCCAAGTGGTTCCGGGACCCCCGGACCCCGATCGCCTAAAATTTTTCCGGGCCGCAAATACGACCTAAGGAACCATAGTAACAGCCCCGCCATCATCGTTTCTCATTTTTGGCATTTTTCGGCCAAAAACCTAGAATTACGCCCGATTCCCATATTTTCGTGTGCTATACCCACGCCTTCCAAGTGGTCCGGGGAGCCGCGGACCCCGATCGCCTAAAAATTTTCCGGACTATCAAATTCAACCTAAGGTACCATAGTCACCGCCCCACCATGATCGTTCCAAATGCTTTGCATTTTTCAGCCAAAAAACTAGAACTCCGCGCGATTTGCATATTTTAGTGTGCTATAGCTTACGCCTTCCGAGTGGTCCCGGGAGCCGTGGACCCCGATTGCCTAAAATTTCCGGGCCATCAAATACGACCTAAGGAACCATAGTCACCGCCCCGCCATGGTTGTTCCTCATTTATTGCGTTTTTCGGCCAAAAAACTAGAATTCCGCTCGATTACCATATTTTTGTGTGCTATTGCCCACGCCTTCCGAGTGGGCCGGGCCCCCGGAGCCGAATCGCCTAAAAATTTTCCGGACTATCATATACGACATAAGGAACCATAGTCACCGCCCCACCATGATCGTTCCTAGTCTTTTGCATTTTTCAGCCAAAAAACTAGAATTCCGCGCGGTTTCCATATTTTCGTGTGCTTTAGCCCACGCCTTCCAAGGGGTCCCGGGAACCCCGAACCCCGATCGCCTAAAAATTTTTCGGGCCATCTAATACCACCTAAGGAACCATAGTAACCAACCCGCCATGAGCGTTCCTCATTTTTTGCGTTTTTCGGCCAAACAACTAGAATTTCGCCCAATTACAATATTTTTGTGTGCTATTGCCCACCCTTCCAAGTGGTTCCGGGACCCCCGGACCCCGATCGCCTAAAATTTTTCCGGGCCGCAAATACGACCTAAGGAACCATAGTAACAGCCCCGCCATCATCGTTTCTCATTTTTGGCATTTTTCGGCCAAAAACCTAGAATTACGCCCGATTCCCATATTTTCGTGTGCTATACCCACGCCTTCCAAGTGGTCCGGGGAGCCGCGGACCCCGATCGCCTAAAAATTTTCCGGACTATCAAATACGACCTAAGGTACCATAGTCACCGCCCCACCATGATCGTTCCAAATGCTTTGCATTTTTCGGCCAAAAAACTAGAACTCCGCGCGATTTGCATATTTTAGTGTGCTATAGCTTACGCCTTCCGAGTGGTCCCGGGAGCTGTGGACCCCGATTGCCTAAAATTTCCGGGCCATCAAATACGACCTAAGGAACCATAGTCACCGCCCCGCCATGATCGTTCCTTATTTATTGCGTTTTTCGGCCAAAAAACTAGAATTCCGCTCGATTACCATATTTTTGTGTGCTATTGCCCACCCTTCCAAGTGGTTTCGGGACCCCCGGACCCCGATCGCCTAAAATTTTTCCGGGCCGTCAAATATGACCTAAGGAACCATAGTAACAGCCCCGCCATCATCGTTTCTCATTTTTTGCATTTTTTGGCCAAAAAACTAGAATTACGCCCGATTTCCATATTTTCGTGTGCTATACCCACGCCTTCCAAGTGGTCCGGGGAGCCGCGGATCCCGATCGCCTAAAAAATTTCCGGACTATCAAATACGACCTAAGGTACCATAGTCACCGCCCCACCATGATCGTTCCAAATGCTTTGCATTTTTCGGAAAAAAAACTAGAACTCCGCGCGATTTGCATATTTTAGTGTGCTATAGCTTACGCATTCCGAGTGGTCCCGGGAGCCGTGGACCCCAATCGCCTAAAATTTTCTGGGCCATCAAATACGACCTAAGGAACCATAGTCACTGCCCCGCCATGGTCGTTCCTCATTTATTGCGTTTTTCAGCCAAAAAACTAGAATTCCGCTCGATTACCATATTTTTGTGTGCTATTGCCCACGCCTTCCGAGTGGGCCGGGCCCCCCGGAGCCGGATCGCCTAAAAAATTTTCGGACTATCATATATGACCTAAGGAACCATAGTCACCGCCCCACATGATCGTTCCTAGTCTTTTGCATTTTTCAGCCAAAAAACTAGAATTCCGCGCGGTTTCCATATTTTCGTGTGCTTTAGCCCACGCCTTCCAAGGGGTCCCGGGAACCCCGAACCCCGATCGCCTAAAAATTTTTCGGGCCATCAAATACCACCTAAGGAACCATAGTAACCACCCCGCCATGAGCGTTCCTCATTTTTTGCGTTTTTCGGCCAAACAACTAGAATTTCGCCCAATTATAATATTTTTGTGTGCTATTGCCCACCCTTCCAAGTGGTTCCGGGACCCCCGGACCCCCATCGCCTAAAATTTTTCCGGGCTGCAAATACGACCTAAGGAACCATAGTAACAGCCCCGCCATCATCGTTTCTCATTTTTTGCATCTTTCGGCCAAAAAACTAGAATTACGCCCGATTCCCATATTTTCGTGTGCTATACCCACGCCTTCCAAGTGGTCCGGGGAGCCGCGGACCCCGATCGCCTAAAAATTTTCCGGACTATCAAATACGACCTAAGGTACCATAGTCACCGCCCCACCATGATCGTTCCAAATGCTTTGCATTTTTGGCCAAAAAACTAGAACTCCGCGCGATTTGCATATTTTAGTGTGCTATAGCTTACGCCTTCCGAGTGGTCCCGGGAGCCGTGGACCCCGATCACCTAAAATTTCCGGGGCATCAAATATGACCTAAGGAACCATATTCACCGCCCCGCCATGATCGTTCCTTATTTATTGCGTTTTTCGGCCAAAAAACTAGAATTCCGCTCGATTACCATATTTTTGTGTGTTATTGCCCACCCTTCCAAGTGGTTTCGGGACCCCCGGACCCCGATCGCCTAAACTTTTTCCGGGCCGTCAAATACGACCTAAGGAACCATAGTAACAGCCCCGCCATCAACGTTTCTCATTTTTTGCATTTTTTGGCCAAAAAACTAGAATTACGCCCGATTTCCATATTTTCGTGTGCTATACCCACGCCTTCCAAGTGGTCCGGGGAGCCGCGGATCCCGATCGCCTAAAAAATTTCCGGACTATCAAATACGACCTAAGGTACCATAGTCACCGCCCCACCATGATCGTTCCAAATGCTTTGCATGTTTCGGCCAAAAAACTAGAACTCCGCGCGATTTGCATATTTTAGTGTGCTATAGCTTACGCATTCCGAGTGGTCCCGGGAGCCGTGGACCCCAATCGCCTAAAATTTCTCGGGCCATCAAATACGACCTAAGGAACCATAGTCACCGCCCCTCCATGATCGTTCCTCATTTATTGCGTTTTTCGGCCAAAAAACTAGAATTCCGCTCGATTACCATATTTTTGTGTGCTATTGCCCACGCCTTCCGAGTGGGCCGGGCCCCCCGGAGCCGGATCGCCTAAAAAATTTTCGGACTATCATATACGACCTAAGGAACCATAGTCACCGCCCCACATGATCGTTCCTAGTCTTTTGCATTTTTCAGCCAAAAAACTAGAATTCCGCGCGGTTTCCATATTTTCGTGTGCTTTAGCCCACGCCTTCCAAGGGGTCCCGGGAAACCCGAACCCCGATCGCCTAAAAATTTTCCGGGCCATCAAATACCACCTAAGGAACCATAGTAACCACCCCGCCATGAGCGTTCCTCATTTTTTGCGTTTTTCGGCCAAACAACTAGAATTTCGCCCAATTATAATATTTTTGTGTGCTATTGCCCACCCTTCCAAGTGGTTCCGGGACCCCCGGACCCCGATCGCCTAAAATTTTTCCGGGCCGCAAATACGACCTAAGGAACCATAGTAACAGCCCCGCCATCATCGTTTCTCATTTTTTGCATCTTTCGGCCAAAAAACTAGAATTACGCCCGATTCCCATATTTTCGTGTGCTATACCCACGCCTTCCAAGTGGTCCGGGGAGCCGCGGACCCCGATCGCCTAAAAATTTTCCGGACTATCAAATACGACCTAAGGTACCATAGTCACCGCCCCACCATGATCGTTCCAAATGCTTTGCATTTTTGGCCAAAAAACTAGAACTCCGCGCGATTTGCATATTTTAGTCTGCTATAGCTTACGCCTTCCGAGTGGTCCCGGGAGCCGTGGACCCCGATCACCTAAAATTTCCGGGCCATCAAATATGACCTAAGGAACCATAGTCACCGCCCCGCCATGATCGTTCCTTATTTATTGCGTTTTTCGGCCAAAAAACTAGAATTCCGCTCGATTACCATATTTTTGTGTGTTATTGCCCACCCTTCCAAGTGGTTTCGGGACCCCCGGACCCCGATCGCCTAAACTTTTTCGGGGCCGTCAAATACGACCTAAGGAACCATAGTAACAGCCCCGCCATCATCGTTTCTCATTTTTTGCATTTTTTGGCCAAAAAACTAGAATTACGCTCGATTTCCATATTTTCGTGTGCTATACCCACGCCTTCCAAGTGGTCCGGGGAGCCGCGGATCCCGATCGCCTAAAAAATTTCCGGACTATCAAATACGACCTAAGGTACCATAGTCACCGCCCCACCATGATCGTTCCAAATGCTTTGCATGTTTCGGCCAAAAAACTAGAACTCCGCGCGATTTGCATATTTTAGTGTGCTATAGCTTACGCATTCCGAGTGGTCCCGGGAGCCGTGGACCCCAATCGCCTAAAATTTCCCGGGCCATCAAATACGACCTAAGGAACCATAGTCACCGCCCCTCCATGATCGTTCCTCATTTATTGCGTTTTTCGGCCAAAAAACTAGAATTCCGCTCGATTACCATATTTTTGTGTGCTATAGCTTACGCCTTCTGAGTGGTCCCGGGAGCCGTGGACCCCGATCGCCTAAAATTTTCTGGGCCATCAAATACGACCTAAGAAACCATAGTCACCGCCCCGCCATGATCATTCCTCATTTATTGCGTTTTTCAGCCAAAAAACTAGAATTCCGCTCGATTACCATATTTTAGTGTGCTATTGCCCACGCCTTCCGAGTGGGCCAGGCCGCTGGACTCGGATCGCCTAAAAAACGTTTTGGGCCATCAATTAGGACCTAAGGAACCATAGTCACCGCCTCGCCATGATCGTTCCTCATTTTTGGCATTTCTTGGCCAAAAAACTAGAATTCCGCCCGATTCCCATATTTTTGTATGCTATCGCCCACGCCTTCCGAGTGGGTCGGGCCCCCCGGAGCCGGATCGCCTAAAAATTTTCCTGACTATCAAATACAACCTAAGGAACCATAGTCACCACCCCGCTATGATCGTTCCTAGTCTTTTGCGTTTTTCAGCCAAAAAACTAGAATTCCGCGCGATTTCCATATTTTCGTGTGCTTTAGCCCACGCCTTCCAAGGGGTCCCCGGAACCCTGAACCCCGATCGCCTAAAAAATTTCCGGGCCATCAAATACGACCTAAGGAACCATAGTAACCACCCCGCCATGATCGTTCCTCATTTTTTGCGTTTTTCGGCCAAACAACTAGAATTCCGCGCTATCCATATTTTTGTGTGTTATAGCCCACGCCTTCCGAGTGGTCCCGGGTCTCCGGACCCCTATCGCCTAAAATTTTTCCGGACTATCAAATAAGACCTAAGGAACCATAGTCACCGCCCAGCCATGATCGTTCCTAGTTTTTCCGTTTTTCGGCCAAAAAACTAGAATTCCGCGCGATTCTTATATTTTCGTGTCTTATAGCCCACGCTTTCCGAGTGGTCCCGGGTCTCCGGACCCCTATCGCCTAAAATTTTTCCGGACTATAAAATAAGACCTAAGGAACCATAGTCACCGCCCATCCATGATCGTTCCTCATTTATTGCGTTTTTCAGCCAAAAAACTAGAATTCCGCTCGATTACCATATTTTTGTGTGTTATTGCCCACGCCTTCCGAGTGGGCCGGGCCGCCGGACTCGGTTCGCCTAAAAATATTTCGGGCCATCAATTAGGACCTAAGGAACCATAGTCACCACCTCGCCATGATCGTTCCTCATTTTTTGTATTTCTTGGCCAAAAAACTAGAATTCCGCCCGATTCCCATATTTTTGTGTGCTATCGCCCACACCTTCCGAGTGGGTCGGCCACCCCAGAGCCGGATCGCCTAAAAATTTTCCGGACTATCAAATACGACTTAAAGAACCATAGTCACCACCCCGCCATGATCGTTCCCAGTCTTTTGCGTTTTTCAGCCAAAAAACTAGAATTCCGCGCGATTTCCATATTTTCGTGTGCTTTAGCCCACGCCTTCCAAAGGGTCCCGGGAAACCCGGACCCCGATCGCCTAAAATTTTTCCGGGCCGTCAAATATGACCTAAGGAACCATAGTAACAGCCCCGCCATCATCGTTTCTCATTTTTTGCATTTTTCGGCCAAAAAACTAGAATTACGCCCGATTCCCATATTTTCGTGTGCTATACCCATGACTTCCAAGTGGTCCGGGGAGCCGCGGACCCCGATCGCCTAAAAAATTTTCCGGACTATTAAATACGACCTAAGGTACCATAGTCACTGCTCCACCATGATCGTTCCAAATGCTTTGCATTTTTCGGCCAAAAAACTAGAACTCCGCGCGATTTGCATATTTTAGTGTGCTATAGCTTACGCCTTCCGAGTGGTCCCGGAAGCCGTGGACCCCAATCGCCTAAAATTTCCTGGGACCTCAAATGCGACCTAAGGAACCATAGTCACCGCCCCGCCATGATCGTTCCTCATTTATTGCATTTTTCGGCCAAAAAACTAGAATTCCGCTCGATTACCATATTTTTGTGTGCTATAGCTTACGCCTTCCGAGTAGTCCCGGGAGCCGTGGACCCCGATCGTCTAAAATTTTCCGGGCCATCAAATACGACCTAAGGAACCATAGTCACCGCCCCGCCATGATCGTTCCTCATTTGTTGCGTTTTTCGGCCAAAAAACTAGAATTCCGCCCGATTACAATATTTTTGTGTGCTATTGCCCACCCTTCCAAGTGGTTCCGGGACCCCCGGACCCCGATCGCCTAAAATTTTTCCGGGCCGTCAAATACGACCTAAGGAACCATAGTAACAGCCCCGCCATCATCGTTTCTCATTTTTTGCATTTTTCGGCCAAAAAACTAGAATTACGCCCGATTACCATATTTTCGTATGCTATACCCACGATTTCCAAGTGGTCCGGGGAGCCGCGGACCCCGATCGCCTAAAATATTTTCCGGACTATCAAATACGACCTAAGGTACCATAGTCACTGCCCCACCATGATCGTTCCAAATGCTTTGCATTTTTCGGCCAAAAAACTATAACTCCGCGCGATTTGCATATTTTAGTGTGCTATAGCTTACGCCTTCCGAGTGGTCCCGGGAGCCGTGGACCCCGATCGCCTAAAATTTTCCGGGCCATAAAATATGACCTAAGGAACCATAGTCATCGCCCCGCCATGATCGTTCCTCATTTATTGCATTTTTCGGCCAAAAAACTAGAATTTCGCTCGATTACCATATTTTTGTGTGCTATAGCTTACGCCTTCCGAGTGGTCCCGGGAGCCGTGGACCCCGATCGCCTAAAATTTTCCGGGCCATCAAATACGACCTAAGGAACCATAGTCACCGCCCCGCCATGATCGTTCCTCATTTATTGCGTTTTTCAGCCAAAAAACTAGAATTCCGCTCGATTACCATATTTTTGTGTGCTATTGCCCACGCTTTCCGAGTGGGCCGGGCCGCCGGACTCGGATCGCCTAAAAACTTTTCGTGTCATCAATTAGGACCTAAGGAACCATAGTCACTGCTTTCCCATGATCGTTCCTCATTTTTTGCATTTCTTGGCCAAAAAACTAGAATTTCGCCCGATTCCCATATTTTTGTGTGCTATCGCCCACGCCTTCCGAGTGGGTCGGGCCCCCCGGAGCCAGATCGCCTAAAAATTTTCCGGACTATCAAATACGACCTAAGGAACCATATTCACCGACCCGCCATGATCGTTCCTAGTCTTTTGCGTTTTTCAGCCAAAAAACTAGAATTCCGCGCGATTTCCAAGGGGTCCAAGTGTCTCCGGACCCCTATCGCCTAAAAATTTTCCGGGCCATCAAATACGACCTAAGGAACCATAGTAACCACCTAGCCATGATCATTCCTAGTTTTTTCCGTTTTTCGGCCAAACAACTAGAATTCCGCGCGATTCTTATATTTTCGTGTCCTATAGCCCACGCCTTCCGAGTGGTCCCGGGTCTCCGGACCCCTATCGCCTAAAATTTTTCCGGACTATCAAATAAGACCTAAGGAACCATAGTCACCGCCCATCCATGATCATTCCTCATTTGTTGCGTTTTTCGGCCAAAAAACTAGAATTCCGCCCGATTACAATATTTTTGTGTGCTATTGCCCACCCTTCAAAGTGGTTCCGGGACCCCCGGACCCCGATCGCCTAAAGATTTTCCGGACTATCAAATACAACCTAAGGTACCATAGTCACCGCCCCACCATGATCGTTCCAAATGCTTTGCATTTTTCGGCCAAAAAATTAGAACTCCGCACGATTTGCATATTTTAGTGTGCTATAGCTTACGTCTTCCGAGTGGTCCCGAGAGCCATGCACCCCAATCGCCTAAAATTTTTCGGGCCATCAAATACGACCTAAGGAACCATAGTCATCGCCCCGCCATGATCGTTCCTCATTTATTGCGTTTTTCGGCCAAAAAACTAGAATTCCGCTCGATTACCATATTTTTGTGTGCTATTGCCCACGCCTTCCGAGTGGGCCGGGCCGCCGGACTCGGATCGCCTAAAATCTTTTCGGGCCATCGATTAGGACCTAAGGAACCATAGTCACCTCCTCGCCATGATCATTCCTCATTTTTTGCATTTTTTTGCCAAAAAGATAGAATTTCGCTCGATTACCATATTTTTGTGTGCTATTGCCCACACCTTCCAAGTGGGCCGGGCCTCCGGACTCGGATCGTCTAAAAAAATTTCGGGCCATCAATTAGGACCTAAGGAACAATAGTCACCGCCTCGCCATGATCGTTCCTCATGTTTTGTATTTTTTGGCCAAAAAACTAGAATTCCACCCGATTCCCATATTTTTGTGTGCTATCGCCCACGCCTTCCGAGTGGGTTGGGCCCCCCGGAGCCGGATCACCTAAAAATTTTCCGGACAACCAAATACAACCTAAGGAACCATAGTCACCGCCCCACCATGATCGTTCCTAGTCTTTTGCGTTTTTCAGCCAAAAAACTAGAATTCCGCGCGATTTCCATATTTTCGTGTGCTTTAGCCCACGCCTTCCAAGGGGTCCTGGGAACCCCGATCGCCTAAAAATTTTCCAAGCCATCAAATACGACCTAAGGAACCATAGTAACCACCCCGCCATGATCGTTCCTCATTTTTTGCATTTTTCGGCCAAACAATTAGAATTCCGCGCGATTCCCATATTTTTGTGTGTTATAGCCCACGCCTTCCGAGTGGTCCCGGGACCTCCTGACCCCTATCGCCTAAAATTTTTCTGGACTATCAAATACGACCTAAGGAACCATAGTATCCGCCCCTCCATCATCGTTTCTCATTTTTTGCATTTTTCTGCCAAAAAACTAGAATTACGCCCGATTCCCATATTTTCGTGTGCTATACCCATGCCTTCCAAGTGGTCCGGGGAGCCGCGGACACCGATCGCCTAAAAATTTTCCGGTCTATCAAATACGACCTAAGGTACCATAGTCACCGCCCCACCATGATCGTTCCAAATGCTTTGCATGTTTCGGCCAAAAAACTAGAACTCCGCGCGATTTGCATATTTTAGTGTGCTATAGCTTACGCCTTCCGAGTGGTCCCAGGAGCCGTGGGCCCCGATCGCCTAAAATTTTCCGGGCCATCAAATACGACCTAAGGAACCATAGTCACCTCCCCGCCATGATCGTTCCTCATTTATTGCATTTTTCGGCCAAAAAACTAGAATTCCGCTCGATTACCATATTTTTGTGTGCTATTGCCCACGCCTTCCGAGTGGGCCATGCCGCCGGACTCAGATCGCCTAAAAACTTTCGGGCCATCAATTAGGACCTAAGGAACCATAGTCACCGCCTCTCCATGATCGTTCCTCATTTTTTGCATTTTTTGGCCAAAAAAATAAAATTCCGCTCGATTACCATATTTTTGTGTGCTATTGCCCACGCCTTCCGAGTGGGCCGGGCCGCCGGACTCGGATCGCCTTAAAACTTTTTGGGCCATCAATTAGGACCTAAGGAACCATAGTCACCGCCTCGCCATGATCGTTCCTCATTTTTTTGCATTTTTTGGCCAAAAAACTAGAATTCCGCCCGATTCCCATATTTTTGTGTGCTATCGCCCACGCCTTCCGAGTGGGTCAGGCCCCCCGGAGCCGGATCGCCTATTAATTTTCCGGACTATCAAATACGACCTAAGGAACCATAGTCACCACCCCGCCATGATCGTTCCTAGTCTTTTGCGTTTTTCAGCCAAAAAACTAGAATTCCGCACGATTTCCATATTTTCGTGTGCTTTAGCCCACGCCTTCCAAGAGGTCCCGGGAACCCCGAACCCCGATCGCCTAAAAATTTTCCGGGCCATCAAATACCACCTAAGGAACAATAGTAACCACCCCACCATGATCGTTCCTCATTTTTTGCATTTTTCGGCCAAACAACTAGAATTCCGCGCGATTCCCTTATTTTTGTGTGTTATAGCCCACGCCTTCCGAGTGGTCCCGGGACCTCCTGACCCCTATCGCCTAAAATTTTTTCGGACTATCAAATACGACCTAAGGAACCATAGTATCCGCCCTGCCATCATCGTTTCTCATTTTTTGCATTTTTCGGCCAAAAAACTAGAATTACGCCCGATTCCCATATTTTCGTGTGCTATACCCACGCCTTCCAAGAGGTCCGGGGAGCCGCGGACCCCGATTGCCTAAAAATTTTCTGGTCTATCAAATACGACCTAAGGTACCATAGTCACCGCCCCACCATGATCGTTCCAAATGCTTTGCATTTTTCGGCCAAAAAACTAGAACTCCGCGCGATTTGCATATTTTAGTGTGCTATAGCTTACGCCTTCCGAGTGGTCCCGGGAGCCGTGGACCCCGATCGCCTAAAATTTTCCGGGCCATCAAATACGACCTAAGGAACCATAGTCACCGCCCCGCCATGATCGATCCTCATTTATTGCGTTTTTCGGCCAAAAAACTAAAATTCCGCTCGATTACCATATTTTTGTGTGCTATTGCCCACGCCTTCCGAGTGGGCTGGGCCGCCGGACTCGGATCCCCTAAAAACTTTTCGGGCCATCAATTAGGACCTAAGGAACCATAGTCACCACCTCGCCATGATCGTTGCTCATTTTTTTGCATTTTTTGGCCAAAAAATTAGAATTCCGCCCGATTCAAATATTTTTGTGTGCTATCGCCCACGCCTTCCGAGTGTGTCGGGCCCCCAGGAGCCGGATCGCCTAAAAATTTTCCGGACTATCAAATACGACCTAAGGAACCATAGTCACCGCCCCGCCATGATCGTTCCTAGTCTTTTGCGTTTTTCAGCCAAAAAACTAGAATTTCGCACGATTTCCATATTTTCGTGTGCTTTAGCCCACGCCTTCCAAGGGGTCCCGGGGACCCCGAACCCCGATCGCCTAAAAATTTTCCGGGCCATCAAATACGACCTAAGGAACAATATTAACCACCCCGCCATGATCGTTCCTCATTTTTTGCGTTTTTCGGCGAAACAACTAGAATTCCGCGCGATTCCCTTATTTTTGTGTGTGCCCACGCCTTCCGAGTGGTCCCAGGACCTCCTGACTCCTATCACCTAAAATTTTTCCGTACTATCAAATATGACCTAAGGAACTATAGTATCCGCCCCGCCATCATCGTTTCTCATTTTTTGCATTTTTCGGCCAAAAAACTAGAATTACGCCCGATTCACATATTTTCGTGTGCTATTCCCACGCCTTCCAAGAGGTCAGGGGAGCCGCGGACCCCGATAGCCTAAAAATTTCCTGGTCTATCAAATATGACCTAAGGTACCATAGTCACCGCCCTACCATGATCGTTCCAAATGCTTTGCATTTTTCGGCCAAAAAACTAGAACTCCGCGCGATTTGCATATTTTAGTGTGCTATAGCTTACGCCTTCCGAGTGGTCCCGGGAGCCGTGGACACCGATCGCCTAAAATTTTCCGGGCCATCAAATACGACCTAAGGTACCATAGTCACCGCCCCGCCATGATCGTTCCTCATTTATTGCGTTTTTCGGCCAAAAAACTAGAATTCCGCTCGATTATCATATTTTTGTGTGCTATTGCCCACGCCTTCCGAGTGGGCTGGGCCGCCGGACTCAGATCGCCTAAAAACTTTTTGGGCCATCAATTAGGACCTAAGGAACCATAGTCACCGCCTCGCCATGATCGTTCCTCATTTTTTGCATTTTTTGGCCAAAAAAATAGAATTTCGCTCGATTACCATATTTTTGTGTGCTATTGCCCACGCTTTCCGAGTGGGCCAGGCCGCCGGACTCGGATCGCCTAAAAACATTTCGGGCGATCAATTAGGAACTAAGGAACCATAGGTACCGCCTCGCCATGATCGTTCCTCATTTATTGCATTTTTCATCCAAAAAACGAGAATTCCGCTCGATTATCATATTTTTGTGTGCTATTGCCCACGCCTTCCGAGTGGGCCGGGCCGCCGAACTCGGATCGCCTAAAAACTTTTCGAGCCATCAATTAGGACCTAAGGAACCATAGTCACCGCTTCGCCATGATCGTTCCTCATTTTTTGCATTTTTTGGCCAAAAAAATAGAATTCCGCTCGATTACCATATTTTTGTGTGCTATTGCCCACGCCTTCCGAGTGGGCCGGGCCGCCGGACTCGGATCGCCTAAAAATATTTTGGGCCATCAATTAGGAACTAAGGAACCATAGGTACCGCCTCGCCATGATATTTCCTCATTTATTGCATTTTTCATCCAAAAAACTAGAATGCCGCTCGCTTATCATATTTTTGTGTGCTATTGCCCACGCCTTCAGAGTGGGCCGGGCCGCCGGACTCGGATCGCCTAAAAACTTTTGGGGCCATCAATTAGAACCTAAGGAACCATAGTCACTGCCTCGCCATGAACGTACCTCATTCTTTGCATTTTTCAGCCAAACAACTAGAATTCCGCGCGATTTCCATATTTTCGTGTGCTTTAGCCCACGCCTTCCAAGGGGTCCCGGGAACCCCGAACCCCGATCGCCTAAAAAATTTCCGGGCCATCAAATACCACCCAAGGAACCATAGTAACCACCTCGCCATGATCGTTCCTCCTATTTTGCGTTTTTCGGCCAGACAACTAGAATTACACGCGATTCCCATATTTTTGTGTGTTATAGCCCACGCCTTCCGAGTGGTCCCGGGACCTCCGGACCCCTATCGCCTAAAATTTTTCCGGACTATGAAATACGACATAAGGAACCATAGTATCCGCCCCGCCATCATGGTTTCTCATTTTTTGCATTTTTCATCCAAAAAACTAGAATTACGCCCGATTCCCATATTTTCGTGTGCTATACCCATGCCTTCCAAGTGGTCCGGGGAGCCGCGGACACCGATCGCCTAAATATTTTTCGGTCTATCAAATACGACCTAAGGTACCATAGTCACCGCCCCACCATGATCGTTCCAAATGCTTTGCATGTTTCGGCCAAAAAACTAGAACTCCGCGCGATTTACATATTTTAGTGTGCTATAGTTTACGCCTTCCGAGTGGTCCCGGGAGCCGTGGGCCCCGATCGCCTAAAATTTTCCGGGCCATCAAATACGACCTAAGGAACCATAGTCACCTCTCCGCCATGATCGTTCCTCATTTATTGCGTTTTTCGGCCAAAAAACTAGAATTCCGCTCGATTATCATATTTTTGTGTGTTATTGCCCACGCCTTCCGAGTGGGCCGGGCCGCCGGACTCAGATCGCCTAAAAACTTTTCGGGCCTTCAATTAGGACCTAAGGAACCATAGTCACCGCCTCGCCATGATCGTTCCTCATTTTTTGCATTTTTTGGCCAAATAAATAGAATTCCGCTCGATTACCATATTTTTGTGTGCTATTGCCCACGCCTTCCGAGTGGGCCGGGCCGCCGGACTCGGATCGCCTAAAAAAATTTCGGGCCATCAATTAGGAACTAAGGAACCATATGTACCGCCTCGCCATGATCGTTCCTCATTTATTGCATTTTTCATCCAAAAAACTAGAATTCCGCTCGATTATCATATTTTTGTGTGCTATTGCCCACGCCTTCCGAGTGGGCCGGGCCGCCGGACTCGGATCGCCTAAAAACTTTTCGGGCCATCAATTAGGACCTAAGGAACCATAGTCACCGCCTCGCCATGATCGTTCCTCATTTTTTGCATTTTTCAGCCAAAAACTAGGATTCCGCGCAATTTCCATATTTTCGTGTGCTTTAGCCCACGCCTTCCAAGGGGACCCGGGAACCCCGAACCCCGATCGCCTAAAAAATTTTCGGGCCATCAAATACCACCTAAGGAACCATAGTAACTACCCCGCCATGATCGTTCCTCATATTTTGCGTTTTTCGGCCAAACAACTAGAATTACACGCGATTCCCATATTTTTGTGTGTTATAGCCCATGCCTTCCGAGTGGTCCCGGGACCTCCTGACCCCTATCGCCTAAAAATTTTCCGGACTATCAAATACGACCTAAGGAACCATAGTATCCGCCCCGCTATGATCGTTCCTTATTTTTTGCGTTTTTCGGCCAAACAACTAGAATTCCGCGCGATTCCCATATTTTTGTGTGTTATAGCCCACACCTTCCGAGTGGTCCCGGGACCTCCGGACCCCTATCGCCTAAAATTTTTCCGGACTATAAAATACGACATAAGGAACCATAGTATCTGCCCCTCCATCATGGTTTCTCATTTTTTGCAATTTTCATCCAAAAAACTAGAATTACGCCCGATTCCCATATTTTCATGTGCTATACCCATGCCTTCCAAGTGGTCCGGGGAGCCGCGGACACCGATCGCCTAAAAATTTTCTGGTCTATCAAATACGACCTAAGGTACCATAGTCACCGCCCCACCATGATCGTTCCAAATGCTTTGCATGTTTCGGCCAAAAAACTAGAACTCCGCGCGATTTGCATATTTTAGTGTGCTATAGCTTACGCCTTCCGAGTGGTCCCGGGAGCCGTGGGCCCCGATCGCCTAAAATTTTCCGGGCCATCAAATACGACCTAAGGAACCATAGTCACCTCCCCGCCATGATCGTTCCTCATTTATTGCATTTTTCGGCCAAAAAACTAGAATTCTGCTCGATTACCATATTTTTGTGTGCTATTGCCCACGCCTTCCGAGTGGGCCGTGCCGCCGGACTCAGATCGCCTAAAAACTTTCGGGCCATCAATTAGGACCTAAGGAACCATAGTCACCGCCTCGCCATGATCGTTCCTCATTTATTGCATTTTTCATCCAAAAAACTAGAATTCCGCTCGATTATCATATTTTTGTGTGCTATTGCCCACGCCTTCCGAGTGGGCCGGGCCGCCGGACTCGGATCGCCTAAAAACTTTTCGGGCCATCAATTAGGACCTAAGGAACCATAGTCACCGCCTCGCCATGATCGTTCCTCATTTTTTGCATTTTTCAGCCAAAAACTAGGATTCCGCGCGATTTCCATATTTTCGTGTGCTTTAGCCCACGCCTTCCAAGGGGACCCGGGAACCCCGAACCCCGATCGCCTAAAAAATTTTCGGGCCATCAAATACCACCTAAGGAACCATAGTAACTACCCCGCCATGATCGTTCCTCATATTTTGCATTTTTCGTCCAAACAACTAGAATTACACGCGATTCCCATATTTTTGTGTGTTATAGCCCATGCCTTCCGAGTGGTCCCGGGACCTCCTGACCCCTATCGCCTAAAAATTTTCCGGACTATCAAATACGACCTAAGGAACCATAGTATCCGCCCCGCTATGATCGTTCCTTATTTTTTGCGTTTTTCGGCCAAACAACTTGAATTCCGCGCGATTCCCATATTTTTGTGTGTTATAGCCCACACCTTCCGAGTGGTCCCGGGACCTCCGGACCCCTATCGCCTAAAATTTTTCCGGACTATAAAATACGACATAAGGAACCATAGTATCTGCCCCTCCATCATGGTTTCTCATTTTTTGCAATTTTCATCCAAAAAACTAGAATTACGCCCGATTCCCATATTTTCGTGTGCTATACCCATGCCTTCCAAGTGGTCCGGGGAGCCGCGGACACCGATCGCCTAAAAATTTTCTGGTCTATCAAATACGACCTAAGGTACCATAGTCACCGCCCCACCATGATCGTTCCAAATGCTTTGCATGTTTCGGCCAAAAAACTAGAACTCCGCGCGATTTGCATATTTTAGTGTGCTATAGCTTACGCCTTCCGAGTGGTCCCGGGAGCCGTGGGCCCCGATCGCCTAAAATTTTCCGGGCCATCAAATACGACCTAAGGAACCATAGTCACCTCCCCGCCATGATCGTTCCTCATTTATTGCATTTTTCGGCCAAAACACTAGAATTCTGCTCGATTACCATATTTTTGTGTGCTATTGCCCACGCCTTCCGAGTGGGCCGTGCCGCCGGACTCAGATCGCCTAAAAACTTTCAGGCCATCAATTAGGACCTAAGGAACCATAGTCACCGCCTCGCCATGATCGTTCCTCATTTATTGCATTTTTCATCCAAAAAACTAGAATTCCGCTCGATTATCATATTTTTGTGTGCTATTGCCCACGCCTTCCGAGTGGGCCGGGCCGCCGGACTCGGATCGCCTAAAAACTTTTCGGGCCATCAATTAGGACCTAAGGAACCATAGTCACCGCCTCGCCATGATCGTTCCTCATTTTTTGCATTTTTCAGCCAAAAACTAGGATTCCGCGCGATTTCCATATTTTCGTGTGCTTTAGCCCACGCCTTCCAAGGGGACCCGGGAACCCCGAACCCCGATCGCCTAAAAAATTTTCGGGCCATCAAATACCACCTAAGGAACCATAGTAACTACCCCGCCATGATCGTTCCTCATATTTTGCGTTTTTCGGCCAAACAACTAGAATTACACGCGATTTCCATATTTTTGTGTGTTATAGCCCATGCCTTCCGAGTGGTCCCGGGACCTCCTGACCCCTATCGCCTAAAAATTTTCCGGACTATCAAATACGACCTAAGGAACCATAGTATCCGCCCCGCTATGATCGTTCCTTATTTTTTGCGTTTTTCGGCCAAACAACTTGAATTCCGCGCGATTCCCATATTTTTGTGTGTTATAGCCCACACCTTCCGAGTGGTCCCGGGACCTCCGGACCCCTATCGCCTAAAATTTTTCCGGACTTTAAAATACGACATAAGGAACCATAGTATCTGCCCCTCCATCATGGTTTCTCATTTTTTGCAATTTTCATCCAAAAAACTAGAATTACGCCCGATTCCCATATTTTCGTGTGCTATACCCATGCCTTCCAAGTGGTCCGGGGAGCCGCGGACACCGATCGCCTAAAAATTTTCTGGTCTATCAAATACGACCTAAGGTACCATAGTCACCGCCCCACAATGATCGTTCCAAATGCTTTGCATGTTTCGGCCAAAAAACTAGAACTCCGCGCGATTTGCATATTTTAGTGTGCTATAGCTTACGCCTTCCGAGTGGTCCCGGGAGCCGTGGGTCCCGATCGCCTAAAATTTTCCGGGCCATCAAATACGACCTAAGGAACCATAGTCACCTCCCCGCCATGATCGTTCCTCATTTATTGCATTTTTCGGCCAAAAAACTTGAATTCCGCTCGATTACCATATTTTTGTGTGCTATTGCCCACGCCTTCCGAGTGGGCCGTGCCGCCGGACTCAGATCGCCTAAAAACTTTCGGGCCATCAATTAGGACCTAAGGAACCATAGTCACCGCCTCGCCATGATCGTTCCTCATTTTTTGCATTTTTTGGCCAAAAAACTAGAATTCCGCCCGATTCCCATATTTGTGTGTGCTATCGCCCACGCCTTCCGAGTGGGTCGGGCCCCCCGGAGCCGGATTGCCTAAAAGTTTTTTGGACTATCAAATACGACCTAAGGAACCATAGTTACCGCCTCGCCATGATCGTTCCTCATTTTTTGCACTTTTTGGCCAAACAAATAGAATTCCACTCGATTAGCATATTTTTGTGTGCTATTGCCCACGCCTTCCGAGTGGGCCGGGCCGCCGGACTCGGATCGCCTAAAAAATTTTCGGGCCATCAATTAGGACCTAAGGAACCATAGTCACTGCCTCGCCATGATCGTTCCTCATTTTTTGCATTTTTTGGCCAAAAAACTAGAATTCCGCCCGATTCCCATATTTTTGTGTGCTATCGCCCACGCCTTCCAAGTGGGTCGGGCCCCCCGGATCCGGATCGCCTAAAAATTTTCCGGACTATCAAATACAACCTAAGGAACCATAGTCACCGCCCCGCCATGGTCGTTCCTAGTCTTTTGCATTTTTCAGCCAAAAAACTAGAATTCCGCACGATTTCCATATTTTCGTGTGCTTTAGCCCACGCCTTCCAAGGGGTCCCGGGAACCCCGAACCCCGATCGCCTAAAAATTTTTCGGGCCATCAAATACCACCTAAGGAACAATATTAACCACCCCTCCATGATCGTTCCTCATTTGTTGCGTTTTTCGGCCAAACAACTAGAATTTCGCGCGATTCCCTTATTTTTGTGTGTTATAGCCCACGCCTTCCGAGTGGTCCCGGGACCTCCTGACTCCTATCGCCTAAAATTTTTCCGCACTATCAAATACGACCTAAGGAACTATAGTATCCGCCCCGCCATCATCGTTTCTCAATTTGCATTTTTCGGCCAAAAAACTAGAATTACGCCCGACTCCCATATTTTCGTGTGCTATACCCACGCCTTCCAAGAGGTCAGGGGAGCCGCGGACCCCGATAGCCTAAAAATTTCCTGGTCTATCAAATATGACCTAAGGTACCATAGTCACCGCCCCACCATGATCGTTCCAAATGCTTTGCATTTTTCGGCCAAAAAACTAGAACTCCGCGCGATTTGCATATTTTAGTGTGCTATAGCTTACGCCTTCCGAGTGGTCCCGGGAGCCGTGGACCCCGATCCCCTAAAATTTTCCGGGCCATCAAATATGACCTAAGGAACCATAGTCACCGCCCCGCCATGATCGTTCCTCATTTATTGCGTTTTTCGGCCAAAAAACTAGAATTTCGCTCGATTATCATATTTTTGTGTGCTATTGCCCGCGCCTTCCGAGTGGGCCGGGCCGCCGGACTCAGATCGCCTAAAAACTTTTCGGGCCATCAATTAGGACCTAAGGAACCATAGTCACCGCCTCGCCATGATCGTTCCTCATTTTTTGCATTTTTTGGCCAAAAAAATAGAACTCCGCTCGATTACCATATTTTTGTGTGCTATTGCCAACGATTTCCGAGTGGGCCGGGCCGCCGGACTCGGATCGCCTAAAAATATTTCGGGCCATCAATTAGGAACTAAGGAACCATAGGTTCCGCCTCGCCATGATCGTTCCTCATTTATTGCATTTTTCATCCAAACAACTAGAATTCCGCTCGATTATCATATTTTTGTGTGCTATTGCCCACGCCTTCCGAGTGGGCCGGGCCGCCGGACTCGGATCGCCTAAAAACTTTTCGGGCCATCAATTAGGACCTAAGGAACCATAATCACCGCCTCGCCATGATCGTTCCTCATTTTTTGCATTTTTCAGCCAAAAACAAGGATTCCGCGCGATTTCCATATTTTTGTGTTCTATTGCCCACGCCTTCCGAGTGGGCCGGGCCGCCGGATTTGGATCGCCTAAAAAAATTTCGGGCCATCAATTAGGAACTAAGGAACCATAGGTACCGCCTCGCCATGATCTTTCCTCATTTATTGCATTTTTCATCCAAAAAACTAGAATTCCACTCGATTATCATATTTTTGTGTGCTATTGCCCACGCCTTCCGAGTGGGCCGGGCCGCCGGACTCGAATCGCCTAAAAACTTTTCGGGCCATCAATTAGGACCTAAGGAACTATAGTCACCGCCTCGCCATGATCGTTCCTCATTTTTTGCATTTTTCAGCCAAAAAGACTAGAATTCCGCACGATTTCCATATTTTCGTGTGCTTTAGCCCACGCCTTCCAAGGGGTCCCGGGAACCCCGAACCCCGATCGCCTAAAAAATTTCCGGGCCATCAAATACCACCTAAGGAACCATAGTAACCACCCCGCCATGATCGTTCCTCATATTTTGCGTTTTTCGGCCAAACAACTAGAATTACACGCGATTCCCATATTTTTGTATGTTATAGCCCACGCCTTCCGAGTGGTCCCGGGACCTCCTGACCCCTATCGCCTAAAAATTTTCCGGACTATCAAATACGACCTAAGTAACCATAGTATCCGCCCTGCCATGATCGTTCCTTATTTTTTGCGTTTTTCGGCCAAACAACTAGAATTCCGCGCGATTCCCATATTTTTGTGTGTTATAGCCCACACCTTCCGAGTGGTCCCGGGACCTCCGGACCCCTATCGCCTAAAATTTTTCCGGACTATGAAATACGACATAAGGAACCATAGTATCCGCCCCGCCATCATGGTTTCTCATTTTTTGCATTTTTCATCCAAAAAACTAGAATTACGCCCGATTCCCATATTTTCGTGTGCTATACCCATGCCTTCCAAGTGGTCCGGGGAGCCGCGGACACCGATCGCCTAAAAATTTTCCGGTCTATCAAATACGACCTAAGGTACCATAGTCACCGCCCCACCATGATCGTTCCAAATGCTTTGCATGTTTCGGCCAAAAAACTAGAACTCCGCGCGATTTGCATATTTTAGTGTGCTATAGCTTACGCCTTCCGAGTGGTCCCGGGAGCCGTGGACCCCGATCACCTAAAATTTCCGGGCCATCAAATATGACCTAAGGAACCATAGTCACCGCCCCGCCATGATCGTTCCTTATTTATTGCGTTTTTCGGCCAAAAAACTAGAATTCCGCTCGATTACCATATTTTTGTGTGTTATTGCCCACCCTTCCAAGTGGTTTCGGGACCCCCGGACCCCGATCGCCTAAACTTTTTCGGGGCCGTCAAATACGACCTAAGGAACCATAGTAACAGCCCCGCCATCATCGTTTCTCATTTTTTGCATTTTTTGGCCAAAAAACTAGAATTACGCTCGATTTCCATATTTTCGTGTGCTATACCCACGCCTTCCAAGTGGTCCGGGGAGCCGCGGATCCCGATCGCCTAAAAAATTTCCGGACTATCAAATACGACCTAAGGTACCATAGTCACCGCCCCACCATGATCGTTCCAAATGCTTTGCATGTTTCGGCCAAAAAACTAGAACTCCGCGCGATTTGCATATTTTAGTGTGCTATAGCTTACGCATTCCGAGTGGTCCCGGGAGCCGTGGACCCCAATCGCCTAAAATTTCCCGGGCCATCAAATACGACCTAAGGAACCATAGTCACCGCCCCTCAATGATCGTTCCTCATTTATTGCATTTTTCGGCCAAAAAACTAGAATTACGCCCGATTCCCATATTTTCGTGTGCTATACCCATGCCTTCCAAGTGGTCAAGGGAGCCGCGGACCACGATCGCCTAAAAATTTTCCGGACTATCAAATACGACCTAAGGTACCATAGTCACCTCCCCACCATGATCGTTCCAAATTCTTTGCATTTTTCGGCCAAAAAACTAGAACTCCGCGCGATTTGCATATTTTAGTGTGCTATAGCTTACGCCTTCCGAGTGGTCCCGGGAGCCGTGGACCCCGATCGCCTAAAATTTGTCGGGCCATCAAATATGACTTAAGGAACCATAGTCACCGCCCCGCCATGATCGTTACTCATTTATTGCATTTTTCGGCCAAAAAACTAGAATTCCGCTCGATTACCATATTTTTGTGTGCTATTGCCCACGCCTTCCGAGTGGGCCGGGCCGTCGGACTCGGATAGCCTAAAAACTTTTCGGGCCATCAATTAGGACCTAAGGAACCATAGTCACCGCCTCGCCATGATCGTTCCTCATTTTTTGCATTTTTTGGCCAAAAAAATAGAATTCCGCTCGATTACCATATTTTTATGTGCTATTGCCCACGCATTCCGAGTGGGCCGGGCCGCCGGACTCGGATCGCCTAAAAAGTTTTCGGGCCATCAATTAGGACCTAAGGAACAATAGTCACTGCCTTGCCATGATCGTTCCTCATTTTTTGCATTTTTTGGCCAAAAAACTAGAATTCCGCCCGATTCCCATATTTTTGTGTGCTATCGCCCACGCCTTCCGAGTGGGTCGGGCCCCCCGGAGCCGGATAGCCTAAACATAATCCGGACTATCAAATACGACCTAAGGAACCATAGTCACCGCCCAGCCATGATCGTTCCTAGTCTTTTGCATTTTTCAGCCAAAAAACTAGAATTCCGCGCGATTTCCATATTTTATGTGCTTTAGCCCACGCCTTCCAAGGGGTCCAGGGAACCCCGAACCCCGATCGCCTAAAAATTTTCCGGGCCATCAAATACGACCTAAGGAACCATAGTAACCACCCCGCCATGATCGTTCCTCATTTTTTGCATTTTTCGGCCAAACAACTAGAATTCCGCGCGATTCCCATATTTTTGTGTGTTATAGCCCACGCCTTCCGAGTGGTCCCGTGACCTCCTGACCCCTATGGCCTAAAATTTTACCGGACTATAAAATAAGACCTAAGGAACCATAGTATCCTCCCCTCCATGATCGTTCCTCATTTTTTGCATTTTTCGGCCAAACAACTAGAATTTCGCGCGATTCCCATATTTTTGTGTGTTATAGCCCACGCCTTCTGAGTGGTCCGGGGACCTCCGGACCCCTATCGCCTAATATTTTTCCGGACTATCAAATAAGACCGAAGGAACCATAGTCACCGCCCTGCCAAGATCTTTCCACATTTTTTGCATGTTACTGTAAAAGACCTAGAATTTCACCCGATTCCCATATTTTCGTGTGCTATACGTACGCATTCCGAGTGGTCCCAAGAGCCGCGGACCCCAATAGCCTAAAATTTTTCCGGACTATCAAAAAAGACCTAAGGAACCATAGTCACCGCCCCGCCATGATTGTTCCTTATTTTTTGCATTTTTCGGCCAAACAACTAGAATTCCGCGCGATTCCCATATTTTTGTGTGTTATAGCCCACACCTTCCGAGTGGTCCGGGGACCTCCGGACCCCTATCGCCTAAAATTTTTCCGGACTATGAAATACGACCCAAGGAACCATAGTATCCGCCCCGCCATGGTCGTTCCTCATTTTTTGCATTTTTCGGCCAAACAACTAGAATTCCGCGCGATTCCCATATTTTTGTGTGTTATAGCCCACGCCTTCCGAGTGGTCCCGGGACCTCCGGACCCCTATCGCCTAATATTTTTCCAGACTATCAAATAAGACCAAAGGAACCATAGTCACCGCCCTACCAAGATCTTTCCACATTTTTTGCATGTTACTGAAAAAGACCTAGAATTTCGCCCGATTCCCATATTTTCGTGTGCTATACCCACGCATTCCGAGTGGTCCCAAGAGCCGCGGACCCCGATCGCCTAAAATTTTTCCGGACTATCAAATAAGACCTATGGAACCATAGTATCCGCCTAGCCATGATCGTTCCTAGTTTATTCCGTTTTTCGGCCAAAAAAATAGAATTCCGCGCAATTCCCATATTTTTGTGTGTTATAGCCCACGCCTTCCGAGTGGTCCCGGGACCTCCTGACCCCTATCGCCTAAAATTTTACCGGACTATCAAATACGACCTAAGGAACCATAGTATCCGCCCCGCCATGATTGTTCTTCATTTTTTGCATTTTTCGGCCAAACAACTAGAATTCCGCACGATTCCCATATTTTTGTGTGTTATAGCCCACGCCTTCCGAGTGGTCCCAGGACCTCCGGACCCCTATCGCCTAATATTTTTCCGGAATATCAAATAAGACCGAAGGAACCATAGTCACCGCCCTGCCAAGATCTTTCCACATTTTTTGCATGTTACTGAAAAATACCTAGAATTTCGCCCGATTCCCATATTTTCGTGTGCTATACCCACGCATTCCGAGTGGTCCCAAGAGCCGCAGACCCCGATCGCCTAAAATTTTTCCGGACTATCAAATAAGACCTATGGAACCATAGTATCCGCCTAGCCATGATCGTTCCTAGTTTTTTCCGTTTTTCGGCTAAAAAACTAGAATTCCGTGCGATTCCCATATTTTTGTGTATTATAGCCCACACCTTCCGAGTGGTCCTGGGTCTCCGGACCCCTATCGCCTAAAATTTTTCCGGACTATCAAATAAGACCTAAGGAACCATAGTCACCGCCCAGCCATGATCGTTCCTATTTTTGTCCGTTTTTCGGGCAAAAAACTAGAATTCCGTGCTATTCCCATATTTTCGTGTCCTAAAGCCCACACCTTCCAAGTGAACCCGGGAACTCCGGACCCCTATCGCCTAAAATTTTTCCGGACTATCAAATACGACCTAAGGTACCATAGTCACCTCCCAGCCATGATCGTTCCTCATTTTTTGCGTTTTTCGGCCAAACAACTAGAATTTCGCGCGATCCCATATTTTTGTGCGTTGTAGCCCACCCCTTCCGAGTGGTCCCGGGTCTCCGGACCCCTATCGCCTAAAATTTTTCCGGACTATCAAATAAGACCTAAGGAACCATAGTCACCGCCCAGCCATGATCGTTCCTAGTTTTTTCTGTTTTTTCGGCAAAACAAACTAGAATTCTGCGCGATTCCCATATTTTTGTGTGTTATATAGCCCACGCCTTCCGAGTGGTCCCGGGACATCCGGACCCCCATCGCCTAATATTTTTTCGGACAATCAAATAAGACCAAAGGAACCATGGTCACCGCCCTGCCAAGATCTTTCCACATTTTTTGCATGTTACTGAAAAAGACCTAGAATTTCGCCCGATTCCCATATTTTCGTGTGCTATACCCACGCATTCCGAGTGGTCCCAAGAGTCGCGGACCCCGATCGCCTAAAAATTTTTCGGGCAATCAAATACGACCTAAGGAACCATAGTATCCGCCCCGCCATGGTCGTTCCTCATTTTTTGCATTTTTCGGCCAAACAACTAGAATTCCGCGCGATTCCCATATTTTTGTGTGTTATAGCCCACGCCTTCCGAGTGGTCCCGGGACCTCCGGACCCCCTATCGCCTAATATTTTTCCGGACTATCAAATAAGACCAAAGGAACCATAGTCACCGCCCTGCCAAGATCTTTCCACATTTTTTGCATGTTACTGAAAAAGACCTAGAATTTTGCCCGATTCCCATATTTTCGTGTGCTATACCCACGCATTCCGAGTGGTCCCAAGAGCCGCGGACCCCGATCGCCTAAAATTTTTCGGGACTATCAAATAAGACCTATGGAACCATAGTATCCGCCTAGCCATGATCGTTCCTAGTTTTTTCCGTTTTTCGGCCAAAAAACTAGAATTCCGCGCGATTCCCATATTTTTGTGTGTTATAGCCCACACCTTCCGAGTGGTCCCGGGTCTCCGGACCCCTGTCGCCTAAAATTTTTCCGGACTATCAAATAAGACCTAAGGAACCATAGTCACCGCCCAGCAATGATCGTTCCTCATTTTTTGCATTTTTCGGCCAAACAACTAGAATTCCGCGCGATCCCATATTTTTGTGTGTTATAGCCCACGCCTTCCGAGTGGTCCCGGGACCTCCGGACCCCTATCGCCTAATATTTTTCCGGACTATCAAATAAGACCGAAAGAACCATAGTCACCGCCCTGCCAAGATCTTTCCACATTTTTTGCATGTTACTGAGAAAGACCTAGAATTTCGCCCGATTCCCATATTTTCGTGTGCTATACCCACGCATTCCGAGTGGTCCCAAGAGCTGCGGACCCCGATCGCCTAAAATTTTTTCGGACTATAAAATAATACCTAAGGAACCATAGTCACCGCCTAGCCATGATCCTTCCTAGTTTTTTTCCGTTTTTCGGCCAAAAAATTAGAATTCCGTGCGATTCCCATATATTTGTATGTTATAGCCCACGCCTTCCTAGTGGTCCCGTGACCTCCGGACCCCTATCGCCTAATATTTTTCTGGACTATCAAATAAGACCAAAGGTACCATAGTCACCGCCCCGCAATGATCATTCCTAATCTTTTGCATTTTTCAGCTAAAAAACTAGAATTCCGCGCGATTTCCATATTTTTATGTGCTTTAGCCCACGCCTTCCGAGTGGTCCCAAGAGCCGCGGACCCCGATCGCCTTAAAATTTTCCGGGCCATCAAATACGACGTAAGGAACCATAGTAACCACCCTGCCATGATCGTTCCTCATTTTTTGCATTTTTCGGCCAAACAACTAGAATTCCGCGTGATTCCCATATTTATGTGTGTTATAGCCCACACCTTCCGAGTGGTCCCGGGACCTCCAGACCCCTATCGGCTAAAATTTTTCCGGACTATCAAATACGAACTAAGGAACCATAGTATCCGCCCCGCCATGATCGTTCCTCATTTTTTTCGTTTTTCGGCCAAACAACTAGAATTCCGCGCGATTTCCATATTTTTGTGTGTTATAGCCCACGCCTTCCGAGTCGTCCCGGGACCTCCGGACCCCTATCGCCTAATATTTTTCCGGACTATCAAATAAGACCGAAGGAACCCTAGTCACCGCCCTGCCAAGATCTTTCCACATTTTTTGCATGTTACTGAAAAAGACCTAGAATTTCGCTCGATTCCCACATTTTCGTGTGCTATACCCACGCATTCCGAGTGGTCCCAAGAGCCGGGGACCCTGATTGCCTAAAATTTTTCCGGGAAATCAAGTACGCCCTAAGGAACCATAGTATCCGCCCCGCCATGATCGTTCCTTATTTTTTGCGTTTTTCGGCCAAACAACTAGAATTCCGCGCGATTCCCTTATTTTTTTGTGTTATAGCCCACACCTTCCGAGTGGTCCCGGGACCTCCGGACCCCTATCGCCTAAAATTTTTCCGGACTATCAAATAAGACCAAAGGAACCATAGTCACCTCCCAGCCATGATCTTTCCACATTTTTTGCGTTTTTCGGCCAAACAACTAGAATTCTGCAAGATTCCCATATTTTTGTGTGTTATAGCCCACACCTTCCGAGTGGTCCCGGGTCTCCGTACCCCTATCGCCTAAAATTTTTCCGGACTATCAAATAAGACCTAAGGAACCATACTCACCGCCCAGCCATGATCGTTCCTAGTTTTTTCCGTTTTTCGGCCAAAAAACTAGAATTCCGCGCGATTGCCATATTTTCGTGTCCTATAGCCCACGCCTTCCAAGTGAACCCGGGAACTCCGGACCCCTATCGCCTAAAATTTTTCCGGACTATCCAATACGACTTAAGGAACCATAGTCACCGCCCAGCCATGATCGTTCCTCATTTTTTGCGTATTTCGGCCAAACAACTAGAATTCCTCGCGATTCCCATATTTTTGTGTGTTATAGCCCACGCCTTCCGAGTGGTCCCGGGACCTCCGGACTCCTATCTCCTAATATTTTTCCGGACAATCAAATAAGACCAAAGGAACCATAGTCACCGCCCTGCCAAGATCTTTCCATATTTTTTGCATGTTACTGAAAAAGACCTAGAATTTCGCCCGATTCCCATATTTTCGTGTGCTATACCCACGCATTCCGAGTGGTCCCAAGAGCCGGGGACCCTGATCGCCTAAAATTTTTCCGGGAAATCAAGTACGACCTAAGGAACCATAGTATCCGCCCCGCCATGATCGTTCCTTATTTTTTGCGTTTTTCGGCCAAACAACTAGAATTCCGCGCGATTCCCTTATTTTTTTGAGTTATAGCCCACACCTTCCGAGTGGTCCCGGGACCTCCGGACCCCTATCGCCTAAAATTTTTCCGGACTATCAAATAAGACCTAAGGAACCATACTCACCGCCCAGCCATGATCGTTCCTAGTTTTTTCCGTTTTTCGGCAAAAAAACTAGAATTCCGCCCGATTCCCATATTTTTGTGTGCTATCATTCACGCCTTCCGAGGGGGTCCGGCCCCCCGGAGCCGGATCGCCTAAAGGTTTTCCGGACTATCAAATACGACCTAAGAAACCATAGTCACCGCCCCGCCATGATCGTTCCTCATTTTTTGCGTTTTTCGGCCAAACAACTAGAATTCCGCGCGATTCCCATATTTTTGTGTGTTATAGCCCACGCCTTCCGAGTGGTCCCGGGACCTCCGGACCCCTATCGCCTAATATTTTTCCGGACTATCAAATAAAACCAATGCAACCATAGTCACCGCCCTGCCAAGATGTTTCCACATTTTTTGTATGTTACTGAAAAAGACCTAGAATTTCGCTCGATTCCCATATTTTTGTGTGCTATACCCACGCATTCCGAGTGGTCCCAAGAGCCGCGGACCCCGATCGCCTGATATTTTTCCGGGAAATAAAATACAACCTAAGGAACCATAGTATCCGCCCCGCCATGATCGTTCCTTATTGTTTTGCGTTTTTCGGCCACACAACTAGAATTTCGCGCGATTCCCATATTTTTGTGTGTCCCACACCTTCCGAGTGGTCCCGGGTTTCCGGACCCCTATCGCCTAAAATTTTTCCGAACTATCAAATAAGACCTAAGGAACCATAGTCACTGCCTAGCCATGATCGTTCCTAGTTTTTTTCCGTTTTTCGGCCAAAAAACTAGAATTCCGCGCGATTCCCATATTTTCGTGTCCTATAGCCCACACCTTCCAAGTGAACCCGGGAACTCCGGACCCCTATCGCCTAAAATTTTTCCGGACTATCAAATACGACCTAAGGAACCATAGTCATCTCCCAGCCATGATCGTTCCTCATTTTTTGCGTTTTTCGTCCAAATAACTAGAATTCCGCGCGATTCCCATATTTTTGTGTGTTATAGCCCACGCCTTCCGAGTGGTCCCGGGACCTCCGGACCCCCATCGCCTAATATTTTACTGGACAATCAAATAAGACCAAAGGAACCATAGTCACCGCCCTGCCAAGATCTTTCCACATTTTTTGCATGTTACTGAAAAAGACCTAGAATTTCGCCTGATTCCCATATTTTCGTGTGCTATACCCATGCATTCCGAGTGGTCCTAAGTGCCGCGGACCCCGATCGCCTAAAATTTTTCTGGGCATTCAAATACGACCTAAGGAACCATAGTATCCGCCCCGCCATGATCGTTCCTTATTTTTTGCATTTTTCGGCCAAACAACTAGAATTCCGCGCGATTCCTATATTTTGGTGTGTTATAGCCCACACCTTCCGAGTGGTCCCGGGACCTCCGGACCCCTATCGCCTAAAATTTTTCCGGACTACCAAATACGACCTAAGGAACCATAGTCTCCGCCCAGCCATGATCGTTCCTCATTTTTTGCGTTTTTCGGCCAAACAACTAGAATTCTGTGCGATCTCATATTTTTGTGTGTTATAGCCCACGCCTTCCGAGTGGTCCCGGGTCTCCGGACCCCTATAGCCTAAAATTTTTCCGGACTATCAAATAAGACCTAAGGAACCATAGTCACCGCCCAGCCATGATCGTTCCTAGTTTTTTTTATTTTTCGGCAAAAAACTAGAATTCCGCGCGATTCCCATCATTTCATGTCCTATAGCCCACGCCTTCCAAGTGAACCCGGAACTCCGGACCCCTATCGCCTAAAATTTTTTCGGACTATCAAATACGACCTAAGGAACTATAGTTACCGCCCAGCCATGATCGTTCCTCATTTTTTGCATTTTTCGGCCAAACAACTAGAATTCCGCGCGATTCCCATATTTTTGTGTGTTATAGCCCACGCCTTCCGAGTGGTCCCGGGACCTCCGTACCCCCATCGCCTAAAATTTTTCCGGACTATCAAATAAGACCTAAGGATCCATGGTCACCGCCCAGCCATGATCGTTCCTAATTTTTTCCGTTTTTCGGCCAAAAAACTAGAATACCGCGCGATTCCCATATTTTCGTGTCCTATAGCCCACGCCTTCCAAGTGAACCCGGGAACTCCGGACCCCTATCGCCTAAAATTTTCCGGACTATCAAATACGACCTAAGGAACCATAGTCACCGCCCAGCCATGATCGTTCCTCATTTTTTGCGTTTTTCGGCCAAACAACTAGAATTCCACGCGATTCTCATATTTTTGTGTGTTATAGCCCACGCCTTCCGAGTGGTCCCGGGACCTCCGGACCCCCATCGCCTAATAATTTTCCGGACAATCAAATAAGACCAAAGGAACCATAGTCACTTCCCTGCCAAGATCTTTCCACATTTTTTGCATGTTACTGAAAAAGACCTAGAATTTCGCCTGATTCCCATATTTTCGTGTGCTATACCCACGCATTCCGAGTGGTCCCAAGAGCCGCGGACCCCGATCGCCTAAAATTTTTCCGGGCAATCAAATACGACCCAAGGAACCATAATATCCGCCCCGCCTTGATCGTTCCTTATTTTTTTGCGTTTTTCGGCCAAACAACTAGAATTCTGCAAGATTCCCATATTTTTGTGTGTTATAGCCCACACCTTCCGAGTGGTCCCGGGTCTCCGGACCCCTATCGCCTAAAATTTTTCCGGACTATCAAATAAGACCTAAGGAACCATACTCACCGCCCAGCCACGATCGTTCCTAGTTTTTTCTGTTTTTCGGCCAAAACACTAGAATTCCGCGCGATTGCCATATTTTTGTGTCCTATAGCCCACGCCTTCCAAGTGAACACGGGAACTCCGGACCCCTATCGCCTAAAATTTTTTCGGACTATCCAATACGACTTAAGGAACCATAGTCACCGCCCAGCCATGATCGTTCCTCATTTTTTGTGTTTTTCGGCCAAACAACTAGAATTCCGCGCGATTCCCATATTTTTGTGTGTTATAGCCCAGGCCTTCCGAGTGGTCCCGGGACCTCCGGACCCCCATCGCCTAATATTTTTCCGGACAATCAAATAAGACCAAAGGAACCATAGTCACCGCCCTGCCAAGATCTTTCCACATTTTTTGCATGTTACTGAAAAAGACCTAGAATTTCGCCCGATTCCTATATTTTCGTGTGCTATACCCACGCATTCCGAGTGGTCCCAAGAGCCGCGGACCCCGATCGCCTAAAATTTTTCCGGGAAATCAAATACGACCTAAGGAACCATAGTATCCGCCCCGCCATGATCGTTCCTTATTTTTTTGCGTTTTTCGGCCAAACAACTAGAATTCTGCAAGATTCCCATATTTTTGTGTGTTATAGCCCACACCTTCCGAGTGGTCCCGGGTCTCCGGACCCCTATCGCCTAAAATTTTTCCGGACTATCAAATAAGACGTAAGGAACCATACTCACCGCCCAACCATGATCGTTCCTAGTTTTTTCCATTTTTCGGCCAAAAAACTAGAATTCCGCGCGATTGCCATATTTTCGTGTCCTATAGCCCACGCCTTCCAAGTGAACCCGGGAACTCCGGACCCCTATAGCCTAAAATTTTTCCGGACTATCCAATACGACTTAAGGAACCATAGTCACCGCCCAGCCATGATCGTTCGTCATTATTTGCATTTTTCGGCCAAACAACTAGAATTCCTCGCGATTCCCATATTTTTGTGTGTTATAGCCCACGCCTTCCGAGTGGTCCCGGGACCTCCGGACCCCTATCTCCTAATATTTTTCCGGACAATCAAATAAGACCAAAGGAACCATAGTCACCGCCCTGCCATGATCTTTCCATATTTTTTGCATGTTACTGAAAAAGACCTAGAATTTCGCCCGATTCCCATATTTTCGTGTGCTATACCCACGCATTCCGAGTGGTCCCAAGAGCCGCGGACCCCGATCGCCTAAAATTTTTCCGGGAAATCAAATACGACCTAAGGAACCATAGTATCCGCCCCGCCATGATCGTTCCTTATTTTTTGCGTTTTTCGGCCAAACAACTAGAATTCCGCGCGATTCCCTTATTTTTTTGTGTTATAGCCCACACCTTCCGAGTGGTCCCGGGACCTCCGGACCCCTATCGCCTAAAATTTTTCCGGACTATCAAATAAAACCTAAGGAACCATACTCACCGCCCAGCCATGATCGTTTGTAGTTTTTTTCGTTTTTCGGCCAAAAAACTAGAATTCCGCGCGATTGCCATATTTTCGTGTCCTATAGCCCACGCCTTCCAAGTGAACCCGGGAACTCCGGACCCCTATCGCCTAAAATTTTTCCGGACAATCCAATACGACTTAAGGAACCATAGTCACCGCCCAGCCATGATCGTTCCTCATTTTTTGCGTTTTTCGGCCAAACAACTAGAATTCCGCGCGATTCCCATATTTTTGTGTGTTATAGCCCACGCCTTCCGAGTGGTCTCGGGACCTCCGGACCCCCATCGCCTAATAATTTTCCGGACAATCAAATAAGACCAAAGGAACCATAGTCACCGCCCTGCCATGATCTTTCCATATTTTTTGCATGTTACTGAAAAAGACCTAGAATTTCGCCCGATTCCCATATTTTCGTGTGCTATACCCACGCATTCCGAGTGGTCCCAAGAGCCGCGGACCCCGATCGCCTAAAATTTTTCCGGGAAATCAAATACGACCTAAGGAACCATAGTATCCGCCCCGCCATGATCGTTCCTTATTTTTTGCGTTTTTCGGCCAAACAACTAGAATTCCGCGCGATTCCCTTATTTTTTTGTGTTATAGCCCACACCTTCCGAGTGGTCCCGGGACCTCCGGACCCCTATCGCCTAAAATTTTTCCGGACTATCAAATAAGACCTAAGGAACCATACTCACCGCCCAGCCATGATCGTTCGTAGTTTTTTTTCGTTTTTCGGCCAAAAAACTAGAATTCCGCGCGATTGCCATATTTTCGTGTCCTATAGCCCACGCCTTCCAAGTGAACCCGGGAACTCCGGACCCCTATCGCCTAAAATTTTTCCGGACAATCCAATACGACTTAAGGAACCATAGTCACCGCCCAGCCATGATCGTTCCTCATTTTTTGCGTTTTTCGGCCAAACAACTAGAATTCCGCGCGATTCCCATATTTTTGTGTGTTATAGCCCACGCCTTCCGAGTGGTCTCGGGAGCTCCGGACCCCCATCTCCTAATAATTTTCCGGACAATCAAATAAGACCAAAGAAACCATAGTCACTGCCCTGCCAAGATCTTTCCACATTTTTTGCATGTTACTGAAAAAGACCTAGAATTTCGCCTGATTCCCATATTTTCGTGTGCTATACCCACGCATTCCGAGTGGTCCCAAGAGCCACGGACCCCGATCGCCTAAAATTTTTTCGGGCAATCAAATACGACCCAAGGAACCATAATATCCGCCCCGCCTTGATCGTTCCTTATTTTTTTGCGTTTTTCGGCCAAACAACTAGAATTCTGCAAGATTCCCATATTTTTGTGTGTTATAGCCCACACCTTCCGAGTGGTCCCGGGTCTCCGGACCCCTATCGCCTAAAATTTTTCCGGACTATCAAATAAGACCTAAGGAACCATACTCACCGCCCAGCCACGATCGTTCCTAGGTTATTCTGTTTTTCGGCCAAAACACTAGAATTCCGCGCGATTGCCATATTTTTGTGTCCTATAGCCCACGCCTTCCAAGTGAACCCGGGAACTCCGGACCCCTATCGCCTAAAATTTTTTCGGACTATCCAATACAACTTAAGGAACCATAGTCACCGCCCAGCCAAGATCGTTTCTCATTTTTTGTGTTTTTCGGCCAAACAACTAGAATTCCGCGCGATTCCCCTATTTTTGTGTGTTATAGCCCAGGCCTTCCGAGTGGTCCCGGGACCTCCGGACCCCTATCGCCTAATATTTTTCCGGACAATCAAATAAGACCAAAGGAACCATAGTCACCGCCCTGCCAAGATCTTTCCACATTTTTTGCATGTTACTGAAAAAGACCTAGAATTTCGCCCGATTCCTATAATTTCGTGTGCTATACCCACGCATTCCGAGTGGTCCCAAGAGCCGCGGACCCCGATCGCCTAAAATTTTTCCGGGAAATCAAATACGACCTAAGGAACCATAGTATCCGCCCCGCCATGATCGTTCCTTATTTTTTTGCGTTTTTCGGCCAAACAACTAGAATTCTGCAAGATTCCCATATTTTTGTGTGTTATAGCCCACACCTTCCTAGTGGTCCCGAGTCTCCGGACCCCTATCGCCTAAAATTTTTCCGGACTATCAAATAAGACCTAAGGAACCATACTCACCGCCCAACCATGATCGTTCCTAGTTTTTTCCATTTTTCGGCCAAAAAACTAGAATTCCGCGCGATTGCCATATTTTCGTGTCCTATAGCCCACGCCTTCCAAGTGAACCCGGGAACTCCGGACCCCTATCGCCTAAAATTTTTCCGGACAATCCAATACGACTTAAGGAACCATAGTCACCGCCCAGCCATGATCGTTCCTCATTTTTTGCGTTTTTCGGCCAAACAACTAGAATTCCGCGCGATTCCCATATTTTTGTGTGTTATAGCCCACGCCTTCCGAGTGGTCTCGGGACCTCCGGACCCCCATCTCCTAATATTTTTCCGGAAAATCAAATAAGACGAAAGGAACCATAGTCACCGCCCTGCCAAGATCTTTCCATATTTTTTGCATGTTACTGAAAAAGACCTAGAATTTCGCCCGATTCCCATATTTTCGTGTGCTATACCCACGCATTCTGAGTGGTCCCAAGAGCCGCGGACCCCGATCGCCTAAAATTTTTCCGGGAAATCAAATACGACCTAAGGAACCATAGTATCCGCCCCGCCATGATCGTTCCTTATTTTTTGCGTTTTTCGGCCAAACAACTAGAATTCCGCGCGATTCCCTTATTTTTTTGTGTTATAGCCCACACCTTCCGAGTGGTCCCGGGACCTCCGGACCCCTATCGCCTAAAATTTATCCGGACTATCAAATATGACCTAAGGAACCATAGTATCCGCCCCGCCATGATCGTTCCTCATTTTTTGCGTTTCTCGGCCAAACAACTAGAATTCCACGCGATCCCATATTTTTGTGTGTTATAGCCCACGCCTTCCGAGTGGTCCTGGGTCTCCGGACCCTTATCGCCTAAAATTTTTCCGGACTATCAAATAAGACCTAAGGAACCATAGTCACCACCCATCCATGATCGTTCCTAGTTTTTTCCGTTTTTCGGCCAAAAAACTAGAATTTCGCGCGATTCCCATATTTTCGTGTCCTATAGCCCACGCTTTCCAAGTGAACCCGGGAACTCCGGACCCCTATCGCCTAAAATATTTCCGGACTATCAAATACGACCTAAGGAACCATAGTCACCGCCCAGCCATGATCATTCCTCATTTGTTGCGTTTTTTGGCCAAAAAACTAGAATTCCGCCCGATTACAATATTTTTGTGTGCTATTGCCCACCCTTCCAAGTGGTTCCGGGACCCCCGGACCCCGATCGCCTAAAATTTTTCCAGGCCGTCAAATACGACCTAAGGAACCATAGTAACAGCCCCGCCATTATCGTTTCTTTTTTGCATTTTTCGGCCAAAAAACTAGAATTACGCCCGATTCCCATATTTTCGTGTGCTATACCCATTCCTTCCAAGTGGTCCGGGGAGCCGCGGACCCCGATCGCCTATAAATTTTCTGGATTATCAAATACGACCTAAGGTACCATAGTCACCGCCCCACCATGATCGTTCCAAATGCTTTTCATTTTTCGGCCAAAAAACTAGAACTCCGCGCGATTTGCATATTTTAGTGTGCTATAGCTTACGCCTTCCGAGTGGTCCCGGGAGCCGTGGACCCCGATCGTCTAAAATTTTCCGGGCCATGAAATACAACCTAAGGAACCATAGTCACCGCCCCGCCATGATCGTTCCTCATTTATTGCTTTTTCGAACAAAATACTAGAATTCCGCTCGATTACCATATTTTTGTGTGCTATTGCCCACGCCTTCCGAGTGGGCCGGGCCGCCGGACTCGGATCGCCAAAAGAATTTTCGGACCATCAATTAGGACCTAAGGAACCATAGTCACCGCCTCGCCATGATCGTTCCTCATTTTTTGCATTTTTTGGCCAAAAAACTAGAATTCCGCCTGATTCCCATATTTTTGTGTGCTATCGCCCACGCCTTCCGAGTGGGTCGGGCCCCCCGGAGCCGGATCGCCTAAAAATTTTCCGGACTATCAAATACGACCTAAGGAACCATAGTCATCGCCCCGCCATGATCGTTCCTAGTCTTTTGCGTTATTCAGCCAAAAAACTAGAATTCTGCGCGATTCCCATATTTTTGTTTGTTATAGCCCATGCCTTCCGAGTGGTCCCGGGACCTCCTGACCCCTATCGCCTAAAATATTTTCCGGACTATCAAATACAACCTAAGGAACCATATTATCCGTCACGCCATGATCGTTCCTCATTTTTTGCGTTTTTCGGCCAAAGAACTAGAATTCTTCGCGATTCCCATATTTTTGTGTGTTATAGACCACGCCTTCCGAGTGGTCCCGGGACCTCCGGACCCCTATCGCCTAATATTTTTCCGGACTATCAAATAAGACCAAAGGAACCATAGTCACCGCCCAGCCACAATCATTCCTCATTCTTTGCGTTTTTCGGCCAAAAAACTAGAATTCTGCCCGATTACAATATTTTTGTGTGCTATTGCCCACCCTTCCAAGTGGTTCCGGGACCCCCGGATCCCGATCGCCTAAAATTCTTCCGGGCAGTCAAATACGACCTAAGGAACCATAGTAACTGCCCCTCCATCATCGTTTCTCATTTTTTGCATTTTTCGGCCAAAAACCTAGAATTATGCCCGATTCCCATATTTTCGTGTGCTATACCCATGCCTTCCAAGTGGTCCGGGGTACCGAGGACCCCGATCGCCTAAAAGTTTTCCGGACTATCAAATACGACCTAAGGTACCATAGTCATCGCCCCACCATGATCGTTCCAAATGCTTTGCATTTTTCGGCCAAAAAACTAGAACTCCGCGCGATTTGCATATTTTCGTGTGCTATAGCTTACGCCTTCCGAGTGGTCCCGGGAGCCATGGACCCCGATCGCCTAAAATTTTCCGGGCCATCAAATACGACCTAAGGAACCATAGTCACCGCCCCGCCATGATAGTTCCTCATTTATTGCGTTTTTCGGCCAAAAAACTAGAAATCCGCTAGATTACCATATTTTTGTGTGCTATTGCCCACGCCTTCCGAGTGGGCCGGGCTGCCGGACTTGGATCGCCTAAAATATTTTGGGCCATCAATAAGGACCTAAGGAACCACAGTCACCGTCTTGCCATGATCGTTCCTCATTTTTTGCATTTTTTTGGCCAAAAAACTAGAATTCCGCCCGATTCCCATATTTTTGTGTGCTATCGCCCACGCCTTCCGAGTGGGTCGGGTCCCCCGGAGCCGGATCGCCTAAAAATTTTCCGGGCCATCAAATACGACCTAAGGAACCATAGTAACCACCCCGCCATGATCGTTCCTCATTTTTTGCGTTTTTCAGCCAAACAACTAGAATTCCGTGATTTCCATATTTTCGTGTGCTTTAGCCCACGCCTTCCAAGGGGTCCCGGGACCTCCTGACCCCTATCGCCTAAAATTTTTCTGGACTATAAAATATGACCTAAGGAACCATAGTATCCGCCCCGCCTTGATCGTTCCTCATTTTTAGCGTTTTTCGGCCAAACAACTAGAATTCCGCGCGATTCCCATATTATTGTGTGTTATAGACCACGCCTTCCGAGTGGTCCCGGGACCTCCTAACCCCTGTCGCCTAAAATTTTTCCGGACTATCAAATACGACCTAAGGAACCATAGTATCCGCCTCGCCGTGATCGTTCCTCATTTTTTGTATTTTTCGGCCAAAAAACTAGAATTCCGCCCGATTACAATATTTTTGTGTGGTATTGCCCACCCTTCCAAGTGGTTCCGGGACCCCCGGACCCCGATCGCCTAAAATTTTTTCGGGCAGTCAAATACGACCTAAGGAACCATAGTCACCGCCCCGCCATGATAGTTCCTCATTTATTGCGTTTTTCGGCCAAAAAACTAGAAATCCGCTAGATTACCATATTTTTGTGTGCTATTGACCACGCCTTCCGAGTGGGCCGGGCCGCCGGACTCGGATCGCCTAAAATATTTTTGGGCCATCAATAAGGACCTAAGGAACCACAGTCACCGCCTCGCCATGATCGTTCCTCATTTTTTGCATTTTTTGGCCAAAAAACTAGAATTCCGCCCGATTCCTATATTTTTGTGTGCTATCGCCCACGCCTTCCGAGTGGGTCGGGTCCCCCGGAGCCGGATCGCCTAAAAATTTTCCGGGCCATCAAATATGACATAAGGAACCATAGTAACCACCCCGCCATGATCGTTCCTCATTTTTTACGTTTTTCAGCCAAACAACTAGAATTCCGCGATTTCCATATTTTCGTGTGCTTTAGCCCACGCCTTCCAAGGGGTCCCGGGACCTCCTGACCCCTATCGCCTAAAATTTTTCCGGACTATAAAATATGACCTAAGGAACCATAGTATCCGCCCCGCCTTGATCGTTCCTCATTTTAAGCGTTTTTCGGCCAAACAACTAGAATTCCGCGCGATTCCCATATTTTTGTGTGCACGCCTTCCGAGTGGTCCCGGGACCTCCTAACCCCTATCGCCTAAAATTTTTCCGGACTATCAAATATGACCTAAGGAACCATAGTATCCGCCTCGCCATGATCGTTCCTCATTTTTTGCATTTTTCGGCCAAACAACTAGAATTCCGTGCGATTCCCATATTTTTGTGTGTTATAGCCCATGCCTTCCGAGTGGTCCCAGGACCTCCGGACCCCTATCGCCTAATATTTTTCCGGACTATCAAATAAGACCAAAGGAACCATACTCACCGCCCAGCCATGATCATTCCTCATTTATTGCGTTTTTCGGCCAAAAAACTAGAATTCCGCCCGATTCCCATATTTTCGTGTGCTATTGCCCACCCTTCCAAGTGGTTCCGGGACCCACGGACCCCGATCGCCTAAAATTTTTCCGGGCCGTCAAATACGACCTAAGGAACCATAGTAACCACCCCACCATGATCGTTCCTCATTTTTTGCATTTTTCGGCCAAACAACTAGAATTCCGCACGATTCCCACATTTTTGTGTGTTATAGCCCACGCCTTCCGAGTGGTCCCGGGACCTCCTGACCCCTATCGCCTAATATTTTTCCGGACTATTAAATAAGACCGAAGGAACCATAGTCACTGCCCAGCCATGATCATTCCTCATTTGTTGCGTTTTTCGGCCAAAAAACTTGAATTCCGCCCGATTACAATATTTTTGTGTGCTATTGCCCACCCTTCCAAATGGTTCCGAGACCCCTGGACCCCGATCGCCTAAAATTTTACCAGGCCGTCAAATACGACCTAAGGAACCATAGTAACCGCTCCGCCATCATCGTTTCTCATGTTTTGCATTTTTCGGCCAAAAAACTAGAATTATGCCAGATTCCCATATTTTCGTGTGCTATACCCACGCCTTCCAAATGGTCCGGGTAGCCGCGGACCCCGATCGCCTAAAATTTTTCCGGACTATCAAATACGACCTAAGGTACCATAGTCACCGCTCCACCATGATCGTTCCAAATGCTTTGCATTTTTCGGCCAAAAAACTAGAACTCAGCGTGATTTGCATATTTTCGTGTGCTATAGCTTACGCCTTTCGAGTGGTCCCGGGAGCCGTGGACCCCGATCGCCTAAAATTTTCCGGGCCATCAAATACGACCTAAGGAACCATAGTCACCGCCCCGCCATGATCGTTCCTCATTTATTGCGTTTTTCGGCCAAAAAACTAGAATTCCGCTCGATTACCATATTTTTGTGTGCGCCCACGCCTTCCGAGTGGGCCGGGCCGCCGGACTCGGATCGCCTAAAAATTTTTCGGGCCATTAATTAGGACCTAAGGAACCATAGTCCCCGCCTCGCCATGATCGTTCCTCATTTTTTGCATTTTTTGGCCAAAAAACTAGAATTCCGCCCGATTCCCATATTTTTGTGTGCTATCGCCCACGCCTTCCGAGTGGGTCGAGCCCCCCGGAGCCGGATCACCTAAAAATTTTCCGAACTATCAAATACGACCTAAGGAACCATAGTCACCGCCCCGCCATGATCGTTCCAAGTCTTTTGCGTTTTTCAGCCAAAAAACTTGAATTCCGCGCGATTTCCATATTTTAGTGTGCTTTAGCCCACGCCTTACAAGGGGTCTCGGGAACCCCGAACCCCGATCGCCTAAAAATTTTCCGGACTATAAAATACGACCTAAGGAACCATAGTCACCGCCCCGCCATGATCGTTCCTAGTCTTTTGCATTTTTCAGCCAAAAACCTAGAATTCCGCGCGATTTCCATATTTTCGTGTGCTAAAGCCCACGCCTTCCAAGGAGTCCCGGGAACCCCGAACCCCGATCGCCTAAAAATTTTCCGAACTATCAAATACGACCTAAGGATCCATAGTCACTGCCCCACCATGATCGTTCCTAGTCTTTCGCTTTTTTCAGCCAAAAAACTAGAATTCCGCGCGATTTCCATATTTTCGTGTGCTTTAGCCCACGCCTTCCAAGGGGTCCCGAGAACCCCGAACCTCGATCGCCTAAAAATTTTCCGGGCCATCAAATACGACCTAAGGAACCATAGTAACCACCCCGCCATGATCGTTCCTCATTTTTTGTGTTTTTCGACCAAACAACTAGAATTCCGCGCGATTCCCATATTTTTGTGTGTTATAGCCCACGTCTTCCGAGTGGTCCCGGGACCTCCGGACCCCTATCGCCTAATATTTTTCCGGACTATCAAATAAGACCAAAGGAACCATAGTCACCGCCCAGCCATGATCATTCCTCATTTGTTGCGTTTTTCGGCCAAAAAACTAGAATTCCGCCCGATTACAATATTGTTGTGTGCTATTGCCCACCCTTCCAAGTGGTTCCGGGACCCCCGGACCCCGATCGCCTAAAATTTTTGCGGGCCATCAAATACGACCTAAGGAACCATAGTAACCGCTCCGCCATCATCGTTTCTCATTTTTTGCATTTTTCAGCCAAAAAACTAGAATTACGCCCGATTCCCATATTTTTGTGTGCTATACCCACGCCTTCCAAGTGGTCCGTGGAGCCGCGGACCCCGATCACCTAAAATATTTTCGGACTATCAAATACGACCTAAGGTACCATAGTCACCGCCCCACCATGATCGTTCCAAATGCTTTGCATTTTTCGGCCAAAAAACTAGAACTCCGCGCGATTTACATATTTTTGTGTGCTATAGCTTACGCCTTCCGAGTGGTACCGGGAGCTGTGGACCCTGATCGACTAAAATTTTCCGGGCCATCAAAAATGACCTAAGGAACCATAGTCACCGCCCCACCCTGATCGTTCCTCATTTATTGCGTTTTTCGGCCAAAAAACTAGAATTCCGCTCGATTACCATATTTTTGTGTGCTATTGCCCACGCCTTCCGAGTGGGCCGGGCCGCCGGACTCGGATCGCCTAAAAAAATTTCGGGCCATCAATTAGGACCTAAGGAACCATAGTCACTACCTCGCCATGATCGTTCCTCTTTTTTTGCATTTTTTGGCCAAAAAACTAGAATTCCGCCCGATTCCCATATTTTTGTGTGCTATCGCCCACGCCTTCCGAGTGGGTCGAGCCCCCCGGAGCCGGATCACCTAAAAATTTTCCGAACTATCAAATACGACCTAAGGAACCATAGTCACCGCCCCTCCATGATCGTTCCTTGTCTTTTGTGTTTTTCAGCCAAAAACTAGAATTACGCGCGATTTCAATATTTTAGTGTGCTTTAGCCCACGCCTTACAAGGGGTCTCGGGAACCCCGAACCCCGATCGCCTAAAAATTTTTTGGACTATCAAATACGACCTAAGGAACCATAGTCACTGCCCCGCCATGATCGTTCCTAGTCTTTTGCATTTTTCAGCCAAAAAACTAGAATTCCGCGCGATTTCCATATTTTCGTGTGCTTTAGCCCACGCCTTCCAAGGGGTCCCAGGAACCCCGAACCCCGATCGCCTAAAAATTTTCCGGGCCATCAAATACGACCAAAGGAACCATAATAACCACCCCACCATGATCGTTCCTCATTTTTTGCGTTTTTCGACCAAACAACTAGAATTCCGCGCGATTCCCATATTTTTGTGTGTTATAGCCCACGCCTTCCGAGTGGTCCCGGGACCTCCGGACCCCTATCGCCTAATATTTTTCCGGACTATCAAATAAGACCAAAGGAAACATAGTCACCGCCCAGCCATGATCATTCCTCATTTGTTGCATTTTTCGGCCAAAAAACTAAAATTCCACCCGATTACAATATTTTTGTGTGCTATTGCCCACCCTTCCAAGTGGTTCCGGGACCCCCGGACCCCGATCGCCTAAAATTTTTGCGGGCCATCAAATACGACCTAAGGAACCATAGTAACCGCCCCGCCATCATCGTTTCTCATTTTTTGCATTTTTCGGCCAAAAAACTAGAATTATGCCCGATTCCCATATTTTCGTGTGCTATACCCACGCCTTCCAAGTGGTCCGGGGAGCCGCGGACCCCGATCACCTAAAATTTTTCCGGACTATCAAATACGACCTAAGGTACCATAGTCACTGCCCCACCATGATCGTTCCAAATGCTTTGCATTTTTCGGCCAAAAAACTAGAACTCCGCGCGATTTACATATTTTCGTGTGCTATAGCTTACGCCTTCCGAGTGGTCCCTGGATCTGTGGACCCCGATCGCCTAAAATTTTCCGGGCCATCAAAAATGACCTAAGGAACCATAGTCACCGCCCTGCCCTGATCGTTCCTCATTTATTGCGTTTTTCGGCCAAAAAATTAGAATTCCGCTCGATTACCATATTTTTGTGTGCTATTGCCCACGCCTTCCGAGTGGGCCGGGCCGCCGGACTCGGATCGCCTAAAAAAATTTCGGGCCATCAATTAGGACCTAAGGAACCATAGTCACCACCTCGCCATGATCGTTCCTCATTTTTTGCATTTTTTGGCCAAAAAACTAGAATTCCGCCCGATTCCCATATTTTTGTGTGATATCGCCCACGCCTTCCGAGTGGGTCGAGCCCCCCGGAGCCGGATCACCTAAAAATTTTCCGAACTATCAAATACGACCTAAGGAACCATAGTCACCGCCCCGCCATGATCGTTCCTTGTCTTTTGCGTTTTTCAGCCAAAAAACTAGAATTCCGCGCGATTTCCATATTTTAGTGTGCTTTAGCCCACGCCTTACAAGGGGTCTCGGGAACCCCGAACCACGATCGCCTAAAAATTTTCCAGACTATCAAATACGACCTAAGGAACCATAGTCACCGCCCCGCCATGATCGTTCCTAGTCTTTTGCATTTTTCAGCCAAAAAACTAGAATTCCGCGCGATTTCCATATTTTCGTGTGCTTTAGCCCACGCCTTCCAAGGGGTCCCAGGAACCCCGAACCCCGATCGCCTAAAAATTTTCCGGGCCATCAAATACGACCAAAGGAACCATAATAACCACCCCGCCATGATCGTTCCTCATTTTTTGCGTTTTTCGACCAAACAACTAGAATTCCGCGCGATTCCCATATTTTTGTGTGTTATAGCCCACGCCTTCCGAGTGGTCCCGGGACCTCCGGACCCCTATCGCCTAATATTTTTCCGGACTATCAAATAAGACCAAAGGAACCATAGTCACCGCCCAGCCATGATCATTCCTCATTTGTTGCGTTTTACGGCCAAAAAACTAGAATTCCACCCGATTACAATATTTTTGTGTGCTATTGCCCACCCTTCCAAGTGGTTCCGGGACCCCCGGACCCCGATGGCCTAAAATTTTTGCGGGCCATCAAATACGACCTAAGGAACCATAGTAAACGCCCCGCCATCATCGTTTCTCATTTTTTGCATTTTTCGGCCAAAAAACTAGAAATACGCCCGATTCCCATATTTTCGTGTGCTATACCCACGCCTTCCAAGTGGTCCGGGGAGCCGCGGACCCCGATCACCTAAAATTTTTCCGGACTATCAAATACGACCTAAGGTACCATAGTCACCGCCCCACCATGATCGTTCTAAATGCTTTGCATTTTTCGGCCAAAAAACTAGAACTCCGCGCGATTTACATATTTTCGTGTGCTATAGCTTACGCCTTCCGAGTGGTCCCGGGAGCTGTGGACCCCGATCGCCTAAAATTTTCCGGGAAATCAAAAGTGACCTAAGGAACCATAGTCACCGCCCTGCCCTGATCGTTCCTCATTTATTGCGTTTTTCGGCCAAAAAACTAGAATTCCGCTCGATTACCATATTTTTGTGTGCTATTGCCCACGCCTTCCGAGTGGGCCGGGCCGCCAGACTCGGATCGCCTAAAAAAATTTCGGGCCATCAATTAGGACCTAAGGAACCATAGTCACCACCTCGCCATGATCGTTCCTCATTTTTTGCATTTTTTGGCCAAAAAACTAGAATTCCGCCCGATTCCCATATTTTTGTGTGCTATCGCCCACGCCTTCCGAGTGGGTCGAGCCCCCCGGAGCCGGATCACCTAAAAATTTTCCGAACTATCAAATACGACCTAAGGAACCATAGTCACCGCCCCGCCATGATCGTTCCTTGTCTTTTGCGTTTTTCAGCCAAAAAACTAGAATTCCGCGCGATTTCCATATTTTAGTGTGCTTTAGCCCACGCCTTACAAGGGGTCTCGGGAACCCCGAACCACGATCGCCTAAAAATTTTCCGGACTATCAAATACGACCTAAGGAACCATAGTCACCGCCCCGCCATGATCGTTCCTAGTCTTTTGCATTTTTCAGCCAAAAAACTAGAATTCCGCGCGATTTCCATATTTTCGTGTGCTTTAGCCCACGCCTTCCAAGGGGTCCCAGGAACCCCGAACCCCGATCGCCTAAAAATTTTCCGGGCCATCAAATACGACCAAAGGAACCATAATAACCACCCCGCCATGATCGTTCCTCATTTTTTGCGTTTTTCGACCAAACAACTAGAATTCCGCGCGATTCCCATATTTTTGTGTGTTATAGCCCACGCCTTCCGAGTGGTCCCGGGACCTCCGGACCCCTATCGCCTAATATTTTTCCGGACTATCAAATAAGACCAAAGGAACCATAGTCACCGCCCAGCCATGATCATTCCTCATTTGTTGCGTTTTTCGGCCAAAAAACTAGAATTCCACCCGATTACAATATTTTTGTGTGCTATTGCCCACCCTTCCAAGTGGTTCCGGGACCCCCGGACCCCGATGGCCTAAAATTTTTGCGGGCCATCAAATACGACCTAAGGAACCATAGTAACCGCCCCGCCATCATCGTTTCTCATTTTTTGCATTTTTCGGCCAAAAAACTAGAATTACGCCCGATTCCCATATTTTCGTGTGCTATACCCACGCCTTCCAAGTGGTCCGGGGAGCCGCGGACCCCGATCACCTAAAATTTTTCCGGACTATCAAATACGACCTAAGGTACCATAGTCACCGCCCCACCATGATCGTTCCAAATGCTTTGCATTTTTCGGCCAAAAAACTAGAACTCCGTGCGATTTACATATTTTCGTGTGCTATAGCTTACGCCTTCCGAGTGGTCCCGGGAGCTGTGGACCCCGATCGCCTAAAATTTTCCGGGCCATCAAAAATGACCTAAGGAACCATAGTCACCGCCCTGCCCTGATCGTTCCTCATTTATTGCGTTTTTCGGCCAAAAAACTAGAATTCCGCTCGATTACCATATTTTTGTGTGCTATTGCCCACGCCTTCCGAGTGGGCCGGGCCGCCGGACTCGGATCGCCTAAAAAATTTTCGAGCCATCAATTAGGACCTAAGGAACCATAGTCACCACCTCGCCATGATCGTTCCTCATTTTTTGCATTTTTTGGCCAAAAAACTAGAATTCCGCCCGATTCCCATATTTTTGTGTGCTATCGCCCACGCCTTCCGAGTGGGTCGAGCCCCCCGGAGCCGGATCACCTAAAAATTTTCCGAACTATCAAATACGACCTAAGGAACCATAGTCACCGCCCCGCCATGATCGTTCCTTGTCTTTTGCGTTTTTCAGCCAAAAAACTAGAATTCCGCGCGATTTCCATATTTTAGTGTGCTTTAGCCCACGCCTTACAAGGGGTCTCGGGAACCCCGAACCCCGATCGCCTAAAAATTTTTCGGACTATCAAATACGACCTAAGGAACCATAGTCACCGCCCCGCCATGATCGTTCCTAGTCTTTTGCATTTTTCAGCCAAAAAACTAGAATTCCGCGCGATTTCCATATTTTCGTGTGCTTTAGCCCACGCCTTCCAAGGGGTCCCAGGAACCCCGAACCCCGATCGCCTAAAAATTTTCCGGGCCATCAAATACGACCAAAGGAACCATAATAACCACCCCGCCATGATCGTTCCTCATTTTTTGCGTTTTTCGACCAAACAACTTGAATTCCGCGCGATTCCCATATTTTTGTGTGTTATAGCCCACGCCTTCCGAGTGGTCCTGGGACCTCCGGACCCCTATCGCCTAATATTTTTTCAGACTATCAAATAAGACCAAAGGAACCATAGTCACCGCCCAGCCATGATCATTCCTCATTTGTTGCGTTTTTCGGCCAAAAAACTAGAATTCCACCCGATTACAATATTTTTGTGTGCTATTGCCCACCCTTCCAAGTGGTTCCGGGACCCCCGGACCCCGATCGCCTAAAATTTTTGCGGGCCATCAAATATGACCTAAGGAACCATAGTAACCGCCCCGCCATCATCGTTTCTCATTTTTTGCATTTTTCGGCCAAAAAACTAGAATTACGCCCGATTCCCATATTTTCGTGTGCTATACCCACGCCTTCCAAGTGGTCCGGGGAGCCGCGGACCCCGATCACCTAAAATATTTCCGGACTATCAAATACGACCTAAGGTACCATAGTCACCGCCCCACCATGATCGTTCCAAATGCTTTGCATTTTTCGGCCAAAAAACTAGAACTCCGCGCGATTTACATATTTTCGTGTGCTATAGCTTACGCCTTCCGAGTGGTCCCGGGAGCTGTGGACCCCGATCGCCTAAAATTTTCCGGGCCATCAAAAATGACCTAAGGAACCATAGTCACCGCCCCGCCCTGATCGTTCCTCATTTATTGCGTTTTTCGGCCAAAAAACTAGAATTCCGCTCGATTACCATATTTTTGTGTGCTATTGCCCACGCCTTCCGAGTGGGCCGGGCCGCCGGACTCGGATCGCCTAAAAAAATTCCGGGCCATCAATTAGGACCTAAGGAACCATAGTCACCACTTCGCCATGATCGTTCCTCATTTTTTGCATTTTTTGGCCAAAAAACTAGAATTCCGCCCGATTCCCATATTTGTGTGTGCTATCGCCCACGCCTTCCGAGTGGGTCGAGCCCCCCGGAGCCGGATTACCTAAAAATTTTCCGAACTATCAAATACGACCTAAGGAACCATAGTCACCGCCCCGCCATGATCGTTCCTTGTCTTTTGCGTTTTTCAGCCAAAAAACTAGAATTCCGCGCGATTTCCATATTTTAGTGTGCTTTAGCCCACGCCTTACAAGGGGTCTCGGGAACCCCGAACCCCGATCGCCTAAAAATTTTCCGGACTATCAAATACGACCTAAGGAACCATAGTCACCGCCCCGCCATGATCGTTCCTAGTCTTTTGCATTTTTCAGCCAAAAAACTAGAATTCCGCGCGATTTCCATATTTTCGTGTGCTTTAGCCCACGCCTTCCAAGGGGTCCCAGGAACCCCGAACCCCGATCGCCTAAAAATTTTCCGGGCCATCAAATACGACCAAAGGAACCATAATAACCACCCCACCATGATCGTTCCTCATTTTTTGCGTTTTTCGGCAAAACAACTAGAATTCCGCGCGATTCCCATATTTTTGTGTGTTATAGCCCACGCCTTCCGAGTGGTCCCGGGACCTCCGGACCCCTATCGCCTAATATTTTTCCGGACTATCAAATAAGACCAAAGGAACCATAGTCACCGCCCAGCCATGATCATTCCTCATATGTTGCGTTTTTCGGCCAAAAAACTAGAATTACGCCCGATTCCCATATTTTCGTGTGCTATACCCACGCCTTCCAAGTGGTCCGGGGCGCCGTGGACCCCGATCACCAAAAATTTTTCCGGACTATCAAATACGACCTAAGGTACCATAGTCACTGCCCCGCCATGATCATTCTAAATGCTTTGCATTTTTCGGCCAAAAAACTAGAACTCCGCGCGATTTGCATATTTTCGTGTGCTATAGCTTACGCCTTCCGAGTGGTCCCGGGAGCTGTGGACCCCGATCGCCTAAAATTTTTCGGGCCGTCAAATACGACCTAAGGATTCATAGTCACCGCCCAGCCATGATCATTCTTCATTTGTTGCATTTTTTCGGCCAAAAAACTAGAATTCCGCCCGATTACAATATTGTTGTGTGCTATTGCCCACCCTTCCAAGTGGTTCCGGGACCCCCGGACCCCGATCGCCTAAAATTTTTTCGGGCCGTCAAATACGACCTAAGGAACCATAGTAACCGCCCCGCCATCATCGTTTCTTATTTTTTGCATTTTTCGGCCAAAAAACTAGAATTACCCCCGATTCCCATATTTTCGTGTGCTATACCCACGCCTTCCAAGTGGTCCGGGGAGCCGTGGACCCCGATCACCTAAAAATTTTCCGGACTATCAAATACGACCTAAGGTACCATAGTCACCGCCCCACCATGATCGTTCCAAATGCTTTGCATTTTTCGGCCAAAAAACTAGAACTCCGCGCGATTTGCATATTTTCGTGTGCTATAGCTTACGCCTTCCGAGTGGTCCCGGGAGATGTGGACCCCGATCGCCTAAAATTTTTCGGGCCATCAAATACGACCTAAGGAACCATAGTCACCGCCCCGCCATGATCGTTCCTCATTTATTGCATTTTTCGGCCAAAAAACTAGAATTCCGCTCGATTACCATATTTTTGTGTGCTATTGCCCACGCCTTCCGAGTGGGCCGGGCCGCCGGACTCGGATCGCCTAAAAATGTTTCGGGCCATCAATTAGGACCTAAGGAACCATAGTCACCGCCTCGCCATGATCGTTCCTCATTTTTTGCATTTTTTGGCCAAAAAACTAGAATTCCGCCTGATTCCCATATTTTTGTGTGCTATCGCCCACGCCTTGCGAGTGGGTCGGGCCCCCGGAGCTGGATCGCCTAAAAATTTTCCGGACTATCAAATACTACCTAAGGAACCATAGTCACCGCCCCGCCATGATCGTTCCTAGTCTTTTGCATTTTTCAACCAAAAAACTAGAATTCCGCGCGATTTCCATATTTTCGTGTGCTTTAGCCCATGCCTTCCAAGGGGTCCCGGGAACCCTGAACCCCGATCGCCTAAAAATTTTCCGGGCCGTCAAATACGACCTAAGGAACCATAGTAACCACCCCGCCATGATCGTTCCTCATTTTTTGCGTTTTTCAACCAAACAACTAGAATTCCGCGCGATTCCCATATTTTTGTGTGTTATAGCCCACGCCTTCCGAGTGGTCGCGGGACCTCCGGACCCCTATCGCCTAATATTTTTCCGGATTATCAAATAAGACCAAAGGAACCATAGTCACCGCCCAGCCATGATCATTCCTCATTTGTTGCGTTTTTCGGCCAAAAAACTAGAATTCCGCCCGATTACAATATTTTTGTGTGCTATTGCCCACCCTTCCAAGTGGTTCCGGGACCCCCGGACCCCGATCGCCTAAAATTTTTTCGGGCCGTCAAATACGACCTAAGGAACCATAGTAACCGCCCCGCCATCATCGTTTCTCATTTTTTGCATTTTTCGGCCAAAAAACTAGAATTACGCCCGATTCCCATATTTTCGTGTGCTATACCCACGCCTTCCAAGTGGTCCGGGGAGCCGCGGACCCCGTTTGCCTAAATTTTTTCAGGTCTATCAAATACGACCTACGGTACCATAGTCACCGCCCCACCATTATCGTTCCAAATGCTTTGCATTTTTCGGCCAAAAAACTAGAACTCCGCGCGATTTGCATATTTTCATGTGCTATAGCTTACGCCTTCGGAGTGGTCCCGGGAGCCGTGGACCCCGATCTCCTAAAATTTTCCGGGCCATCAAATACGACCTAAGGAACCATAGTCACCGCCCCGCCATGATAGTTCCTCATTTATTGCGTTTTTCGGCCAAAAAACTAGAATTCCGCTCGATTACCATATTTTTGTGTGCTATTGCCCATGCCTTCCGAGTGGGCCGGGCCACCGGATTCGGATCACCTAAAAATTTTTCGGGCCATCAATTAGGACCTAAGGAACCATAGTCACCGCCTCGCCATGATCGTTCCTCATTTTTTGCATTTTTTGGCCAAAAAACTAGAATTTCGCCCGATTCCCATATTTTTGTGTGCTATCGCCCACGCCTTCAGAGTGGGTCGGGCCCCCCGGAGTTGGATCGCCTAAAAATTTTCTGGACTATCAAATACGACCTAAGGAACAATAGTCACCGCCCCGCCATGATCGTTTCTAGTCTTTTGCGTTTTTCAGCCAAAAAACTAGAATTCCGCGCGATTCCTATATTTTTGTGTGTTATAGCCCACGCCTTCCGAGTGGTCCCGGGACCTCCTGACCCCTATCGCCTAAAATTTTTCCGTACTATCAAATACGACCTAAGGAACCATAGTATCCGTCCCGCCATGATCGTTCCTCATTTTTTGCGTTTTTCGGCCAAACAACTAGAATTCCGCGCGATTCCCATATTTTTGTGTGTTATAGCCCACGCCTTCCGAGTGGTCCCGGGACCTCCGGACCCCTATCGCCTAATATTTTTCCAGACTATCAAATAAGACCAAAGGAACCATAGTCACCGCCCAGCCATGATCATTCCTTATTTGTTGCGTTTTTCGGCCAAAAAACTAGAATTCCGCCCGATTACAATATTTTTGTGTGCTATTGCCCACCCTTCCAAGTGGTTACGGGACCCCCGGACCCCGATCGCCTAAAATTTTTCCGGGCCGTCAAATACGACCTAAGGAACCATAGTAACCGCCCCGCCATCATCGTTTCTCATTTTTTGCATTTTTCGGCCAAAAAACTAGAAGTACGCCCGATTCCCATATTTTCGTGTGCTATACCCACGCCTTCCAAGTGATCCGGGGAGCCGCGGACCCCGTTTGGTTAAAACTTTTCCGGACTATCAAATACGACCTAAGGTACCATAGTCACCGCCCCACCATTATCGTTCCAAATGCTTTGCATTTTTCGGCCAAAAAACTAGAACTCCGCGCGATTTGCATATTTTCATGTGCTATAGCTTACGCCTTCGGAGTGGTCCCGGGAGCCGTGGACCCCGATCTCCTAAAATTTTCCGGGCCATCAAATATGACCTAAGGAACCATAGTTACCGCACCGCCATGATCGTTCCTCATTTATTGCATTTTTCGGCCAAAAAACTAGAATTCCGCTCGATTACCATATTTTTGTGTGCTATTGCCCACGCCTTCCGAGTGGGCCGGGCCACCGGATTCGGATCGCCTAAAAATTTTTCAGGCTATCAATTAGGACCTAAGGAACCATAGTCACTGCCTCGCCATGATCGTTCCTCATTTTGTGCATTTGTTGGCCAAAAAACTAGTATTCCGCCCGATTCCCATATTTTTGTGTGCTATCGCCCACGCCTTCCGAGTGGGTCGGGCCCCCCGGAGCTGGATCGCCTAAAAATTTTTCGGACTATCAAATACGACCTAAGGAACTATAGTCACCGCCCCGCCATGATCATTTCTAGTCTTTTGCGTTTTTCAGCCAAAAAACAAGAATTCCGTGCGATTCCTATATTTTTGTGTGTTATAGCCCATGCCTTCCGAGTGGTCCCGGGACCTCCTGACCCCTATCGCCTAAAATTTTTCCGTACTATCAAATACGACCTAAGGAACCATAGTATCCGGCCCGCCATGATCGTTCCTCATTTTTTGCATTTTTCGGCCAAACAACTAGAATTCCGCGCGATTCCCATATTTTTGTGTGTTATAGCCCATGCCTTCCGAGTGGTCCCGGGACCTCCGGATCCCTATCGCCTAATATTTATCCGGACTATCAAATAAGACCAAAGGAACCATAGTCACCGCCCATCCATGATCATTCCTCATTTGTTGCGTTTTTCGGCCAAAAAACTAGAATTCCGCCCGATTACAATATTTTTGTGTGCTATTGCCCACCCTTCCAAGTGGTTCCGGGACCCCCGGACCCTGATCGCCTAAAATTTTTCCGGGCAGTCAAATACGACCTAAGGAACCATAGTAACCGCCCCGCCATCATCATTTCTCATTTTTTGCATTTTTTGGCCAAAAAACTAGAATTACGCCCGATTCCCATATTTTCGTGTGCTATACCCACGCCTTCCAAGTGGTCCGGGGAGCCGCGGACACCGATCACCTAAAATTTTTTCGGACTATCAAATACGACCTAAGGTACCATAGTCACCGCCCCACCATGATCGTTCCGAATGCTTTGCATTTTTTGGCCAAAAAACTAGAACTCCGCGCGATTTGCATATTTTCGTGTGCTATAGCTCACGCCTTCCGATTGGTCCCGGGAGCTGTGGACCCCGATTGCCTAAAATTTTCCGGGGCATCAAATACGACCTAAGGAACCATAGTCATCGCCCATCCATGATCATTCCTCATTTGTTGCGTTTTTTCGGCCAAAAAACTAGAATTCCGCTCAATTACCATATTTTTGTGTGCTATTGCCCACGCCTTCCGAGTGGGCCGGGCCACCGGATTCGGATCGCCTAAAAATTTTTCAGGCTATCAATTAGGACCTAAGGAACCATAGTCACTGCCTCGCCATGATCGTTCCTCATTTTGTGCATTTGTTGGCCAAAAAACTAGTATTCCGCCCGATTCCCATATTTTTGTGTGCTATCGCCCACGCCTTCCGAGTGGGTCGGGCCCCCCGGAGCTGGATCGCCTAAAAATTTTTCGGACTATCAAATACGACCTAAGGAACTATAGTCACCGCCCCGCCATGATCATTTCTAGTCTTTTGCGTTTTTCAGCCAAAAAACAAGAATTCCGTGCGATTCCTATATTTTTGTGTGTTATAGCCCATGCCTTCCGAGTGGTCCCGGGACCTCCTGACCCCTATCGCCTAAAATTTTTCCGTACTATCAAATACGACCTAAGGAACCATAGTATCCGGCCCGCCATGATCGTTCCTCATTTTTTGCATTTTTCGGCCAAACAACTAGAATTCCGCGCGATTCCCATATTTTTGTGTGTTATAGCCCATGCCTTCCGAGTGGTCCCGGGACCTCCGGATCCCTATCGCCTAATATTTATCCGGACTATCAAATAAGACCAAAGGAACCATAGTCACCGCCCATCCATGATCATTCCTCATTTGTTGCGTTTTTCGGCCAAAAAACTAGAATTCCGCCCGATTACAATATTTTTGTGTGCTATTGCCCACCCTTCCAAGTGGTTCCGGGACCCCCGGACCCTGATCGCCTAAAATTTTTCCGGGCAGTCAAATACGACCTAAGGAACCATAGTAACCGCCCCGCCATCATCATTTCTCATTTTTTGCATTTTTTGGCCAAAAAACTAGAATTACGCCCGATTCCCATAATTTCGTGTGCTATACCCACGCCTTCCAAGTGGTCCGGGGAGCCGCGGACACCGATCACCTAAAATTTTTTCGGACTATCAAATACGACCTAAGGTACCATAGTCACCGCCCCACCATGATCGTTCCGAATGCTTTGCATTTTTTGGCCAAAAAACTAGAACTCCGCGCGATTTGCATATTTTCGTGTGCTATAGCTCACGCCTTCCGATTGGTCCCGGGAGCTGTGGACCCCGATTGCCTAAAATTTTCCGGGGCATCAAATACGACCTAAGGAACCATAGTCATCGCCCATCCATGATCATTCCTCATTTGTTGCGTTTTTTCGGCCAAAAAACTAGAATTCCGCTCAATTACCATATTTTTGTGTGCTATTGCCCACGCCTTCCGAGTGGGCCGGGCCACCGGACTCGGAACGCCTAAAAATTTTTTGGGCCCATATTTTTGTGTGCTATCGCCCACGCTTTCTAAGTGGGTCGGACCCCCCGGAGCCGGATCGCCTAAAAATTTTCCGGACTATCAAATACGACCTAAGGAACCATAGTCACCGCCCCGCCATGATCGTTTCTAGTCTTTTGCATTTTTCAGCCAAAAAACTAGAATTCCGCGCGATTCCTATATTTTTGTGTGTTATAGCCCATGCCTTCCGAGTGGTCCCGGGACCTCCTGACCCCTATCGCCTAAAATTTTTCCGTACTATCAAATACGACCTAAGGAACCATAGTATCCGGCCCGCCATGATCGTTCCTCATTTTTTGCGTTTTTCTGCCAAACAACTAGAATTTCGCGCGATTCCCATATTTTTGTGTGTTATAGCCCACGCATTCCGAGTGGTCCCGGGACCTCCGGACCCCTATCGCCTAATATTTTTCCGGACTATCAAATAAGACCAAAGGAACCATAGTCACCGCCCAGCCATGATCATTCCTCATTTGTTGCGTTTTTCGGCCAAAAAACTAGAATTCCGCCCGATTACAATATTTTTGTGTGCTATTGCCCACCCTTCCAAGTGGTTCCGGGACCCCCGGACCCCGATCGCCTAAAATTTTTTCGGGCCGTTAAATACGACCTAAGGAACCATAGTAACCGCCCCGCCATCATCGTTTCTCATTTTTTGCATTTTTCGGCCAAAAAACTAGAATTACGCCCGATTCTCATATTTTCGTGTGCTATACCCACGCCTTCCAAGTGGTCCGGGGAGCCGTGGACCCGGTTTGCCTAAAATTTTTCCGAACTATCAAATACGACCTAAGGTACCATAGTCACCGCCCCACCATGATCGTTCCAAATGCTTTGCATTTTTCGGCCAAAAAACTAGAACTCCGCGCGATTTGCATATTTTCATGTGCTATAGCTTACGCCTTCGGAGTGTTCCCGGGAGCCGTGGACCCCGATCGCCTAAAATTTTCCGGGCCATCAAATACGACCTAAGGAACCATAGTCACCGCCCCGCCATGATCGTTCCTCATTTATTGCGTTTTTCGGCCAAAAAACTAGAATTCCGCTCGATTACCATATTTTTGTGTGCTATTGCCCACGCCTTCCGAGTGGGCCGGGCTGTCGGACTCGGATAGCCTAAAAAATTTCCGTGCCATCAATTAGGACCTAAGGAACCATAGTCACCGCCTAGCCATGATCGTTCCTCATATTTTGCATTTTTTGGCCAAAAAACTAGAATTTCGCCCGATTCTCATATTTTTGTGTGTTATCGCCTTCCGAGTGGGTCGGGCCCCCCGGAGCCGGATAGCCTAAAAATTTTCCGGACTATCAAATACGACCTAAGGAACCATAGTCACCGCCCCGCCATGATCGTTTCTAGTCTTTTGCATTTTTCAGCCAAAAAAGTAGAATTCCGCGCGATTTCCATATTTTCGTGTGCTTTAGCCCACGCCTTCCAAGGGGTCCCGGGAACCCTGAACCCTGATCGCCTAAATATTTTCCGGGCCATCAAATACGACCTAAGGAACCATAGTAACCACCCCGCCATGATCGTTCCTCATTTTTTGCATTTTTTGACCAAATAACTAGAATTCCGCGCGATTCCCATATTTTTGTGTGTTATAGCCCACGCCTTCCGAGTGGTCCCGGGACCTCCGAACCCCTATCGCCTAATATTTTTCCGGACTATCAAATAAGACTAAAGGAACCATAGTCACCGCCCAGCCATGATCATTCCTCATTTGTTGCGTTTTTCGGCCAAAAAACTAGAATTCCGCCCGATTACAATATTTTTGTGTGCGATTGCCCACCCTTCCAAGTGGTTCCGGGACCCCCGGACCACGATCGCCTAAAATTTTTCCGGGCCGTCAAATACGACCTAAGGAAACATAGTAACCGTCCCGCTATCATCGTTTCTCATTTTTTGCATTTTTCGGCCAAAAAACTAGAATTACGCCCGATTCCCATATTTTTGTGTGCTATACCCACGCTTTCCAAGCGATCCGGGGAGCCGCAGACCCCGATCGCCTAAAAATTTTCCGGACAATCAAATACGACCTAAGGAATCATAGTCACCGCCCCGCCATGATCGTTCCTCATTTATTGCCTTTTTCGGCCAAAAAAGTAGAATTCCGCTCGATTACCATATTTTTGTGTGCTATTACCCACGCCTTCCGAGTGGGCCGGGCCGCCGGATTCGAATCGCCTAAAAATGATTCGGGCCATGAATTAGGACCTAAGGAACCATAGTCACCGCCTCGCCGTGATCGTTCCTCATTTTTTGCATTTTTTGGCCAAAAAACTAGAATTCCGCCCGATTCCCATATTTTTGTGTGCCATCGACCACGCCTTCCGAATGGGCCGGGCCCCCCGGAGCCGGATCGCCTAAAAATTTTACGGACTATCAAATAAGACCTAAGGAACCATAGTCACCGCCCCGCCATGATCGTTCCTAGTCTTTTGCGTTTTTCAGCCAAAAAACTAGAATTCCGCGCGATTTCAATATTTTCGTGTGCTTTAGCCCACGCATTCCAAGGGGTCCCGGGAACCCCAAACCCCGATCGCCTAAAAATTTTCCGGGCCATCAAATACGACTTAAGGAACCATAGTAACCACCCCGCCATAATCGTTCCTCATGTTTTGCATTTTTCGGACAAACAACTAGAATTCCGCGCGATTCCCATATTTTTGTGTGTTGTAGCCCACGCCTTCCGAGTGGTCCCGGGACCTCCTGACCCATATCACCTAAAATTTTTCTGGACCATCAAATACGACCTAAGGAACCATAGTATCTGCCCCGCCATGATCGTTCCTCATTTTTTGCGTTTTTCGGCCAAACAACTAGAATTCCGCCCGATTACAATATTTTTGTGTGCTATTGCCCACCCATCCAAGTGGTTCCGGGACCCCCGGACCACGATCGCCTAAAATTTTTCCGGGCCGTCAAATACGACCTAGGGAACCATAGTAACCGCCCCGCCATCATCGTTTCTCATTTTTTGCATTTTTCGGCCAAAAAACTAGAATTACGCCCGATTCCCATATTTTCGTGTGCTATACCCACGCCTTCCAAGCGGTCCGGGGAGCCGCAGACCCCGATCGCCTAAAAATTTTCCGGACTATCAAATACGACCTAAGGTACCATAGTCACCGCCCCACCATGATCGTTCCAAATGCTTTGCATTTTTCGGCGAAAAAACTAGAACTCCGCGCGATTTGCATATTTTCGTGTGCTATAGCTTACGCCTTCCGAGTGGTCCCGGGAGCCGTGAACCCCGATCGCCTAAAATTTTCCGGGCCATCAAATACGACCTAAGGAACCATAGTCACCGCCCCGCCATGATCATTCCTCATTTATTGCTTTTTTCGGCCAAAAAACTAGAATTCCGCTCGATTACCATATTTTTGTGTGCTATTGCCCACGCCTTCCGAGTGGGCCGGGCCGCCGGACTCGAATCGCCTAAAAAAATTTCGGGCCATCAATTAGGACCTAAGGAACCATAGTCACCGCCTCGCCGTGATCGTTCCTCGTTTTTTGCATTTTTTGGCCAAAAAACTAGAATTCCGCCCGATTCCCATATTTTTGTGTGCTATCGCCCACGCATTCCGACTGGGTCGGGCCCCCCGGAGCCGGATCACCTAAAATTTTTCCGGACTATCAAATACGACCTAAGGAACCATAGTCACTGCCCCTCCATGATCGTTCCTAGTCTTTCTAGTTTTTCAGCCAAAAAACTAGAATTCCGCGGGATTTTCATATTTTCGTGTGCTTTAGCCCATGCCTTCCAAGGGGTCCCGGGAACCCCGAACCCCGAGCGCTTAAAAATTTTCCGGGCCATCAAATACGACCTAAGGAACCATAGTAACCACCCCGCCATGATCGTTCCTCATTTTTTGCGTTTTTCGACCAAACAACTAGAATTCCTCGCGATTCCCATATTTTTGTGTGTTATAGCCCACGCCTTCCGAATGGTCCCGGGACCTCCGGACCCCTATCGCCTAATATTTTTCCGGACTATCAAATAAGACCAAAGGAACCATAGTCACCGCCCAGCCATGATCATTCCTCATTTGTTGCGTTTTTCGGCCAAAAAACTAGAATTCCGCCCGATTACAATATTTTTGTGTGCTATTGACCACCCTTCCAAGTGGTTCCGGGACCCCCGGACCACGATCCCCTAAAATTTTCCGGGCCATCAAATACGACCTAAAGAACCATAGTCACCGCCTCGCCATGATAGTTCCTCAGTTATTGCGTTTTTCGGCCAAAAAACTAGAATTCCGCTCGATTACCATATTTTTGTGTGCTATTGCCCACGCCTTCCGAGTGGGCCGGGCCGCCGGACTCGGATCGCCTAAAATTTTCTGGGCCATAAAATACGACCAAAGGAACCATAGTCACTGCCTCGCCATGATCGTTCCTCATTTATTGCGTTTTTCGGCCAAAAAACTAGAATTCCGCTCGATTATCATATTTTTGTGTGCTATTGCCCACGCCTTCCGAGTGGGCCGGGCCGCCGGACTCGGATCGCCTAAAAACATTTAAGACCATCAATTAGGACCTAAGGAACCATAGTCACCGCCTCGCCATGATCGTTCCTCATTTTTTGCATTTTTTGGCCAAAAAACTAGAATTCCGCCCGATTCCCATATTTTTGTGTGCTATCGCCCACGCCTTCCGAGTGGGTCGGGCCCCCCGGAGCCGGATCGCCTAAAAATTTTCCGGGCTATCAAATACGACCTAAGGAACCATAGTCACCGCCCCTCCATGATCGTTCCGAGTCTTTTGCGTTTTTCAACCAAAAAACTAGAATTCCGCGCGATTTCCATATTTTCGTGTGCTTTAGCCCACGCCTTCCAAGGGGTCCCGGGAACCCTGAACCCCGATCGCCTAAATATTTTCCGGGCCATCAAATACGACCTAAGGAACCATAGTAACCACCCCGCCATGATCGTTCCTCATTTTTTGCATTTTTCGGACAAACAACTAGAATTCCGCGCGATTTCCATATTTTCGTGTGCTTTAGCCCACGCCTTCCAAGGGGTCCCGGGAACCCCGAACCCCGATAGCCTAAAAATTTTTCGGGCCATCAAATACGACCTAAGGAACCATAGTAACCACCCTGCCATGATCGTTCCTCATTTTTTGCGTTTTTCGACCAAACAACTAGAATTCCGCGCGATTCCCATATTTTTGTGTGTTATAGCCCACGCCTTCCGAGTTGTCCCGGGACCTCCGGACCCCTATCGCCTAATATTTTTCCGGAATATCAAATAAGACCAAAGGAACCATAGTCACCGCCCAGCCATGATCATTCCTCATTTGTTGCATTTTTCGGCAAAAAAACTAGAATTCCGCCCGATTACAATATTTTTGTGTGCTATTGCCCACCCTTCCAAGTGGTTCCGGGACCCCCGGACCCCGATCGCCTAAAATTTTCCGGGCCATCAAATACGACCTAAGGAACCATAGTCACCGCCTCGCCATGATCGTTCCTCATTTATTGCATTTTTCGGCCAAAAAACTAGAATTCCGCTCGATTACCATATTTTTGTGTGCTATTGCCCACGCCTTTCGAGTGGGCCGGGCCGCCGGACTCGGATCGCCTAAAAACATTTAAGGCCATCAATTAGGACCTAAGGAACCATAGTCACCGCCTCGCCATGATCGTTCCTCATTTTTTGTATTTTTTGGCCAAAAAACTAGAATTCCGCCCGATTTCCATATTTTTGTGTGCTATCGCCCACGCCTTCCTAGTGGGTCGGGCCCCCCGGAGCCGGATCGCCTAAAAATTTTCCGGACTATCAAATATGACCTAGGGAACCATAGTAACCGCCCCTCCATGATCGTTCCGAGTCTTTTGCATTTTTCAACCAAAAAACTAGAATTCCGCGCGATTTCCATATTTTCGTGTGTTTTAGCCCACGCCTTCCAAGGGGTCCCGGGAACCCTGAACCCCGATCGCCTAAATATTTTCCGGGCCATCAAATACGACCTAAGGAACCATAGTAACCACCCCGCCATGATCGTTCCTCATTTTTTGCATTTTTCGGACAAACAACTAGAATTCCGCGCGATTCCCATATTTTTGTGTGTTATAGCCCACGCCTTCCGAGTGGTCCGGGGACCTCCGGACCCCTCTCGCCTAATATTTTTCCAGACTCTCAAATAAGACCAAAGAAACCATAGTCACCGCCCAGCCATGATCATTCCTCATTTGTTGCGTTTTTCGGCCAAAAAACTAGAATTCCGCCCGATTACAATATTTTTGTGTGATATTATTGTCCACCCTTCCAAGTGGTTCCGGGACCCCCGGACCCCGATCGCCTAAAATTTTTCCGGGCCGTCAAATACGACCTAAGGAACCATAGTAACCGCTCCGCCATCATCGTTTCTCATTTTTTGCATTTTTCGGCCAAAAAACTAGAATTACGCCCGATTCCCATATTTTCGTGTGCTATACCCACGCCTTCCAAGTGGTCCGGGGAGCCGCGGACCCCGATCGCCTAAAATTTTTCCAGACTATCAAATACGACCTAAGGTACCATAGTCACCGCCCCACCATGATCGTTCCAAATGCTTTGCATTTTTCGGCCAAAAAACTAGAACTCCGCGCGATTTGCATATTTTCGTGTGCTATAGCTTACGCCTTCCGAGTGGTCCCGGGAGCCGTGAACCCCGATCGCCTAAAATTTTCCGGGCCATCAAATACGACCTAAGGAACCATAGTCACCGCCCCGCCATGATCGTTCCTCATTTATTGCTTTTTTCGGCCAAAAAACTAGAATTCCGCTCGATTACCATATTTTTGTGTGCTATTGCCCACGCCTTCCGAGTGGGCCGGGCCGCCGGACTCGAATCGCCTAAAAAAATTTCGGGCCATCAATTAGGACCTAAGGAACCATAGTCACCGCCTCGCCGTGATCGTTCCTCGTTTTTTGCATTTTTTGGCCAAAAAACTAGAATTCCGCCCGATTCCCATATTTTTGTGTGCTATCGCCCACGCATTCCGACTGGGTCGGGCCCCCCGGAGCCGGATCGCCTAAAATTTTTCCGGACTATCAAATACGACCTAAGGAACCATAGTCACCTCCCCGCCATGATCGTTCCTAGTCTTTTGCGTTTTTCAGCCAAAAAACTAGAATTCCGCGGGATTTCCATATTTTCGTGTGCTTTAGCCCATGCCTTCCAAGGGGTCCCGGGAACCCCGAACCCCGAGCGCTTAAAAATTTTTCGGGCCATCAAATACGACCTAAGGAACCATAGTAACCACCCCGCCATGATCGTTCCTCATTTTTGGCATTTTTCGACCAAACAACTAGAATTCCGCGCGATTCCCATATTTTTGTGTGTTATAGCCCACGCCTTCCGAATGGTCCCGGGACCTCCGGACCCCTATCGCCTAATATTTTTCCGGACCTTCAAATAAGACCAAAGGAACCATAGTCACCGCCCAGCCATGATCATTCCTCATTTGTTGCATTTTTCGGCCAAAAAACTAGAATTCCGCCCGATTACAATATTTTTGTGTGCTATTGACCACCCTTCCAAGTGGTTCCGGGACCCCCGGACCCCGATCCCCTAAAATTTTCCGGGCCATCAAATACGACCTAAAGAACCATAGTCACCGCCTCGCCATGATAGTTCCTCATTTATGGCGTTTTTCGGCCAAAAAACTAGAATTCCGCTCGATTACCATATTTTTGTGTGCTATTGCCCACGCCTTCCGAGTGGGCCGGGCCGCCGGACTCGGATCGCCTAAAATTTTCCGGGCCATAAAATACGACCAAAGGAACCATAGTCACTGCCTCGCCATGATCGTTCCTCATTTATTGCGTTTTTCGGCCAAAAAACTAGAATTCCGCTCGATTATCATATTTTTGTGTGCTATTGCCCACGCCTTCCGAGTGGTCCCGGGAGCCGTGGACCCCGATCGCCTAAAATTTTCAGGGCCATCAAATACGACCTAAGGAACCATAGTCACCGCCTAGCCATGATCGTTCCTCATTTTTTGCATTTTTTGGCCAAAAAACTAGAATTCCGCCCGATTCCCATATTTTTGTGTGCTATCGCCCACGCCTTCCGAGTGGGTCGGGCCCCCCGGAGCCGGATCGCCTAAAAATTTTCCGGACTATCAAATACGACCTAAGGAACCATAGTCACCGCCCCGCCATGATCGTTCCGAGTCTTTTGCGTTTTTCAACCAAAAAACTAGAATTCCGCGCGATTTCCATATTTTCGTGTGCTTTAGCCCACGCCTTCTAAGGGGTCCCGGGAACCTCAAACCCCGATCGCCTAAAAATTTTCCGGGCCATCAGAAACGACCTAAGGAACCATAGTAACCACCCCGCCATGATCGTTCCTCATTTTTTGCGTTTTTAGGCCAAAGAACTAGAATTTCGCGCGATCCCATATTTTTGTGTGTTATATAGCCCACGCCTTCCGAGTGGTCCCGTGTCTCCGGACCCCTATCGCCTAAAATTTTTCCGGACTATCAAATAAGACCTAAGGAACCATAGTCACCGCCCAGCCATGATCGTTCCTAGTTTTTCCGTTTTTCGGCCAAAAAACTAGAATTCCGCGCGATTCCCATATTTTCGTGTCCTATAGCCCACGCCTTCCGAGTGGTCGCGGGACCTCCGGACCCCTATCGCCTAAAATATTTCCGGACTATCAAATACGACCTAAGGAACAATAGTATCCGCCCAGCCATGATCATTCCTCATTTGTTGCGTTTTTCGGCCAAAAAACTAGAATTCCGCCCGATTATAATATTTTTGTGGGCTATAGCCCACGCCTTCCGAGTGGTCCCGGGTCTCCGGACCCCTATCGCCTAAAATTTTTCCGTACTATCAAATAAGACCTAAGGAACCATAGTCACCGCCCAGCCATGATTGTTTCTCATTTTTTGCATTTTTCGGCAAAAATACTAGAATTACGCCCGATTCCCATATTTTCGTGTGCTATACCCACGCCTTCCAAGTGGTCCGGGGAGCCGCGGACCCTGATCGCCTAAAAGTTTTCCGGACTATCAAATACGACGTAAGGTACCATAGTCACCGCCCAACCATGCTCGTTCCTCATTTTTGGCATTTTTCGGCCAAACAACTAGAATTCCGCGCGATTCCCATATTTTTGTGTAATATAGCCCACGCCTTCCGAGTGGTCCCGGGACCTCCTGACCCCTATCGCCTAAAAATTTTCCGGACTATCAAATACGACCTAAGGAACCATAGTATCCGCCCCGCCATGATCGTTCCTCATTTTTTGCATTTTTTGGCCAAAAAACTAGAATTCCGCCCGATTCCCATATTTTTGTGTGCTATCGCCCACGCCTTCCGAGTGGGTCGGGCCCCCCGAGCCGGATCGCCTAAAAATTTTCCGGACTATCAAATACGACCTAAGGAACCATAGTCACCGCCCCGCCATGATCGTTCCTAGTCTTTTGCATTTTTCAGCCAAAAAACTAGAATTTCGCGCGATTTCCATATTTTCGTGTGCTTTAGCCCACGCCTTCCAAGGGGTCCCGGGAACCTCAAACCCCGATCGCCTAAAAATTTTCCGGGCCATCAAATACGACCTAAGGAACCATAGTAACCACCCCGCCATGATCGTTCCTCATTTTTTGCGTTTTTAGGCCAAAGAACTAAAATTTCGCGCGATCCCATATTTTTGTGTGTTATATAGCCCACGCCTTCCGAGTGGTCCCGGGTCTCCGGACCCCTATCGCCTAAAATTTTTCCGGACTATCAAATAAGACCTAAGGAACCATAGTCACCGCCCAGCCATGATCGTTCCTAGTTTTTTCTGTTTTTCGGCCAAAAAACTAGAATTCCGCGCGATTCCCATATTTTCGTGTCCTATAGCCCACGCCTTCCGAGTGGTCGCGGGACCTCCGGACCCCTATCGCCTAAAATATTTCCGGACTATCAAATACGACCTAAGGAACCATAGTATCCGCCCAGCCATGATCATTCCTCATTTGTTGCGTTTTTCGGCCAAAAAACTAGAATTCCGCCCGATTATAATATTTTTGTGGGCTATAGCCCACGCCTTCCGAGTGGTCCCGGGTCTCCGGACCCCTATCGCCTAAAATTTTTCCGTACTATCAAATAAGACCTAAGGAACCATAGTCACCGCCCAGCCATGATTGTTTCTCATTTTTTGCATTTTTCGGCAAAAATACTAGAATTACGCCCGATTCCCATATTTTCGTGTGCTATACCCACGCCTTCCAAGTGGTCCGGGGAGCCGCGGACCCTGATCGCCTAAAAGTTTTCCGGACTATCAAATACGACCTAAGGAACCATAGTATCCGCCCCACCATGATAGTTCCTCATTTTTTGCGTTTTTCGGCCAAACAACTAGAATTTCGCGCGATTCCCATGTTTTTGTGTGTTATAGCCCACGCCTTCCGAGTGGTCCCGGGACCTCCTGACCCCTATCGCCTAAAATATTTCCGGACTATCAAATACGACCTAAGGAACCATAGTATTCCCCCCACCATGATAGTTCCTCATTTTTTGCGTTTTTCGGCCAAACAACTAGAATTTCGCGCGATTCCCATGTTTTGTGTGTTATAGCCCACGCCTTCCGAGTGGTCCCGGGACCTCCTGACCCCTATCGCCTAAAATATTTCCGGACTATCAAATACAACCTAAGGAACCATAGTATCCGCCCCACCATGATCGTTCCTCATTTTTTGCCTTTTTCGGCCAAACAACTAAAATTCTGCGCGATTCCCATATTTTTGTGTGTTATAGCCCACGCCTTCCGAGTGGTCCCGGGACCTCCAGACTCCTATCGCCTAATATTTTTCCGGACTATCAAATAAGACCAAAGGAACCATAGTCACCGCCCAGCCATGATCATTCCTCATTTGTTGCATTTTTCGGCCAAAAAACTAGAATTCTGCCCGATTACAATATTTTTGTGTGCTATTGCCCACCCTTCCAAGTGGTACCTGGACCCCTGGACCCCGATCGCCTAAAAATTTTCCGGCCATCAAATATGACCGAAGGAACTATAGTAACCGCACCGCCATCATCATTTCTCATTTTTTGCATTTTTTTGCCAAAAAACTAGAATTACGTCCGATTCCCATATTTTCGTGTGTTATTCCCACGCCTTCCAATTGGTCCGGGGAGCCGCGGACCCCGATCGCCTAAAAATTTTCCGGGCCATCATATACGACCTAAGGAACCATAGTAACCACCCCGCCATGATAGTTCCTCATTTTTTGCATTTTTCGGCCAAACAACTAGAATTTCGCGCCATCCCATATTTTTGTGTTTTCCACGCCTTCCGAGTGGTCCCGGGTCTCCGGACCCCTATCGCCTAAAATTTTTCCGGACTATGAAATAAGACCTAAGGAACCATAGTCACCGCCCAGCCATGATCTTTTCTCATTTTTTGCACTTTTTGGCCAAAAAACTAGAATTACGCCCGATTCCCATATTTTCGTGTGCTATACCCATGCCTTCCAAGTGGTCCGGGGAGCCGCGAACCCCGATCGCCTAAAATTTTTCCGGACTATCAAATACGACCTAAGGTACCATAGTCACCGCCCCACCATGATCGTTCCAAATGCTTTGCATTTTTCGGCCAAAAAACTAGAACTCTGCGCGATTTGCATATTTTCGTGTGCTATAGCTTACGCCTTCCGAGTGGTCCCGGGAGCCGTGGACCCCGATCGCCTAAAATTTTCAGGGCCATCAAATACGACCTAAGGAACCATAGTCACCGCCTAGCCATGATCGTTCCTCATTTTTTGCATTTTTTGGCCAAAAAACTAGAATTCCGCCCGATTCCCATATTTTTGTGTGCTATCGCCCACGCCTTCCGAGTGGGTCGGGCCCCCGGAGCCGGATCGCCTAAAAATTTTCCGGACTATCAAATACGACCTAAGGAACCATAGTCACCGCCCCGCCATGATCGTTCCTAGTCTTTTGCATTTTTCAGCCAAAAAACTAGAATTCCGCGCAATTTCCATATTTTTGTGTGCTTTAGCCCACGCCTTCCAAGGGGTCCCGGGAACCTCAAACCCCGATCGCCTAAAAATTTTCCGGGCCATCAGAAATGACCTAAGGAACCATAGTAACCACCCCGCCATGATCGTTCCTCATTTTTTGCGTTTTTAGGCCAAAGAACTAGAATTTCGCGCGATCCCATATTTTTGTGTGTTATATAGCCCACGCCTTCCGAGTGGTCCCGAGTCTCCGGACCCCTATCGCCTAAAATTTTTCCGGACTATCAAATAAGACCTAAGGAACCATAGTCACTGCCCAGCCATGATCGTTCCTAGTTTTTTCCATTTTTCGGCCAAAAAACTAGAATTCCGCGCGATTCCCATATTTTCGTGTCCTATAGCCCACGCCTTCCGAGTGGTCGCGGGACCTCCGGACCCCTATCGCCTAAAATATTTCCGGACTATCAAATACGACCTAAGGAACCATAGTATCCGCCCAGCCATGATCATTCCTCATTTGTTGCGTTTTTCGGCCAAAAAACTAGAATTCCGCCCGATTATAATATTTTTGTGGGCTATAGCCCACGCCTTCCGAGTGGTCCCGGGTCTCCGGACCCCTATCGCCTAAAATTTTTCCGTACTATCAAATAAGACCTAAGGAACCATAGTCACCGCCCAGCCATGATTGTTTCTCATTTTTTGCATTTTTCGGCAAAAATACTAGAATTACGCCCGATTCCCATATTTTCGTGTGCTATACCCACGCCTTCCAAGTGGTCCGGGGAGCCGCGGACCCTGATCGCCTAAAAGTTTTCCGGACTATCAAATACGACCTAAGGTACCATAGTCACCGCCCAACCATGCTCGTTCCTCATTTTTGGCATTTTTCGGCCAAACAACTAGAATTCCGCGCGATTCCCATATTTTTGTGTAATATAGCCCACGCCTTCCGAGTGGTCCCGGGACCTCCTGACCCCTATCGCCTAAAAATTTTCCGGACTATCAAATACGACCTAAGGAACCATAGTATCCGCCCCGCCATGATCGTTCCTCATTTTTTGCATTTTTCGGCCAAACAAATAGAATTCCGCGCGATTCCCATATTTTTGTGTGTTATAGCCCACGCCTTCCGAGTGGTCCCGGGACCTCCGGACCCCTATCGCCTAAAATTTTTCCGGACTATCAAATATGACCTAAGGAACCATAGTATCCGCCTCGCCATGATCGTTCCTCATTTTTTGCGTTTTTCGGCCAAACAACTAGAATTCCGCGCGATCCCATATTTTTGTGTGTTATAGCCCACGCCTTCCAAGTGGTCCCGGGTCTCCGGACCCCTATCGCCAAAAATTTTTTCGGACTATCAAATAAGACCTAAGGAACCATAGTCACCACCCAGCCATGATCGTTCCTAGTTTTTTCCGTTTTTCGGCCAAACAACTAGAATTCCGCGCGATTCCCATATTTTTGTGTGTTATAGCCCACGCCTTCCGAGTGGTCCCGGGACCTCCGGACCCCTATCGCCTAATATTTTTCCGGACTATCAAATAAGACCAAAGGAACCATAGTCACCGCCCAGCCATGATCATTCCTCATTTGTTGCGTTTTTCGGCCAAAAAACTAGAATTCCGCCCGATTACAATATTTTTGTGTGCTATAGCCCACGCCTTCCGAGTGGTCCTGGGTCTCCGGACCCCTATCGCCTAAAATTTTTCCGGACTATCAAATAAGACCTAAGGAACAATAGTCACCGCCCAGCCATGATTGTTTCTCATTTTTTGCATTTTTCGGCCAAAAAACTAGAATTACGCCCGATTCCCATACTTTCGTGTGCTATACCCACGCCTTCCAAGTGGTCCGGGGAGCCGCGGACCCCGATCGCCTAAAATTTTTCCGGACTATCAAATACGACCTAAGGTACCATAGACACTGCCCAACCATGATCGTTCCAAATGCTTTGCATTTTTTGGCCAAAAAACTAGAACTCCGCGCGATTTGCATATTTTCGTGTGCTATAGCTTACGCCTTCCGAGTAGTCCCGGGAGCCGTGGACCCCGATCGCCTAAAATTTTCCGGGCCATCAAATACGACCTAAGGAACCATAGTCACCGCCTCGCCATGATCGTTCCTCATTTTTTGCATTTTTTGGCCAAAAAACTAGAATTCCGCCCGATTCCCATATTTTTGTGTGCTATCGCCCACGCCTTCCGAGTGGGTCGGGCCCCCCGGAGCCGGATCGCCTAATAATTTTTCGGACTATCAAATACGACCTAAGGAACCATAGCCCCCGCCCCGCCATGATCGTTCCTAGTCTTTTGCGTTATTCAGCCAAAAAACTAGAATTCCGCGCGATTTCCATATTTTCGTGTGCTTTAGCCCACGCCTTCCAAGGGGTCCCGAGAACCCCGAACCCCCATCGCCTAAAAATTTTCCGGGCCATCAAATACGATCTAAGGAACCATAGTAACCACCCCGCCATGATCGTTCCTCATTTTTTGTGTTTTTAGGCCAAACAACTAGAATTCCGTGCGATTCCCATATTTTTATGTGTTATAGCCCACGCCTTCCGAGTGGTCCCGGGACCTCCTGACCCCTATCGCCTAAAATTTTTTCGGACTATCAAATACGACCTAAGGAACCATAGTATCCGCCTCGCCATGATCGTTCCTCATTCTTTGCGTTTTTCGGCCAAACAACTAGAATTCCGCGCGATTCCCATATTTTTGTGTGTTATAGCCCACGCCTTCCGAGTGGTCCCGGGACCTCCTGACCCCTATCGCCTAAAATTTTTCCGGACTATCAAATACGACCTAAGGAACCATAGTATCCTCCCCGCCATGATCATTCCTCATTTTTTGCGTTTTCGGCCAAACAACTAGAATTCCGCGCGATTCCCATATTTTTGTGTGTTATAGCCCACCCCTTTCGAGTGGTCCCGGGACCTACGGACCCCTATCGCCTAATATATTTCCGGACTATCAAATAAGACCAAAGGAACCATAGTCACCGCCCTGCCAAGATCTTTCCACATTTTTTGCATGTTACTGAAAAAGACCTAGAATTTCGCTCGATTACCATATTTTCGTGTGCTATAGCTTACGCCTTCCGAGTGGTCCCGGGAGCCGTGGACCCCGATCGCCTAAAATTTTTCGGGCCATTAAATACGACCTAAGGAACCATAGTCACCGCCCCGCCATGATCGTTCCTCATTTTTTGGCCAAAAAACTTGAATTCCGCCCGATTCCCATATTTTTGTGTGCTATCGCCCACGCCTTCCGAGTGGGTCGGGCCCCCGGAGCCGGATCGCCTAAAATTTTTTCGAACTATCAAATACGACCTAAGGAACCATAGCCACCGCCCCGCCATGATCGTTCCTAGTCTTTTGCGTTATTCAGCCAAAAACTAGAATTCCGCGCGATTTTCATATTTTCGTGTGCTTTAGCCCACGCCTTCCAAGGGGTCCCGGGAACCCCGAACCCCGATCGCCTAAAAATTTTCCGGGCCATTAAATACGATCTAAGGAACCATAGTAACCACCCCGCCATGATCGTTCCTCATTTTTTGTGTTTTTTGGCCAAACAACTAGAATTCCGCGCGATTCCCATATTTTTGTGTAATATAGCCCACGCCTTCCGAGTGGTCCCGGGACCTCCTGACCCTATCGCCTAAAATTTTTTCGGACTATCAAATACGACCTAAGGAACCATAGTATCCGCCTCGCCATGATCGTTCCTCATTCTTTGCGTTTTTCGGCCAAACAACTAGAATTCCGCGCGATTCCCATATTTTTGTGTGTTATAGCCCACGCCTTCCGAGTGGTCCCGGGACCTCCTGACCCCTATCGCCTAAAATTTTTCCGGACTATCAAATACGACCTAAGGAACCATAGTATCCGCCCCGCCATGATCATTCCTCATTTTTTGCGTTATTCGGCCAAACAACTAGAATTCCGCGCGATTCCCATATTTTTGTGTGTTATAGCCCACCCCTTTCGAGTGGTCCCGGGACCTACGGACCCCTATCGCCTAATATATTTCCGGACTATCAAATAAGACCAAAGGAACCATAGTCACCGCCCTGCCAAGATCTTTCCACATTTTTTGCATGTTACTGAAAAAGACCTAGAATTTCGCTCGATTACCATATTTTCGTGTGCTATAGCTTACGCCTTCCGAGTGGTCCCGAGAGCCGTGGACCCCGATCGCCTAAAATTTTCCGGGCCATTAAATACGACCTAAGGAACCATAGTCACCACCCCGCCATGATCGTCCCTCATTGTTTGGCCAAAAAACTAGAATTCCGCCCGATTCCCATATTTTTGTGTGCTATCGCCCACGCCTTCCGAGTGGGTCGGGCCCCCCGGAGCCGGATCGCCTAAAAATTTTTCGTACTATCAAATACGACCTAAGGAACCATAGTCACCGCCCCGCCATGATCGTTCCTAGTCTTTTGCGTTTTTCAGCCCAAAAACTAGAATTCCGCGCGATTTCCATATTTTCGTGTGCTTTAGCCCACGCCTTCCAAGGGGTCCCGGGAACCCCGAACCCCGATCGCCTAAAAATTTTTCGGGCCATCAAATACGACCTAAGGAACCATAGTAACCACCCCGCCATGATCGTTCCTCATTTTTTGCATTTTTCGGCCAAACAACTAGAATTCCGCGCGATTCCCATATTTTTGTGTGTTATAGCCCATGCCTTCCGAGTGGTCCCGGGACCTCCTGACCCCTATCGCCTAACATTTTTCTGGACTACCAAATACGACCTAAGGAACCATAGTATCCGCCCCGCCATGATCGTTCCTCATTTTTTGCGTTTTTTGGCCAAACAACTAGAATTCCGCGCGATCCCATATTTCTGTGTGTTATAGCCCACGCCTTCTGAGTGGTCCCGGGCCTCCGGACCCCTATCGCCTAAAATTTTTCCGGACTATCAATTAAGACCTAAGGAACCATAGTCACCGCCCAGCCATGATCGTTCATAGTTTTTTCCGTTTTTCGGCCAAAAAACTAGAATTCCGCGCGATTCCCATATTTTCGTGTCCTATAACCCACGCCTTCCGAGTGGTCCCGGGACCTCCGGACCCCTATCGCCTAAAATATTTCCGGACTATCAAATATGACCTAAGGAACCATAGTATCCGCCCAGCCATGATCATTCCTCATTTGTTGCATTTTTCGGCCAAAAAACTAGAATTCCGCCCGATTATAATATTTTTGTGGGCTATAGCCCACGCCTTCCGAGTGGTCCCGGGTCTCCGGACCCCTATCGCCTAAAATTTTTCCGGACTATCAAATAAGACCTAAGGAACCATAGTCACCGCCCAGCTATGATTGTTTCTCATTTTTTGCATTTTTCGGCAAAAATACTAGAATTACGCCCGATTCCCATATTTTCGTGTGCTATACCCATGCCTTCCAAGTGGTCCGGGGAGCCGCGGACCCTGATCGCCTAAAATTTTTCCGGACTATCAAATACGACCTAAGGTACCATAGTCACCGCCCAACCATGATCGTTCCAAATGCTTTGCATTTTTCGGCCAAAAAACTAGAAGTCCGCGCGATGTGCATATTTTCGTGTGCTATAGCTTACGCCTTCCGAGTGGTCCCGGGAGCCGTGGACCCCGATCGCCTAAAATTTTCCGGGCCATCAAATACGACCTAAGGAACCATAGTCACCGCCCCGCCATGATCGTTCCTCATTTATTGCATTTTTCGGCCAAAAAACTAGAATTCCGATCGATTACCATATTTTTGTGTGCGCCCACGCCTTCCGAGTGGGCCGGGCCGCCGGACTCGGATCGCCTAAAAAATTTTCGGGCCATCAATTACGACCTCAGGAACCATAGTCACCGCCCCGCCATGATCGTTCCTCATTTTTTGGCCAAAAAACTAGAATTCCGCCCGATTCCCATATTTTTGTGTGCTATCGCCCACGCCTTCCGAGTGGGTCGGGCCCCCGGAGCCGGATCGCCTAAAAATTTTCCGGACTATCAAATACGACCTAAGGAACCATAGTCACCGCCCCGTCATGATCGTTCCTAGTCTTTTGCGTTTTTCAGCCAAAAATCTAGAATTCCGCGCGATTTCCATATTTTCGTGTACTTTAGCCCACGCCTTCCAAGGGGTCCCGGGAACACCGAACCCCGATCGCCTAAAAATTTTCCGGGCCATCAAATATGACCTAAGGAACCATAGTAACCACTCCGCCATGATCGTTCCTCATTTTTTGTGTTTTTCGGCCAAACAACTAGAATTCCGTGCGATTCTCATATTTTTGTGTGTTATAGCCCACGCCTTCCGAGTGGTCCCGGGACCTCCTGACCCCTATCGCCTAAAATTTTTCCGGACTGTCAAATATGACCTAAGGAACCATAGTATCCTCCCCGCCATGATCGTTCCTCATTTTTTGCGTTTTTCGGCCAAACAACTAGAATTCCGCGCGATTCCCATATTTTTGTGTGTTATAGCCCACGCCTTCCGAGTGGTCCCGGGACCTCCGGACCCCTATCGCCTAAAATTTTTACGGACTATCAAATACGACCTAAGGAACCATAGTTTCCGCACCACCATGATCGGTCCTTATTTTTGCGTTTTTCGGCCAACCAACAAGAATTCCGCGCGATCCCATATTTTTGTGTGTTATAGCACACGCCTTCCGAGTGGTCCCGGGTCTCCGGACCCCTATCGCCTAAAATTTTTCGGGACTATCAAATAAGACCTAAGGAACAATAGTCATCGCCCAGCCATGCTCGTTCCTAGTTTTTTCCATTTTTCGGCCAAAAAACTAGAATTCCGCGCGATTCCCATATTTTCGTGTCCTATAGCCCACGCCTTCCGAGTGGTCCCGGGACCTCCGGACCCCTATCGTCTAAAATTTTTCCGGACTATCAAATACGACCTAAGGAACCATAGTATCCGCCCAGCCATGATCATTCCTCATTTGTTGCGTTTTTCGGCCAAAAAACTAGAATTTCGCCCGATTATAATATTTTTGTGTGCTATAGCCCACGCCTTCCGAGTGGTCCCGGGTCTCCGGACCCCTATCGCCTAAAATTTTTCCGGACTATCAAATAAGACCTAAGGAACCATAGTCACCACCCAGCCATGATTGTTCCTCATCTTTTGCATTTTTCGGCCAAAAAACTAGAATTATGCCCGATTCCCATATTTTCGTGTGCTATACCCACGCCTTCCAAGTGGTTCGGGGAGCCGCAAACGATCGCCTAAAATTTTTCCGGACTATCAAATACGACCTAAGGTACCATAGTCACTGCCCAACCATGATCGTTCCAAATGCTTTGCATTTTTCGGCCAAAAAACTAGAACTCCGCGCGATTTGCATATTTTCGTGTGCTATAGCTTACGCCTTCCGAGTGGCCCCGGGAGCCGTGGACCCCGATCGCCTAAAATTTTCCGGGCCATCAAATACGACCTAAGGAACCATAGTCACCGCCCCGCCATGATCGTTCCTCATTTATTGCATTTTTCGGCCAAAAAACTAGAATTCCGATCGATTACCATATTTTTGTGTGCGCCCACGCCTTCCGAGTGGGCCGGGCCGCCGGACTCGGATCGCCTAAAAAATTTTCGGGCCATCAATTACGACCTCAGGAACCATAGTCACCGCCCCGCCATGATCGTTCCTCATTTTTTGGCCAAAAAACTAGAATTCCGCCCGATTCCCATATTTTTGTGTGCTATCGCCCACGCCTTCCGAGTGGGTCGGGCCCCCCGGAGCCGGATCGCCTAAAAATTTTCCGGACTATCAAATACGACCTAAGGAACCATAGTCACCGCCCCGTCATGATCGTTCCTAGTCTTTTGCGTTTTTCAGCCAAAAATCTAGAATTCCGCGCGATTTCCATATTTTCGTGTACTTTAGCCCACGCCTTCCAAGGGGTCCCGGGAACACCGAACCCCGATCGCCTAAAAATTTTCCGGGCCATCAAATATGACCTAAGGAACCATAGTAACCACTCCGCCATGATCGTTCCTCATTTTTTGCGTTTTTTGGCCAAACAACTAGAATTCCGTGCGATTCTCATATTTTTGTGTGTTATAGCCCACGCCTTCCGAGTGGTCCCGGGACCTCCTGACCCCTATCGCCTAAAATTTTTCCGGACTGTCAAATATGACCTAAGGAACCATAGTATCCTCCCCGCCATGATCGTTCCTCATTTTTTGCGTTTTTCGGCCAAACAACTAGAATTCCGCGCGATTCCCATATTTTTGTGTGTTATAGCCCACGCCTTCCGAGTGGTCCCGGGACCTCCGGACCCCTATCGCCTAAAATTTTTACGGACTATCAAATACGACCTAAGGAACCATAGTTTCCGCACCACCATGATCGGTCCTTATTTTTGCGTTTTTCGGCCAACCAACAAGAATTCCGCGCGATCCCATATTTTTGTGTGTTATAGCACACGCCTTCCGAGTGGTCCCGGGTCTCCGGACCCCTATCGCCTAAAATTTTTCGGGACTATCAAATAAGACCTAAGGAACAATAGTCATCGCCCAGCCATGCTCGTTCCTAGTTTTTTCCATTTTTCGGCCAAAAAACTAGAATTCCGCGCGATTCCCATATTTTCGTGTCCTATAGCCCACGCCTTCCGAGTGGTCCCGGGACCTCCGGAACCCCTATCGTCTAAAATTTTTCCGGACTATCAAATACGACCTAAGGAACCATAGTATCCGCCCAGCCATGATCATTCCTCATTTGTTGCGTTTTTCGGCCAAAAAACTAGAATTTCGCCCGATTATAATATTTTTGTGTGCTATAGCCCACGCCTTCCGAGTGGTCCCGGGTCTCCGGACCCCTATCGCCTAAAATTTTTCCGGACTATCAAATAAGACCTAAGGAACCATAGTCACCACCCAGCCATGATTGTTCCTCATCTTTTGCATTTTTCGGCCAAAAAACTAGAATTATGCCCGATTCCCATATTTTCGTGTGCTATACCCACGCCTTCCAAGTGGTTCGGGGAGCCGCAAACGATCGCCTAAAATTTTTCCGGACTATCAAATACGACCTAAGGTACCATAGTCACTGCCCAACCATGATCGTTCCAAATGCTTTGCATTTTTCGGCCAAAAAACTAGAACTCCGCGCGATTTGCATATTTTCGTGTGCTATAGCTTACGCCTTCCGAGTGGTCCCGGGAGCCGTGGACCCCGATCGCCTAAAATTTTCCGGGCCATCAAATACGACCTAAGGAACCATAGTCACCGCCCCGCCATGATCGTTCCTCATTTATTGCATTTTTCGACCAAAAAACTAGAATTCCGCTCGATTACCATATTTTTGTGTGCGCCCACGCCTTCCGAGTGGGCCAGGCCGCCGGACTCGGATCGTCTAAAAAATTTTCAGGCCATCAATTAGGACCTAAGGAACCATAATCACCGCTTTGCCATGATAGTTCCTCATTTTTTGTATTTTTTGGCCAAAAAACTAGAATTCCCCCGATTCCCATATTTTTGTGTGCTATCGCCCACGCCTTCCGAGTGGGTCGGGCCCCCCGGAGCCGGATCGCCTAAAAATTTTCCGGACTATCAAATACGACCTAAGGAACCATAGTCACCACCCCGCCATGATCGTTCCTAGTCTTTTGTGTTATTCAGCCAAAAAACTAGAATTCCGCGCGATTTCCATATTTTCGTGTGCTTTAGCCCACGCCTTCCAAGGGGTCCCGGGAACCCCGAACCCCGATCGCCTAAAAATTTTCCGGGCCGTCAAATACGTTCTAAGGAACCAAAGTAACCACCCCGCCATGATCGTTCCTAATGTTTTGCGTTTTCGGCCAAACAACTAGAATTCCGCGCGATTCCCATATTTTTGTGTGTTATAGCCCACGCCTTCCGAGTGGTCCCGGGACCTCCTGACCCCTATCACCTAAAATTTTTCCGGACTATCAAATACGACCTAAGGAACCACAGTATCCGCCCCGCCATGATCATTCCTCATTTTTTGCGTTATTCGGCCAAACAACTAGAATTCCGCGCGATTCCCATATTTTTGTGTGTTATAGCCCACGCCTTCCGAGTGGTCCCGGGACCTACGGACCCCTATCGCCTAATATATTTCCGGACTATCAAATAAGACCAAAGGAACCATAGTCACCACCCTGCCAAGATCTTTCCACAATTTTTGCATGTTACTGAAAAAGACCTAGAATTTCGCTCGATTACCATATTTTCGTGTGCTATAGCTTACGCCTTCCGAGTGGTCCCGGGAGCCGAGGACCCCGATCGCCTAAAATTTTCCGGGCAATTAAATACGACCTAAGGAACCATAGTCACCGCCCCGCCATGATCGTTCCTCATTGTTTGGCCAAAAAACTAGAATTCCGCCCGATTCCCATATTTTTGTGTGCTATCGCCCACGCCTTCCGAGTGGGTCGGGCCCACCGGAGCCGGATCGCCTAAAAATTTTCCGGACTATCAAATACAACCTAAGGAACCATAGTCACCGCCCCGCCATGATCGTTCCTAGTCTTTTGCGTTTTTCAGCCAAAAAACTAGAATTCCGCGCGATTTCCATATTTTCGTGTGCTTTAGCCCACGCCTTCCAAGGGTCCCGGGAACCCCGAACCCCGATCGCCTAAAAATTTTCCGGGCCATCAAATACGACCTAAGGAACCATAGTAACCACCCCGCCATGATCGTTCCTCATTTTTTGCGTTTTTCGGCCAAACAACTAGAATTCCGCGCGATTCCCATATTTTTGTGTGTTATAGCCCACGCCTTCCGAGTGGTCCCGGGACCTCCTGACCCCTATCGCCTAAAATTTTTCCGGACTACCAAATACGACCTAAGGAACCATAGTATCCGCCCCGCCATGATCGTTCCTCATTTTTTGCATTTTTTGGCCAAACAACTAGAATTCCGCGCGATCCCATATTTCTGTGTGTTATAGCCCACGCCTTCCGAGTGGTCCCGGGTCTCCGGACCCCTATCACCTAAAATTTTTCCGGACTATCTAATAAGACCTAAGGAACCATAGTCACCGCCCAGCCATGATCGTTCATAGTGTTTTCCATTTTTCGGCCAAAAAACTAGAATTCCGCGCGATTCCCATATTTTCGTGTCCTATAGCCCACGCCTTCCGAGTGGTCCCGGGACCTCCGGACCCCTATCGCCTAAAATATTTCCGGACTATCAAATACGACCTAAGGAACCATAGTATCCGCCCAGCCATGATCATTCCTCATTTGTTGCATTTTTTGGCCAAAAAACTAGAATTCCGCCCGATTATAATATTTTTGTGTGATATAGCCCACGCCTTCCGAGTGGTCCCGGGTCTCCGGACCCCTATCGCCTAAAATTTTTCCGGACCATCAAATAAGACCTAAGGAACCATAGTCACCGCCCAGCCATGATTGTTTCTCATTTTTTGCATTTTTCGGCAAAAATACTAGAATTACGCCCGATTCCCATATTTTCGTGTGCTATACCCACGCCTTCCAAGTGGTCCGGGGAGCCGCGGACCCTGATCGCCTAAAATTTTTCGGACTATCAAATACGACCTAAGGTACCATAGTCACCGCCCAACCATGATCGTTCCAAATGCTTTGCATTTTTCGGCCAAAAAACTAGAACTCCGCGCGATTTGCAAATTTTCGTGTGCTATAGCTTACGCCTTCCGAGTGGTCCCGGGAGCCGTGGACCCCGATCGCATAAAATTTTCCGGGCCATCAAATACGACCTAAGGAACCATAGTCACCGCCCCGCCATGATCGTTCCTCATTTATTCCGTTTTTCGGCCAAAAAACTAGAATTCCGATCGATTACCATATTTTTGTTTGCGCCCACGCCTTCCGAGTGGGCCGTGCCGCCGGACTCGGATCGCCTAAAAAGTTTTCGGGCCATCAATTAGGACCTAAGGAACCATAGTCACCGCCTTGCCATGATAGTTCCTCATTTTTTGCATTTTTTGGTAAAAAAACTAGAATTCCGCCCGATTCCCATATTTTTGTGTGCTATCGCCCACGTCTTCCGAGTGGGTCGGGCCCCCCGGAGCCGGATCGCATAAAAATTTTCCGGACTATCAAATACGACATAGGGAACCATAGTCACTGCCCTGCCATGATCGTTCCTAGTCTTTTGTGTTTTTCAGCCAAAATATTAGAATTCCGCGCGATTTCCATATTTTCGTGTGCTTTAGCTCACGCCTTCCAAGGGGTCCCGGGAACCGAACCCCGATCGCCTAAAAATTTTTCGGGCCATCAAATACGATCTAAGGAACCATAGTAACCACCCCGCCATGATCGTTCCTCATGTTTTGCGTTTTTCGGCCAAACAACTAGAATTCCACGTGATTCCCATATTTTTGTGTGTTATAGCCCACGCCTTCCGAGTGGTCCCGGGACCTACGGACCCCTATCGCCTAATATATTTCCGGACTATCAAATAAGACCAAAGGAACCATAGTCACCGCCCTGCCAAGATCTTTCCACATTTTTTGCATGTTACTGAAAAAGACCTAGAATTTCGCTCGATTACCATATTTTCGTGTGCTATAGCTTACGCCTTCCGAGTGGTCCCGGGAGCCGTGGACCCCGATCACCTAAAATTTTCCGGGCCATTAAATACGACCTAAGTAACCATAGTCACCGCCCCGCCATGATCGTTCCTCATTTTTTGTCCAAAAAACTAGAATTCCGCCCGATTCCCATATTTTTGTGTGCTATCGCCCACGCCTTCCGAGTGGGTCGGGCCCCCCGGAGCCGGATCGCCTAAAAATTTTCCGGACTATCAAATACGACCTAAGGAACCATAGTCACCGCCCCGTCATGATCGTTCCTAGTCTTTTGCGTTTTTCAGCCAAAAAACTAGAATTCCGCGCGATTTCCATATTTTCGTGTGCTTTAGCCCACGCCTTCCAAGGGGTCCCGGGAACCCCGAACCCCGATCGCCTAAAAATATTCCGGGCCATCAAATATGACCTAAGGAACCATAGTAACCACCCCGCCATGATCGTTCCTCATTTTTTGCGTTTTTCGGCCAAACAACTAGAATTCCGCGCGATTCCCATATTTTTGTGTGTTATAGCCCACGCCTTCCGAGTGGTCCCGGGACCTCCTGACGCCTATCGCCTAAAATTTTTCCGGACTATCAAATAAGACCTAAGGAACCATAGTCACCGCCCAGCCATGCTCGTTCCTAGTTTTTTCCGTTTTTCGGCCAAAAAACTAGAATTCCGCGCGATTCCCATATTTTCGTGTCCTATAGCCCACGCCTTCCGAGTGGTCCCGGGACCTCCGGACCCCTATCGCCTAAAATTTTTCCGGACTATCAAATACGACCTAAGGAACCATAGTATCCGCCCAGCCATGATCATTCCTCATTTGTTGCGTTTTTCGGCCAAAAAACTAGAGTTCCGCCCGATTATAATATTTTTGTGTGCTATAGCCCACGCCTTCCGAGTGGTCCCGGGTCTCCGGACCGCTATCGCCTAAAATTTTTCCGGACTATCAAATAAGACCTAAGGAACCATAGTCACCGCCCAGCCATGATTGTTTCTCATTTTTTGCATTTTTCGGCCAAAAAACTAGAATTACGCCCGATTCCCATATTTTCGTGTGCTATACCCACGCCTTCCAAGTGGTCCGGGGAGCCGCGGACCCCGATCGCCTAAAATTTTCCGGACTATCAAATACGACCTAAGGTACCATAGTCACCGCCCAACCATGATCGTTCCAAATGCTTTGCATTTTTCGGCCAAAAAACTAGAACTCCGCGCGATTTGCATATTTTTGTGTGCTATAGCTTATGCCTTCCGAGTGGTCCCGGGAGCCGTGGACCCCGATCGCCTAAAATTTTCCGGGCCATCAAATACGACCTAAGGAACCATAGTCACCGCCCCGCCATGATCGTTCCTCATTTATTGCATTTTTCGGCCAAAAAACTAGAATTCCGCTCGATTACCATATTTTTGTGTGCGCCCACGCCTTCCGAGTGGGCCAGGCCGCCGGACTCGGATCGTCTAAAAAATTTTCAGGCCATCAATTAGGACCTAAGGAACCATAATCACCGCTTTGCCATGATAGTTCCTCATTTTTTGTATTTTTTGGCCAAAAAACTAGAATTCCCCCGATTCCCATATTTTTGTGTGCTATCGCCCACGCCTTCCGAGTGGGTCGGGCCCCCCGGAGCCGGATCGCCTAAAAATTTTCCGGACTATCAAATACGACCTAAGGAACCATAGTCACCACCCCGCCATGATCGTTCCTAGTCTTTTGTGTTATTCAGCCAAAAAACTAGAATTCCGCGCGATTTCCATATTTTCGTGTGCTTTAGCCCACGCCTTCCAAGGGGTCCCGGGAACCCCGAACCCCGATCGCCTAAAAATTTTCCGGGCCGTCAAATACGTTCTAAGGAACCAAAGTAACCACCCCGCCATGATCGTTCCTAATGTTTTGCGTTTTTCGGCCAAACAACTAGAATTCCGCGCGATTCCCATATTTTTGTGTGTTATAGCCCACGCCTTCCGAGTGGTCCCGGGACCTCCTGACCCCTATCGCCTAAAATTTTTCCGGACTATCAAATACGACCTAAGGAACCACAGTATCCGCCCCGCCATGATCATTCCTCATTTTTTGCGTTATTCGGCCAAACAACTAGAATTCCGCGCGATTCCCATATTTTTGTGTGTTATAGCCCACGCCTTCCGAGTGGTCCCGGGACCTACGGACCCCTATCGCCTAATATATTTCCGGACTATCAAATAAGACCAAAGGAACCATAGTCACCACCCTGCCAAGATCTTTTCACATTTTTTGCATGTTACTGAAAAAGACCTTGAATTTCGCTCGATTACCATATTTTCGTGTGCTATAGCTTACGCCTTCCGAGTGGTCCCGGGAGCCGTGGACCCCGATCGCCTAAAATTTTTCGGGCCATTAAATACGACCTAAGGAACCATAGTCACCACCCCGCCATGATCGTTCCTCCTTTTTTGGCCAAAAAACTAGAATTCCGCCCGATTCCCATATTTTTGTGTGCTATCGCCCACGCCTTCCGAGTGGGTCGGGCCCCCCGGAGCCGGATCGCCTAAAAATTTTCCGGACTATCAAATACGACCTAAGGAACCATAGTCACCGCCCCGCCATGATCGTTCCTAGTCTTTTGCATTTTTCAGCCAAAAAACTAGAATTCCGCGCGATTTCCATATTTTCGTGTGCTTTAGCCCACGCCTTCCAAGGGGTCCCGGGAACCCCGAACCCCGATCGCCTAAAAATTTTCCGGGCCATCAAATATGACCTAAGGAACCATAGTAACCACCCCGCCATGATCGTTCCTCATTTTTTGCGTTTTTCGGCCAAACAACTAGAATTCCGCGCGATTCCCATATTTTTGTGTGTTATAGCCCACGCCTTCCGAGTGGTCCCGGGACCTCCTGACCCCTATCGCCTAAAATTTTTCCGGACTACCAAATACGACCTAAGGAACCATAGTATCCGCCCCGCCATGATCGTTCCTCATTTTTTGCGTTTTTTGGCCAAACAACTAGAATTCCGCGCGATCCCATATTTCTGTGTGTTATAGCCCACGCCTTCCGAGTGGTCCCGGGTCTCCGGACCCCTATCGCCTAAAATTTTTCCGGACTATCAAATAAGACCTAAGGAACCATAGTCACCGTCCAGCCATGATCGTTCATAGTTATTTCCGTTTTTCGGCCAAAAAACTAGAATTCCGCGCGATTCCCATATTTTCGTGTCCTATAGCCCACGCCTTCCGAGTGGTCCCGGGACCTCAGGACCCCTATCGCCTAAAATATTTCCGGACTATCAAATACGACCTAAGGAACCATAGTATCCGCCCAACCATGATCATTCCTCATTTGTTGCGTTTTTCGGCCAAAAAACTAGAATTCCGCCCGATTATAATAAATTTGTGTGCTATAGCCCACGCCTTCCGAGTGGTCCCGGGTCTCCGGACCCCTATCGCCTAAAATTTTTCCGGACTATCAAATAAGACCTAAGGAACCATAGTCACCGCCCAGCCATGATTGTTTCTCATTTTTTGCATTTTTCGGCAAAAATACTAGAATTACGCCCGATTCCCATATTTTCGTGTGCTATACCCACGCCTTCCAAGTGGTCCGGGGAGCCGCGGACCCTGATCGCCTAAAATTTTTCCGGACTATCAAATACGACCTAAGGTACCATAGTCACCGCCCAACCATGATCGTTCCAAATGCTTTGCATTTTTCGGCCAAAACACTAGAACTCCGCGCGATTTGCATATTTTCGTGTGCTATAGCTTACGCCTTCCGAGTGGTCCCGGGAGCCGTGGACCCCGATCGCCTAAAATTTTCCGGGCCATCAAATACGACCTAAGGAACCATAATCACCGCCCCGCCATGATCGTTCCTCATTTATTCCGTTTTTCGGCCAAAAAACTAGAATTCCGATCGATTACCATATTTTTGTTTGCGCCCACGCCTTCCGAGTGGGCCGGGCCGCCGGACTCAGATCGCCTAAAAAGTTTTCGGGCCATCAATTAGGACCTAAGGAACCATAGTCACCGCCTTGCCATGATAGTTCCTCATTTTTTGCATTTTTTGGCAAAAAAACTAGAATTCCGCCCGATTCTCATATTTTTGTGTGCTATCACCCACGTCTTCCGAGTGGGTCGGGCCCCCCGGAGCCGGATCGCATAAAAATTTTCCGGACTATCAAATACGACCTAGGGAACCATAGTCACAGCCCCGCCATGATCGTTCCTAGTCTTTTGTGTTTTTCAGCCAAAAAATTAGAATTCCGCGCGATTTCCATATTTTCGTGTGCTTTAGCTCACGCCTTCCAAGGGATCCCGGGAACCCCGAACCCCGATCGCCTAAAAATTTTTCGGGCCGTCAAATACGATCTAAGGAACCATAGTAACCACCCCGCCATGATCGTTCCTCATGTTTTGCGTTTTTCGGCCAAACAACTAGAATTCCGCGCGATTCCCATATTTTTGTGTGTTATAGCCCACGCCTTCCGAGTGGTCCCGGGACCTCCTGACCCCTATCGCCTAAAATTTTTCCGGACTATCAAATACGACCTAAGGAACTATAGTATCCGCCCCGCCATGATCATTCCTCATTTTTTGTGTTATTCGCCCAAACAACTAGAATTCCGCGCGATTCCCATATTTTTGTGTGTTATAGCCCACGCCTTCCGAGTGGTCCCGGGACCTACGGACCCCTATCGCCAAATATATTTCCGGACTATCAAATAAGACCAAAGGAACCATAGTCACCGCCCTGCCAAGATCTTTCCACATTTTTTGCATGTTACTGAAAAAGACCTAGAATTTCGCTCGATTACCATATTTTCGTGTGCTATAGCTTACGCCTTCCGAATGGTCCCGGGAGCCGTGGACACCGATCGCCTAAAATTTTCCGGGCCATTAAATACGACCTAAGGAACCATAGTCACCGCCCCGCCATGATTGTTCCTCATTTTTCGGCCAAAAAACTTGAATTAAGCCCGATTCCCATATTTTCGTGTGCTATACCCACGCCTTCGAAGTGAACCCGGGAACTCCGGACCCCTATCGCCTAAAATTTTTTCGGACTATCAAATAAGACCTAAGGAACCATAGTCACCGCCCAGCCGTGATCGTTTCTCATTTTTTGCATTTTTCGGCCAAAAAACTAGAATTATGCCCGATTCCCATATTTTCGTGTGCTATACCCACGCCATCCAAGTGGTCCGGGGAGCCGTGGACCCCGATCGCCTAAAATTTTCCGGGCCATCAAATACGACCTAAGGAACCATAGTCACCGCCCCGCCATGATCGTTCCTCATTTATTGCATTTTTCAGCAAAAAAATAGAATTCCGCTCGATTACCATATTTTTGTGTGCTATTGCCCACGCCTTCCGAGTGGGCCAGGCCGCCGGACTCGGATCGCCTAAAAAGTTTTCGGGCAATCAATTAGGACCTAAGGAACCATAGTCACCGCCTCACCATGATCGTTCCTCATTTTTTGCATTTTTTGGCCAAAAAACTAGAATTACGCCCGATTCCCATATTTTCGTGTGCTATACCCACACCTTCCAAATAGTCCGGGGAGCCGCGGACCCCGATCCCCTAAAATTTTTTCGGACTATCAAATACGACCTAAGGAACCATAGTCACCGCCCCGCCATGATCGTTCCTAGTCTTTTGCATTTTTCATCCAAAAAACTAGAATTCCGCGCGATTTCCATATTTTCGTGTGCTTTAGCCCACGCCTTCCAAGGGGTCCCGGGAACCCCGAACCCCGATCACCTAAAAATTTTCCGGGCCATCAAATACGACCTAAGGAACCATAGTAACCACCCCGCCATAATCGTTCCTCATTTTTTGCGTTTTTCGGCCAAACAACTAGAATTCCGCGCGATTACAATATTTTTGTGTGCTATTGCCCACCCTTCCAAGTGGTCCCGGGAACCCCGAACCCTGATTGCCTAAAACTTTTCCGGGCCATCAAATACGATCTAAGGAACCATAGTAACCACCCCGCCATGATCGTTCCTCATTTTTTGCATTTTTCGGCCAAACAACTAGAATTCTGCGCGATTCCCATATTTTTGGGTGTTATAGCCCACGCCTTCCTAGTGGTCCCGGGACCTCCTGACTGCCAAGATCTTTCCACATTTTTTGCATGTTACTGAAAAAGACCTAGAATTTCGACCGATTCCCATATTTTCGTGTGCTATACCCACGCATTCTGAGTGGTCCCAAGAGCCGCGGACCCTGAACGCCTAAAATATTTTCGATCAATCAAATACGACCTAAGGAACGATAGTATCCGCCCCGCCATGATCGTTCCTCATTTTTTGCGTTTTTCGGCCTAACAACTAGAATTCCGCGCGATCCCTTATTTTTGTGTGTTATAGCCCACGCCTTTCGAGTGGTCCCGGGTCTCCGGGCCCCTATCGCCTAAAATTTTTTCGGACAATCAAATAAGACCTAAGGAACCATAGTCACCGCCCAGCCATGATCGTTCCTAGTTTTTTCCGTTTTTCGGCCAAAAACTAGAATTCCGCGCGATTCCCATATTTTCGTGTCCTATAGCCCACGCCTTCCAAGTGAACCCGGGAACTCCGGACCCCTATCGCCTAAAATTTTTCCGGACTATCAAATACGACCTAAGGAACCATAGTCACCGCCCAGCCATGATCATTCCTCATTTGTTTTTTGGCCAAAAAACTAGAATTCCGCCCGATTACAATATTTTTGTGTGCTATTGCCCACCCTTCCAAGTGGTTCTGGGCCGTCAAATACAACCTAAGGAACCATAGTAATCGCCCCACCATCATCGTTTCTCATTTTTTGCATTTTTCGGCCAAAAAACTAGAATTACGCCCGATTCCCATATTTTCGTGTGCTATACCCACACCTTCCAAGTAGTCCGGGGAGCCGCGGACCCCGATCGCCTAAAATTTTTCCGGACTATCAAATACGACCTAAGGTACCATAGTCACCGCCCCACCGTGATCGTTCCAAATCCTTTGCATTTTTCGGCCAAAAAACTAGAACTCCGCGCGATTTGCATATTTTAGTGTGCAATAGCTTACGCCTTCCGAGTGGTCCCGGGAGCCATGGACCCCGATCGCCTAAAATTTTCCGGGCCATCAAATACGACCTAAGGAACCATAGTCACCGCCCAGCCATGATCGTTACTCATTTATTGCGTTTTTTGGCCAAAAAACTAGAATTCCGCTCGATTACCATATTTTTGTGTGCCCCACGCATTCTGAGTGGGCCGGGTCGCCGGACTCGGATCGCCTAAAAAATTTTAGGAAAATCAATTAGGACCTAAGGATCCATATTCACCGCCTCGCCATGATCGTTCCTTATTGTTTGCATTTTTTGGCCAAAAAACTAGAATTCCGCCCGATTCCCATATTTTTGTGTGCTATCGCCCACGCCTTACGAGTGGGTCGGGCCCCCCAGAGCCGGATCGCCTAAAAATTTTCCGGACTATCAAATACGACCTAAGGAACCATAGTCACTGCCCCGCCATGATCGTTCCTAGTCTTTTGCGTTTTTCAGCAAAAAACCTAGAATTCCGCGCGATTTCCATATTTTCGTGTGCTAAATCCCACGCTTTCCAAGGGGTCTCGGGAAACCCGAACCCCGATCGCCTAAATATTTTCCGGGACATCAAATACGACCTAAGGAACCATAGTAACCACCCCGCCATGATCGTTCCTCATTGTTTGCGTTTTTCGGCCAAACAACTAGAATTTCGCGCGATTCACATATTTTTGTGTGTTATAGCCCACGCCTTCCGAGTGGTCCCGGGACCTCCTGACCCCTATCTGCTAAATTTTTCCGGACTACCAAATACGACCTAAGGAACCATAGTATCCGCCCCGCCATGATCGTTCCTCATTTTTTGCGTTTTTCGGCCACACAACTAAAATTTCGCGCGATTCCCATATTTTTGTGTGTTATAGCCCACGCCTTCCGAGCGGTCCCGGGACGTCCGGACCCCTATCGCCTAATATTTTTCCGGACTATCAAATAAGAACAAAGGAACCATACTCACCGCCCTGCCAAGATCTTTCCACATTTTTTGCATGTTACTGAAAAAGACCTAGAATTTCGACCGATTTCCATATTTTCGTGTGCTATACCCACGCATTCCGAGTGGTCCCAAGAGCCGCGGACCCCGATTGCCTAAAAGATTTCCGGGCAATCAAATATGACCTAAGGAACCATCGTATCCGCCCCGCCATGACCGTTCCTTATTTTTTGCATTTTTCGGCCAAACAACTAGAATTCCGCGCGATTCCCATATTTTTGTGTGTTATAGCCCACACCTTCCGAGTTGTCCCGGGACCTCCGGACCCCTATCGCCTAAAATTTTTCCGGACTATCAAATACGACCTAAGGAACCATAGTATCTGCCCCGCCATGATCATTCCTCATTTTGTGCATTTTTCGGCCAAACAACTAGAATTCCGCGCGATCCCATATTTTTGTGTTTTATAGCCCACGCTTTCCGAGTGGTCCCGGGTCTCCGGACCCCTATCGCCTAAAATTTTTCCGGACTATCAAATAAGACCTAAGGAACCATAGTCACCGCCCAGCCATGATCGTTCTTAGTGTTTTCCATTTTTCCGCCAAAAAATTAGAATTCTGCGCGATTCCCATATTTTCGTGTCCTATAGCCCACGCCTTCCAAGTGAACCCGGGAACTCCAGACTCCTATCGCCTAAAATTTTTCCGGACTATCAAATACGACCTAAGGAACCATAGTCACCGCCAAGCCATGATCATTCCTCATTTGTTGCATTTTTTGGCCAAAAAACTAGAATTCCGCCCGATTACAATATTTTTGTGTGCTATTGCCCACCCTTCCAAGTGGTTCCAGGACCCCCGGAGCCCGATCGCCTAAAATTTTCCGGGCCATCAAATACAACCTAAGGAACCATAATAACTGCCCCGCCATCATCGTTTCTCATTTTTTGCATTTTTCAGCCAAAAAACTAGAATTACGCCCGATTCCCATATTTTCGTGTGCTATACCCACGCCTTCCAAGTGGTCCGGGGACCGCGGACCCCGATCGCCTAAAATTTTTCCGCACTATCAAATACGACCTAAGGTACCATAGTCACCGCCCCACCATGATCGTTCCAAATGCTTTGCATTTTTCGGCCAAAATACTAGAACTCCGCGCGATTTGCATATTTTAGTGTGCTATAGCTTACGCCTTCCGAGTGGTCCCGGGAGCCGTGGACCCCGATCGCCTAAAATTTTTTTGGCCATCAAATATGACCTAAGGAACCATAGTCACCGCCCAGCCATGATCGTTCCTCATTTATTGCGTTTTTCGGCCAAAAAACTAGAATTCCGCTCGATTAGCATATTTTTGTGTGCTATTGCCCACGCCTTACGAGTGGGCCGGGCCACCGCACTCGGATCGCCGAAAAAATTTTCGGGCCATCAATTAGGATCTAAGGAACCATAGTCACTGCCTTGCCATGATTGTTCCTCATTTTTGCATTTTTTGGCCAAAAAACTAGAATTCCGCCCGATTACCATATTTTTGTGTGCTATCGCCCATGCCATCCGAGTGGGTCGGGCCCCCCGAAGCCGGATCGCCTAAAAATTTTCCGGACTATCAAATATGACCTAAGGAACCATAGAAACTGCCCCGCCATAATCGTTCCTAGTCTTTAGCGTTTTTCAACCAAAAAACTAGAATTCCGCGCGATTTCCATATTTTTTGTGCGCTTTAGCCCACGCTTTCTAAGGGGTCCCGGGAACCCCGAACCCCGATCGCCTAAAAATTTTCTGGGCCATCAAATACGACCTAATGAACCATAGTTACCACCCCGCCATGATCGTTCCTCATTTTTTTGCGTTTTTCGGCCAAACAACTAGAATTTCGCGCGATTCCCATATTTTTGTGTGTTATAGCCCACGCCTTACGAGTGGTCCCGGGACCTCCTGACCCCTATGGCCTAAAATTTTTTCGGAATATCAAATACGACCTAAGGAACCATAGTATCCGCCCCGCCATGATCGTTCCTCATTTTTTGCGTTTTTCGGCCAAACAACTAGAATTCCGCGCGATTCCCATATTTTTGTGTGTTATAGCCCACGCTTTCCGAGTGGTCCCGGGACCTCCGCACCCCTATCGCCTAATATTTTTCCGGACTATCAAATAAGACCAAAGGAACCATAGTCACCGCCCTGCCAAGATCTTTCCACATTTTTTGCATGTAACTGAAAAAGACCTAGAATTTCGCCCGATTCCCATATTTTCGTGTGCTATACCCACGCATTCCGAGTGGTCCCAAGAGCCGCGGACCCCGATTGCCTAAAAATTTTCCGGGCAATCAAATATGACCTAAGGAACCATCCTATCTTCCCCGCCATGATCGTTCCTTATGTTTTGCATTTTTCGGCCAAACAACTAGAATTCCGCGCGATTCCCATATTTTTGTGTGTTATAGCCCACACCTTCCGAGTGGTCCCGGGACCTCCGGACCCCTATCGCCTAAAATTTTTCCGGACTATCAAATACGACCTAAGGAACCATAGTATCCGCCCCGCCATGATCGTTCCTCATTTTTTGCATTTTTCGGCCAAACAACTAGAATTCCGCGCGATCCCATATTTTTGTGTGTTATAGCCCACGCCTTCCGAGTGGTCCCGGGTCTCCGGACCCCTATCGCCTAAAATTTTTCCGGACTATCAAATAAGACATAAGGAACCATAGTCACCGCCCAGCCATGATCGTTCTTAGTGTTTTCCATTTTTCGGCCAAAAAACTAGAATTCCACGCGATTCCCATATTTTCGTGTCCTATAGCCCACGCCTTCCAAGTGAACCCGGTAACTCCAGACTCCTATCGCCTAAAATTTTTCCGGACTATCAAATACGACCTAAGGAACCATAGTCACCGCCCAGCCATGATCATTCCTCATTTGTTGCGTTTTTCGGCCAAAAAACTAGAATTCCGCCCGATTACAATATTTTTGTGTGCTATTGCCCACCCTTCCAAGTGGTTCCGGGACCCCCGGAGCACGATCGCCTAAAATTTTCCGGGCCGTCAAATACAACCTAAGGAACCATAATAACTGCCCCGCCATCATCGTTTCTCATTTTTTGCATTTTTCAGCCAAAAAACTAGAATTACGCCCGATTCCCATATTTTCGTGTGCTATACCCATGCCTTCCAAGTGGTCCGGGGACCGCGGACCCCGATCGCCTAAAATTTTTCCGGACTATCAAATACGACCTAAGGTACCATAGTCACCGCTCCACCATGATCGTTCCAAATGCTTTGCATTTTTTGGCCAAAAAACTAGAACTCCGCGCGATTAGCATATTTTAGTGTGCTATAGCTTACGCCTTCCGAGTGGTCCCGGGAGCCGTGGACCCCGATCGCCTAAAAATTTTTTGGGCCATCAAATATGACCTAAGGAACCATAGTCACCGCCCAGCCATGATCGTTCCTCATTTATTGCGTTTTTTCGGCCAAAAAACTAGAATTCCGCTCGATTAGCATATTTTTGTGTGCTATTGCCCACGCCATACGAGTGGGCCGGGCCACCGTACTCGGATCGCCGAAAAAATTTTCGGGCCATCAATTAGGACCTAAGGAACCATAGTCACCGCCTCGCCATGATTGTTCCTCATTTTTGCATTTTTTGGCCAAAAAACTAGAATTCCGCCCGATTCCCATATTTTTGTGTGCTATCGCCCACGCCTTCCGAGTGGGTCGGGCCCCCCAAAGCCGGATCGCCTAAAAATTTTCCGGACTATCAAATATGACCTAAGGAACCATAATCACTGTCCTTCCATAATCGTTCCTAGTCTTTAGTGTTTTTCAACCAAAAAACTAGAATTCCGCGCGATTTCCATATTTTTTGTGTGCTTTAGCCCACGCCTTCTAAGGGGTCCCGGGAACCCCGAACCCCGATCGCCTAAAAATTTTCCGGGCCATCAAATACGACCTAAGGAACCATAGTAACCACCCCGCCATGATCGTTCCTCATTTTTTTGCGTTTTTCGGCCAAACAACTAGAATTTCGCGCGATTCCCATATTTTTGTGTGTTATAGCCCACGCCTTACGAGTGGTCCCGGGACCTCCTGACCCCTATGGCCTAAAATTTTTCCGGACTATCAAATACGACCTAAGGAACCATGGTATCCACCCCGCCATGATCGTTCCTCATTTTTTGCGTTTTTCGGCCAAACAACTAGAATTCCGCGCGATTCCCATATTTTTGTGTGTTATAGCCCACGCTTTCCGAGTGGTCCCGGGACCTCCGCACCCCTATCGCCTAATATTATTCCGGACTATCAAATAAGACCAAAGGAACCATAGTCACTGCCCTACCAAGATCTTTCCACATTGTTTGCATGTAACTGAAAAAGACCTAGAATTTTACCCGATTCCCATATTTTCGTGTGCTATACCCACGCATTCCGAGTGGTCCCAAGAGCCGCGGACCCCGATCGCCTAAAAATTTTCCGGGCAATCAAATATGACCTAAGGAACCATCATATCCGCCCCGCCATGATCGTTCCTTATGTTTTGCATTTTTCGGCCAAACAACTAGAATTCCGCGCGATTCCCATATTTTTGTGTGTTATAGCCCACACCTTCCGAGTGGTCCCGGGACCTCCGGACCCCTATCGCCTAAAATTTTTCCGGACTATCAAATACGACCTAAGGAACCATAGTATCCGCCCCGCCATGATCGTTCCTCATTTTTTGCGTTTTTCGGCCAAACAACAAGAATTCCACGCGATCCCATATTTTTGTGTGTTATAGCCCACGCCTTCCGAGTGGTCCCGGGTCTCCGGACCCCTATCGCCTAAAATTTTTCCGGACTATCAAATAAGACCTAAGAAACCATAGTCACCGCCCAGCCATGATCGTTCCTAGTTTTTTCCGTTTTTCGGCCAAAAAACTAAAATTCCGCGCGATTCCCATATTTTCGTGTCCTATAGCCCACGCCTTCCAAGTAAACCCGGGAACTCCGGGCCCCTATCGCCTAAAATTTTTCCGGACTATCAAATACGACCTAAGGAACCATAGTCACCGCCCAGCCATGATCATTCCTCATTTGTTGCGTTTTTCGGGCAAAAAACTAGAATTTCGCCCGATTACAATATTTTTGTGTGCTATTGCCCACCCTTCCAAGTGGTTCCGGGACCCCCGGACCCCGATCGCATAAAATTTTTCTAGGCCGTCTAATACGACCTAAGGAACCATAGTAACCGCCCCGCCATCATCGTTTCTCATTTTTTATATTTTTCGGCCAAAAAACTAGAATTACGCCCGATTCCCATATTTTCGTGAGCTATACCCACGCCTTCCAAGTGGTCCATGGAGCCGCGGACCCCGATCGCCTAAAATTTTTTCGGACTATCAAATACGACCTAAGGTACCATAGTCACCGCCCCACCATGATCATTCCAAATGCTTTGAGTATTTTGGCCAAAAAACTAGAACTCCGCGGGATTTGCATATTTTAGTGTGCTATAGCTTGCGCCTTCCGAGTGGTCCCGGGAGCCGTGGACCCCGATCGCCTAAAAATTTTCGGTCCATCAAATACGACCTAAGGAACCATAGTCACCGCCCCGCCATGATCGTTCCTCATTTATTGCATTTTTCGGCCAAAAAACTAGAATTCCGCTCGATTAGCCTATTTTTGTGTGCTATTGCCCATGCCTTCCGAGTGGGCCAGGCCGCCGGACTCGGATCGCCTAAAAACTTTTCGGGCCATCAATTAGGACCTAAGGAACCATAGTCACCGCCTCGCCATGATCGTTCCTCATTTTTTGCATTTTTTGGCCAAAAAACTAGGATTCCGCCTGATTCCTATATTTTTGTGTGCTATCGCCCACGCCTTCCGAGTGGGTCGGGCCCCCCGGAGCCGGATCGCCTAAAAATTTTCCAGACTATCAAATACGACCTAAGGAACCATAGTCACCGCCCCGCCATGATCTTTCCTAGTCTTTTGCGTTTTTCAGCCAAAAAACTAGAATTCCGCGCGATTTCCATATTTTCGTGTGCTTTAGCCACGCATTCCGAGTGGTCCCAAGAGCCGCGGACCCCGATCGCCTAAAAATTTTCCGGGCAATCAAATATGACCTAAGGAACCATCATATCCGCCCCGCCATGATCGTTCCTTATGTTTTGCATTTTTCGGCCAAACAACTAGAATTCCGCGCGATTCCCATATTTTTGTGTGTTATAGCCCACACCTTCCGAGTGGTCCCGGGACCTCCGGACCCCTATCGCCTAAAATTTTTCCGGACTATCAAATACGACCTAAGGAACCATAGTATCCGCCCCGCCATGATCGTTCCTCATTTTTTGCGTTTTTCGGCCAAACAACAAGAATTCCACGCGATCCCATATTTTTGTGTGTTATAGCCCACGCCTTCCGAGTGGTCCCGGGTCTCCGGACCCCTATCGCCTAAAATTTTTCCGGACTATCAAATAAGACCTAAGAAACCATAGTCACCGCCCAGCCATGATCGTTCCTAGTTTTTTCCGTTTTTCGGCCAAAAAACTAAAATTCCGCGCGATTCCCATATTTTCGTGTCCTATAGCCCACGCCTTCCAAGTAAACCCGGGAACTCCGGGCCCCTATCGCCTAAAATTTTTCCGGACTATCAAATACGACCTAAGGAACCATAGTCACCGCCCAGCCATGATCATTCCTCATTTGTTGCGTTTTTCGGGCAAAAAACTAGAATTTCGCCCGATTACAATATTTTTGTGTGCTATTGCCCACCCTTCCAAGTGGTTCCGGGACCCCCGGACCCCGATCGCATAAAATTTTTCTAGGCCGTCTAATACGACCTAAGGAACCATAGTAACCGCCCCGCCATCATCGTTTCTAATTTTTTACATTTTTCGGCCAAAAAACTAGAATTACGCCCGATTCCCATATTTTCGTGTGCTATACCCACGCCTTCCAAGTGGTCCATGGAGCCGCGGACCCCGATCGCCTAAAATTTTTTCGGACTATCAAATACGACCTAAGGTACCATAGTCACCGCCCCACCATGATCATTCCAAATGCTTTGAGTATTTTGGCCAAAAAACTAGAACTCCGCGGGATTTGCATATTTTAGTGTGCTATAGCTTGCGCCTTCCGAGTGGTCCCGGGAGCCGTGGACCCCGATCGCCTAAAAATTTTCGGTCCATCAAATACGACCTAAGGAACCATAGTCACCGCCCCGCCATGATCGTTCCTCATTTATTGCGTTTTTCGGCCAAAAAACTAGAATTCCGCTCGATTAGCCTATTTTTGTGTGCTATTGCCCATGCCTTCCGAGTGGGCCAGGCCGCCGGACTCGGATCGCCTAAAAACTTTTCGGGCCATCAATTAGGACCTAAGGAACCATAGTCACCGCCTCGCCATGATCGTTCCTCATTTTTTGCATTTTTTGGCCAAAAAACTAGGATTCCGCCTGATTCCTATATTTTTGTGTGCTATCGCCCACGCCTTCCGAGTGGGTCGGGCCCCCCGGAGCCGGATCGCCTAAAAATTTTCCAGACTATCAAATACGACCTAAGGAACCATAGTCACCGCCCCGCCATGATCTTTCCTAGTCTTTTGCGTTTTTCAGCCAAAAAACTAGAATTCCGCGCGATTTCCATATTTTCGTGTGTTATACCCACGCATTCCGAGTGGTCCCAAGAGCCGCGGACCCCGATCGCCTAAAAATTTTCCGGGCAATCAAATATGACCTAAGGAACCATCATATCCGCCCCGCCATGATCGTTCCTTATGTTTTGCATTTTTCGGCCAAACAACTAGAATTCCGCGCGATTCCCATATTTTTGTGTGTTATAGCCCACACCTTCCGAGTGGTCCCGGGACCTCCGGACCCCTATCGCCTAAAATTTTTCCGGACTATCAAATACGACCTAAGGAACCATAGTATCCGCCTCGCCATGATCGTTCCTCATTTTTTGCGTTTTTCGGCCAAACAACTAGAATTCCACGCGATCCCATATTTTTGTGTGTTATAGCCCACGCCTTCCGAGTGGTCCCGGGTCTCCGGACCCCTATCGCCTAAAATTTTTCCGGACTATCAAATAAGACCTAAGAAACCATAGTCACCGCCCAGCCATGATCGTTCCTAGTTTTTTCCGTTTTTCGGCCAAAAAACTAAAATTCCGCGCGATTCCCATATTTTCGTGTCCTATAGCCCACGCCTTCCAAGTAAACCCGGGAACTCCGGGCCCCTATCGCCTAAAATTTTTTCGGACTATCAAATACGACCTAAGGAACCATAGTCACCGCCCAGCCATGATCATTCCTCATTTGTTGCGTTTTTCGGGCAAAAAACTAGAATTTCGCCCGATTACAATATTTTTGTGTGCTATTGCCCACCCTTCCAAGTGGTTCCGGGACCCCCGGACCCCGATCGCATAAAATTTTTCTGGGCCGTCTAATACGACCTAAGGAACCATACTAACCGCCCCGCCATCATCGTTTCTCATTTTTTACATTTTTCGGCCAAAAAACTAGAATTACGCCCGATTCCCATATTTTCGTGAGCTATACCCACGCCTTCCAAGTGGTCCATGGAGCCGCGGACCCCGATCGCCTAAAATTTTTTCGGACTATCAAATACGACCTAAGGTACCATAGTCACCGCCCCACCATGATCATTCCAAATGCTTTGAGTATTTTGGCCAAAAAACTAGAACTCCGCGGGATTTGCATATTTTAGTGTGCTATAGCTTGCGCCTTCCGAGTGGTCCCGGGAGCCGTGGACCCCGATCGCCTAAAATTTTCCGGTCCATCAAATACGACCTAAGGAACCATAGTCACCGCCCCGCCATGATCGTTCCTCATTTATTGCGTTTTTCGGCCAAAAAACTAGAATTCCGCTCGATTAGCCTATTTTTGTGTGCTATTGCCCACGCCTTCCGAGTGGGCCAGGCCGCCGGACTCGGATCGCCTAAAAACTTTTCGGGCCATCAATTAGGACCTAAGGAACCATAGTCACCGCCTCGCCATGATCGTTCCTCATTTTTTGCATTTTTTGGCCAAAAACTAGGATTCTGCCTGATTCCTATATTTTTGTGTGCTATCGCCCACGCCTTCCGAGTGGGTCGGGCCCCCCGGAGCCGGATCGCCTAAAAATTTTCCAGACTATCAAATACGACCTAAGGAACCATAGTCACCGCCCCGCCATGATCTTTCCTAGTCTTTTGCGTTTTTCAGCCAAAAAACTAGAATTCCGCGCGATTTCCATATTTTCGTGTGCTTTAGCCAGCGCCTTCCAAGGGGTCCCGGAAACCCCGAACCCCGATCGCCTAAAAATTTTCCGGGCCATCAAATACAACCTAAGGAACCATAGTCACCACCCCGCTATGATCGTTCCTCATTTATTGCGTTTTTCGGCCAAAATACTAGAATTCCGCTCGATTACCATATTTTTGTGTGCTATTGCCCACGCCTTCCGAGTGGGCCGGGCCGCCGGACTCGGATCGCCTAAAAAATTTTCGGGCCATCCATTAGGACCTAAGGAACCATAGTCACCGCTTCGCCATGATCGTTCCTCATTTTTTGCATTTTTTGGCAAAAAAACTAGAATTCCGCCAGATTCCCATATTTTTGTGTGCTATCGCCCACGCCTTCCGAGTGGGTCGGGCCCCCCCGAGCCAGATCGCCTAAAAATTTTCCAGACTATCAAATACAACCTAAGGAACCATAGTCACCGCCCAGCCATGATCGTTCCTAGTTTTTTCCGTTTTTCGGCCAAAAAACTAAAATTCCGCGCGATTCCCATATTTTCGTGTCCTATAGCCCACGCCTTCCAAGTAAACCCGGGAACTCCGGGCCCCTATCGCCTAAAATTTTTCCGGACTATCAAATACGACCTAAGGAACCATAGTCACCGCCCAGCCATGATCATTCCTCATTTGTTGCGTTTTTCGGGCAAAAAACTAGAATTTCGCCCGATTACAATATTTTTGTGTGCTATTGCCCACCCTTCCAAGTGGTTCCGGGACCCCCGGACCCCGATCGCATAAAATTTTTCTGGGCCGTCTAATACGACCTAAGGAACCATACTAACCGCCCCGCCATCATCGTTTCTCATTTTTTACATTTTTCGGCCAAAAAACTAGAATTACGCCCGATTCCCATATTTTCGTGAGCTATACCCACGCCTTCCAAGTGGTCCATGGAGCCGCGGACCCCGATCGCCTAAAATTTTTTCGGACTATCAAATACGACCTAAGGTACCATAGTCACCGCCCCACCATGATCATTCCAAATGCTTTGAGTATTTTGGCCAAAAAACTAGAACTCCGCGGGATTTGCATATTTTAGTGTGCTATAGCTTGCGCCTTCCGAGTGGTCCCGGGAGCCGTGGACCCCGATCGCCTAAAATTTTCCGGTCCATCAAATACGACCTAAGGAACCATAGTCACCGCCCCGCCATGATCGTTCCTCATTTATTGCGTTTTTCGGCCAAAAAACTAGAATTCCGCTCGATTAGCCTATTTTTGTGTGCTATTGCCCACGCCTTCCGAGTGGGCCAGGCCGCCGGACTCGGATCGCCTAAAAACTTTTCGGGCCATCAATTAGGACCTAAGGAACCATAGTCACCGCCTCGCCATGATCGTTCCTCATTTTTTGCATTTTTTGGCCAAAAACTAGGATTCTGCCTGATTCCTATATTTTTGTGTGCTATCGCCCACGCCTTCCGAGTGGGTCGGGCCCCCCGGAGCCGGATCGCCTAAAAATTTTCCAGACTATCAAATACGACCTAAGGAACCATAGTCACCGCCCCGCCATGATCTTTCCTAGTCTTTTGCGTTTTTCAGCCAAAAAACTAGAATTCCGCGCGATTTCCATATTTTCGTGTGCTTTAGCCAGCGCCTTCCAAGGGGTCCCGGAAACCCCGAACCCCGATCGCCTAAAAATTTTCCGGGCCATCAAATACAACCTAAGGAACCATAGTCACCACCCCGCTATGATCGTTCCTCATTTATTGCGTTTTTCGGCCAAAATACTAGAATTCCGCTCGATTACCATATTTTTGTGTGCTATTGCCCACGCCTTCCGAGTGGGCCGGGCCGCCGGACTCGGATCGCCTAAAAAATTTTCGGGCCATCCATTAGGACCTAAGGAACCATAGTCACCGCTTCGCCATGATCGTTCCTCATTTTTTGCATTTTTTGGCAAAAAAACTAGAATTCCGCCAGATTCCCATATTTTTGTGTGCTATCGCCCACGCCTTCCGAGTGGGTCGGGCCCCCCGAGCCAGATCGCCTAAAAATTTTCCAGACTATCAAATACAACCTAAGGAACCATAGTCACCGCCCCGCCATGATCGTTCATAGTCTTTTGCGTTTTTCAGCCAAAAAACTAGAATTCCGCGCGATTTCCATATTTTCGTGTGCTTTAGCCCACGCCTTCCAAGGGGTCCCAGGAACCCCGAACCCCGATCGCCTAAAAATTTTTCGGGCCATCAAATACAACCTAAGGAACCATAGTAACCACCCCGCCATGATCGTTCATCATTTTTTGCGTTTTTCAGCCAAACAATTAGAATTCCGCGTGATTCCCATATTTTTGTGTGTTATAGCCCATGCCTTCCGAGTGGTCCCGGGACCTCCTGACCCCTATCGCCTAAATTTTTTCCGGACTATCAAATACGACCTAAGGAACCATAGTATCCGCCCCGCCATGATCGTTCCTCATTTTTGCGTTTTTCGGCCAAACAACTAGAATTCCGCGCGATTCCCATATTTTTGTGTGTTATAGCCCACGCCTTCCGAGTGGTCGCGGGACCTCCGGACCCCTATCGCCTAATATTTTTCCGGACTATCAAATAAGACCAAAGCAACCATAGTCACCGCCCTGCCAAGATCTTTCCACATTTTTTGCAAGTTACTGAAAAAGACTTCCGCGCGATTCCCGTATTTTTGTGTGTTATAGCCCACACCTTCCGAGTGGTCCCGGGACTTCCGGACCCCTATCGCCTAAAATTTTTACGTACTATCAAATACTACCTAAGGAACCATAGTATGTGCCCCGCCACGATTGTTCCTCATTTTTTGCGTTTTTTGGCGAAACAACTAGAATTCCGCGCGATCCCATATTTTTGTGTGTTATAGCCCACGCCTTCCGAGTGGTCCCGGGACCTCCTGACCCCTATCGCCTAATATTTTTTCGGACTATCAAATACGACCTAAGGAACCATAGTATCCTCCCCGCCATGATAGTTCCTCATTTTTTGCGTTTTTCGGCCAAAAAACTAGAATTCCGCGCGATTCCCATATTTTCGTGTCTTATAGCCCACGCCTTCGAAGTGAACCCGGGAACTCCGGACCCCTATCGCCTAAAATTTTTTCGGACAATCAAATACGACCTAAGGAACCATAGTCACCGCCCAGCCATGATCATTCCTCATTTGTTGTATTTTTCATCCAAAAAACTAGAATTCCGCCCGATTACAATATTTTTGTGTGCTATTGCCCACCCTTCCAAGTGGTTCCGGGACCCCCGGACCCCGATCGCCTAAAACTTTTTCGGGCCGGGACCTAATCACCGTTTCTCATTTTTTGCATTTTTCGGCCAAAAAACTAGAATTACGCCCGATTCCCATATTTTCGTGTGCTATACCCACGCCTTCCAAGTGGTCCGGGGAGCCGCGGACCCCGATCGCCTAAAATTTTTCCGGACTATCAAATACGACCTAAGGTATAATAGTCACCGCCCCACCATGATCGTTCCAAATGCTTTGCATTTTTCGGCCAAAAAACTAGAACTCCGCGCGATTTGCATATTTTAGTGTGCTATAGCTTACGCCTTCCGAGTGGTCCCGGGAGCCGTGGACCCCGATAGCCTAAAATTTTTCGGGCTATTAAATACGACCTAAGAAACCATAGTCACCGCCCTGCCACGATCGTTCCTCATTTATTGCATTTTTCGGCCAAAAAACTAAAATTCCGCTCGATTACCATATTTTTGTGTGCTATTGTCCACGCCTTCCGAGTGGGCCGGGCCGCCGGACTCGGATCGCCTAAAAAGTTTTCGGGCCATCAATTAGGACCTACGGAACCATAGTCACCGTCTCGCTATGATCGTTCCTTATTTTTGCATTTTTTGGCCAAAAAAACTAGAATTCCGCCCTATTCCCATATTTTTGTGTGCTATCGCCCACGCCTTCCGAGTGGGTCGGGCCCCCCGGAGCCGGATCGCCTAAAAATTTTACGGACTATCAAATACGACCTAAGGAACCATAGTAACCACCCTGCCATGATCGTTCCTAGTCTTTTGCGTTTTTCAGTTAAAACACTAGAATTCCGCGCGATTTCCATATTTTCGTGTGCTTTAGCCCACGCCTTCCAAGGGGTCCCGGGAACCCCGAATCCCGATCGCCTAAAAATATACCGGGCCATCAAATACGACCTAAGGAACCATAGTAACCACCCCCCCATGATCGTTCCTCAGTTTTTGCGTTTTTCGGCCAAACAACTAGAATTCCGCGCGATTCCCATATTTTTGTGTGTTATAGCCCATGCCTTCCAAGGGGTCCCGGGACCTCCTGACCCCTATCGCCTAAAATTTTTCCGGACTATCAAATACGACCTAAGGAACCATAGTATCCGCCCCGCCATGATCGTTCCTCATTGTTTGCATTTTTCAACCAAACAACTAGAATTCCGCGCGATTACCATATTTTTGTGTGTTATAGCCCACGCCTTCCGAGGGGTCGCGGGACCTTCGGACCCCTATCGCCTAATATTTTTCCGTACTATCAAATAATACCAAAGGAACCATAGTCACCGCCCTGCCAAGATGTTTCCACATTTTTCGCAAGTTACTGAAAAAGACTTCCGCGCGATTCCCATATTTTTGTGTGTTATAGCCCACACCTTCCGAGTGGTCCCGGGACCTCCGGACCCCTATTGCCTAAAATTTTTCCGGACTATCAAATACGAACTAAGGAACCATAGTATCCGCCCGCCATGATCGTTCCTCATTTTTTGCGTTTTTTGGCCAAACAACTAGAATTCCGCACGATCTCATATTTTTGTGTGTTATAGCCCACTCCTTCCGAGTGGTCCCGGGACCTCCTGACCCCAACGCCTAATATATTTCCGGACTATCAAATACGACCTAAGGAACTATAGTATCCGCCCCTCCATGATCCTTCCTCATTTTTTGCGTTTTTCGGCCAAAAAACTAGAATTCCGCGCGATTCCCATATTTTCGTGTCTTATAGCCCACGCCTTCGAAGTGAACCCGGGAACTCCGGACACCTATCGCCTAAAATTTTTCCGGACAATCAAATACGACCTAAGGAACCATAGTCACCGCCCAGCCATGATCATTCCTCATTTGTAGCGTTTTTCGGCCAAAAAAACTAGAATTCCGCCCGATTACAATATTTTTGTGTGCTATTGCCCACCCTTCCAAGTGGTTCCGGGACCCCCGGACCCCGATCGCCTAAAACTTTTTCTGGCCTTCAAATACGACCTAATGAACCATAGTAACCGCCCTGCCATCACCGTTTCTCATTTTTTGCATTTTCGGCCAAAAAAACTAGAATTACGCCCGATTCCCATATTTTCGTGTGCTATACCCACGCCTTCCAAGTGATCCGGGGAGCCGCGGACCCCGATCGCCTAAAAGTTTTCCGGACTATCAAATACGACCTAAGGTACAATAGTCACCGCCCCACCATGATCGTTCCAAATGCTTTGCATTTTTCGGCCAAATAACTAGAACTCCGCGCGATTTGCATATTTTAGTGTGCTATAGCTTACGCCTTCCGAGTGGTACCGGAAGCCGTGGACCCCGATAGCCTAAAATTTTCCGGGCCATCAAATACGACCTAAGGAACCATAGTCACCGCCCAGCCTTGATCGTTCCTCATTTATTGCGTTTTTCGGCCAAGAAAGTAGAATTCCGCTCGATTACCATATTTTTGTGTGCTATTGTCCACGCCTTCCGAGTGGGCCGGGCCGCCGGACTCGGATCGCCTAAAAAGTTTTCGGGCCATCAATTAGGACCTAAGGAACCATAGTCACCGTCTCGCCATGATCGTTCCTTATTTTTTTTGCATATTTTGGCCAAAACACTAGAATTCCGCCCGATTGCCATATATTTGGGTGCTATCGCCCACGCCTTCCGAGTGGGTCGGGCCCCCCGGAGCCGGATCACCTAAAAATTTTCTGGACTCTCAGATACGACCTAATGAACCATAGTCACCACCCCGCCATGATCGTTCCTAGTCTTTTGCGTTTTTCAGCCAAAAAACTAGAATTCCTAGCGATTTCTATATTTTCGTGTGCTTTAGCCCACGCCTTCCAAAGGGTCCCGGGAACCCCGAACCCCGATCGCCTAAAAATTTACCGGGCCATAAAATACGACCTAAGGAACCATAGTAACCACCCCGCCATCATCGTTCCTCATTTTTTGCGTTTTTCGGCCAAACAACTAGAATTTCGCGCGATTCCCATATTTTTATGTGTTATAGCCCATGCCTTCCGAGTGGTCCCGGGACCTCCTGACCCCTATCGCCTAAAATTTTTCCGGACTATCAAATACGACCTAAGGAACCATAGTATCCGCCCCGCCATGATCGTTCCTCATTTTTTGCGTTTTTCGGCCAAACAACTAGAATTCCGCGAGATTCCCATATTTTTGTGTGTTATAGCCCACGCCTTCCGAGTGGTCGCGGGACCTCCGGACCCCTATCGCCTAATATTTTTCCGGACTATCAAATAAGACCAAAGGAACCATAGTCACCGCCCTGCCAAGATCTTTCCACATTTTTCGCAAGTTACTGAAAAAGACTTCCGCGCGATTCCCATATTTTTGTGTGTTATAGCCCACACCTTCCGAGTGGTCCCGGGACCTCCGGACCCCAATTGCCTAAAATTTATCCGGACTATCAAATACGAACTAAGGAACCAAAGTATCCGCCCCGCCATGATCGTTCCTCATTTTTTACGTTTTTTGGCCAAACAACTAGAATTCCGCGCGATCCCATATTTTTGTGTATTATAGCCCACTCCTTCCGAGTGGTCCCGGGACCTCCTGACCCCAACGCCTAATATTTTTCCGGACTATCAAATACGACCTAAGGAACCATAGTATCCGCCCCGCCATGATCGTTCCTCATTTTTTGCATTTTTCGGCCAAAAAACTAGAATTCCGCGCGATTCCCATATTTTCGTGTCTTATAGCCCACGCCTTCGAAGAGAACCCGGGAACTCCGGACACCTATCGCCTAAAATTTTTCCGGACAATCAAATACGACCTAAGGAACCATAGTCACCGCCCAGCCATGATCATTCCTTATTTGTGGCATTTTTCGGCCAAAAAAACTAGAATTCTGCCCGATTACAATATTTTTGTGTGCTATTGCCCACCCTTCCAAGTGGTTCCGGGACCCTCGGACCCCGATCGCCTAAAACTTTTTCAGGCCTTTAAATACGACCTAAGGAACCATAGTAACCGCCCTGCCATCACCGTTTCTCATTTTTTGCATTTTCGGCAAAAAAACTAGAATTACGCCCGATTCCCATATTTTCGTGTGCTATACCAACGCCTTCCAAGTGGTCCGGGGAGCCGCGGACCCCGATCGCCTAAAAATTTTCCGGACTATCAAATATGACCTAAGGTACAATAGTCACCTCCCTACCATGATCGTTCCAAATGCTTTGCATATTCGGCCAAAAAACTAGAACTCCACGCGATTTGCATATTTTAGTATGCTATAGCTTACGCCTTCCGAGTGGTACCGGGAGCCGTGGACCCCGATAGCCTAAAATTTTCCGGGCCATAAAATACGACCTAAGGAACCATAGTCGCCGCCCAGCCACGATCGTTCCTCATTTATTGCATTTTTCGGCCAAAAAACTAGAATTCCGCTCGATTTCCATATTTTTGTGTGCTATTGTCCACGCCTTCCGAGTGGGCCGGGCCGCCGGACTCGGATCGCCTAAAAAGTTTTCGGGCCATCAATTAGGACCTAAGGAACCATAGTCACCGTCTCGCCATGATCGTTCCTTATTTTTTTGCATATTTTGGCCAAAACACTAGAATTCCGCCCGATTCCCATATTTTTGGGTGCTATCGCCCACGCCTTCCGAGTGGGTCGGGCCCCCCGGAGCCGGATCACCTAAAAATTTTCTGGACTCTCAAATACGACCTAATGAACCATAGTCACCACCCCGCCATGATCGTTCCTAGTCTTTTGCGTTTTTCAGCCAAAAAACTAGAATTCCTAGTGATTTCTATATTTTCGTGTGCTTTAGCCCACGCCTTCCAAAGGGTCCCGGGAACCCCGAACCCCGATCGCCTAAAAATTTACCGGGCCATAAAATACGACCTAAGGAACCATAGTAACCACCCCGCCATCATCGTTCCTCATTTTTTGCGTTTTTCGGCCAAACAACTAGAATTTCGCGCGATTCCCATATTTTTATGTGTTATAGCCCATGCCTTCCGAGTGGTCCCGGGACCTCCTGACCCCTATCGCCTAAAATTTTTCCGGACTATCAAATACGACCTAAGGAACCATAGTATCCGCCCCGCCATGATCGTTCCTCATTTTTTGCGTTTTTCGGCCAAACAACTAGAATTCCGCGAGATTCCCATATTTTTGTGTGTTATAGCCCACGCCTTCCGAGTGGTCGCGGGACCTCCGGACCCCTATCGCCTAATATTTTTTCGGACTATCAAATAAGACCAAAGGAACCATAGTCACCGCCCTGCCAAGATCTTTCCATATTTTTTGCGAGTTACTGAAAAAGACTTCCGCGCGATTCCCATATTTTTGTGTGTTATAGCCCACACCTTCCGAGTGGTCCCGGGACCTCCGGACCCCTATTGCCTAAAATATTTCCGGACTATCAAATACAACCTAAGGAACCATAGTATCCTCCCCGCCATGATCATTCCTCATTTTTTGCGTTTTTCGGCCAAACAACTAGAATTCCGCGAGATTCCCATATTTTTGTGTGTTATAGCCCACGCCTTCCGAGTGGTCGCGGGACCTCCGGACCCCTATCGCCTAATATTTTTCCGGACTATCAAATAAGACCAAAGGAACCATAGTCACCGCCCTGCCAAGCTCTTTCCATATTTTTCGCTAGTTAAACAACTAGAATTCCGCGCGATTCCCATATTTTTGTGTGTTATAGCCCACGCCTTCCGAGTGGTCACGGGACCTCCGGACCCCGATCGCCTAATATTTTTCCGGACTATCAAATAAGACCAAAGGAACCATAGTCACCGCCCAGCCATGATCATTCCTCATTTGTTGCGTTTTTCGGCCAAAAAACTAGAATTCCGCCCAATTACAATTTTTTTGTGTGCTGTTGCCCACCCTTCCAAGTGGTTCCGGGACCCCCAGACCCCGATCGCCTAAAACTTTTTCGGGCCGTAAAATACGACCTAAGGAACCATAGTAACCGCCCCGCCATCTCCGTTTCTCATTTTTTGCATTTTCGGCCAAAAAACTAGAATTACGCCCGATTCCCATATTTTCGTGTGCTATACCCACGCCTTCCAAGTGGTCCGGGGAGCCGCGGACCCCGATCGCCTAAAATTTTTCCGGACTATCAAATACGACCTAAGGTACAATAGTCACCGCCCCACCATGATCGTTCCAAATACTTTGCATTTTTCGGCAAAAAAACTAGAACTCCGCGCGATTTGCATATTTTAGTGTGCTATAGCTTACGCCTTTCGAGTGGTCCCGGGAGCCGTGGACCACGATCGCCAAAAATTTTCCGGGCCATCAAATACGACCTAAGGAACCATAGTCACCGCCCAGCCACGATCGTTCCTCATTTATTGCGTTTTTCGGCCAAAAAACTAGAATTCCGCTCGATTATCATATTTTTGTGTGCTATTGTCCACGCCTTCCGAGTGGGCCGGGCCGCCGGACTCGGATCGCCTAAAAATTTTTTGGGCCATCAATTAGGACCTAAGTAACCATAGTCACCGTCTCGAAATGATCGTTCCTTATTTTTTGCATTTTTTGGCCAAAAAACTAGAATTCCGCCAGATTCCCAAATTTTCGTGTGCTTTATCACACGCCTTCCAAGGGGTCCCGGGAACCCCGAACCCCGATCGCCTAAAACATTTCCGGGCCATCAAATACAACCTAAGGAACCATAGTAACCACCCCGCCATGATCGTTCCTCATTTTTTGCGTTTTTCAGCCAAACAACTAGAATTCCGCGCGATTCCCATATTTTTGTGTGTTATAGCCCACGCCTTCCGAGTGGTCCCGAGACCTCGTGACCCCTATCGCCTAAAATTTTTCCGGACTATCAAATATGACCTAAGGAACCATAGTATCCGCCCCGCCATGATCGTTCCTCATTTTTTTTGTTTTTCGGCCAAACAACTAGAATTTCGCGCGATTCCCATATTTTTGTGTGTTATAGCCCACGCCTTCCGAGTGGTCCCGGGACCTCCGGACCCCTATCGCCTAATATTTTTCCGGACTATCAAATCAGACCAAAGGAACCATAGTCACCGCCCTGCCAAGATCTTTCCACATTTTTTGCATGTTACTGAAAAAGACCTAGAATTTCGCCAGATTCCCATATTTTTGTGTGTTATAGCCCACACCTTCCGAGTGGTCCCGGGACCTCCGGACCCCTATCGCCTAAAATTTTTCCGAACTATCAAATACGACCCAAGGAACCATAGTATCCGCCCCGCCATGATCGTTCCTTATTTTTTGCGTTTTTCGGCCAAACAACTAGAATTCCGCGCGATTTCCATATTTTTGTGTGTTATAGCCCACGCCTTCCGAGTGGTCACGGGACCTCTGGACCCCTATCGCCTAATATTTTTCCGGACTATCAAATAAGACCAAAGGAACCATAGTCACCGCCCTGCCAAGATGTTTCCACATTTTTTGCATGTTACTGAAAAAGACCTAGAATTTCGCCCGATTCCCATATTTTCGTGTTCTATACCCACGCATTCCGAGTGGTCCCAAGAGCCGCCAACCCCGATCACCTAAAATTTTTCCGGGCAATCAAATACGACCTAATGAACCATAGTATCCTCCCCGTCATGATCGTTCCTTATGTTTTGCATTTTTCGGCCAAACAACTAGAATTACGCGCGATTCCCATATTTTTGTGTGTTATAGCCCACACCATCGAAGTGAACCCGGGAACTCCGGACCCCTATCGCCTAAAATTTTTCCGGACAATCAAATACGACCTAAAGAACCATAGTCACCGCCCAGCCATGATCATTCCTCATTTGTTGCATTTTTCGGCCAAAAAACTAGAATTCCGCCCGATTACAATATTTTTGTGTACTATTGCCCACCCTTCCAAGTGGTTCCGGGACCCCCAGACCCTGATCGCCTAAAAATTTTCCGGGCCGTCAAAAACGAACTAAGGAACCATAGTAACCACCCCGCCATCACCGCTTCTCATTTTTTGCATTTTTCGGCCAAAAGAATATAATTACGCCCGATTCCCATATTTTCATGTGCTATACCCACGCCTTCCATGTGGTTCGGGAAGCCGTGGACCGCGATCGCCTAAAATTTTCCGGGCCATCAAATACGACCTAAGGAACCATAGTCCCCGCCCAGCCACGATCATTCCTCATTTATTGCGTTTTTCGGCCAAAAAACTAGACTTCCGCTCGATTACCATATTTTTGTGTGCTATTGTCCACGCCTTCCGAGTGGGCCGGGCCGCCGGACTCGGATCGCCTAAAAAAATTTCGGGTCATCACTTAGGACCTAAGGAACCATAGTCACCGTCTCGCCATGATCGTTCCTTATTTTTTGCATTTTTTGGCCAAAAAACTAGAATTCCGCCCGATTCCCATATTTTCTTGTGCCCACGCCTTCCAAGGGGTCCCGGGAACCCCGAACCCCGATCGCCTAAAAATTTTCCGGGCCATCAAATACGACCTAAGGAACCATAGTAACCACCCCGCCATGATCGTTCCTGATTTTTTGCGTTTTTCAGCCAAACAACTAGAATTCCGTGCGATTCCCATATTTTTGTGTGTTATAGCCCACGCCTTCCGAGTGGTCCCGGGACCTCCTGACCCTTATCGCCTAAAAATTTTCCGGACTATCAAATACGACCTAAGGAACCATAGTATCCGCCCCGCCATGATCGTTCCTCATTTTTTGCATTTTTTGGCCAAACAACTAGAATTCCGCGCGATTCCCATATTTTTGTGTGTTATAGCCCACGCCTTCCGAATGGTCCCGGGACCTCCGGACCCCTATCGCCTAATATTTTTCTGGACTATCAAGTAAGACCAAAGGAACCATAGTCACCGCCCTGCCAAGATCTTTCCACATTTTTTGGATGTTACTGAAAAAGACCTAGAATTTCGCCCAATTCCCATATTTTCGTGTGCTATACCCACGCATTCCGAGTGGTCCCAAGAGCCGCGGACCCCGATCGCCTAAAATTTTTCTGGGCAATCAAATACGACCTAAGGAACCATAGTATCCGCCCCGCCATGATCGTTCCTTATTTTTTGCATTTTTCGGCAAAACAACTAGAATTCCGCGCGATTTCCATATTTTTGTGTGTTATAGCCCACGCCTTCCGAGTGGTCGCGGGACCTCCGGACCCCTATCGCCTAATATTTTTCCGGACTATCAAATAAGACCAAAGGAACCATAGTCACCGCCCTGCCAAGATCTTTCCATATTTTTTGCGAGTTACTGAAAAAGACTTCCACGCGATTCCCATATTTTTGTGTGTTATAGCCCACACCTTCCGAGTGGTCCCGGGACTTCCGGACCCCTATTGCCTAAAATATTTCCGGACTATCAAATACAACCTAAGGAACCATAGTATCCTCCCCGCCATGATCGTTCCTCATTTTTTGCGTTTTTCGGCCAAACAACTAGAATTCTGCGAGATTCCCATATTTTTGTGTGTTATAGCCCACGCCTTCCGAGTGGTCGCGGGACCTCCGGACCCCTATCGCCTAATATTTTTCCGGACTATCAAATAAGACCAAAGGAACCATAGTCACCGCCCTGCCAAGCTCTTTCCATATTTTTCGCTAGTTAAACAACTAGAATTCCGCGCGATTCCCATATTTTTGTGTGTTATAGCCCACGCCTTCCGAGTGGTCACGGGACCTCCGGACCCCGATCGCCTAATATTTTTCCGGACTATCAAATAAGACCAAAGGAACCATAGTCACCGCCCAGCCATGATCATTCCTCATTTGTTGCGTTTTTCGGCCAAAAAACTAGAATTCCGCCCAATTACAATTTTTTTTTGTGCTGTTGCCCACCCTTCCAAGTGGTTCCGGGACCCCCAGACCCCGATCGCCTAAAACTTTTTCAGGCCGTAAAATACGACCTAAGGAACCATAGTAACCGCCCCGCCATCTCCGTTTCTCATTTTTTGCATTTTCGGCCAAAAAACTAGAATTACGCCCGATTCCCATATTTTCGTGTGCTATACCCACGCCTTCCAAGTGGTCCGGGGAGCCGCGGACTCCGATCGCCTAAAATTTTTCCGGACTATCAAATACGACCTAAGGTACAATAGTCACCGCCCCACCATGATCGTTCCAAATACTTTGCATTTTTCGGCAAAAAAACTAGAACTCCGCGCGATTTGCATATTTTAGTGTGCTATAGCTTACGCCTTTCGAGTGGTCCCGGGAGCCGTGGACCACGATCGCCAAAAATTTTCCGGGCCATCAAATACGACCTAAGGAACCATAGTCACCGCCCAGCCACGATCGTTCCTCATTTATTGCGTTTTTCGGCCAAAAAACTAGAATTCCGCTCGATTATCATATTTTTGTGTGCTATTGTCCACGCCTTCCGAGTGGGCCGGGCCGCCGGACTCGGATCGCCTAAAAATTTTTTGGGCCATCAATTAGGACCTAAGTAACCATAGTCACCGTCTCGAAATGATCGTTCCTTATTTTTTGCATTTTTTGGCCAAAAAACTAGAATTCCTTCAGATTCCCATATTTTCGTGTGCTTTATCCCACGCCTTCCAAGGGGTCCCGGGAACCCCGAACCCCGATCGCCTAAAACATTTCCGGGCCATCAAATACAACCTAAGGAACCATAGTAACCACCCCGCCATGATCGTTCCTCATTTTTTGCGTTTTTCAGCCAAACAACTAGAATTCCGCGCGATTCCCATATTTTTGTGTGTTATAGCCCACGCCTTCCGAGTGGTCCCGAGACCTCGTGACCCCTATCGCCTAAAATTTTTCCGGACTATCAAATATGACCTAAGGAACCATAGTATCCGCCCCGCCATGATCGTTCCTCATTTTTTTCGTTTTTCGGCCAAACAACCTGAATTTCGCGCGATTCCCATATTTTTGTGTGTTATAGCCCACGCCTTCCGAGTGGTCCCGGGACCTCCGGACCCCTATCGCCTAATATTTTTCCGGACTATCAAATCAGACCAAAGGAACCATAGTCACCGCCCTGCCAAGATCTTTCCACATTTTTTGCATGTTACTGAAAAAGACCTAGAATTTCGCCAGATTCCCATATTTTTGTGTGTTATAGCCCACACCTTCCGAGTGGTCCCGGGACCTCCGGACCCCTATCGCCTAAAATTTTTCCGAACTATCAAATACGACCCAAGGAACCATAGTATCCGCCCCGCCATGATCGTTCCTTATTTTTTGCGTTTTTCGGCCAAACAACTAGAATTCCGCGCGATTCCCATATTTTTGTGTGTGCCCACGCCATCCGAGTGGTCACGGGACCTCTGGACCCCTATCGCCTAATATTTTTCCGGACTATCAAATAAGACCAAAGGAACCATAGTCACCGCCCTGCCAAGATGTTTCCACATTTTTTGCATGTTACTGAAAAAGACCTAGAATTTCGCCCGATTCCCATATTTTCGTGTTCTATACCCACGCATTCCTGAGTGGTCCCAAGAGCCGCCAACCCCGATCACCTAAAATTTTTCCGGGCAATCAAATACGACCTAATGAACCATAGTATCCTCCCCGTCATGATCGTTCCTTATGTTTTGCATTTTTCGGCCAAACAACTAGAATTACGCGCGATTCCCATATTTTTGTGTGTTATAGCCCACACCATCGAAGTGAACCCGGGAACTCCGGACCCCTATCGCCTAAAATTTTTCCGGACAATCAAATACGACCTAAAGAACCATAGTCACCGCCCAGACATGATCATTCCTCATTTGTTGCATTTTCGGCCAAAAAACTAGAATTCCGCCCGATTACAATATTTTTGTGTACTATTGCCCACCCTTCCAAGTGGTTCCGGGACCCCCAGACCCTGATCGCCTAAAATTTTTCCGGGCCGTCAAAAACGAACTAAGGAACCATAGTAACCACCCCGCCATCACCGCTTCTCATTTTTTGCATTTTTCGGCCAAAAGAATATAATTACGCCCGATTCCCATATTTTCATGTGCTATACCCACGCCTTCCAAGTGGTTCGGGAAGCCGTGGACCGCGATCGCCTAAAATTTTCCGGGCCATCAAATACGACCTAAGGAACCATAGTCCCCGCCCAGCCACGATCATTCCTCATTTATTGCGTTTTTCGGCCAAAAAACTAGACTTCCGCTCGATTACCATATTTTTGTGTGCTATTGTCCACGCCTTCCGAGTGGGCCGGGCCGCCGGACTCGGATCGCCTAAAAAAATTTCGGGTCATCACTTAGGACCTAAGGAACCATAGTCACCGTCTCGCCATGATCGTTCCTTATTTTTTGCATTTTTTGGCCAAAAAACTAGAATTCCGCCCGATTCCCATATTTTCTTGTGCCCACGCCTTCCAAGGGGTCCCGGGAACCCCGAACCCCGATCGCCTAAAAATTTTCCGGGCCATCAAATACGACCTAAGGAACCATAGTAACCACCCCGCCATGATCGTTCCTGATTTTTTGCGTTTTTCAGCCAAACAACTAGAATTCCGTGCGATTCCCATATTTTTGTGTGTTATAGCCCACGCCTTCCGAGTGGTCCCGGGACCTCCTGACCCTTATCGCCTAAAAATTTTCCGGACTATCAAATACGACCTAAGGAACCATAGTATCCGCCCCGCCATGATCGTTCCTCATTTTTTGCATTTTTTGGCCAAACAACTAGAATTCCGCGCGATTCCCATATTTTTGTGTGTTATAGCCCACGCCTTCCGAGTGGTCCCGGGACCTCCGGACCCCTATCGCCTAATATTTTTCTGAACTATCAAGTAAGACCAAAGGAACCATAGTCAGCGCCCTGCCAAGATCTTTCCACATTTTTTGGATGTTACTGAAAAAGACCTAGAATTTCGCCCAATTCCCATATTTTCGTGTGCTATACCCACGCATTCCGAGTGGTCCCAAGAGCCGCGGACCCCGATCGCCTAAAACTTTTCTGGGCAATCAAATACGACCTAAGGAACCATAGTATCCGCCCCGCCATGATCGTTCCTTATTTTTTGCATTTTTCGGCAAAACAACTAGAATTCCGCGCGATTTCCATATTTTTGTGTGTTATAGCCCACGCCTTCCGAGTGGTCACGGGACCTCTGGACCCCGATCGCCTAATATTTTTCCGGACTATCAAATAAGAACAAAGGAACCATAGTCACCGCCCTGCCAAGATGTTTCCACATTTTTTGCATGTTACTGAAAAAGACCTAGAATTTCGCCCGATTCCCATATTTTCGTGTTCTATACCCACGCATTCCGAGTGGTCCCAAGAGCCGCCAACCCCGATCGCCTAAAAATTTTCCGGGCAATCAAATACGACCTAAGGAACCATAGTATCCTCCCCGTCATGATCGTTCCTTATGTTTTGCATTTTTCGGCCAAACAACTAGAATTACGCGCGATTCCCATATTTTTGTGTGTTATAGCCCACACCTTCGAAGTGAACCCGGGAACTCCGGACCCCTATCGCCTAAAATTTTTCCGGACAATCAAATACGACCTAAGGAACCATAGTCACCGCCCAGCCGTGATCATTCCTCATTTGTTGCATTTTTCGGCCAAAAAACTAGAATTCCGCCCGATTACAATATTTTTGTGTACTATTGCCCACCCTTCCAAGTGGTTCCGGGACCCCCGGACCCCGATCGCCTAAAATTTTTTCGGGCCGTCAAAAACGAACTAAGGAACCATAGTAACCACCTCGCCATCACCGCTTCTCATTTTTTGCATTTTTCGGCCAAAAGAATAGAATTACGCCCGATTCCCATATTTTCGTGTGCTATACCCACGCCTTCCAAGTGGTCCGGGTAGCCGTGGACCCCGATCGCCTAAAATTTTTCGGGCCATCAAATACGACCTAAGGAACCATAGTCCCCGCCCAGCCACGATCGTTCCTCATTTATTGCGTTTTTTGGCCAAAAAACTAGAATTCCGCTCGATTACCATATTTTTGTGTGCTATTGTCCACGCCTTCCGAGTGGGCCGGGCCGCTGGACTCGGATCGCCTAAAAAATTTTCGGGTCATCAATTAGGACCTAAGGAACCATAGTCACTGTCTCGCCATGATCGTTCCTTATTTTTTGCATTTTTTGGCCAAAAAACTAGAATTCCGCCCGATTCCCATATTTTCGTGTGCCCACGCCTTCCAAGGGGTCTCGGGAACCCCGAACCCCGATAGCCTAAAAATTTTCCGGGCCATCAAATACGACCTAAGGAACCATAGTAACCTCCCCGCCATGATCGTTCCTCATTTTTTGCGTTTTTCAGCCAAACAACTAGAATTCCGTGCGATTCCCATATTTTTGTGTGTTATAGCCCACGCCTTCCGAGTGGTCCCGGGACCTCCTGACCCTTATCGCCTAAAAATTTTCCGGACTATCAAATACGACCTAAGGAACCATAGTATCCGCCCCGCCATGATCGTTCCTCATTTTTTGCGTTTTTCGGCCAAACAACTAGAATTCTGCGCGATTCCCATATTTTTGTGTGTTATAGCCCACGCCTTCCGAGTGGTCCCGGGACCTCCGGACCCCTATCGCCTAATATTTTTCTGGACTATCAAGTAAGACCAAAGGAACCATAGTCACCGCCTTGCCAAGATCTTTCCACATTTTTTGGATGTTACTGAAAAAGACCTAGAATTTCGCCCAATTCCCATATTTTCATGTGCTATACCCACGCATTCAGAGTGGTCCCAAGAGCCGCGGACCCCGATCGCCTAAAATTTTTCTGGGCAATCAAATACGACCTAAGGAACCATAGTATCCGCCCCGCCATGATCGTTCCTTATTTTTTGCGTTTTTCGGCCAAACAACTAGAATTCCGCGCGATTCCCATATTTTTGTGTGTTATAGCCCACGCCTTCCGAGTGGTCCCGGGACCTCCGGACCCCTATCGCCTAAAATTTTTCCGGACTATCAAATACGACCTAAGGAACCATAGTATCCGCCCCGCCATGATCGTTCCTCATTTTTTGCATTTTTCGGCCAAACAACTAGAGTTCCGCGAGATTCCCATATTTTTGTGTATTATAGCCCACACCTTCCGAGTGGTCCCGGGACCTCCGGACCCCTATCGCTTAAAATTTTTCAGGACTATCAAATACGACCTAAGGAACCATAGTATCCGCCCCGCCATGATCGGTCCTCATTTTTGCGTTTTTCGGCCAAACAACTAGAATTCCGCGCGATCCCATATTTTTGTGTGTTATAGCACACGCCTTCCGAGTGGTCCCCGGTCTCCGGACCCCTATCGCCTAAAATTTTTCCGGACTATCAAATAAGACCTAAGGAACCATAGTCACCGCCCAGCCATCATCGTTCCTAGTTTTTTCCGTTTTTTGGCCAAAAAACTAGAATTCCGCGCGATTATCACATTTTCGTGTCCTATAGCCCACGCCTTCCGAGTGGTCCCGGGACCTCCGGACCCCAATCGCCTAAAATTTTTCTGGACTATCAAATACGACCTAAGGAAGCATAGTATCCGCCCAGCCATGATCATTCCTCATTTGTTGCCTTTTTCGGCCAAAAAACTAGAATTCCGCCCGATTATAATATTTTTGTGTGCTATAGCCCACGCCTTCCGAGTGGTCCCGGGTCTCCGGACCCCTATCGCCTAAAATTTTTCCGGACTATCAAATAAGACCCAAGGAACCATAGTCACCGCCCAGCCATGATTGTTTCTCATCTTTTGCATTTTTCGGCCAAAAAACTAGAATTACGCCCGATTCCCATATTTTTGTGTGCTATACCCACGCCTTCCAAGTGGTCCGGGGAGCCGCGGACCCCGATCGCCTAAAATTGTTCCGAACTATCAAATACGACCTAAGGTACCATAGTCACCGCCCAACCATGATCGTTCCAAATGCTTTGCATTTTTCGGCCAAAAAACTAGAACTCCGCGCGATTTGCATATTTTCGTGTGCTATAGCTTACGCCTTCCGAGTGGTCCCGGGAGCCGTGGACCCCGATCGCCTAAAATTTTTCGGGCCATCAAATACGACCTAAGGAACCATAGTCACCGCCCCACCATGATCGTTCCTCATTTATTGCATTTTTCGGCCAAAAAACTAGAATTCCGCTCGATTACCATATTTTTGTGTGCGCCCACGCCTTCCGAGTGGGCCGGGCCGCCGGACTCGGATCGCCTAAAAAAATTTCGGGCCATCAATTAGGACCTAAGGAACCATAGTAACCGCCTTGCCATGATAGTTCCTCATTTTTTGCATTTTTTGGCCAAAACACTAGAATTCCGCCCGATTCCCATATTTTTGTGTGCTATCGCCCACGCCTTCTGAGTGGGTCGGGCCCCCCGGAGCCGGATCGCCTAAAAATTTTCCGGACTATTAAATACGACTTAAGGAACCCTAGTCTCCGCCCCGCCATGATCGTTCCTAGTCTTTTGTGTTATTCAGCCAAAAAACTAGAATTCCGCGCGATTTCCATATTTTCGTGTGCTTTAGCCCACGCCTTCCAAGGGGTCCCGGGAACCCCGAACCCCGATCGCCTAAATATTTTCCGGGACATCAAATACGACCTAAGGAACCATAGTAACCACCCCGCCATGATCGTTCCTCATTTTTTGCGTTTTTCGGCCAAACAACTAGAATTCCGCGCGATTCACATATTTTTGTGTGTTATAGCCCACGCCTTCCGAGTGGTCCCGGGACCTCCTGACCCCTATCGCCTAAATTTTTCCGGACTATCAAATACGACCTAAGGAACCATAGTATCCGCCCCGCCATGATCATTCCTCATTTTTTGCGTTATTCGGCCAAACAACTAGAATTCCGCGCGATTCCCATATTTTTGTGTGTTATAGCCCACACCTTCCGAGTGGTCCCGGGACCTACGGACCCCTATCGCCTAATATATTTCCGGACTATCAAATAAGACCAAAGGAACCATAGTCACCGCCCTGCCAAGATATTTCCACATTTTTTGCATATTACTGAAAAAGACCTAGAATTTCTCTCGATTACCATATTTTCGTGTGATATAGCTTACGCCTTCCGAGTGGTCCCGGCAGCCGTGGACCCCGATCGCCTAAAATTTTCCGGGCCATCAAATACGACCTAAGGAACCATTGTCACCGCCCCACCATGATTGTTCCTCATTTATTGCATTTTTCAGCAAAAAAATAGAATTCCGCTCGATTACCATATTTTTGTGTGCTATTGCCCACGCCTTCCGAGTGGGCCAGGCCGCCGGACTCGGATCGCCTAAAAAGTTTTCGGGCAATCAATTAGGACCTAAGGAACCATAGTCACCGCCTCACCGTGATCATTCCTCATTGTTTGCATTTTTTGGCCAAAAAACTAGAATTCCGCCCGATTCCCATATTTTTGTGTGATATCGCCCACGCCTTACGAGTGGGTCGGGCCCCCCGGAGTCGGATCGCCTAAAAATTTTCCGGACTATCAAATACGACCTAAGGAACAATAGTCACCGCCCTGCCATGATCGTTCCTAGTCTTTTGCATTTTTCAGCCAAAAAACTAGAATTCCGCGCGATTTCCATATTTTCGTGTGCTTTAGCCCACGCCTTCCAAGGGGTCCCGGGAACCCCGAATCCCGATCGCCTAAAAATTTTCCGGGCCATCAAATACGACCTAAGGAACCATAGTAACCACCCCACCATGATCGTTCCTCATTTTTTGCGTTTTTCGGCCAAACAACTTGAATTCCGCGCGATTACAATATTATTTTGTGCTATTGCCCACCCTTCCAAGTGGTGCCGGGAACCCCGAACCCTGATCGCCAAAAATTTTTCCGGGCCATCAAATACGACCTAAGGAACAATAGTCACCGCCTCGCCATGATCGTTCCTTATTTTTTGCATTTTTTGGCCAAAAAACTAGAATTCCGCCCGATTCCCATATTTTTGTGTGCTATCGCCCACGCCCTCCGAGTGGGTCGGGCCCCCCGGAGCCGGATCGCCTAAAAATTTTCCGGACTATCAAATTCGACCTAAGGAACCATAGCCACTGCCCCGCCATGATCGTTCCTAGTCTTTTGTGTTTTTCAACCAAAAACCTAGAATTCCGCGCTATTTCCATATTTTCGTGTGCTTTAGCCCACGCCTTCCAAGGGGTCCCGGGAACCCCGAACCTCGATCGCCTAAATATTTTCCGGGACATCAAATACGACCTAAGGAACCATAGTAACCACCCCGCCATGATCGTTCCTCATTTTTTGCGTTTTTCGGCCAAACAACTAGAATTCCGCGCGATTCACATATTTTTGTGTGTTATAGCCCACGCCTTCCGAGTGGTCCCGGGACCTCCTGACCCCTATCGCCTAAATTTTTCCGGACTATCAAATACGACCTAAGGAACCGTAGTATCCGCCCCGCCATGATCGTTCCTATTTTTTTGCGTTTTTCGGCCACACAACTAGAATTCCGCGCGATTCCCATATTTTTGTGTGTTATAGCCCACGCCTTCCGAGTGGTCCCGGGACCTCCGGACCCCTATCGCCTAATATTTTTCCGGACTATCAAATAAGACCAAAGGAACCATACTTACTGCCCTGCCAAGATCTTTCCACATTTTTTGCATGTTACTGAAAAAGAGCTAGAATTTCGACCGATTCCCATATTTTCGTGTGCTATACCCACGCATTCCGAGTGGTCCCAAGAGCCGCGGACCCCGATCGCCTAAAAAATTTCCGGGCAATCAAATATGACCTAAGGAACCATCGTATCCGCCCCTCCATGACCGTTCCTTATTTTTTGCATTTTTCGGCCAAACAACTAGAATTCCGCGCGATTCCCATATTTTTGTGTGTTATAGCCCACACCTTCCGAGTGGTCCCGGGACCTCCGGACCCCTATCGCCTAAAATTTTTCCGGACTATCAAATACGACCTAAGGAACCATAGTATCCGCCCCGCCATCATCGTTCCTTATTTTTTGCATATTTCGGCCAAACAACTAGAATTCCGCACGATCCCATATTTTTATGTTTTATAGCCCACGCCTTCCGAGTGGTCCCGGGTCTCCGGACCCTATCGCCTAAAATTTTTCCGGACTATCAAATAAGACCTAAGGAACCATAGTCACCGCCCAGCCATGATCGTTCTTAGTGTTTTCCATTTTAAGGCCAAAAAACTAGAATTCTGCGCGATTCCCATATTTTCGTGTCCTATAGCCCACTCCTTCCAAGTGAACCCGGGAACTCCAGACTCTTATCGCCTAAAATTTTTCCGAACACTCAAATACGACCTAAGGAACCATAGTCACCGCCCAGCCATGATCATTCCTCATTTGTTGCGTTTTTCGGCCAAAATACTAGAATTCCGCCCGATTACAATATTTTTGTGTGCTATTGCCCACCCTTCCAAGTGGTTCCGGGACCCCCGGACCCCGATCGCCTAAAATTTTCCGGGCCGTCAAATACAACCTAAGGAACCATAATAACCGCCCCGCCATCATCGTTTCTCATTTTTTGTATTTTTCAGCCAAAAAACTAGAATTACGCCCGATTCCCATATTTTCGTGTGCTATACCCACGCCTTCCAAGTGGTCCGGGGACCGCGGACCCCGATCGCCTAAAATTTTTCCGGACTATCAAATACAACCTAAGGTACCATAGTCACCGCCCCACCATGATCGTTCCAAATGCTTTGCATTTTTCGGCCAAAAAACTAGAACTCCGCGCGATTTGCATATTTTAGTGTGCTATAGCTTACGCCTTTCGAGTGGTCCCGGGAGCCGTGGACCCCGATCGCCTAAAATTTTTCGGGCCATCAAATACGACCTAAGGAACCATAGTCACTGCCCAGCCATGATCGTTCCTCATTTATTGCGTTTTTCGGCCAAAAAACTAGAATTCCGCTCGATTAGCATATTTTTGTGTGCTATTGCCCATGCCTTACGAGTGGGCCGGGCCGCCGTACTCGGATCGCCTAAAAATTTTCGGGCCATCAATTAGGACCTAAGGAACCATAGTCACCGCCTCGCCAGGATCGTTCCTTATTTTTGCATTTTTTGGCCAAAAAACTAAAATTTCGCCCGATTCCCATATTTTTGTGTGCTATCTCCCACGCCTTCCGAGTGGGTCGGGCCCCCCGGAGCCGGATCGCCTAAAAATTTTCCGGACTATCAAATATGACATAAGGAACCATAGTCACCGCCCCGCCATAATCATTCCTAGTCTTTAGCGTTTTTCAACCAAAAAACTAGAATTCCGCGCGATTTCCATATTTTCGTGTGTTTTAGCCCACGCCTTCTAAGGGGTCCCGGGAACCCCGAACCCCGCTCGCCTAAAAATTTTCCGGGCCATCAAATACGACCTAAGGAACCATAGTAACCACCCCGCCATGATCGTTCCTCATGTTTTTGCGTTTTTCGGCCAAACGACTAGAATTTTGCGCGATTCCCATATTTTTGTGTTTTATAGCCCACGCCTTACGAGTGGTCTCGGGACCTCCTGACCCCTATGGCCTAAAATTTTTCCGGACTATCAAATACGACCTAAGGAACCATAGTATCCGCCCCGCCATGATCGTTCCTCATTTTTTGTGTTTTTCGGCCAAACAACTAGAATTCCGCGCGATTCCCATATTTTTGTGTGTTATAGCCCACGCCTTCCGAGTGGTCCCGCGACCTCCGCACCCCTATCGCCTAATATTTTTCCGGACTATCAAATAAGACCAAAGGAACCATAGTCACCGCCTTGCCAAGATCTTTCCACATTTTTTGCATGTAACTGAAAAAGACCTAGAATTTCGCCCGATTCCCATATTTTCGTGTGCTATACCCACGCATTCCGAGTGGTCCCAAGAGCCGCGGACCCCGATCGCCTAAAAATTTTCCGGGCAATCAAATATGACCGCCTCGCCATGATCGTTCCTCATTTTTTGCATTTTTTGGCCAAAAAACTAGAATTCCGCCCGATTCCCATATTTTTGTGTGCTATCGCCCACGCCTTCCGAGTGGGTCGGGCCCCCGGAGCCGGATCGCCTAAAAATTTTACGGACTATCAAATACGACCTAAGGAACCATAGTCACCACCCCTCCATGATCATTCCTAGTCTTTTGCATTTTTCAGCCAAAAAACTAGAATTCCGCGCGATTTCCATATTTTCGTGTGCTTTAGCCCACGCCTTCCAAGGGGTCCCGGGAACCCCGAACCCCGATCGCCTAAAAATTTACCGGGCCATCAAATACGACCTAAGGAACCATAGTAACCACCCCGCCATGATCGTTCCTCATTTTTTGCGTTTTTCGGCCAAACAACTAGAATTCCGCACGATTCCCATATTTTTGTGTGTTATAGCCCATGCCTTCCGAGTGGTCCCGGGACCTCCTGACCCCTATCGCCTAAAATTTTTCCGGACTATCAAATACGACCTAAGGAACCATAGTATCCGCCCCGCCATGATTGTTCCTCATTTTTTGCGTTTTTCGGCCAAACAACTAGAATTCCGCGCGATTCCCATATTTTTGTGTGTTATAGCCCACGCCTTCCGAGTGGTCGCGGGACCTCCTGACCCCTATCGCCTAAAATTTTTCCGGACTATCAAATACGAACTAAGGAACCATAGTATCCGCCCCGCCATGATCGTTCCTTATTTTTTGCATTTTTTGGCCAAACAACTAGAATTCCGCGCGATCCCATATTTTTGTGTGTTATAGCCCACTCCTTCCGAGTGGTCCCGGGACCTCCTGACCCCAATGCCTAATATTTTTCCGGACTATCAAATACGACCTAAGGAACTATAGTATCCGCCCCGCCATGATCGTTCCTCATTTTTTGCGTTTTTCGGCCAAAAAACTAGAATTCCGCGCGATTCCCATATTTTCGTGTCTTATAGCCCACGCCTTCGAAGTGAACCCGGGAACTCCGGACCCCTATCGCCTAAAATTTTTCCGGACAATCAAATACGACCTAAGGAACCATAGTCACCGCCCAGCCATGATCATTCCTCATTTGTTGCATTTTTCGGCCAAAAAACTAGAATTCCGCCCGATTACAATATTTTTGTGTGCTATTGCCCAACGTTCCAAGTGGTTCCGGGACCCCCGGACCCCAATCGCCTAAAACTTTTTCGGGCTGTCAAATACGACCTAAGGAACCATAGTAACCGCCCTGCCATCACCGTTTCTCATTTTTTGCATTTTCGGCCAAAAAACTAGAATTACGCCCGATTCCCATATTTTCGTGTGCTATACCCACGCCTTCCAAGTGGTCCGGGGAGCCGCGGACCCCGATCGCCTAAAATTTTTCCGGACTATCAAATACGACCTAAGGTACAATAGTCAACGCCCCACCATGATCGTTCCAAATGCTTTGCATTTTTCGGCCAAAAAACTAGAACTCCGCGCGATTTGCATATTTTAGTGTGCTAGCCTACGCCTTCCGAGTGGTCCCGGGAGCCGTGGACCCCGATAGCCTAAAATTTTCCGGGCCATCAAATACGACCTAAGGAACCATAGTCACCGCCCAGCCACGATCCTTCCTCATTTATTGCGTTTTTCGGCCAAAAAACTAGAATTCCGCTCGATTACCAAATTTTTGTGTGCTATTGTCCACGCCTTCCGAGTGGGCCGGGTCGCCGGACTCGGATCGCCTAAAAAGTTTTCGGGCCATCAATTAGGACCTAAGGAACCATAGTCACCATCTCGCCATGATCGTTCCTTATTTTTTGCATTTTTTGGCCAAAAAACTAGAATTTCGCCCGATTCCCATATTTTTATGTGCTATCGCCCACGCCTTCCGAGTGGGTCGGGCCCCCCGGAGCCGGATCACCTAAAAATTTTCCGGACTATCAAATACGACCTAAGGAACCATAGTCACCACCCCGCCATGATCGTTCCTAGTCTTTTGCGTTTTTCAGCCAAAAAACTAGAATTCCGCGCGATTTCTATATTTTCGTGTGCTTTAGCCCACGCCTTCCAAGGGGTCCCGGGAACCCCGAACCCCGATCGCCTAAAGATTTACCGGGCCATCAAATATGACCTAAGGAACCATAGTAACCACCCCGCCATGATCGTTCCTCATTTTTTGTGTTTTTCGGCCAAACAACTAGAATTTCGCGCGATTCCCATATTTTTGTGTGTTATAGCCCATGCCTTCCGAGTGGTCCCGGGACCTCCTGACCCCTATCGCCTAAAATTTTTCCGGACTATCAAATACGACCAAAGGAACCATAGTATCCGCCCCACCATGATCGTTCCTCATTTTTTGCGTTTTTCGGCCAAACAACTAGAATTCCGCGAAATTCCCATATTTTTGTGTGTTATAGCCCACGCCTTCCAAGTGGTCGCGGGACCTCCGGACCCCTATCGCCTAATATTTTTCCGGACTATCAAATAAGACCAAAGGAACTATAGTCACCGCCCTGCCAAGATCTTTCCACATTTTTTGCAAGTTACTGAAAAAGACTTCCGCGCGATTCCCATATTTTTCTGTGTTATAGCCCACACCTTCCGAGTGGTCCCGGGTCCTCCGGACCCCTATTGCCTAAAATTTTTCCGGACTATCAAATACGACCTAAGGAACCATAGTATCATCCCCGCCATGATCGTTCCTCATTTTTTGCGTTTTTCAGCCAAAAAACTAGAATTCCGCGCGATTCCCATATTTTCGTGTCTTATAGCCCACGCCTTCGAAGTGAACCCGGGACCTCCGGACCCCAATGCCTAATATTTTTCCGGACTATCAAATACGACCTAAGGAACCATAGTATCCGCCCCGCCATGATCGTTCCTCATTTTTTGCGTTTTTCGGCCAAAAAACTAGAATTCCGCGCGATTCCCATATTTTCGTGTCTTATAGCCCACGCCTTCGAAGTGAACCCGGGAACTCCGGACCCCTATCGCCTAAAATTTTTCCGGACAATTAAATATGACCTAAGGAACCATAATCATCGCCTAGCCATGATCATTCCTCATTTGTTGCATTTTTCGGCCAAAAAACTAGAATTCCGAACGATTACAATATTTTTGTGTGCTATTGCCCACCCTTCCAAGTGGTTCCCGGACCCCGATCGCCTAAAATTTTTCCGGGACGTCAAATACGATCTAAGGAACCATAGTCACCGCCCTGCCATCACCGTTTCTCATTTTTTGCATTTTCGGCCAAAAAACTAAAATTACGCTCGATTCCCATATTTTCGTGTGCTATACCCACGCCTTCCAAGTGGTCCGGGGAGCCGCGGACCCCGATCGCCTAAAATTTTTCCGGACTATCAAATACGACCTAAGGTACAATAGTCACCGCCCCACCATGATCGTTCCAAATGCTTTGCATTTTTCGGCCAAAAAACTAGAACTCCGCGCGATTTGCATATTTTAGTGTGCTATAGCTTACGCCTTCCGAGTGGTCCCGGGAGCCGTGGACCCCGATAGCCTAATATTTTCCGGGCCATCAAATACTACCTAAGGAACCATAGTCACCGCCCAGCCACGATCGTTCCTCATTTATTGCGTTTTTCGGCCAAAAAGCTAGAATTCCGCTCGATTACCATATTTTTGTGTGCTATTGTCCACGCCTTCCGAGTGGGCCGGGCCGCCGGACTCGAATCGCCTAAAAAGTTTTTGGGCCATCAATTAGGACCTAACGAACCATAGTCGCCGTCTCGCCATGATCGTTCCTTATTTTTTGCATTTTTTGGAATTAAAAACTAGAATTCCGCCCGATTCCCATATTTTTGTGTGCTATCGCCCACGCCTTCCGAGTGGGTCGGGCCCCCCGGAGCCGGATCACCTAAAAATTTTCCGGACTATCAAATACGACCTAAGGAACCATAGTCACCACCCCGCCATGATCGTTCCTAGTCTTTTGCGTTTTTCGGCCAAACAACTAGAATTCCGCGAGATTCCCATATTTTTGTGTGTTATAGCCCACGCCTTCCGAGTGGTCGCGGGACCTCCGGAGCCCTATCGCCTAATATTTTTCCGGACTATCAAATAAGACCAAAGGAACCATAGTCACCGCCCTGCCAAGATCTTTCCACATTTTTTGCAAGTTACTGAAAAAGACTTCCGCGCGATTCCCATATTTTTGTGTGTTATAGCCCACACCTTCCGAGTGGTCCCGGGACCTCCAGACCCCTATTGCCTAAAAATTTTCCGATATATCAAATACGACCTAAGGAACCGTAGTATCCGCCCCGCCATGATCGTTCCTCATTTTTTGCGTTTTTCGGCCAAACAACTAGAATTCCGCGAGATTCCCATATTTTTGTGTGTTATAGCCCACGCCTTCCGAGTGGTCGCGGGACCTCCGGACCCCTATCGCCTAATATTTTTCCGGACTATCAAATAAGACCAAAGGAACCATAGTCACCGCCCTGCCAAGATCTTTCCACATTTTTTGCAAGTTACTGAAAAAGACTTCCGCGCGATTCCCATATTTTTGTGTGTTATAGCCCACACCTTCCGAGTGGTCCCGGGACCTCCGGACCCCTATTGCCTAAAAATTTTCCGGACTATCAAATACGACCTAAGGAACCATAGTATCCGCCCCGCCATGATCGTTCCTCATTTTTTGCGTTTTTTGGCCAAACAACTAGAATTCCGCGCGATCCCATATTTTTGTGTGTTATAGCCCACTCCTTCCGAGTGGTCCCGGGACCTCCAGACCCCAACGCCTAATATTTTTCCGGACTATCAAATACGACCTAAGGAACCATAGTCACCTCCCTGCCAAGATCTTTCCACATTTTTTGCAAGTTACTGAAAAAGACTTCCGCGCGATTCCCATATTTTTGTGTGTTATAGCCCACGCCTTCCTAGTGGTCCCGGGACCTCCGGGACCTCCGGACCCCTATCGCCTAATATTTTTCCGGACTATCAAATAAGGCCAAAGGAACCATAGTCACCGCCCAGCCATGATCATTCCTCATTTGTTGCGTTTTTCGGCCAAAAAACTAGAATTCCGAACGATTACAATATTTTTGTGTGCTATTGCCCACCCTTCCAAGTGGTTCCCGGACCCCGATCGCCTAATCCGGGACGTCAAATACGATCTAAGGAACCATAGTCACCGCCCTGCCATCACTGTTTCTCATTTTTTGCATTTTTGGCCAAAAAACTAGAATTACGCTCGATTCCCATATTTTCGTGTGCTTTACCCACGCCTTCCAAGTGGTCCGGGGAGCCGCGGACCCCGATCGCCTAAAATTTTTCCGGACTATCAAATACGACCTAAGGTACAATAGTCACCGCCCCACCATGATCGTTCCAAATGCTTTGCATTTTTCGGAAAAAAAACTAGAACTCCGCGCGATTTGCATATTTTAGTGTGCTATAGCTTACGCCTTTCGAGTGGTCCCGGGAGCCGTGGACCCCGATTGCCTAAAATTTTCCGGGCCATCAAATACGATCTAAGGAACCATAGTCACCGCCCAGCCACGATCGTTCCTCATTTATTGCGTTTTTCGGCCAAAAAACTAGAATTCCGCTCGATTACCATATTTTTGTGTGCTATTGTCCACGCCTTCCAAGGGGTCCCGGGAACCCCGAACCCCGATCGCCTAAAAAATTTCCGGGCCATCAAATACGACCTAAGGAACCATAGTAACCACCCCGCCATGATCATTCCTCATTTTTTGCGTTTTTCAGCCAAACAACTAGAATTCCGCCCGATTCCAATATTTTTGTGTGTTATAGCCCACGCCTTCCGAGTGGTCCCGAGACCTCGTGACCCCTTTCGCCTAAAATTTTTCCGGACTATCAAATACGACCTAAGGAACCATAGTATCTGCCCCGCCATGATCGTTCCTCATTTTTTTCGTTTTTCGGCCAAACAACTAGAATTCCGCGCGATTCCCATATTTTTGTGTGTTATAGCCCACGCCTTCCGAGTGGTCCCGGGACCTCCGAACCCCTATCGCCTAATATTTTTCCGGACTATCAAATAAGACCAATGGAACCGTAGTCACCGCCCTGCCAAGATCTTTCCACATTTTTTGCATGTTACTGAAAAAACCTAGAATTTCGCCCGATTCCCATATTTTTGTGTGTTATAGCCCACACCTTCCGAGTGGTCCCGGGACCTCCGGACCCCTATCGCCTAAAATTTTTCCGGACTATCAAATACGACCTAAGGAACCATAGTAACCTCCCCGCCATGATCGTTCCTCATTTTTTGCGTTTTTCAGCCAAACAACTAGAATTCCGTGCGATTCCCATATTTTTGTGTGTTATAGCCCACGCCTTCCGAGTGGTCCCGGGACCTCCTGACCCTTATCGCCTAAAAATTTTCCGGACTATCAAATAAGACCAAAGGAACCATAGTCACCGCCCTGCCAAGATGTTTCCACATTTTTTGCATGTTACTGAAAAAGACCTAGAATTTCGCCCGATTCCCATATTTTCGTGTTCTATACCCACGCATTCCGAGTGGTCCCAAGAGCCGCGGACCCCGATCGCCTAAAATTTTTTCGGGCAATCAAATACGACCTAAGGAACCATAGTATTTTCCCCGGCATGATTGTTCCTTATGTTTTGCATTTTTCGGCCAAACAACTAGAATTACGCGCGATTCCCATATTTTTGTGTGTTATAGCCCACACCTTCGAAGTGAACCCGGGAACTCCGGACCCCTATCGCCTAAAATTTTTTCGGACTATCAAATACGACCTAAGGAACCATAGTCACCGCCCAGCCATGATCATTCCTCATTTGTTGCATTTTTCGGCCAAAAAACTAGAATTCCGCGCGATTACAATATTTTTGTGTACTATTGCCCACCCATCCAAGTGGTTCCGGGACCCCCGTACCCCGATCGCCTAAAATTTTTCCGGGCCGTCAAAAACGAACTAAGGAACCATAGTAACCACCCCGCCATCACCGCTTCTCATTTTTTGCATTTTTCGGCCAAAAAAATAGTATTACGCCCGATTCCCATATTTTCGTGTGCTATACCCACGCCTTCCAAGTGGTCCGGGGAGCCGTGGACCCCGATCGCCTAAAATTTTCCGGGCCATCAAATACGACCTAAGGAACCATAGTCCCCGCCCAGCCACGATCGTTCCTCATTTATTGCGTTTTTCGGCCAAAAAACTTGAATTCCGCTCGATTACCATATTTTTGTGTGCTATTGTCCACGCCTTCCGAGTGGGCCGGGCCGCCGGACTCGGATCGCCTAAAAAAATTTCGGGTCATCAATTAGGACCTAAGGAACCATAGTCACCGTCTCGCCATGATCGTTCCTTATTTTTTGCATTTTTTGGCCAAAAAACTAGAATTCCGCCCGATTCCCATATTTTCGTGTGCTTTAGCCCACGCCTTCCAAGGTGTCCCGGGAACCCCGAACCCCGAGTGCCTAAAAATTTTTCGGGCCATCAAATACGACCTAAGGAACCATAGTAACCACCCCGCCATGATCGTTCCTCATTTTTTGCGTTTTTCAAGCAAACAACTAGAATTCCGTGCGATTCCCATATTTTTGTGTGTTATAGCCCACGCCTTCCGAGTGGTCCCGGGACCTCCTGACCCTTATCGCCAAAAATTTTTCCGGACTATCAAATACGACCTAAGGAACCATAGTATCCGCCCCGCCATGATCGTTCCTCATTTTTGGCGTTTTTCGGCCAAACAACTAGAATTCCGCGCGATTCCCATATTTTTGTGTGTTATAGCCCACGCCTTCCGAGTGGTCCCGGGACCTCCGAACCCCTATCGCCTAATATTTTTCCGGACTATCAAATAAGACCAATGGAACCGTAGTCACCGCCCTGCCAAGATCTTTCCACATTTTTTGCATGTTACTGAAAAAGACCTAGAATTTCGCCCGATTCCCATATTTTTGTGTGTTATAGCCCACACCTTCCGAGTGGTCCCGGGACCTCCAGACCCCTATCGCCTAAAATTTTTCCGGACTATCAAATACGACCTAAGGAACCATAGTATCCGCCCCGCCATGATCGTTCCTTATTTTTTGTGTTTTTCGGCCAAACAACTAGAATTCCGCGCGATTCCCATATTTTTGTGTGTTATAGCCCACGCCTTCCGAGTGGTCACGGGACCTCCGGACCCCTATAGCCTAATATTTTTCCGGACTATCAAATAAGACCAAAGGAACCATAGTCACCGCCCTGCCAAGATGTTTCCACATTTTTTGCATGTTACTGAAAAAGACCTAGAATTTCGCCCGATTCCCATATTTTCGTGTTCTATACCCACGCATTCCGAGTGGTCCCAAGAGCCGCGGACCCCGATCGCCTAAAATTTTTCCGGGCAATCAAATACGACCTAAGGAACCATAGTATCTTCCCCGGCATGATTGTTCCTTATGTTTTGCATTTTTCGGCCAAACAACTAGAATTACGCGCGATTCCCATATTTTTGTGTGTTATAGCCCACACCTTCGAAGTGAACCCGGGAACTCCGGACCCCTATCGCCTAAAATTTTTCCGGACTATCAAATACGACCTAAGGAACCATAGTTACCGCCCAGCCATGATCATTCCTCATTTGTTGCATTTTTCGGCCAAAAAACTAGAATTCCGCGCGATTACAATATTTTTGTGTACTATTGCCCACCCTTCCATGTGGTTCCGGGACCCCCGGACCCCGATCGCCTAAAATTTTTCCTGGCCGTCAAAAACGAACTAAGGAACCATAGTAACCACCCCGCCATCACCGCTTCTCATTTTTTGCATTTTTCGGCCAAAAAAATAGTATTACGCCCGATTCGCATATTTTCGTGTGCTATACCCACGCCTTCCAAGTGGTCCGGGGAGCCGTGGACCCCGATCGCCTAAAATTTTCCGGGCCATCAAATACGACCTAAGGAACCATAGTCCCCGCCCAGCCACGATCGTTCCTCATTTATTGCATTTTTCGGCCAAAAAACTTGAATTCCGCTCGATTACCATATTTTTGTGTGCTATTGTCCACGCCTTCCGAGTGGGCCGGGCCGCCGGACTCGGATCGCCTAAAAAAATTTCGGGTCATCAATTAGGACCTAAGGAACCATAGTCACCGTCTCGCCATGATCGTTCCTTATTTTTTGCATTTTTTGGCCAAAAAACTAGAATTCCGCACGATTCCCATATTTTCGTGTGCTTTAGCCCACGCCTTCCAAGGTGTCCCGGGAACCCCGAACCCCGAGTGCCTAAAAATATTTCGGGCCATCAAATACGACCTAAGGAACCATAGTAACCACCCCGCCATGATCGTTCCTCATTTTTTGCGTTTTTCAGCCAAACAACTAGAATTCCGTGCGATTCCCATATTTTTGTGTGTTATAGCCCACGCCTTCCGAGTGGTCCCGGGACCTCCTGACCCTTATCGCCAAAAAATTTTCCGGACTATCAAATACGACCTAAGGAACCATAGTATCCGCCCCGCCATGATCGTCCCTCATTTTTGGCGTTTTTCGGTCAAACAACTAGAATTCCGCGCGATTCCCATATTTTTGTGTGTTATAGCCCACGCCTTCCGAGTGGTCCCGGGACCTCCGGACCCCTATCGCCTAATATTTTTCTGGACTATCAAATAAGACCAAAGGAACCATAGTCACCGCCCTGCCAAGATCTTTCCACATTTTTTGCATGTTACTGAAAAAGACCTAGAATTTCGCCCAATTCCCATATTTTCATGTGCTATACCCACGCATTCCGAGTGGTCCCAAGAGCCGCGGACCCCGATCGCCTAAAATTTTTCTGGGCAATCAAATATGACCTAAGGAACCATAGTATCCGCCCCGCCATGATCGTTCCTTATTTTTTGCGTTTTTCGGCCAAACAACTAGAATTCCGCGCGATTCCCATATTTTTGTGTGTTATAGCCCACGCCTTCCGAGTGGTCCCGGGACCTCCGGACCCCTATCGCCTAAAATTTTTCCGGACTATCAAATACGACCTAATGAACCATAGTATCCGCCCCGCAATGATCGTTCCTCATTTTTTGCGTTTTTCGGCCAAACAACTAGAATTCCGCGCGATTCCCATATTTTTGTGTATTATAGCCCACACCTTCCGAGTGGTCCCGGGACCTCCGGACCCCTATCACCTAAAATTTTTCCGGACTATCAAATACGACCTAAGGAACGATAGTATCCGCCCCGCCATGATCGTTCCTTATTTTTTGCGTTTTTCGGCCAAACAACTAGAATTCCGCGCGATTCCCATATTTTTGTGTGTTATAGCCCACGCCTTCCGAGTGGTCACGGGACCTCTGGACCCCTATCGCCTAATATTTTTCCGGACTATCAAATAAGACCAAAGGAACCATAGTCACCGCCCTGCTAAGATGTTTCCACATTTTTTGCATGTTACTGAAAAAGACCTAGAATTTCGTCCGATTCCCATATTTTCGTGTTCTATACCCACGCATTCCGAGTGGTCCCAAGAGCCGCGGACCCCGATCGCCTAAAATTTTTCCGGTCAATCAAATACAACCTAAGGAACCATAGTATCCGCCCCTCCATGATCGTTCCTTATGTTTTGCATTTTTCGGCCAAACAACTAGAATTCCGCGCGATTCCCATATTTTTGTGTGTTATAGCCCACACCTTCGAAGTGAACCCGGGAACTCCGGACCCCTATCGCCTAAAATTTTTCTGGACTATCAAATACGACCTAAGGAACCATAGTATCCGCCCATCCATGATCGTTCCTAGTTTTTTCCGTTTTTCGGCCAAAAAACTAGAATTCCGCGCGATTCCCATATTTTCGTGTCCTATAGCCCACGCCTTCCAAGTGAACCCGGGAACTCCGGACCCCTATCGCCTAAAATTTTTTCGGACTATCAAATACGACCTAAGGAACCATAGTCACCGCCCAGCCATGATCATTCCTCATTTGTTGCGTTTTTCGGCCAAAAAACTAGAATTCCGCCCGATTACAATATTTTTGTGTGCTATTGCCCACCCTTCCAAGTGGTTCCGGGACCCCCGGACCCCGATCGCCTAAAATTTTTCCGGACTATCAAATACGACCTAAGGTACCATAGTCACCGCCCCACCATGATCGTTCCAAATGCTTTGCATTTTTCGGCCAAAAAACTAGAACTCCGCGCGATTTGCATATTTTCATGTGCTATAGCTTACGCCTTCGGAGTGGTCGCGGGAGCCGTGGAACCCGATCGCCTAAAATTTTCCGGGCCATCAAATACGACCTAAGGAACCATAGTCACCGCCCCGCCATGATCGTTCCTCATTTATTGCGTTTTTCGGCCATAAAACTAGAATTCCGCTCGATTACCATATTTTTGTGTTCTATTGCCCACGCCTTCCGAGTGGGCCGGGCCACCGGACTCGGATCGCCTAAAAAATTTTCGGGCCATCAATTAGGACCTAAGGAACCATAGTCACCGCCTCGCCATGATCGTTCCTCATTTTTTTGCATTTTTTGGCCAAAAAACTAGAATTCCGCCCGATTCCCATATTTTTGTGTGCTATCGCCCACGCCTTCCGAGTGGGTCAGGCCCCCCGGAGCCGGATCGCCTAAAAATTTTCCGGACTATCAAATACGACCTAAGGAACCATAGTCACCGCCCCGCCATGATCGTTCCTCATTTATTGCATTTTTCGGCCAAAAAACTAGAATTCCGCTCGATTACCATATTGTTTTGTGCTATTGCCCACGCCTTCCGAGTGGGCCGGGCCGCCGGACTCGGATCACCTAAAATTTTTTCGGGCCATCAATTAGGACCTAAGGAACCATAGTCACTGCCTCGCCATGATCGTTCCTCATTTTTTGGCCAAAAAACTAGAATTCCGCCCGATTCCCATATTTTTGTGTGCTATCGCCCACGCCTTCCGAGTGGGTCGGGCCCCCCCGCAGCCGGATCGCCTAACAATTTTCCGGACTATCAAATACGACCTAAGGAACCATAGTCACCGCCACGCCATGATCGTTCCTAGTCTTTTGCGTTTTTCAGCAAAAAAACTAGAATTCCGCGCGATTTCCATATTTTCGTGTGCATTAGCCCACGCCTTCCAAGGGGTCCCGGGAACCCCGAACCCCGATCGCCTAAAAATTTTCCGGGCCATTAAATACGACCTAAGGAACCATAGTAACAACCCCGCCAAGATCGTTCCTCATTTTTTGCATTTTTCGGCCAAACAACTAGAATTCTGCGCGATTCCCATATTTTTGTGTGTTATAGCCCACGCCTTCTGAGTGGTCCCGGGACCTCCTGACCCCTATTGCCTAAAATTTTTCCGGACTTTCAAATACGACCTAAGGAACCATAGTATCCGCCCCGCCATGATCGTTCCTCATTTTTTGCGTTTTTCGGCCAAACAACTAGAATTCCGCGCGATTCCCATATTTTTGTGTGTTATAGCCCACGCCTTCCGAGTGGTCCCGGGACCTCCTGACCCCTATCGCCTAAAATTTTTTTGGACTATCAAATACGACCTAAGGAACCATAGTATCCGCCCCGCCATGATCGTTCTTCATTTTTTGCATTTTTCGGCTAAACAACTAGAATTCCGCGCGATTCCCATATTTTTGTGTGTTATAGCCCACGCCTTCCGAGTGGTCCCGGGACCTCCGGACCCCTATCGCCTAAAATTTTTCCGGACTATCAAATACGACCTAAGGAAACATAGTATCCGCCCCGCCATGATCGTTCCTCATTTTTTGCATTTTTCGGCCAAACAACTAGAATTCCGCCCGATTCCCATATTTTCGTGTGCTTTAGCCCACGCCTTCCAAGGGGTCCCGGGAACCCCGAACCCCGAGCGCCTAAAAATTTTCCTGGCCATCAAATATGACCTAAGGAACCATAGTAACCACCCCGCCATGATCGTTCCTCATTTTTTGCGTTTTTCAGCCAAACAACTAGAATTCCGTGCGATTCCCATATTTTTGTGTGTTATAGCCCACGCCTTCCGAGTGGTCCCGGGACCTCCTGACCCTTATCTCCTAAAATTTTTCCGGACTATCAAATACGACCTAAGGAACCATAGTATCCGCCCCGCCATGATCGTTCCTCATTTTTTGCGTTTTTCGACCAAACAACGAGAATTCCGCGCGATTCCCATATTTTTGTGTGTTATAGCCCACGCCTTCCGAGTGGTCCCGGGACCTCCGGACCCCTATCGCCTAATATTTTTCTGGACTATCAAATAAGACCAAAGGAACCATAGTCACCGCCCTGCCAAGATCTTTCCACATTTTTTGCATGTTACTGAAAAGACCTAGAATTTCGCCCAATTCCCATATTTTCGTGTGCTATACCCACGCATTACGAGTGGTCCAAAGAGCCGCGGACCCCGGTCGCCTAAAATTTTTCTGGGCAATCAAATACGACCTTAGGAACCATAATATCCGCCCCGCCATGATCGTTCCTTATTTTTTGCGTTTTTCGGCCAAACAACTAGAATTCCGCGCGATTCCCATATTTTTGTGTGTTATAGCCCACGCCTTCCGAGTGGTCCCGGGACCTCCGGACCCCTATCGCCTAAAATTTTTCCGGACTATCAAATACGACCTAAGGAAACATAGTATCCGCCCCGCCATGATCGTTCCTCATTTTTTGCATTTTTCGGCCAAACAACTAGAATTCCGCCCGATTCCCATATTTTCGTGTGCTTTAGCCCACGCCTTCCAAGGGGTCCCGGGAACCCCGAACCCCGAGCGCCTAAAAATTTTCCGGGCCATCAAATATGACCTAAGGAACCATAGTAACCACCCCGCCATGATCGTTCCTCATTTTTTGCATTTTTCAGCCAAACAACTAGAATTCCGTGCGATTCCCATATTTTTGTGTGTTATAGCCCACGCCTTCCGAGTGGTCCCGGGACCTCCTGACCCTTATCGCCTAAAATTTTTCCGGACTATCAAATACGACCTAAGGAACCATAGTATCCGCCCCGCCATGATCGTTCCTCATTTTTTGCGTTTTTCGACCAAACAACTAGAATTCCGCGCGATTCCCATATTTTTGTGTGTTATAGCCCACGCCTTCCGAGTGGTCCCGGGACCTCCGGACCCCTATCGCCTAATATTTTTCTCGACTATCAAATAAGACCAAAGGAACCATAATCACCGCCCTGCCAAGATCTTTCCACATTTTTTGCATGTTACTGAAAAGGCCTAGAATTTCGCCCAATTCCCATATTTTCGTGTGCTATACCCACGCATTCCGAGTGGTCCAAAGAGTCGCGGACCCCGATCGCCTAAAATTTTCCTGGGCAATCAAATACGACCTAAGGAACCATAGTATCCGCCCCGCCATGATCGTTCCTCAGTTTTTGCATTTTTCGGCCAAACAACTAGAATTCCGCGCGATTCCCATATTTTTGTGTGTAATAGCCCACGCCTTCCGAGTGGTCCCGGGACCTCCGGACCCCTATCGCCTAAAATTTTTCCGGACTATCAAATACGACCTAAGGAAACATAGTATCCGCCCCGCCATGATCGTTCCTCATTTTTTGCATTTTTCGGCCAAACAACTAGAATTCCGCCCGATTCCCATATTTTCGTGTGCTTTAGCCCACGCCTTCCAAGGGGTCCCGGGAACCCCGAACCCCGAGCGCCTAAAAATTTTCTGGGCCATCAAATATGACCTAAGGAACCATAGTAACCACCCCGCCATGATCGTTCCTCATTTTTTGCATTTTTCAGCCAAACAACTAGAATTCCGTGCGATTCCCATATTTTTGTGTGTTATAGCCCACGCCTTCCGAGTGGTCCCGGGACCTCCTGACCCTTATCGCCTAAAATTTTTCCGGACTATCAAATACGACCTAAGGAACCATAGTATCCGCCCCGCCATGATCGTTCCTCATTTTTTGCGTTTTTCGACCAAACAACTAGAATTCCGCGCGATTCCCATATTTTTGTGTGTTATAGCCCACGCCTTCCGAGTGGTCCCGGGACATCCGGACCCCTATCGCCTAATATTTTTCTGGACTATCAAATAAGACCAAAGGAACCATAGTCACCGCCCTGCCAAGATCTTTCCACATTTTTTGCATGTTACTGAAAAGACCTAGAATTTCGCCCAATTCCCATATTTTCGTGTGCTATACCCACGCATTCCGAGTGGTCCAAAGAGCCGCGGACCCCGGTCGCCTAAAATTTTTCTGGGCAATCAAATACGACCTTAGGAACCATAATATCCGCCCCGCCATGATCGTTCCTTATTTTTTGCGTTTTTCGGCCAAACAACTAGAATTCCGCGCGATTCCCATATTTTTGTGTGTTATAGCCCACGCCTTCCGAGTGGTCCCGGGACCTCCGGACCCCTATCGCCTAAAATTTTTCCGGACTATCAAATACGACCTAAGGAACCATAGTATCCGCCCCGCCATGATCGTTCCTCATTTTTTGCGTTTTTCGGCCAAACAACTAGAATTCCGCGCGATTCCCATATTTTTGTGTATTATAGCCCACACCTTCCGAGTGGTCCCGGGACCTCCGGACCCCTATCGCCTAAAATTTTTCCGGACTATCAAATACGACCTAAGGAACCATAGTATCCGCCCCGCCATGATCGTTCCTCATTTTTTGCGTTTTTTCGCCAAACACCTAGAATTCCGCGCTATCCCATATTTTTGTGTGTTATAGCCCACGCCTTCCGAGTGGTCCCGGGACCTCCGTACCCCTATCGCCTAATATTTTTCCGGACTATCAAATAAGACCAAAGGAACCATAGTCACCGCCCTGCCAAGATCTTTCCACATTTTTTGCATGTTACAGAAAAAGACCTAGAATTTCGCCCGATTCCCATATTTTTGTGTGTTACAGCCCACACCTTCCGAGTGGTCCCGGGACCTCCGGACCCCTATCACCTAAAATTTTTCCGGACTATCAAATACGACCTAAGGAACGATAGTATCCGCCCCGCCATGATCGTTCCTTATTTTTTGCGTTTTTCGGCCAAACAACTAGAATTCCGCGCGATTCCCATATTTTTGTGTGTTATAGCCCACGCCTTCCGAGTGGTCACGGGACCTCTGGACCCCTATCGCCTAATATTTTTCCGGACTATCAAATAAGACCAAAGGAACCATAGTCACCGCCCTGCCAAGATGTTTCCACATTTTTTGCATGTTACTGAAAAAGACCTAGAATTTCGCCCGATTCCCATATTTTCGTGTTCTATACCCACGCATTCCGAGTGCTCCCAAGAGCCGCGGACCCCGATCGCCTAAAATTTTTCCGGGCAATCAAATACGACCTAAGGAACCATAGTATCCGCCCCGCCATGATCGTTCCTTATGTTTTGCATTTTTCGGCCAAACAACTAGAATTCCGCGCGATTCCCATATTTTTGTGTGTTATAGCCCACACCTTCGAAGTGAACCCGGGAACTCCGGACCCCTATCGCCTAAAATTTTTCCGGACTATCAAATACGACCTAAGGAACCATAGTATCTGCCCATCCATGATCGTTCCTAGTGTGCTTTCGCCCACGCCTTCCGAGTGGGTCGGGCCCCCCGGAGCCGGATCGCCTAACAATTTTCCGGACTATCAAATACGACCTAAGGAACCATAGTCACTGCCACGCCATGATCGTTCCTAGTCTTTTGCATTTTTCAGCAAAAAAACTAGAATTCCGCGCGATTTCCATATTTTCGTGTGCATTAGCCCACGCCTTCAAAGGTGTCCCGGGAACCCCGAACCCCGATCGCCTAAAAATTTTCCGGGCCATTAAATACGACCTGAGGAACCATAGTAACAACCCCGCCAAGATCGTTCCTCATTTTTTGCATTTTTCGGCCAAACAACTAGAATTCCGCGCGATTCCCATATTTTTGTGTGTAATAGCCCACGCCTTCCGAGTGGTCCCGGGACCTCCGGACCCCTATCGCCTAAAATTTTTCCGGACTATCAAATACGACCTAAGGAAACATAGTATCCGCCCCGCCATGATCGTTCCTCATTTTTTGCATTTTTCGGCCAAACAACTAGAATTCCGCGCTATCCCATATTTTTTTGTGTTATAGCCCACGCCTTCCGAGTGGTCCCGGGTCTCCGGACCCCTATCGCCTAAAATTTTTCCGGACTATCAAATAAGACCTAAGGATCCATAGTCACCGCCCAGCCATGATCGTTCCTAGTTTTTTCCGTTTTTCGGCGAAAAAACTAGAATTCCGCGCGATTCCCCTATTTTCGTGTCCTATAGCCCACATCTTCCAAGTGAACCCGGGAACTCTGGACCCCTATCGCCTAAAATTTATCCCGACTATCAAATATGACCTAAGGAACCATAGTCACCGCCCAGCCATGATCATTCCTCATTTGTTGCATTTTTCGGCCAAAAAACTAGAATACCGCCCGATTACAATATTTTTGTATACTATTGCCCACCCTTCCAAGTGGTCCCGGGACCCCCGGACCCCGATCGCCTAAAATTTTTCCAGGCCGTCAAAAACAAACTAAGGAACCATAGTAACCACCCCGCCATCACCGATTCTCATTTTTTGCATTTTTCGGCCAAAAAAATAGAATTACGCCCGATTCCCATATTTTCGTGTGCTATACCCACGCCTTCCAAGTGGTCCGGGGAGCCGTGGACCCCGATCGCCTAAAATTTTCCGGGCAATCAAATACGACCTAAGGAACCATAGTCCCCGCCCAGCCATGATCGTTCCTCATTTATTGCGTTTTTCGGCCAAAAAACTAGAATTCCGCTCGATTACCAGATTTTTGTGTGCTATTGTCCACGCCTTCCGAGTGGGCCGGGCTGCCGGACTCGGATCACCTAAAAATTTTTCGGGTCATCAATTAGGACCTAAGGAACCATAGTCACCGTCTCGCCATGATCGTTCCTTATTTTTTGCATTTTTTGGCCAAAAAACTAGAATTCCGCCCGATTCCCATATTTTCGTGTGCTTTAGCCCACGCCTTCCAAGGGATCCCGGGAACCCCGAACCCCGAGCGCCTAAAAATTTTTCGGGCCATCAAATACGGCCTAAGGAACCATAGTAACCACCCCGCCATGATCGTTCCTCATTTTTTGCATTTTTCAGCCAAACAACTAGAATTCCGTGCAATTCCCATATTTTTGTGTGTTATAGGCCACGCCTTCCGAGTGGTCCCGGGACCTCCTGACCATTATCGCCTAAAATTTTTCCGGACTATCAAATACGACCTAAGGAACCATAGTATCCGCCCCGCCATGATCGTTCCTCATTTTTTGCGTTTTTCGGCCAAACAACTAGAATTCCGCGCGATTCCCATATTTTTGTGTGTTATAGCCCACGCCTTCCGAGTGGTCCCGGGACCTCCAGACCCCTATCGCCTAATATTTTTCCGGACTATCAAATAAGACCAAAGGAACCATAGTCACCGCCCTGCCAAGATCTTTCCACATTTTTTGCATGTTACTGAAAAAGACCTAGAATTTCGCCCAATTCCCATATTTTCGTGTGCTATACCCACGCATTCCGAGTGGTCCCAAGAGTCGCGGACCCCGATCGCCTAAAATTTTCCTGGGCAATCAAATACGACCTAAGGAACCATAGTATCCGCCCCGCCATGATCGTTCCTTATTTTTTGCATTTTCGGCCAAACAACTAGAATTCCGCGCGATTCCCATATTTTTGTGTGTTATAGCCCACGCCTTCCGAGTGGTCCCGGGACCTCCAGACCCCTATCGCCTAAAATTTTTCCGGACTATCAAATACGACCTAAGGAACCATAGTATCCGCCCCGCCATGATCGTTCCTCATTTTTTGCGTTTTTCGGCCAAACAACTAGAATTCCGCGCGATTCCCATATTTTTGTGTATTATAGCCCACACCTTCCGAGTGGTCCCGGGACCTCCGGACCCCTATCGCCTAAAATTTTTCCGGACTATCAAATACGACCTAAGGAACCATAGTATCCGCCCCGCCATGATCGTTCCTCATTTTTTGCGTTTTTCGGCCAAACAACTAGAATTCCGCGCTATCCGATATTTTTGTGTGTTATAGCCCACGCCTTCCGAGTGGTCCCGGGACCTTCGAACCCCTATCGCCTAATATTTTTCCGGACTATCAAATAAGACCAAAGGAACCATAGTCACCGCCCTGCCAAGATCTTTCCACATTTTTTGCATGTTACTGAAAAAGACCTAGAATTTTGCCCGATTCCCATATTTTTGTGTGTTATAGCCCACACCTTCCGAGTGGTCCCGGGACCTCCGGACCCCTATCGCCTAAAAATTTTCCGGACTATCAAATACGACCTAAGGAACCATAGTCTCCGCCCCGCCATGATCGTTCCTTATTTTTTGCGTTTTTCGGCCAAACAACTAGAATTCCGCGCGATTCCCATATTTTTGTGTGTTATAGCCAACGCCTTCCGAGTGGTCACGGGACCTCCGGACCCCTATCGCCTAATATTTTTCCGGACTATCAAATAAGACCAAAGGAACCATAGTCACCGCCCTGCCAAGATGTTTCCACATTTTTTGCATGTTACTGAAAAAGAACTAGAATTTCGCCCGATTCCCATATTTTCGTGTTCTATACCCACGCATTCCGAGTGGTCCCAAGAGCCGCGGACCCCGATCGCCTAAAAATTTTCCGGGCAATCAAATACGACCTAAGGAACCATAGTATCCGCCCCGCCATGATCGTTCCTTTTGTTTTGCATTTTTCGGCCAAAGAACTAGAATTCCGCGCGATTCCCATATTTTTGTGTGTTATAGCCCACACCTTCGAAGTGAACCCGGGAACTCCGGACCCCTATCGCCTAAAACTTTTCCGGACTATCAAATACGACCTAAGGAACCATAGTCACCGCCCAGCCATGATCATTTCTCATTTGTTGCATTTTTCGGCCAAAAAACTAGAATTCCGCCCGATTACAATATTTTTGTGTGCTATTGCCCACCCTTCCAAGTGGTACCGGGACCCCCGGACCCCATCGCCTAAAATTTTTTCGGGCCGTCAAATACGACCTAAGGAACCATAGTAACCGCCCCGCCATCATCGTTTCTCATTTTTTGCATTTTTCGGCCAAAAAACTAGAATTACGCCCGATTCCCATATTTTTGTGTGCTATACCCATGCCTTCCAAGTGGTCCGGGGAGCCGCGGACCCCGTTCGCCTAAAATTTTTCCGGACTATCAAATACGACCTAAGGTACCACAGTCCCCGCCCCACCATGATCGTTCCAAATGCTTTGCATTTTTCGGCCAAAAAGCTAGAACTCCGTGCGAGTTGCATATTTTAGTGTGCTATAGCTAACGCCTTCCGAGTGGTCCCGGGAGCCGTGGACCCCGATCGCCTAAAATTTTCCGGTCCATCAAATACGACCTAAGGAACCATAGTCACCGCCCCGCCATGATCGTTCCTCATTTATTGCGTTTTTCGGCCAAAAAACTAGAATTCCGCTCGATTACCATTTTTTTTTTGCTATTGCCCACGCCTTCCGAGTGGGCCGGGCCGCCGGACTCGGATCGCCTAAAATTTTTTCGGGCCATCAATTAGGATCTAAGGAACCATAGTCACCGCCTCGCCATGATCGTTCCTCATTTTTTGCATTTTTGGCCAAAAAACTAGAATTTCGCCCGATTCCCATATTTTTGTGTGCTATCGCCCACGCCTTCCGAGTGGGTCGGGCCCCCCGGAGCCGGATCGCCTAAAAATTTTCTGGACTATCAAATATGACCTAAGGAACCATAGTCACCGCCCCGCCATGATCGTTCCTCATTTATTGCATTTTTCGGCCAAAAAACTAGACTTTCGCTCGATTACCATATTTTTTGTGCTATTGCCCACGCCTTCCGAGTGGGCCAGGCCGCCGGACTCGGATCGCCTAAAAATTTTTCGGGCCATCAATTAGGACCTAAGGAACCATAGTCACTACCTCGCCATGATCGTTCCTCATTTTTTGCATTGTTTGGCCAAAAAACTAGAATTCCGCCAGATTCCCATATTTTTGTGTGCTATCGCCCACGCCTTCCGAGTGGGTCGGGCCCCCGGAGCCGGATCGCCTAAAAATTTTCCAGACTATCAAATACGACCTAAGGAACCATAGTCACCGCCCCGCCATGATCGTTCCTAGTCTTTTGCGTTTTTCAGCCAAAAAACTAGAATTCCGCGCGATTTCCATATTTTCGTGTGCTTTAGCCCACGCCTTCCAAGGGGTCCCGGGAACCCCGAACCCCGATCGCCTAAAAATTTTCCGGGCCATTAAATACGACCTAAGGAACCATAGTAACCACCCCGCCAAGATCGTTCCTCATGTTTTGCGTTTTTCGGCCAAACAACTAGAATTCCGCGTGATTCCCATATTTTTGTGTGTTATAGCCCACGCCTTTTGAGTGGTCCCGGGACCTCCTGACCCCTATTGCCTAAAATTTTTTCGGACTATCAAATACGACCTAAGGAACCCTAGTATCCGCCCCGCCATGATCGTTCCTCAGTTTTTGCGTTTTTCGGCCAAACAAATAGAATTTCGCGCGATTCCCATATTTTTGTGTGTTATAGCCCACGCCTTCCGAGTGGTCCCGGGACCTCCGAACCCCTATCGCCTAAAATTTTTCCGGACTATCAAATACGACCTAAGGAAACATAGTATCCGCCCCGCCATGATCGTTCCACATTTTTTGCGTTTTTCGGCCAAACAACTAGAATTCCACGCTATCCCAATATTTTTGTGTTATAGCCCACGCCTTCCGAGTGGTCCCGGGTCTCCGGACCCCTATCGCCTAAAATTTTTCCGGACTATCAAATAAGACCTAAGGAACCATAGTCACCGCCCAGCCATGATCGTTCCTAGTTTTTTCCGTTTTTCGGCCAAAAAACTAGAATTCCGCGCGATTCCCATATTTTCGTGTCCTATAGCCCACGCCTTCGAAGTGAACCCGGGAACTCCGGACCCCTATCGCCTAAAATTTTTCCCGACTATCAAATACGACCTAAGGAACCATAGTCACCACCCAGCCATGATCATTCCTCATTTGTTGCGTTTTTCGGCCAAAAAACTAGAATTTCGCCCGATTATAATATTTTTGTGTGCTATTGCCCACCCTTCCAAGTGGTTCCGGGACCCCCGGACCCCGATCGCCTAAAATTTTTCAGGGCCGTAAAATACGACCTAAGGAACCATAGTAACCGCCCCGCCATCACCGTTTCTCATTTTTTGCATTTTTCGGCCAAAAAACTAGAATTACGCCCGATTCCCATATTTTCGTGTGCTATACCCACGCCTTCCAAGTGGTTCGGGGAGCCGCGGACCCCCGAGCGCCTAAAAGTTTTCCGGACTATCAAATACGACCTAAGGTACCATAGTCAGCGCCCCACCATGATCGTTCCAAATGCTTTGCATTTTTCGGCCAAAAAGCTAGAACTCCGTGCGATTTGCATATTTTAGTGTGCTATAGCTTACGCCTTCCGAGTGGTCCCAGGAGCCGTGGACCCCGATCGCCTAAAATTTTTCCGGTCCATCAAATACGACCTAAGGAACCATAGTCACCGCCCCGCCATGATCGTTCCTCATTTATTGCATTTTTCGGCCAAAAAACTAGAATTCCGCTCGATTACCATATTTTTTTTTGCTATTGCCCACGCCTTCCGAGTGGGCCGGGCCGCCGGACTCGGATCGCCTAAAATTTTTTCGGGCCATCAATTAGGATCTAAGGAACCATAGTCACCGCCTCGCCAATATCATTCCTCATTTTTTGCATTTTTGGCCAAAAAACTAGAATTCCGCCCGATTCCCATATTTTTGTGTGCTATCGCCCACGCCTTCCGAGAGGGTCGGGCCCCCCGGAGCCGGATCGCCTAAAAATTTTCCGGACAATCAAATACGACCTAAGGAACCATAGTCACCGCCCCGCCATGATCGTTCCTCATTTATTGCATTTTTCGGGCAAAAAACTAGAATTTCGCTCGATTACCATATTTTTTTGTACTATTGCCCACGCCTTCCGAGTGGGCCGGGCCGCCGGACTCGGATCGCCTAAATTTTTTTTCGGGCCATCAATTAGGACCTAAGGAACCATAGTCACTACCTCGCCATGATCGTTCCTCATTTTTTGCATTGTTTGGCCAAAAAACTAGAATTCCGCCCGATTCCAAAATTTTTGTATGCTATCGCCCACGCCTTTTCGAGTGGGTCGGGCCCCCGGAGCCGGATCGCCTAAAAATTTTTCGGACTATCAAATACGACCTAAGGAACCATAGTCACCGCCCCGCCATGATCGTTCCTAGTCTTTTGCGTTTTTCAGCCAAAAAACTAGAATTCCGTGCGATTTCCATATTTTCGTGTGCTTTAGCCCACGCCTTCCAAGGGGTCCCGGGAACCCCGAACCCCGATCGCCTAAAAATTTTCCGGGCCATTAAATATGACCTAAGGAACCATAGTAACCACCCCGCCATGATCGTTCCTCATTTTTGCCGTTTTTCGGCCAAACAACTAGAATTCCGCGCGATTCCCATATTTTTGTGTGTTATAGCCCACGCCTTCCGAGTGGTCCCGGGACCTCCTGACCCCTATTGCCTAAAATTTTTCCGGACTATCAAATACGACCTAAGGAACCATAGTATCCGCCCCGCCATGATCGTTCCTCAGTTTTTGCGTTTTTCGGCCAAACAACTAGAATTTCGCGCGATTCCCATATTTTTGTGTGTTATAGCCCACGCCTTCCGAGTGGTCCCGGGATCTCCGGACCCCTATCGCCTAAAATTTTTCCGGGCTATCAAATAAGACCTAAGGAACCATAGTCACCGCCCAGCCATGATCGTTCCTAGTTTTTTTCCATTTTTCGGCCAAAAAACTAGAATTCCGCGCGATTCCCATATTTTCGTGTCCTATAGCCCACGCCTTCGAAGTGAACCCGGGAACTCCGGACCCCTATCGCCTAAAATTTTTCCCGACTATCAAATACGACCTAAGGAACCATAGTCACCACCCAGCCATGATCATTCCTCATTTGTTGCGTTTTTCGGCCAAAAAACTAGAATTCTGCCCGATTACAATATTTTTGTGTGCTATAGCCCACCCTTCCAAGTGGTTCCGGGACCCCCGGACCCCGATCGCCTAAAATTTTTCCGAGCCGTAAAATACGACCTAAGGAACCATAGTAACCGCCTCACCATCACCGTTTCTCATTTTTTGCATTTTTCGGCCAAAAAACTAGAATTACGCCCGATTCCCATATTTTCGTGTGCTATACCCACGCCTTCCAAGTGGTTCGGGGAGCCGCGGACCCCCGAGCGCCAAAAATTTTTCCGGACTATCAAATACGACTTAAGGTACCATAGTCACCGCCCCACCATGATCGTTCCAAATGCTTTGCATTTTTCGGCCAAAAAACTAGAACTCCGCGCGATTTGCATATTTTAGTGTGCTATAGCTTATGCCTTCTGAGTGGTCCCGGGAGCCGTGGACCCCGATCGCCTAAAATTTTCCGGACCATCAAATACGACCTAAGGAACCATAGTCACCGCCCAGCCATGATCGTTCCTCATTTATTGTGTTTTTCGGCCAAAAAACTAGAATTCCGCTCGATTACCATATTTTTGTGTGCTATTGCCCACGCCTTCCGAGTGGGCCGGGCCGTGGGACTCGGATCGCCTAAAATTTTTTCGGGCCATCAATTAGGACCTAAGGAACCATAGTCACTACCTTGCCATGATCGTTCCTCATTTTTTGGCCAAAAAACTAGAATTCCGCCCGATTCCCATATTTTTGTGTGCTATCGCCCACGCCTTCCGAGTGGGTCGGGCCCCCCGAAGCCGGATCGCCTAAAAATTTTCCGGACTATCAAATACGACCTAAGGAACCATAGTCACCGCCCCGCCATGATCGTTCCTAGTCTTTTGCGTTTTTCAGCCAAAAAACTAGAATTCCGCGCGATTTCCATATTTTTGTGTGCTTTAGCCCACGCCTTCCAAGGGGTCCTGGGAACCCCGAACCCCGATCGCCTAAAAATTTTCCGGGCCATTAAATATGACCTAAGGAACCATAGTAACCACCCCGCCAAGATCGTTCCTCATTTTTTGCGTTTTTCGGCCAAACAACTAGAATTCCGCGCGATTCCCATATTTTTGTGTGTTATAGCCCACGCCTTCCGAGTGGTCCCGGGACCTCCTGACCCCTATTGCCTAAAATTTTTCCGGACAATCAAATACGACCTAAGGAACCATAGTATCCTCCCCGCCATGATCGTTCCTCAGTGTTTGCATTTTTCGGCCAAACAAATAGAATTTCCGCGCGATTCCCATATTTTTGTGTGTTATAGCCCACGCCTTCCGAGTGGTCCCGGGACCTCCGGACCCCTATCGCCTAAAATTTTTCCGGACTACCAAATACGACCTAAGGAAACATAGTATCCGCCCCGCCATGGTCATTCCACATTTTTTGCGTTTTTCGGCCAAACAACTAGAATTCCGCGCTATCCCACATTTTTTTGTATTATAGCCCACGCCTTCCGAGTGGTCCCGGGTATCCGGACCCCTATCGCCTAAAATTTTTCCGAACTATCAAATAAGACCTAAGGAACTATAGTCACCGCCGAGCCATGATCGTTCCTAGTTTTTTACGTTTTTCGGCCAAAAAACTAGAATTCCGCGCGATTCCCATATTTTCGTGTCCTATAGCCCACGCCTTCGAAGTGAACCCGGGAACTCCAGACCCCTATCGCCTAAAATTTTTCCCGACTATCAAATACGACCTAAGGAACCATAGTCACCACCCAGCCATGATCATTCCTCATTTGTTGCATTTTTCAGCCAAAAAACTAGAATTCCGCCCGATTACAATATTTTTGTGTGATATTGCCCACCCTTCCAAGTGGTTCCGGGACCCCCGGACCCCGATCGCCTAAAATTTTTCCGGGCCGTCAAATACGACCTAAGGAACCATAGTAACCGCCCCGCCATCACCGTTTCTCATTGTTTGCATTTTTCGGCCAAAAAACTAGAATTACGCCCGATTCCCATATTTTCGTGTGTTATACCCACGCCTTCCAAGTGGTTCGGGGAGCCGCGGACCCCCGATCACCTAAAATTTTTTCGGACTATCAAATACGACCTAAGGTACCATAGTCACCTCCCCACCATGATCATTCCAAATGCTTTGCATTTTTTGGCCAAAAAACTAGAACTCCGCACGATTTGCATATTTTAGTGTGCTATAGCTTATGCCTTCCGAGTGGTCCCGGGAGCCGTGGACCCGATCGCCTAAAATACGACCTAAAATTTACGGACTATCAAATATGACCTAAGGAACCATAGTCACCGCCCAGCCATGATCGTTCCTCATTTATTGCGTTTTTCGGCCAAAAAACTAGAATTCTGCTCGATTACCATATTTTTGTGTGCTATTGCCCACGCCTTCCGAGTGGGCCGGGCCGTCGGACTCGGATCGCCTAAAAATTTTTTGGGCCATCAATTAGGACCTAAGGAACCATAGTCACCGACTCGCTATGATCGTTCCTTATTTTTTCCATTATTTGGCCAAAAAACTTGAATTCCGCCCGATTCCCATATTTTCGTGTGCTTTAGCCCACGCCTTCCAAGGGGTCCCGGGAACCCCGAACCCCGATCGTCTAAAAATTTTCCGGGCCGTCAAATACGACCTAAGGACCATAGTAACCACCCCGCCATGATCGTTCCCAGCGCACGCCTTCCGAGTGTTCCCGGGACCTCCTGACCCCTATCGCCTAAAATTTTTCCGGACTATCAAATACGACCTAAGGAACCATAGTAACCACCCCGCCATGATCGTTCCTCATGTTTTACGTTTTTCGGCCAAACAATTAGAATTGCGCTCGATTCCCATATTTTTGTGTGTTATAGCCCACGCCTTCCGAGTGGTCCCGGGACCTCCGGACCCCTATTGCCTAATATTTTTCCGGACTATCAAATAAGACCAAAGGAACCATAGTCACCGCCTTGCCAAGATCTTTCCACATTTTTTGCGTTTTTCGGCCAAACACCTAGAATTCCGCGCGATTCCCATATTTTTGTGTGTTATAGCCCACGCCTTCTGAGTGGTTCCGGGACCTCCTGACCCCTATGGCCTAAAATTTTTCGGGACTATCAAATACGACCTAAGGAACCATAGTATCCGCCCCGCCATGATTGTTCCTCAGTTTTTGCGTTTTTCGTCAAACAACTAGAATTCCGCGCGATTCCCATATTTTTGTGTGTTATAGCCCACGCCTTCCGAGTGGTCCCTGGACCTCCGGACCCCTATCGCCTAAAATTTTTCCGGACTATCAAATACGACCTAAGGAACAATAGTATCCGCCCCGCCATGATCGTTCCTCATTTTTTGCGTTTTTCGGCCAAACAACTAGAATTCCGCGCTATCCCATATTTTTGTGTGTTATAGCCCACGCCTTCCGAGTGTTCCCGGGTCTCCGGACCCCAATCGATTAAAATTTTTCCGGACTATCAAATACGACCTAAGGAACCATAGTATCCGCCCTGCCATGATCCTTCCTCATTTTTTGCGTTTTTCGGCCAAACAACTAGAATTTCGCGCTATCCCATATTTTTGTGTGTTATAGCCCACGCCTTCCGAGTGGTCCTGGGTCTCCAGACCCCTATCGCCTAAAATTTTTCCGGACTATCAAATAAGACCTAAGGAACCATAGTCACCGCCCAGTAATGATCGTTCCTAGTTCTTTCCGTTTTTCGGCCAAAAAACTAGAATTCGCGCGATTCCCATATTTTCGTGTCTTATAACCCACGCCTTCCAAGTGAACCCGGGAACTCCGGACCCCTATCGCCTAAAATTTTTACGGACTATCAAATACGACCTATGGAACCATAGTCACCGCCCAGCCATGATCATTCCTCATTTGTTGCATTTTTCGGCCAAAAAACTAGAATTCTGCCCGATTACAATACTTTTGTGTGCTATTGCCCACCCTTCCAAGTGGTTCCGGGACCCCCGGACCCCGATCACCTAAAATTTTTCTGGGCCGTCAAATACAACCTAAGGAACCATAGTAACCGCCCCGACATCATCGTTTCTCATTTTTTGTATTTTTCGGCCAAAAAAACTAGAATTACGCCCGATTCCCATATTTTCGTGTGCTATACCCACGCCTTCCAAGTGGTCCGGGGAGCCGCGGACCCCGCTCGCCTAAAATTTTTCCGGACTATCAAATACGACCTGAGGTACCATAGTCAACGCCCCACCATGATCATTCCAAATGCTTTGCATTTTTCGGCCAAAAAACTAGAACTCCGCGCGATTTGCATATTTTAGTGTTTTATAGCTTACGCCTTCCGAGTGGTCCCGGGAGCCGTGGACCCCGATCGCCTAAAATTTTCCGGGTAATCAAATACGACCTAAGGAACCATAGTCACCGCCCCGCCATGATCGTTCCTCATTTATTGCATTTTTCGGCCAAAAAACTAGAATTCCGCTCGATTACCATATTTATTTGTGCTATTGCCCACGCCTTCCGAGTGGGCCGGGCCGCCGGACTCGGATCGCCTAAAAATTTTTCGGGCCATCAATTAGGACCTAAGGAACCATAGTCACCGCCTCGCCATGATCGTTCCTCATTTTTTGCATTTTTTGGCCAAACAAATAGAATTTCGCCCGATTCCCATATTTTTGTGTGCTATCGCCCACGCCTTCCTAGTGGGTCGGGCCCCCCGGAGCCGGATCACCTAAAAATTTTCCGGACTATCAAATACGACCTAAGGAACCATAGTCACCGCCCCGCCATGATCGTTCCTAGTCTTTTGCATTTTTTAGCCAAAAAACTAGAATTCCACGCGATTTCCATATTTTTGTGTGCTTTAGCCCACGCCTTCCAAGGGGTCCCGGGAACCCCGATCACCTAAAAGTTTTCCGGGCCATCATATACGACCTAAGGAACCATAGTAACCACCCCTCCATCATCGTTCCTCATTTTTTGCATTTTTCGGCCAAACAACTAGAATTCCGCGCGATTCCCATATTTTTGTGTGTTATAGCCCACCCCTTCCGAGTGGTCCCGGGACCTCCTGACCCCTATCGCCAAAAAAAAATTCGGACAATCAAATACGACCTAAGGAACAAAAGTATCCGCCCCGCCATGATCATTCCTCATTTTTTGCGTTTTTCGGCCAAACAACTAGAATTCCGCGCGATTCCAATATTTTTGTGTGTTATAGCCCACGCCTTCCGAGTGGTCCCGGGACCTCCGGACCCCTATCACCTAATATTTTTCCGGACTATCAAATAAGACCAAAGGAACCATTGTCACCGCCCTGCCAAGATCTTTCCACATTTTTTGCATGTTACTGAAAAAGACCTAGAATTTCGCACGATTCCCATATTTTTGTGTGCTATACCCACGCATTCCGAGTGGTCCCAAGAGCCGCGGACCCCGATCGCCTAAAATTTTTCCGAGCAATCAAATATGACCTAAGGAACCATAGTATCTGCCCCGCCATGATCGTTCCTTATTTTTTGCATTTTTCGGCCAAACAACTAGAATTCCACGCGATTCCCATATTTTCGTGTGCTATAGCCCACGCCTTCCGAGTGAACCCGGGAACTCCGGACCCCTATCGCCTAAAATTTTTCCGGACTATCAAATACAACCTAAGGAACCATAGTTACCGCCCAGCCATGATCATTCCTCATTTGTTGCATTTTTCGGCCAAAAAACTAGAATTCCGCCCGATTACAATATTTTTGTGTGCTATTTCCCACCCTTCCCAGTGGTTCCGAGACTCCCGGACCCCGATCGCCTAAAATTTTTCCGGGCCGTCAAATACGACCTAAGGAACCATAGTAACCGCCCGCCATCATCGTTTCTCATTTTTACATTTTTCGGCCAAAAAACTAGAATTACGCCCGATTCCCATATTTTCGTGTGCTATACCCACGCCTTCCAAGTGGTCCGGGGAGCCGCGGACCCCGATCGCCTAAAATTTTTCCGGACTATCAAATACGACCTAAGGTACCATAGTCACCGCCCCACCATGATCGTTCTAAATGCTTTGCATTTTTTGGCCAAAAAACTAGAACTCCGCGCGATTTTCATATTTTAGTGTGCTATAGCTTACGCCTTCCGAGTGTTCCCGGGAGCCGTAGACCCCGATCGCCTAAAATTTTCCGAGCCATCAAATACGACCTAAGGAACCATAGTCACCGCCCCGCCATGATCGTTCCTCATTTATTGCGTTTTTCGGCCAAAAAACTAAAATTCCACGCAATTACCATATTTGTGTCTGCTATTGCCCACGCCTTCCGAGTGGGCCGGGCCGCCGGACTCAGATCGCCTAAAAAATTTTCAGGCCATCAATTAGGACCTAAGGAACCATAGTCACCGCCTCGCCATCATCATTCCTCATTTTTTGCATTTTTTGGCCAAAAAAATAGAATTCCGCCCGATTCCCATATTTTTGTGTGCAATCGCCCACGCCTTCCGAGTGGGTCGGGCCCCCCGGAGCCGGATCGCCTAAAAATTTTCTGGACTATCAAATATGACCTAAGGAACCATAGACACCACCACGCCATGATCGTTCCTATTCTTTTGCGTTTTTCAGCCAAAAAACTAGAATTCTGCGCGATTTCCATATTTTCGTGTTTTTTAGCCTACGCCTTCCAAGGGGTCCCGGGAACCCCGAACCCCGATCGCCTAAAAATTTTCTGGGCCATCAAATACGACCTAAGGAACCATAGTAACTACCCCTCCATGATCGTTCCTCATTTTTTGCATTTTTTGGCCAAACAACCAGAATTCCGCGCGATTCCCATATTTTTGTGTGATATAGCCCACGCCTTCCGAGTGGTCCCGGGACCTCCTGACCCCTATCGCCTAAAATTTTTCCGGACAATCAAATACGACCTAAGGAACCATAGTATCCGCCCCGCCATGATCGTTCCTCATTTTTTGCGTTTTTCGGTCAAACAACTAGAATTCCGCGCGATTCCCATATTTTTGTGTGTTATAGCCCACGCCTTCCGAGTGGTCCCGGGACCTCCGGACCCCGATCGCCTAATATTTTTCCGGACTATCAAATAAGACCAAAGGAACCATAGTCACCGCCCTGCCAATATCTTTCCACATTTTTTGCATGTTACAGAAAAAGACCTAGAATTTCGCCCGATTCCCATATTTTTGTGTGCTATACCCACGCATTCCGAGTGGTCCCAAGAGCCGCGGACCCCGATCGCCTAAAATTTTTCCGGGCAATCAAATACGACCTAAGGAACCATAGTATCTGCCCCGCCATGATCGTTCCTTATTTTTTGCGTTTTTCGGCCAAACAACTAGAATTCCGCGCGATTCCCATATTTTCGTGTGCTATAGCCCACGCCTTCCGAGTGGGCCGTGCCCCCCGCACTCGGATCACCTAAAAAGTTATTGGGCCATCAAATAAGACCTAAGGAACCATATTCACCTTCCCACCATGATCGTTTCTCATTTTTTGCATTTTTCGGCAAAACAACTAGAATTCCGCCCGATTCCCATATTTTCGTGTGCTATACCCACCCCTTACAAGTGGTCCCGCGTCTCCGGACCCCTATCGCCTAAAATTTTTCCGGACTATCAGATAAGACCTAAGGAACCATAGTCACCGCCCAGCCATGATCGTTCCTTATATTTTGCGTTTTTCGGCCAAACAACTAGAATTCCGCGCGATTCCCATATTTTCGTGTCCTATAACCCACGCCTTCCAAGTGAACCCGGGAACTCCAGACCCCTATCGCCTAAAATTTTTCCGGACTATCAAATACAACCTAAGGAACCATAGTCACCGCCCCGCCATGATCGTTCCTCATTTATTGCGTTTTTCGGCCAAAAAACTAGAATTCCGCTCGATTACCATATTTTTGTGTGCTATTGCCCACGCCTTCCGAGTGGGCCGGGCTGCCGGACTATCAAATAAGACCAAAGGAACCATATTCACCGCCCTGCCAAGATCTTTCCACATTTTTTGCATGTTACTGAAAAAGACCTAGAATTTTGCCCGATTCCCATATTTTTTGTGTGCTATACCCACGCATTCCGAGTGGTCCCAAGAGCCGCAGACCCCGATCGCCTAAAATTTTTCCGGGCAATCAAATATGACCTAAGGAACCATAGTATCTGCCCCGCCATGATCGTTCCTTATTTTTTGCATTTTTCGGCCAAACAACTAGAATTCCGCGTGATTCCCATATTTTCGTGTGCTATAGCCCACGCCTTTCGAGTGGGCCGTGCCCCCCGCACTCGGATCACCTAAAAAGTTTTTGAGCGATCAAATAAGACCTAAAGAACCATATTCACCTTCCCACCATGATCGTTTCTCATTTTTTGCATTTTTCGGCCAAACAACTAGAATTCCGCCCGATTCACATATTTTCGTGTGCTATACCCATGCCTTACAAGTGGTCCCGGGTCTCCGGACCCCTATCGCCTAAAATTTTTCCGGACTATCAAATAAGACCTAAGGAACCATAGTCACCGCCCAGCCATGATCGTTCCTTATATTTTGCGTTTTTCGGCCAAACAACTAGAATTCCGCGCGATTCCCATATTTTCGTGTCCTATAACCCACGCCTTCCTAGTGAACCCGGGAACTCCGGACCCCTATCGCCTAAAATTTTTCCGGACTATCAAATACAACCTAAGGAACCATAGTTACCGCCCAGCCATGATCATTCCTCATTTGTTGCATTTTTCGGCCAAAAAACTAGAATTCCGCCCGATTACAATATTTTTGTGTGCTATTGCCCACCCTTCCCAGTGGTTCCGAGACTCCCGGACCCCGATCGCCTAAAATTTTTCCGGGCCTTCAAATACGACCTAAGGAACCATAGTAACCGCCCCGCCATCATCGTTTCTCATTTTTTTCATTTTTCGGCCAAAAAACTAGAATTACGCCCGATTCCCATATTTTCGTATCACGCCTTCCAAGTGGTCCAGGGAGCCGCGGACCCCGATGGCATAAAATTTTTCCGGACTATCAAATACGACCTAAGGTACCATAGTCACCGCCCCACCATGATCGTTCCAAATGCTTTGCATTTTTTAGCCAAAAAACTAGAACTCCGCGCGATTTGCATATTTTAGTGTGCCAAAGCTTACGCCTTCCGAGTGGTCCCGGGAGCCGTGGACCCCGATCGCCTAAAATTTTCCGGACTATCAAATACGACCTAAGGAACCATAGTCACCACCACGCCATGATCGTTCCTAGTCTTTTGCATTTTTCAGCCAAAAAACTAGCATTCCGCGCGATTTCCATTTTTTCGTGTGCTTTAGCCCACGCATTCCAAGGGGTCCCGGGAACCCCGAACCCCGATCGCCTAAAACTTTTCCGGGCCGTCAAATACGACCTAAGGAACCATAGTAACCGCCCCGCCATCATCGTTTCTCATTTTTTTCATTTTTCGGCCAAAAAACTAGAATTACGCCCGATTCCCATATTTTCGTATCACGCCTTCCAAGTGGTCCAGGGAGCCGCGGACCCCGATGGCATAAAATTTTTCCGGACTATCAAATACGACCTAAGGTACCATAGTCACCGCCCCACCATGATCGTTCCAAATGCTTTGCATTTTTTAGCCAAAAAACTAGAACTCCGCGCGATTTGCATATTTTAGTGTGCCAAAGCTTACGCCTTCCGAGTGGTCCCGGGAGCCGTGGACCCCGATCGCCTAAAATTTTCCGGGCCATCAAATACGACCTAAGGAACGATAGTCACCTCCCCGCCATGATCGTTCCTCATTTATTGCGTTTTTCGGCCAAAAAACTAGAATTTCGCTCGATTACCATATTTTTGTGTGCTATTGCCCACGCCTTCCGAGTGGGTCGGGCCGCCGGACTCGGATCGCCTAAAAAATTTTCAGGCCATCAATTAGGACCTAAGGAACCATAGTCACCGCCTCGCCATGATCGTTCCTCATTTTTTGCATTTTTTGGCCAAAAAACAAGAATTCCGCCAAATTTCCATATTTTTGTGTGCTATCACCCACGCCTTCCGAGTGGGTCGGGCCCCCCGGAGCCGGATCGCCTAATAATTTTCCGGACTATCAAATACGACCTAAGGAACCATAGTCACCTCCCCACCATGATCGTTCCTAGTCTTTTGCGTTTTTCAGCCAAAAACCTAGAATTCCGCGCGATTTCCATATTTTCGTGTGCTTTAGCCCACGCCTTCAAAGGGGTCCCGGGAACCCCGACCCCGATCGCCTACAAATTTTCCGGGCCATCAAATACAACCTAAGGAACCATAGTAACCACCCCGCCATGATCATTCCTCATTTATTACGTTTTTCGGCCAAACAACTAGAATTTCGCCCGATTCCCATATTTTCGTGTGCTATACCCACGCATTCCGAATGGTCCCAAGAGCCGCGGACCCCGATCGCCTAAAATTTTTCCAAAATATCAAATAAGACCTAAGGAACCATTGTCACCGCCCAGCCATGATCGTTCCTAGTTTTTTCCGTTTTTGGGCCAAAAAACTAGAATTCCGCGCAATTCCCATATTTTCGTGTCCTATAGCCCACGCCTTCCAAGTGAACCCGGGAACTCCGGACCCCCATCGCCTAAAATTTTTCCGGACTATCAAATACGACCTAAGGAACCATAGTCACCGCCCATCCATGATCATTCCTCATTTGTTTCGTTTTTCGGCCAAAACTAGAATTCCGCCCGATTACAATATTTTTGTGTGCTATTGCCCACCCTTCCAAGTGGTTCCGGGACCCCCGGACCCCGATCGCCTAAAATATTTCCGGGCCATCAAATACGACCTAAGGAACCATAGTAACCGCCCTGCCATCATCGTTTCTCATTTTTTGCATTTTTCGGCCAAAAAACTAGAATTATGCCAGATTCCCATATTTTCGTGTGCTATACCCACGCCTTCCAAGTGGTCCGGGGAGCCGCGGACCCCGATCGCCTAAAATTTTTCCGGAATATCAAATACGACCTAAGGTACCATAGGCCCCGCCCCACCATGATCGTTCCAAATGCTTTGCATTTTTCGGCCAAAAAACTAGAACTCCGCGCGATTTGCATATTTTCGTGTGCTATAGCTTACGCCTTCCGAGTGGTCCCGGGAGCCGTGGACCCCGATTGCCTAAAATTTTTCGGGGCCATCAAATACGACCTAAGGAACCATAGTCACCGCCCTACCATGATCGTTCCTCATTTATTGCATTTTTCGGCAAAAAAACTAGAATTCTGCTCGATTACCATATTTTTGTGTGCTATTGCCCACGCCATCCGAGTGGGCCGGGCCGCCGGACTCGGATCGCCTAAACACTTTTCGGGCCATCAATTAGGACCTAAGGAACCATAGTCACCGCCTCGCCATGATCGCTCCTCATTTTTTGCATTTTGTGGCCAAAAAATGAGAATTCAGCCCGATTTCCATATTTTTGTGTGCTATCGCCCACGCCTTCCGAGTGGGTCAGGCCCCCCGGAGCCGGATCGCCTAAAAAATTTTCGGACTTTCAAATACGACCTAAGGAACCATAGTCCCCGCCCCGCCATGATCGTTCCTAGTCTTTCGCATTTTTCAGCCAAAAAACTAGAATTCCGCGCGATTTCCATATTTTCATGTGCTTTAGCCCACGCCTTCCAAGGGGTCCCGGGAACCCCGAACCCTGATCTCCTTAAAATATTTAGGACCATCAAATACGAACTAAGGAACCATAGTAACCACCCCTCCATGATCGTTCCTCTTTTTTTGCATTTTTCGGCCAAACAACTAGAATTCCGCGCGATTCCCATATTTTTGTGTGTTATAGCCCAGGCCTTCCGAGTGGTCCCGGGACCTCCTGACCCCTATCGCCTAAAATTTTTCCGGACAATCAAATACGACCTAAGGAACCATAGTATCCGCCCCGCCATGATCGTTCCTCATTTTTTGCATTTTTCGGCCAAACAACTAGAATTCCGCGCGATTCCCATATTTTTGTGTGTTATAGCCCACGCCTTCCGAGTGGTCCCGGGACCTCCGGACCCCTATCGCCTAATATTTTTCCGGACAATCAAATGAGACCAAAGGAACCATAGTCACCGCCCTGCCAAGAGCTTTCCACATTTTTTGCATGTTACTGAAAAAGACTTAGAATTTCGCCCGATTCCCATATTTTTGTGTGCTATACCCACGCATTCCGAGTGGTCCCAAGAGCCGCGGACCCCGATCGCCTAAATTTTTCCGGGCAATCAAATACGACCTAAGGAACCATAGTATCCGCCCCGCCATGATCGTTCCTTATTTTTTGCATTTTTCGGCCAAACAACTAGAATTCCGCGCGATTCCCATATTTTCGTGTGCTATAGCCCACGCCTCCCGAGTGGGCCGTGCCCCCCGCACTCGGACCACCTAAAAAGTTTTTGGGCCATCAAATAAGACCTAAGGAACCATATTCACCTTCCCGCCCTGATCGTTTCTCATTTTTTGCATTTTTCGGCCAAACAACTAGAATTCCGCCCGATTCCCATATTTTCATGTGCTATACCCACGCCTTACAAGTGGTCCCGGGTCTCCGGACCCCTATCGCCTAAAATTTTTCTGGACTATCAAATAAGACCTAAGGAACCATAGTCACCGTCTAGCTATGATCGTTCCTTATGTTTTGCGTTTTTCGGCGAAACAACTAGAATTCCGCGCGATTCCCATATTTTCGTGTCCTATAGCCCACACCTTCCAAGTGAACCCGGGAACTCCGGACCCCTATCTCCTATAATTTTTTCGGACTATCAAATACAACCTAAGGAACCATAGTCACCGCCCAGCCATGATCATTCCTCATTTGTTGTGTTTTTCGGCCAAAAAACAAGAATTCCGCCCGATTACAATATTTTTGTGTGCTATTGCCCACCCTTCCAAGTGGTTCCGGGACCTCCGGACCCCGATCACCTAAAATTTTTCTGGGCCATCAAATACGACCTAAGGAACCATAGTAACCGCCCCGCCATCATCGTTTCTCATTTTTTGCATTTTTCGGCCTAAAAACTAGAATTATGCCCGATTCCCATATTTTCGTGTGCTATACCCACGCCTTCCAAGTGGTCCGGGGAGCCGCGGACCCCGATCGCCTAAAATTTTTCCGGACTATCAAATACGACCTAAGGTACCATAGTGCCCGCCCCACCACGATCGTTCCAAATGCTTTGCATTTTTCGGCCAAAAAACTAGAACTCCGCGCGATTTGCATATTTTAGTGTGCTATAGCTTACGCCTTCCGAGTGGTCCCGGGAGCCGTGGACCCCGATCGCCTAAAATTTTCCGGGCCATCAAATACGACCTAAGGAACCATAGTCACTGCCCCAACATGATCGTTCCTCATTTATTGCATTTTTCGGACAAAAAACTAGAATTCCGCTCGATTACCATATTTTTATGTGCTATTGCCCACGCCTTCCGAGTGGGCCGGGCCGCCGGACTCGGATCGCCTAAAAACTTTTCGGGCCATCAATTAGGACCTAAGGAACCATAGTCACTGCCTCGCCATGATCGTTCCTCATTTTTTGCATTTTTTGGCCAAAAAACGAGAATTCCGCCTGATTCCCATATTTTTGTGTGCTATCGCCCACGCCTTCCGAGTGGGTCGGGCCCCCCGGAGCCGGATCGCCTAAAAATTTTCCAGACTATAAAATACGACCTAAGGAACCATAGTCACCGTCCCACCAGGATCGTTCCTAGTCTTTTGCGTTTTTCAGCCAAAAAACTAGAATTCCGCGCGATTTCCATATTTTCGTGTGCTTTAGCCCACGCCTTCAAAGGGGTCCCGGGAACCCCGAACCCCGATCGCCTACAAATTTTCCGGGCCATCAAATATGACCTAAGGAACCATAGTAACCACCCCGCCATGATCTTTCCTCATTTTTTGCGTTTTTCGGCCAAACAACTAGAATTTCACCTGATTCTCATATTTTCGTGTGCTATACCCACGCATTCCGAGTGGTCCCAAGAGCCGCGGACCCCAATCAACTAAAAAATTTTCGGACTATCAAATAAGACCTAAGGAACCATAGTCACCGCCCAGCCATGATCGTTCCTATTTTTCGGCCAAACAACTAGAATTCCGAACGATTCCCATATTTTTGTGTGCTATAATAGCCCACGCCTTCCAAGTGAACCCGGGAACTTCGGACCCCTATCGCCTAAAATTTTTCCGGACTATCAAATACGACCTAAGAAACCATAGTCACCGCCCAGCCATGATCATTCCTCATTTGTTGCGTTTTTAGGCCAAAAAACTAGAATTATGCCCGATTCCCATATTTTCGTGTGCTATACCCACGCCTTCCAAGTGGTCCGGGGAGCCGCGGACCCCGATCGCCTAAATTTTTTCCGGACTGTAAAATACGACCTAAGGTACCATAGTCCATGCCCCACCATGATCGTTCCAAATGCTCTGCATTTTTCGGCCAAAAAACTATAACTCCGCGCGATTTGCATATTTTCGTGTGCTATAGCTTACGCCTTGCAAGCGGTCCCGGGAGCCGTGGACCCCGATCGCCTAAAAGTTTTCCGGGCCATCAAATACGACCTAAGGAACCATAGTAACCGTCCCGCCATCATCGTTTCTCATTTTTTGCATTTTTCTGCCAAAAACCTAGAATTACGCCCAATTCCCATATTTTTGTGTGCTATACCCACGCCTTCCAAGTGGTCCGGGGAGCCGCGGACCCCGATCGCCTAAACTTTTTCCGGACTATCAAATACAACCTAAGGTACCATAGTCACCACCCCACCATGATCGTTCCAAATGCTTTGCATTTTTCGGCCAAAAAACAAGAACTCCGCGCGATTTGCATATTTTCGTGTGCTATAGCTTACGCCTTCCGAGTGGTCCCGGGAGCCGTGGACCCCGATCGCCTAAAATTTTTCGGGAAATCAAATACGACCTAAGGAACCATAGTCACCGCCCTGCCATGATCGTTCCTCTTTTATTGCGTTTTTCGGCCAAAAAACTAGAATTCCGCTCGATTACCATATTTTTGTGTGCTATTGCCCACGCCTTCCGAGTGGGCCGGGCCACCGGACTCCGATCGCCTAAAAAATTTTCGGGCCATCAATTAGTACCTAAGGAACCATAGTCACCGCCTCGCCATGATCGTTCCTCATTTTTTGCATTTTTTGGCCAAAAAACTAGAATTCCGCCCGATTCTCCTATTTTTGTGTGCTATCGCCCACGCCTTCCGAGTGGGTCGGGCCCCCCGGAGCCGGATCGCCTAAAAATTTTCCAGACTATCAAATACGACCTAAGGAACCATAGTCACCACCACGCCATGATCGTTCCTAGTCTTTTGCATTTTTCAGCCAAAAAACTAGCATTCCGCGCGATTTCCATTTTTTCGTGTGCTTTAGCCCACGCATTCCAAGGGGTCCCGGGAACCCCGAACCCCGATCGCCTAAAACTTTTCCGGGCCGTCAAATACGACCTAAGGAACCATAGTAACCACCTCGCCATTATCGTTCCTCATTTTTTGCATTTTTCGTCCAACCAACTAGAATTCCGCGCGATTCCCATATTTTTGTGTGTTATAGCCCACGCCTTCCGAGTGGTCCCGGGATCTCCTGACCCCTATCACCTAAAAATTTTCCGGACTATCAAATAAGACCAAAGGAACCATAGTCACCGCCCTGCTAAGATCTTTCCATATTTTTTGCATGTTACTAAAAAAGACCTTGAATTTCACCCCGATTACCATATTTTCGTGTGCTATACCCACGCATTCCGAGTGGTCCCAAGAGCCGCGGACCCCAATCGCCTAAAAATTTTCCGGGCAATTAAATACGACCCAAGGAACCACAGTATCCGCCCCGCCATGATCGTTCCTTATATTTTGCGTTTTTCGTCTAAACAACTAGGATTCCCAGCGATTCCCATATTTTCGTGTGCTATAGCCCACGCCTTCCGAGTGGGCCGTTCCCCCCGCACTCGGATCACCTAAAAAAATTTCCGGAATATCATATAAGACCTAAGGAACCATAGTCACCTTCCCGCCATGATCGTTTCTCATTTTTTTCATTTTTCGGCTAAACAACTAGAATTCCGCCCGATTCCCATATTTTTGTGTGCTATACCCTCGCCTTACAAGTGGTCCCGGGTCTCCGGACCCCTATCGCCTAAAATTTTTCCGGACTATCAAATAAAAACTAAGGAACCATAGTCACCGCCCAGCCATGATCATTCCTTATTTTTTGCGTTTTTCGGCCAAACAACTAGAATTCCGCGCGATTCCCATATTTTTGTGTGTTATAGCCCACACCTTCCGAGTGGTCCCGGGACCTCAGGACCCCTATCGCCTAAAATTTTTCCGGACTATCAAATACGACCTAAGGAACCATAGTCACCGCCCAGCCATGATCATTTCTCATTTGTTGCGTTTTTCGGCCAAAAAATTAGAATTCCGCCCGATTACAATATTTTTGTGTGCTATTGCCCACCCTTCCCAGTGGTTCCGGGACCCCCGGACCCCGATCGCCTAAAATTTTTCCGGGCTGTCAAATAGGAGCTAAGGAACCATAGTAACCGCCCCGCCATCATCGTTTCTCATTTTTTGTATTTTTCGGCCAAAAAACTAGAATTACGCCCGATTCCCATATTTTCGTGTGCTATTCCCACGCCCTCCAAGTGGTCTGGGGAGCCGCGGACCCCGATCGCCTAAAATTTTTCCATACTATCAAATACGACCTAAGGTACCAAAGTCACCGCCCCACCATGATCGTTCCAAATGCTTTGCATTTTTTGGCCAAAAAACTAGAACTCCGTGCGATTTGCATATTTTAGTGTGCAATAGCTTACGCCTTCTGAGTGGTCCCGGGAGCCATGGACGCCGATCGCCTAAAATTTTTCGGGCCATCAAATACGACCTAAGGAACCATAGTCACCGCCCCGCCATTATCGTTCCTCATTTATTGCGTTTTTAGGCCAAAAAACTAGAATACCGCTCGATTACCATATTTTTGTGTGCTATTGCCCACACCTTCCGAGTGGGCCGGGCCACCAGACTCGGATCGCCTAAAAAATTTACGGGCCATCGATTAGGACCTAAGGAACCATAGTCACCACCTCGCCATGATCGTTCCTCATTTTTTGCATTTTTTTGCCAAACACCTAGAATTCCGCCCGATTCACATATTTTTGTGTGCTATCACCTACGCCTTCCGAGTGGGTCGGGCCCCCCGGAGCCGGATCGCCTAAATTTTTTCTGGACTATCAAATACGACCTAAGGAACCATAGTCACCGCCCCGCCAAAAAACTAGAATTCCGCGCGATTTCCATATTTTCGTGTGCTTTAGCCCACGCCTTCCAAGGGGTCCCGGGAACCCCGAACCCCGATCGCCTAAAAATTTTCCGGGCCATCAAATACGACCTAAGGAACCATAGTAACCACCCCGCCATGATCGTTCCTCATTTTTTGCGTTTTTCGGCCAAACAACTAGAATTTCGCCCGATTCCCATATTTTCGTGTGCTATACCCACGCCTTACAAGTGGTCCCGGGTCTCCGGACCCCTATCGCCTAAAATTTTTCCGGACTATCAAATAATACCTAAGGAACCATAGTCACCGCCCAGCCATGATCGTTCCTTATTTTTTTGCGTTTTTCGGCCAAACAACTAGAATTCCGCGCGATTCCCTTATTTTTGTGTGTTATAGCCCACACCTTCCGACTGGTCCCGGGACCTCAGGACCCCTATCGCCTAAAATTTTTCCGGACTATCAAATACGACCTAAGGAACCATAATCACCGCCCAGCCATGATCATTCCTCTTTTGTTGCGTTTTTCGGCCAAAAAACTAGAATTCCGCCCGATTACAATATATTTGTGTGCTATTGCCCACCTTTCCCAGTGGTTCCTGGACCCCCGGACCCCGATCGCCTAAAATTTTTCTGGGCTGTCAAATCCGACCTAAGGAACCATAGTAACCGCCCCGCCATCATCGTTTCTCATTTTTTGCATTTTTCGACCAAAAAACTAGAATTACGCCCGATTCCCATATTTTCGTGTGCTATACCCACGCCTTCCAAGTGGTCCGGGGAACCGCGGACCCCGATCGCCTAAAAATTTTCTGGATTATCAAATACGACCTAAGGTACCAAAGTCACCGCCCCACCATGATCGTTCCAAATGCTTTGCATTTTTCGGCCAAAAAACTAGAACTCCGCGCGATTTGCATATTTTCGTGTGCTATAGCTTACGCCTTCCGAGTGGTCCCGGGAGCCATGGACTCCGATCGCCTAAAATTTTCCGTGCCATCAAATACGACCTAAGGAACCATAGTCACCGCCCCGCCATGATCGTTCCTCATTTATTGCATTTTTTCGGCAAAAAAACTAGAATTCCGCTCGATTACCATATTTTTGTGTGCTATTGCCCACGCCTTCCGAGTGGGCCGGGCCGCCGGACTCGGATCGCCTAAAAATTTTTTGGGCCATCAATTAGGACCTAAGGAACCATAGTCACCGCCTCGCCATAATCGTTCCTCATTTTTTGCATTTTTTGGCCAAAAAACTAGAATTCCGCCCGATTCTCATATTTTTGTGTCCTATCGCCCACGCCTTCCGAGTAGGTCGGGCCCCCTTGAGCCGGATCGCCTAAAAATTTTCCGGACTATCAAATATGACCTAAGGAACCATAGTCACCGCCCCTCCTTGATCGTTCCTAGTCTTTTGCGTTTTTCAGCCAAAAAACTAGAATTCCGCGCGATTTCCATATTTTCGTGTGCTATACCCACGCCGTCCAAGTGGTCCGGGGAACCGCGGACCCCGATCGCCTAAAAATTTTCTGGATTATCAAATACGACCTAAGGTACCAAAGTCACTGCCCCACCATGATCGTTCCAAATGCTTTGCATTTTTCGGCCAAAAAACTAGAACTCCGCGCGATTTGCATATTTTCGTGTGCTATAGCTTACGACTTCCGAGTGGTCCCGGGAGCCATGGACTCCGATCGCCTAAAATTTTCCGTGCCATCAAATACGACCTATGGAACCATAGTCACCGCCTCGCCATAATCTTTCCTCATTTTTTGCATTTTTTGGCCAAAAAACTAGAATTCCGCCCGATTCTCATATTTTAGTGTGCTATCGCCCACGCCTTCCGAGTAAGTCGGGCCCCCCGAACCCCGATCGCCTAAAACTTTTCCGGGCCATCAAATACGACCTAAGGAACCATAGTAACCACCCAGCCATTATCGTTCCTCATTTTTTGCATTTTTCGTCCAAACAACTAGAATTCCGCGCGATTCCCATATTTTTGTGTGTTATAGCCCACGCCTTCCGAGTGGTCCCGGGACCTCCTGACCCCTATCGCCTAAAATTTTTCCGAACTATCAAATACGACCTAATGAACCATAGTATCCGCCCCGCCATGATCGTTCCTCATTGTTTGCGTTTTTCGGCCAAACAACTAGAATTCCGCGCGATTCCCATATTTTTGTGTGTTATAGCCCACACCTTCCGAGTGGTCCCGGGACCTCCAGACCCCTATCGCCTAATATTTTTCCCGACTATCAAATAAGACCAAAGGAACCATAGTCACCGCCCTACCAAGATCTTTCCACATTTTTTGCATGTTACTGAAAAAGACCTAGAATTTCGCCCGATTACCATATTTTTGTGTGTTATACCCACGCATTCCGAGTGGTCCCAAGAGCCGCGGACCCCGATCGCCTAAAATTTTTCCGGGCAATAAAATACGACCTAAGGAATCATAGTATCCGCCCCGCCATGATCGTTCCTTATTTTTTGCGTTTTTCGGCCAAACAACTAGAATTCCGAGCGATTGCCATATTTTCGTGTGCTATAGCCCATGCCTTCCGAGTGGGCCGTGCCCCCCGCACTCGGATCACCTAAAAAGTTTTTGGGCCATCAAATAATACCTAAGGAACCATATTCACCTTCCCGCTATGATCGTTTCTCATTTTTTGCATTTTTTGGCAAAACAACTAGAATTCCGCCAGATTCCCATATTTTCGTGTGCTATACCCACTCCTTACAAGTGGTCCCGGGTCTCCGGACCCCTATCGCCTAAAATTTTTCTGAACTATAAAATAAAACCTAAGGAACCATAGTCACCGCCCAACCATGATCGTTCCTTAATTTTTGCGTTTTTCGGCCAAACAACTAGAATTCCGCGCGATTCCCATATTTTCGTGTGTTATAGCCCACACCTTCCGAGTGGTCCCGGGACCTCAGGACCCCTATCGCCTAAAATTTTTTCGGACTATCAAATACGACCTAAGGAACCATAGTCACCGCCCAACCATGATCATTCCTCATTTGTTGCATTTTTCGGCCAAAAAACTAGAATTCCGCCCGATTACATATTTTTGTGTTCTATTGCCCACCCTTCCCAGTGGTTCCGGGACCCCCGGACCCCGATCGCCTAAAATTTTTCCGGGCCGTCAAATACAACCTAAGGAACCATAGTAACCGCCCCGCCATCATCGTTTCTCATTTTTTGCATTTTTCGGCCAAAAAACTAGAATTACGCCCGATTCCCATATTTTCGTGTGCTATACCCACGCCTTCCAAGTGGTCCGGGGAGCCGCAGACTCCGATCGCCTAACATTTTTCCGTACTATCAAATACGACCTAAGGTACCATAGTCACCTCCTCACCATGATAATTCAAATGCTTTGCATTTTTCGGCCAAAAAACTAGAATTCCGCGCGATTTGCATATTTTCGTGTGCTATGGCTTACGCCTTCCGAGTGGTCCCGGGAGTCATGGACCCCGATCGCCTAAAATTTTCCGGGCCATCAAATACGACCTAAAGAACTATAGTCACCGCCCCGCCATGATCGTTCCTCATTTCTTGCGTTTTTCGGCCAAAAAACTAGAATTCCGCTCGATTACCATATTTTTGTGTGCTATTACCCACGCCTTCCGAGTGGGCCGGGCCGCCAGACTCGGATCGCCTAAAAACATTTCGGGCCATCAATTAAGACCTAAGGAACCATAGTCACCGCCTCGCCATGTTCGTTCCTCACTTTTTGCAAATTTTGGCCAAAAAACGAGAATTCCGCCTGATTCCCATATTTTTGTTTGCTATCTATCACCCACGCCTTCCGAGTGGGTCAGGGCCCTCGGAGCCGGATCGCCTAAAAATTTTCCGGACTATCAAATATGACCTAAGGAACCATAGCCACCGCCCCGCCATGATCGTTCCTAGTCTTTTGCGTTTTTCAGCCAAAAAACTAGAATTCCGCGCGATTTCCATATTTTCGTGTGCTTTAGCGCACGCCTTCAAAGGGGTGCCGGGAACCCCGAATCCCGATCACCTAAAACTTTTCTGGGCCATTAAATACGACCTAAGGAACCATAGTAACCACCCAGTCATGATCGTTCCTCATTTTTTGCGTTTTTCGGCCAAACAACTAGAATTTCGCCCGATTCCCATATTTTCGTGTGCTATACCCACGCATTCCGAGTGGTCCCAAGAGTCGCGGACCCCGATCGCCTAAAATTTTTCCGGACTATCAAATAAGTCCTAAGGAACCATAGTCACCGCCCAGCCATGATCGTTCCTAGTTTTTTCCGTTTTTCGGCCAAAAAACTAGAATTCCACTAGATTCCCATATTTTCGTGTCCTATAGCCCACGCCTTCCAAGTGAACCCGGGAACTCCGGACCCCTATCGCCTAAAATTTTTCCGGACTATCAAATACGACCTAAGGAACCATAGTCACCGCCCAGCCATGATCATTCCTCATTTGTTGCGTGTTTCGGCCAAAAAACTAGAATTCCGCCCTATTACAATATTTTTGTGTGCTAGTGCCCACCCTTCCAAGTGGTTCCGGGACCCCCGGACCCCGATCGCCTAAAATTTTTCCGGGTAGTCAAATACGACTTAAGGAACCATAGTAACCGCCCCGCGATCATCGTTTCTCATTTTTTGCATTTTTCTGCAAAAAAACTAGAATTACGCCCGATTCCCATATTTTCGTGTGCTATACCCACGACTTCCAAGTGGTCCGGGGAGCCGCGGACCTCGATCGCCTAAAAATTTTCCGGACTATCAAATATGACCTAAGGTACCATAGTCACCGCCTCACCATGATCGTTCCAAATGCTTTGCATTTTTCGGCCAAAAACCTGGAACTCCGCGCGATTTGCATATTTCCGTGTGCAATAGCTTACGCCTTCCGAGTGGTCCCGGGAGCCGTGGACCCCGATCGCCTAAAATTTTTTGGGCCATCAAATACGACCTAAGGAACCATAATCATCGCATTGCCATGATCGTTCCTCATTTATTGCGTTTTTCGGCCAAAAAACTAGAATTCCGCTCGATTACCATATTTTTGTGTGCTATAGCCCACGCCTTCCGAGTGGGCCGGGCCGCCGGACTCGGATCGCCTAAAAAAATTTTGGGCCATCAATTAGTACCTAAGGAACCATAGTCACCGCCTCGCCATGATCGTTCCTCATTTTTTGCATTTTTTGGCAAAAAAAATAGAATTCCGCCCGATTCCCATATTTTTGTGTGCTATCGCCCACGCCTTCCGAGTGGGTCGGGCCCCCCGGTGCTGGATCGCCTAAAAATTTTCCGTACGATCAAATACGACCTAAGGAACCATAGTCACCGCCCCGCCATGATCGTTCCTAGTCTTTTGCGTTTTTCAGCCAAAAAACTAGAATTCCGCGCGATTTCCATATTTTCGTGTGCTTTAGCCCACGCCTTCCAAGGGGTCCCGGGAACCCCGAACCCCGATCGCCTAAAAATTTTTCGGGCCATCAAATACGACCTAAGGAACCATAGTAACCACCCCGCCATGATCGTTCCTCATTTTTTGCGTTTTTCGGCCAAACAACTAGAATTCCGCGCGATTCCCATATTTTTGTGTGTTATAGCCCACGCCTTCCGAGTAGTCCCGCGACCTCCTGACCCCTATCGCCTAAAATTTGGCTGGACTATCAAATACGACCTAAGGAACCATAGTCACCGCCCCGCCATGATCGTTCCTCATTTATTGCATTTTTCGGCCAAAAAGCTAGAATTCCGCTCGATTACCATATTTTTGTGTGCTATTGCCCACGCCTTCCGAGTGGGCCGGGCTGCCGGACTCAGATCGCCTAAAAAAATTTTGGGCCATCAATTAGCACCTAAGGAACCATAGTCACTGCCTCACCATAATCGTTCCTCATTTTTTGCATTTTAGGCCAAAAAACTAGAATTCCGCCCGATTCCCATATTTTTGTGTGCTATCACCCACGCCTTCCGAGTGGGTCGGGCCCCTCGGAGTCGGATCGCCTAAAAATTTTTCGGACTATCAAATATGACCTAAGGAACCATAGTCACCGCCCCGCCTTCCGAGTGGTCCCGGGACCTCCGGACCCCTATCGCCTAATATTTTTCCGGACTATCAAATAAGACCAAAGGAACCATAGTCACCGCCCTGCCAAGATCTTTCCACATTTTTTGCATGTTACTGAAAAAAAACTAGAATTCCGCTCGATTACCATATTTTTGTGTGCTATCGCCCACGCCTTCCGAGTGGTCCCAAGAGCCGCGGACCCCGATCGCCTAAAATTTTTCCGGACTATCAAATAAGTCCTAAGGAACCATAGTCACCGCCCAGCCATGATCGTTCCTAGTTTTTTCCGTTTTTCGGCCAAAAAACTAGAATTCCGCTTGATTCCCATATTTTCGTATCCTATAGCCCACGCCTTCCAAGTCTTCGCCTCATTTTTTGCATTTTTGGCCAAAAGACTAGAATTTCGCCCGATTCCCATATTTTTGTGTGCTATCACCCACGCCTTCCGAGTGGGTCGAGGCCCCCGAAGCCGGATCGCCTAAAAATTTTCCGGACTATCAAATACGACCTAAGGAACCATAGTCACTACCCCGCCATGATCATTCCTTGTCTTTTGCATTTTTCAGCCAAAAAACTAGAATTCCGAGCGATTGCCATATTTTCGTGTGCTATAGCCCATGCCTTCCGAGTGGGCCGTGCCCCCCGCACTCGGATCACCTAAAAAGTTATTGGGCCATCAAATAATACCTAAGGAACCATATTCACCTTCCCGCTATGATCGTTTCTCATTTTTTGCATTTTTTGGCAAAACAACTAGAATTCCGCCAGATTCCCATATTTTCGTGTGCTATACCCACTCCTTACAAGTGGTCCCGGGTCTCCGGACCCCTATCGCCTAAAATTTTTCTGAACTATAAAATAAAACCTAAGGAACCATAGTCACCGCCCAACCATGATCGTTCCTTAATTTTTGCGTTTTTCGGCCAAACAACTAGAATTCCCGCGCGATTCCCATATTTTCGTGTGTTATAGCCCACACCTTCCGAGTGGTCCCGGGACCTCAGGACCCCTATCGCCTAAAATTTTTTCGGACTATCAAATACGACCTAAGGAACCATAGTCACCGCCCAACCATGATCATTCCTCATTTGTTGCATTTTTCGGCCAAAAAACTAGAATTCCGCCCGATTACATATTTTTGTGTTCTATTGCCCACCCTTCCCAGTGGTTCCGGGACCCCCGGACCCCGATCGCCTAAAATTTTTCCGGGCCGTCAAATACGACCTAAGGAACCATAGTAACCGCCCCGCCATCATCGTTTCTCATTTTTTGCATTTTTCGGCCAAAAAACTAGAATTACGCCCGATTCCCATATTTTCGTGTGCTATACCCACGCCTTCCAAGTGGTCCGGGGAGCCGCAGACTCCGATCGCCTAACATTTTTCCGTACTATCAAATACGACCTAAGGTACCATAGTCACCTCCTCACCATGATAATTCAAATGCTTTGCATTTTTCGGCCAAAAAACTAGAATTCCGCGCGATTTGCATATTTTCGTGTGCTATGGCTTACGCCTTCCGAGTGGTCCCGGGAGTCATGGACCCCGATCGCCTAAAATTTTCCGGGCCATCAAATACGACCTAAAGAACTATAGTCACCGCCCCGCCATGATCGTTCCTCATTTCTTGCGTTTTTCGGCCAAAAAACTAGAATTCCGCTCGATTACCATATTTTTGTGTGCTATTACCCACGCCTTCCGAGTGGGCCGGGCCGCCAGACTCGGATCGCCTAAAAACATTTCGGGCCATCAATTAAGACCTAAGGAACCATAGTCACCGCCTCGCCATGTTCGTTCCTCACTTTTTGCAAATTTTGGCCAAAAAACGAGAATTCCGCCTGATTCCCATATTTTTGTGTGCTATCTATCACCCACGCCTTCCGAGTGGGTCAGGGCCCTCGGAGCCGGATCGCCTAAAAATTTTCCGGACTATCAAATATGACCTAAGGAACCATAGCCACCGCCCCGCCATGATCGTTCCTAGTCTTTTGCGTTTTTCAGCCAAAAAACTAGAATTCCGCGCGATTTCCATATTTTCGTGTGCTTTAGCGCACGCCTTCAAAGGGGTGCCGGGAACCCCGAATCCCGATCACCTAAAACTTTTCTGGGCCATTAAATACGACCTAAGGAACCATAGTAACCACCCAGTCATGATCGTTCCTCATTTTTTGCGTTTTTCGGCCAAACAACTAGAATTTCGCCCGATTCCCATATTTTCGTGTGCTATACCCACGCATTCCGAGTGGTCCCAAGAGTCGCGGACCCCGATCGCCTAAAATTTTTCCGGACTATCAAATAAGTCCTAAGGAACCATAGTCACCGCCCAGCCATGATCGTTCCTAGTTTTTTCCGTTTTTCGGCCAAAAAACTAGAATTCCACTAGATTCCCATATTTTCGTGTCCTATAGCCCACGCCTTCCAAGTGAACCCGGGAACTCCGGACCCCTATCGCCTAAAATTTTTCCGGACTATCAAATACGACCTAAGGAACCATAGTCACCGCCCAGCCATGATCATTCCTCATTTGTTGCGTGTTTCGGCCAAAAAACTAGAATTCCGCCCTATTACAATATTTTTGTGTGCTAGTGCCCACCCTTCCAAGTGGTTCCGGGACCCCCGGACCCCGATCGCCTAAAATTTTTCCGGGTAGTCAAATACGACTTAAGGAACCATAGTAACCGCCCCGCGATCATCGTTTCTCATTTTTTGCATTTTTCTGCAAAAAAACTAGAATTACGCCCGATTCCCATATTTTCGTGTGCTATACCCACGACTTCCAAGTGGTCCGGGGAGCCGCGGACCTCGATCGCCTAAAAATTTTCCGGACTATCAAATATGACCTAAGGTACCATAGTCACCGCCTCACCATGATCGTTCCAAATGCTTTGCATTTTTCGGCCAAAAACCTGGAACTCCGCGCGATTTGCATATTTCCGTGTGCAATAGCTTACGCCTTCCGAGTGGTCCCGGGAGCCGTGGACCCCGATCGCCTAAAATTTTTTGGGCCATCAAATACGACCTAAGGAACCATAATCATCGCATTGCCATGATCGTTCCTCATTTATTGCGTTTTTCGGCCAAAAAACTAGAATTCCGCTCGATTACCATATTTTTGTGTGCTATAGCCCACGCCTTCCGAGTGGGCCGGGCCGCCGGACTCGGATCGCCTAAAAAAATTTTGGGCCATCAATTAGTACCTAAGGAACCATAGTCACCGCCTCGCCATGATCGTTCCTCATTTTTTGCATTTTTTGGCAAAAAAAATAGAATTCCGCCCGATTCCCATATTTTTGTGTGCTATCGCCCACGCCTTCCGAGTGGGTCGGGCCCCCCGGTGCTGGATCGCCTAAAAATTTTCCGTACGATCAAATACGACCTAAGGAACCATAGTCACCGCCCCGCCATGATCGTTCCTAGTCTTTTGCGTTTTTCAGCCAAAAAACTAGAATTCCGCGCGATTTCCATATTTTCGTGTGCTTTAGCCCACGCCTTCCAAGGGGTCCCGGGAACCCCGAACCCCGATCGCCTAAAAATTTTTCGGGCCATCAAATACGACCTAAGGAACCATAGTAACCACCCCGCCATGATCGTTCCTCATTTTTTGCGTTTTTCGGCCAAACAACTAGAATTCCGCGCGATTCCCATATTTTTGTGTGTTATAGCCCACGCCTTCCGAGTAGTCCCGCGACCTCCTGACCCCTATCGCCTAAAATTTGGCTGGACTATCAAATACGACCTAAGGAACCATAGTCACCGCCCCGCCATGATCGTTCCTCATTTATTGCATTTTTCGGCCAAAAAGCTAGAATTCCGCTCGATTACCATATTTTTGTGTGCTATTGCCCACGCCTTCCGAGTGGGCCGGGCTGCCGGACTCAGATCGCCTAAAAAAATTTTGGGCCATCAATTAGCACCTAAGGAACCATAGTCACTGCCTCACCATAATCGTTCCTCATTTTTTGCATTTTAGGCCAAAAAACTAGAATTCCGCCCGATTCCCATATTTTTGTGTGCTATCACCCACGCCTTCCGAGTGGGTCGGGCCCCTCGGAGTCGGATCGCCTAAAAATTTTTCGGACTATCAAATATGACCTAAGGAACCATAGTCACCGCCCCGCCTTCCGAGTGGTCCCGGGACCTCCGGACCCCTATCGCCTAATATTTTTCCGGACTATCAAATAAGACCAAAGGAACCATAGTCACCGCCCTGCCAAGATCTTTCCACATTTTTTGCATGTTACTGAAAAAAAACTAGAATTCCGCTCGATTACCATATTTTTGTGTGCTATCGCCCACGCCTTCCGAGTGGTCCCAAGAGCCGCGGACCCCGATCGCCTAAAATTTTTCCGGACTATCAAATAAGTCCTAAGGAACCATAGTCACCGCCCAGTCATGATCGTTCCTAGTTTTTTCCGTTTTTCGGCCAAAAAACTAGAATTCCGCTCGATTCCCATATTTTCGTATCCTATAGCCCACGCCTTCCAAGTCTTCGCCTCATTTTTTGCATTTTTGGCCAAAAGACTAGAATTTCGCCCGATTCCCATATTTTTGTGTGCTATCACCCACGCCTTCCGAGTGGGTCGAGGCCCCCGAAGCCGGATCGCCTAAAAATTTTCCGGACTATCAAATACGACCTAAGGAACCATAGTCACTACCCCGCCATGATCATTCCTTGTCTTTTCCATTTTTCAGCCAAAAAACTAGAATTCCGCGCGATTTCCATATTTTTGTATGCTTTAGCCCACGCCTTCAAAGGGGTCCCGGGAACCCCGAACCCCGATCGTCTAAAACTTTTCCGGGCCATCAAATACGATCTAAGGAACCATAGTAACCACCCCGCCATGATCGTTCCTCATTTTTTGCGTTTTTCGGCCAAACAACTAGAATTCCGCGCGATTCCCATATTTTTGTGTGTTATAGCCCACGCCTTCCGAGTGGTCCCGGGACCTCCTGACCCCTATCGCCTAAAATATTTTTGGACTATCAAATACGACCTAAGGAACCATAGTATCCGCCCCGCCATGATCGTTCTTCATTTTTTTCATTTTTCGGTAAACAACTAGAATTCCGCGCGATTCCCATATTTTTGTGTGTTATAGCCCACGCCTTCCGAGTGGTCCCGGGACCTCCGGACCCCTATCGCCTAATATTTTTCCGGACTATCAAATAAGACCAAAGGAACCATAGTCACAGCCCTGCCAAGATCTTTCCACATTTTTTGCATGTTACTGAAAAAGACCTAGAATTTTGCCCGATTCCCATATTTTCGTGTGCTGTACCCACGCATTCCGAGTGGTCCCAAGAGCCGCGGACCCCGATCGCCTAAAATTTTTCCGGATAATCAAATACGACCTAAGGAACCATATTATCCGCCCTGCCATGATCGTTCCTTATTTTTTGTGTTTTTCGGCCAAACAACTATAATTCCGCGTGATTCCCATATTTTTGTGTGTAGCCCACGGCTTCCGAGGGGTCCCGGGACCTCCAAACCCCGATCGCCTAAAAATTTTCCGAACTATCTAATACGACCTAAGGAACCATAGTATCCGCCCCGCCATGATCGTTCCTCATTTTTCGCGTTTTTCGGCCAAACAACTAGAATTTCGCCCGATTCCCATATTTTCGTGTGCTATACCCACGCATTCCGAGTGGTCCCAAGAGACGCGGACCCCTATTGCCTAAAATTTTTACGGACTATCAAATATGACCTAAAGAACCATAGTCACCGCCCAGCCATGATCGTTCCTAGTTTTTTCCGTTTTTCTGCCAAAAAACTAGAATTCCGCGCGATTCCCATATTTTCGTGTCCTATAGCCCACGCCTTCCGAGTGAACCCGGGAACTCCGGACCCCTATCGCCTAAAATTTTTCTGGACTATCAAATACTACCTAAGGAACCATAGTCACCGCCCAGCCATGATCATTCGGCCAAAAAACTAGAATTCCACCCGATTACAATATTTTTGTGAGCTATTACCCACCCTTCCAAGTGGTTCCGGGACTCCCGGACCCCGATCGCCTAAAATTTTTCCGGGCCGTCAAATACGACCTAAGGAACCATAGTAACCGCCCCGCGATCATCGTTTCTCATGTTTTGAATTTTTCGGCCAAAAAACTTGAATTACGCCCGATTCCCATATTTTCGTGTGCTATACCCACGCCTTCCAAGTGGTCCGGGGAGCCGCGGACCCCGATCGCCTAAAATTTTTACGGATTATCAAATATGACCTAAGGTACCATAGTCACCGCCCCACCATCATCGTTCCAAATGCTTTGCATATTTCGGCCAAAAAACTAGAACTCCGCGCGATTTGCATATTTTCGTGTTCTATAGCTTACGCCTTCCAAGTGGTCCCGGGAGCCGTGGACCCCGATCGCCTAAAATATTCCGGGCCATCAAATACGACCTAAGGAACAGTAGTCACCGCCCCGCCATGATCGTTCCTCATTTATTGCGTTTTTCGGCCAAAAAACTAGAATTTCGCTCGATTACCATATTTTTGTGTGCCCCACGCCTTCCGAGTAGGCCGGGCCGCCAGACTCGGATCACCTAAAAAGTTTTCGGGCCATCAATTAGGACCTAAGGAACCATAGTCACCATCTCGCCATGATCGTTCCTCATTTTTTGCATTTTTGGCCAAAAAACTAGAATTTCGCCCGATTCCCATATTTTTGTGTGCTATCGCCCACGCCTTCTGAGTGGGTCGGGCCCCCCGGAGCCGGATCGCCTAAAAATTTTCCGGACTATCAAATACGACCTAAGGAACCATAGTCACCGTCCCGCCATGATCGTTCCTAGTCTTTTGCGTTTTTCAGCCAAAAAACTAGAATTCCTCGCGATTTCCATATTTTCGTGTGCTTTAGCCCACGCCTTCAAAGGGGTCCCGGGAACCCGAACCCCAATCGTCTAAAAAATTTTCGGGCCATCAAATACGACCTAAGGAACCATAGTAACCACCCCGCCATGATCGTTCCTCATTTTTTGCGTTTTTCGGCCAAACAACTAGAATTTCGCCCGATTCCCATATTTTCGTGTATACCCACGCATTCCTAGTGGTCCCAAGAGCCGCGGACCCCGATCACCTAAAATTTTTCCGGACTATCAAATAAGACCTAAGGAACCATAGTCACCTCCCAGCCATGATCGTTCCAAATGCTTTGCATTTTTCGGCCAAAAAACTAGAACTCCGTGCGATTTGCATATTTTAGTGTGCAATAGCTTACGCCTTCTGAGTGGTCCCGGGAGCCATGGACGCCGATCGCCTAAAATTTTTCGGGCCATCAAATACGACCTAAGGAACCATAGTCACCGCCCCGCCATTATCGTTCCTCATTTATTGCGTTTTTAGGCCAAAAAACTAGAATACCGCTCGATTACCATATTTTTGTGTGCTATTGCCCACACCTTCCGAGTGGGCCGGGCCACCAGACTCGGATCGCCTAAAAAATTTACGGGCCATCGATTAGGACCTAAGGAACCATAGTCACCACCTCGCCATGATCGTTCCTCATTTTTTGCATTTTTTTGCCAAACACCTAGAATTCCGCCCGATTCACATATTTTTGTGTGCTATCACCTACGCCTTCCGAGTGGGTCGGGCCCCCCGGAGCCGGATCGCCTAAATTTTTTCTGGACTATCAAATACGACCTAAGGAACCATAGTCACCGCCCCGCCAAAAAACTAGAATTCCGCGCGATTTCCATATTTTCGTGTGCTTTAGCCCACGCCTTCCAAGGGGTCCCGGGAACCCCGAACCCCGATCGCCTAAAAATTTTCCGGGCCATCAAATACGACCTAAGGAACCATAGTAACCACCCCGCCATGATCGTTCCTCATTTTTTGCGTTTTTCGGCCAAACAACTAGAATTTCGCCCGATTCCCATATTTTCGTGTGCTATACCCACGCCTTACAAGTGGTCCCGGGTCTCCGGACCCCTATCGCCTAAAATTTTTCCGGACTATCAAATAATACCTAAGGAACCATAGTCACCGCCCAGCCATGATCGTTCCTTATTTTTTTGCGTTTTTCGGCCAAACAACTAGAATTCCGCGCGATTCCCTTATTTTTGTGTGTTATAGCCCACACCTTCCGACTGGTCCCGGGACCTCAGGACCCCTATCGCCTAAAATTTTTCCGGACTATCAAATACGACCTAAGGAACCATAATCACCGCCCAGCCATGATCATTCCTCTTTTGTTGCGTTTTTCGGCCAAAAAACTAGAATTCCGCCCGATTACAATATATTTGTGTGCTATTGCCCACCTTTCCCAGTGGTTCCTGGACCCCCGGACCCCGATCGCCTAAAATTTTTCTGGGCTGTCAAATCCGACCTAAGGAACCATAGTAACCGCCCCGCCATCATCGTTTCTCATTTTTTGCATTTTTCGACCAAAAAACTAGAATTACGCCCGATTCCCATATTTTCGTGTGCTATACCCACGCCTTCCAAGTGGTCCGGGGAACCGCGGACCCCGATCGCCTAAAAATTTTCTGGATTATCAAATACGACCTAAGGTACCAAAGTCACCGCCCCACCATGATCGTTCCAAATGCTTTGCATTTTTCGGCCAAAAAACTAGAACTCCGCGCGATTTGCATATTTTCGTGTGCTATAGCTTACGCCTTCCGAGTGGTCCCGGGAGCCATGGACTCCGATCGCCTAAAATTTTCCGTGCCATCAAATACGACCTAAGGAACCATAGTCACCGCCCCGCCATGATCGTTCCTCATTTATTGCATTTTTTCGGCAAAAAAACTAGAATTCCGCTCGATTACCATATTTTTGTGTGCTATTGCCCACGCCTTCCGAGTGGGCCGGGCCGCCGGACTCGGATCGCCTAAAAATTTTTTGGGCCATCAATTAGGACCTAAGGAACCATAGTCACCGCCTCGCCATAATCGTTCCTCATTTTTTGCATTTTTTGGCCAAAAAACTAGAATTCCGCCCGATTCTCATATTTTTGTGTCCTATCGCCCACGCCTTCCGAGTAGGTCGGGCCCCCTTGAGCCGGATCGCCTAAAAATTTTCCGGACTATCAAATATGACCTAAGGAACCATAGTCACCGCCCCTCCTTGATCGTTCCTAGTCTTTTGCGTTTTTCAGCCAAAAAACTAGAATTCCGCGCGATTTCCATATTTTCGTGTGCTATACCCACGCCGTCCAAGTGGTCCGGGGAACCGCGGACCCCGATCGCCTAAAAATTTTCTGGATTATCAAATACGACCTAAGGTACCAAAGTCACTGCCCCACCATGATCGTTCCAAATGCTTTGCATTTTTCGGCCAAAAAACTAGAACTCCGCGCGATTTGCATATTTTCGTGTGCTATAGCTTACGACTTCCGAGTGGTCCCGGGAGCCATGGACTCCGATCGCCTAAAATTTTCCGTGCCATCAAATACGACCTATGGAACCATAGTCACCGCCTCGCCATAATCTTTCCTCATTTTTTGCATTTTTTGGCCAAAAAACTAGAATTCCGCCCGATTCTCATATTTTAGTGTGCTATCGCCCACGCCTTCCGAGTAAGTCGGGCCCCCCGAACCCCGATCGCCTAAAACTTTTCCGGGCCATCAAATACGACCTAAGGAACCATAGTAACCACCCAGCCATTATCGTTCCTCATTTTTTGCATTTTTCGTCCAAACAACTAGAATTCCGCGCGATTCCCATATTTTTGTGTGTTATAGCCCACGCCTTCCGAGTGGTCCCGGGACCTCCTGACCCCTATCGCCTAAAATTTTTCCGAACTATCAAATACGACCTAATGAACCATAGTATCCGCCCCGCCATGATCGTTCCTCATTGTTTGCGTTTTTCGGCCAAACAACTAGAATTCCGCGCGATTCCCATATTTTTGTGTGTTATAGCCCACACCTTCCGAGTGGTCCCGGGACCTCCAGACCCCTATCGCCTAATATTTTTCCCGACTATCAAATAAGACCAAAGGAACCATAGTCACCGCCCTACCAAGATCTTTCCACATTTTTTGCATGTTACTGAAAAAGACCTAGAATTTCGCCCGATTACCATATTTTTGTGTGTTATACCCACGCATTCCGAGTGGTCCCAAGAGCCGCGGACCCCGATCGCCTAAAATTTTTCCGGGCAATAAAATACGACCTAAGGAATCATAGTATCCGCCCCGCCATGATCGTTCCTTATTTTTTGCGTTTTTCGGCCAAACAACTAGAATTCCGAGCGATTGCCATATTTTCGTGTGCTATAGCCCATGCCTTCCGAGTGGGCCGTGCCCCCCGCACTCGGATCACCTAAAAAGTTTTTGGGCCATCAAATAATACCTAAGGAACCATATTCACCTTCCCGCTATGATCGTTTCTCATTTTTTGCATTTTTTGGCAAAACAACTAGAATTCCGCCAGATTCCCATATTTTCGTGTGCTATACCCACTCCTTACAAGTGGTCCCGGGTCTCCGGACCCCTATCGCCTAAAATTTTTCTGAACTATAAAATAAAACCTAAGGAACCATAGTCACCGCCCAACCATGATCGTTCCTTAATTTTTGCGTTTTTCGGCCAAACAACTAGAATTCCGCGCGATTCCCATATTTTCGTGTGTTATAGCCCACACCTTCCGAGTGGTCCCGGGACCTCAGGACCCCTATCGCCTAAAATTTTTTCGGACTATCAAATACGACCTAAGGAACCATAGTCACCGCCCAACCATGATCATTCCTCATTTGTTGCATTTTTCGGCCAAAAAACTAGAGTTCCGCCCGATTACATATTTTTGTGTTCTATTGCCCACCCTTCCCAGTGGTTCCGGGACCCCCGGACCCCGATCGCCTAAAATTTTTCCGGGCCGTCAAATACAACCTAAGGAACCATAGTAACCGCCCCGCCATCATCGTTTCTCATTTTTTGCATTTTTCGGCCAAAAAACTAGAATTACGCCCGATTCCCATATTTTCGTGTGCTATACCCACGCCTTCCAAGTGGTCCGGGGAGCCGCAGACTCCGATCGCCTAACATTTTTCCGTACTATCAAATACGACCTAAGGTACCATAGTCACCTCCTCACCATGATAATTCAAATGCTTTGCATTTTTCGGCCAAAAAACTAGAATTCCGCGCGATTTGCATATTTTCGTGTGCTATGGCTTACGCCTTCCGAGTGGTCCCGGGAGTCATGGACCCCGATCGCCTAAAATTTTCCGGGCCATCAAATACGACCTAAAGAACTATAGTCACCGCCCCGCCATGATCGTTCCTCATTTCTTGCGTTTTTCGGCCAAAAAACTAGAATTCCGCTCGATTACCATATTTTTGTGTGCTATTACCCACGCCTTCCGAGTGGGCCGGGCCGCCAGACTCGGATCGCCTAAAAACATTTCGGGCCATCAATTAAGACCTAAGGAACCATAGTCACCGCCTCGCCATGTTCGTTCCTCACTTTTTGCAAATTTTGGCCAAAAAACGAGAATTCCGCCTGATTCCCATATTTTTGTGTGCTATCTATCACCCACGCCTTCCGAGTGGGTCAGGGCCCTCGGAGCCGGATCGCCTAAAAATTTTCCGGACTATCAAATATGACCTAAGGAACCATAGCCACCGCCCCGCCATGATCGTTCCTAGTCTTTTGCGTTTTTCAGCCAAAAAACTAGAATTCCGCGCGATTTCCATATTTTCGTGTGCTTTAGCGCACGCCTTCAAAGGGGTGCCGGGAACCCCGAATCCCGATCACCTAAAACTTTTCTGGGCCATTAAATACGACCTAAGGAACCATAGTAACCACCCAGTCATGATCGTTCCTCATTTTTTGCGTTTTTCGGCCAAACAACTAGAATTTCGCCCGATTCCCATATTTTCGTGTGCTATACCCACGCATTCCGAGTGGTCCCAAGAGTCGCGGACCCCGATCGCCTAAAATTTTTCCGGACTATCAAATAAGTCCTAAGGAACCATAGTCACCGCCCAGCCATGATCGTTCCTAGTTTTTTCCGTTTTTCGGCCAAAAAACTAGAATTCCACTAGATTCCCATATTTTCGTGTCCTATAGCCCACGCCTTCCAAGTGAACCCGGGAACTCCGGACCCCTATCGCCTAAAATTTTTCCGGACTATCAAATACGACCTAAGGAACCATAGTCACCGCCCAGCCATGATCATTCCTCATTTGTTGCGTGTTTCGGCCAAAAAACTAGAATTCCGCCCTATTACAATATTTTTGTGTGCTAGTGCCCACCCTTCCAAGTGGTTCCGGGACCCCCGGACCCCGATCGCCTAAAATTTTTCCGGGTAGTCAAATACGACTTAAGGAACCATAGTAACCGCCCCGCGATCATCGTTTCTCATTTTTTGCATTTTTCTGCAAAAAAACTAGAATTACGCCCGATTCCCATATTTTCGTGTGCTATACCCACGACTTCCAAGTGGTCCGGGGAGCCGCGGACCTCGATCGCCTAAAAATTTTCCGGACTATCAAATATGACCTAAGGTACCATAGTCACCGCCTCACCATGATCGTTCCAAATGCTTTGCATTTTTCGGCCAAAAACCTGGAACTCCGCGCGATTTGCATATTTCCGTGTGCAATAGCTTACGCCTTCCGAGTGGTCCCGGGAGCCGTGGACCCCGATCGCCTAAAATTTTTTGGGCCATCAAATACGACCTAAGGAACCATAATCATCGCATTGCCATGATCGTTCCTCATTTATTGCATTTTTCGGCCAAAAAACTAGAATTCCGCTCGATTACCATATTTTTGTGTGCTATAGCCCACGCCTTCCGAGTGGGCCGGGCCGCCGGACTCGGATCGCCTAAAAAAATTTTGGGCCATCAATTAGTACCTAAGGAACCATAGTCACCGCCTCGCCATGATCGTTCCTCATTTTTTGCATTTTTTGGCAAAAAAAATAGAATTCCGCCCGATTCCCATATTTTTGTGTGCTATCGCCCACGCCTTCCGAGTGGGTCGGGCCCCCCGGTGCTGGATCGCCTAAAAATTTTCCGTACGATCAAATACGACCTAAGGAACCATAGTCACCGCCCCGCCATGATCGTTCCTAGTCTTTTGCGTTTTTCAGCCAAAAAACTAGAATTCCGCGCGATTTCCATATTTTCGTGTGCTTTAGCCCACGCCTTCCAAGGGGTCCCGGGAACCCCGAACCCCGATCGCCTAAAAATTTTTCGGGCCATCAAATACGACCTAAGGAACCATAGTAACCACCCCGCCATGATCGTTCCTCATTTTTTGCGTTTTTCGGCCAAACAACTAGAATTCCGCGCGATTCCCATATTTTTGTGTGTTATAGCCCACGCCTTCCGAGTAGTCCCGCGACCTCCTGACCCCTATCGCCTAAAATTTGGCTGGACTATCAAATACGACCTAAGGAACCATAGTCACCGCCCCGCCATGATCGTTCCTCATTTATTGCATTTTTCGGCCAAAAAACTAGAATTCCGCTCGATTACCATATTTTTGTGTGCTATTGCCCACGCCTTCCGAGTGGGCCGGGCTGCCGGACTCAGATCGCCTAAAAAAATTTTGGGCCATCAATTAGCACCTAAGGAACCATAGTCACTGCCTCACCATAATCGTTCCTCATTTTTTGCATTTTAGGCCAAAAAACTAGAATTCCGCCCGATTCCCATATTTTTGTGTGCTATCACCCACGCCTTCCGAGTGGGTCGGGCCCCTCGGAGTCGGATCGCCTAAAAATTTTTCGGAACTATCAAATATGACCTAAGGAACCATAGTCACCGCCCCGCCTTCCGAGTGGTCCCGGGACCTCCGGACCCCTATCGCCTAATATTTTTCCGGACTATCAAATAAGACCAAAGGAACCATAGTCACCGCCCTGCCAAGATCTTTCCACATTTTTTGCATGTTACTGAAAAAAAACTAGAATTCCGCTCGATTACCATATTTTTGTGTGCTATCGCCCACGCCTTCCGAGTGGTCCCAAGAGCCGCGGACCCCGATCGCCTAAAATTTTTCCGGACTATCAAATAAGTCCTAAGGAACCATAGTCACCGCCCAGCCATGATCGTTCCTAGTTTTTTCCGTTTTTCGGCCAAAAAACTAGAATTCCGCTTGATTCCCATATTTTCGTATCCTATAGCCCACGCCTTCCAAGTCTTCGCCTCATTTTTTGCATTTTTGGCCAAAAGACTAGAATTTCGCCCGATTCCCATATTTTTGTGTGCTATCACCCACGCCTTCCGAGTGGGTCGAGGCCCCCGAAGCCGGATCGCCTAAAAATTTTCCGGACTATCAAATACGACCTAAGGAACCATAGTCACTACCCCGCCATGATCATTCCTTGTCTTTTGCATTTTTCAGCCAAAAAACTAGAATTCCGAGCGATTGCCATATTTTCGTGTGCTATAGCCCATGCCTTCCGAGTGGGCCGTGCCCCCCGCACTCGGATCACCTAAAAAGTTATTGGGCCATCAAATAATACCTAAGGAACCATATTCACCTTCCCGCTATGATCGTTTCTCATTTTTTGCATTTTTTGGCAAAACAACTAGAATTCCGCCAGATTCCCATATTTTCGTGTGCTATACCCACTCCTTACAAGTGGTCCCGGGTCTCCGGACCCCTATCGCCTAAAATTTTTCTGAACTATAAAATAAAACCTAAGGAACCATAGTCACCGCCCAACCATGATCGTTCCTTAATTTTTGCGTTTTTCGGCCAAACAACTAGAATTCCGCGCGATTCCCATATTTTCGTGTGTTATAGCCCACACCTTCCGAGTGGTCCCGGGACCTCAGGACCCCTATCGCCTAAAATTTTTTCGGACTATCAAATACGACCTAAGGAACCATAGTCACCGCCCAACCATGATCATTCCTCATTTGTTGCATTTTTCGGCCAAAAAACTAGAATTCCGCCCGATTACATATTTTTGTGTTCTATTGCCCACCCTTCCCAGTGGTTCCGGGACCCCCGGACCCCGATCGCCTAAAATTTTTCCGGGCCGTCAAATACGACCTAAGGAACCATAGTAACCGCCCCGCCATCATCGTTTCTCATTTTTTGCATTTTTCGGCCAAAAAACTAGAATTACGCCCGATTCCCATATTTTCGTGTGCTATACCCACGCCTTCCAAGTGGTCCGGGGAGCCGCAGACTCCGATCGCCTAACATTTTTCCGTACTATCAAATACGACCTAAGGTACCATAGTCACCTCCTCACCATGATAATTCAAATGCTTTGCATTTTTCGGCCAAAAAACTAGAATTCCGCGCGATTTGCATATTTTCGTGTGCTATGGCTTACGCCTTCCGAGTGGTCCCGGGAGTCATGGACCCCGATCGCCTAAAATTTTCCGGGCCATCAAATACGACCTAAAGAACTATAGTCACCGCCCCGCCATGATCGTTCCTCATTTCTTGCGTTTTTCGGCCAAAAAACTAGAATTCCGCTCGATTACCATATTTTTGTGTGCTATTACCCACGCCTTCCGAGTGGGCCGGGCCGCCAGACTCGGATCGCCTAAAAACATTTCGGGCCATCAATTAAGACCTAAGGAACCATAGTCACCGCCTCGCCATGTTCGTTCCTCACTTTTTGCAAATTTTGGCCAAAAAACGAGAATTCCGCCTGATTCCCATATTTTTGTGTGCTATCTATCACCCACGCCTTCCGAGTGGGTCAGGGCCCTCGGAGCCGGATCGCCTAAAAATTTTCCGGACTATCAAATATGACCTAAGGAACCATAGCCACCGCCCCGCCATGATCGTTCCTAGTCTTTTGCGTTTTTCAGCCAAAAAACTAGAATTCCGCGCGATTTCCATATTTTCGTGTGCTTTAGCGCACGCCTTCAAAGGGGTGCCGGGAACCCCGAATCCCGATCACCTAAAACTTTTCTGGGCCATTAAATACGACCTAAGGAACCATAGTAACCACCCAGTCATGATCGTTCCTCATTTTTTGCGTTTTTCGGCCAAACAACTAGAATTTCGCCCGATTCCCATATTTTCGTGTGCTATACCCACGCATTCCGAGTGGTCCCAAGAGTCGCGGACCCCGATCGCCTAAAATTTTTCCGGACTATCAAATAAGTCCTAAGGAACCATAGTCACCGCCCAGCCATGATCGTTCCTAGTTTTTTCCGTTTTTCGGCCAAAAAACTAGAATTCCACTAGATTCCCATATTTTCGTGTCCTATAGCCCACGCCTTCCAAGTGAACCCGGGAACTCCGGACCCCTATCGCCTAAAATTTTTCCGGACTATCAAATACGACCTAAGGAACCATAGTCACCGCCCAGCCATGATCATTCCTCATTTGTTGCGTGTTTCGGCCAAAAAACTAGAATTCCGCCCTATTACAATATTTTTGTGTGCTAGTGCCCACCCTTCCAAGTGGTTCCGGGACCCCCGGACCCCGATCGCCTAAAATTTTTCCGGGTAGTCAAATACGACTTAAGGAACCATAGTAACCGCCCCGCGATCATCGTTTCTCATTTTTTGCATTTTTCTGCAAAAAAACTAGAATTACGCCCGATTCCCATATTTTCGTGTGCTATACCCACGACTTCCAAGTGGTCCGGGGAGCCGCGGACCTCGATCGCCTAAAAATTTTCCGGACTATCAAATATGACCTAAGGTACCATAGTCACCGCCTCACCATGATCGTTCCAAATGCTTTGCATTTTTCGGCCAAAAACCTGGAACTCCGCGCGATTTGCATATTTCCGTGTGCAATAGCTTACGCCTTCCGAGTGGTCCCGGGAGCCGTGGACCCCGATCGCCTAAAATTTTTTGGGCCATCAAATACGACCTAAGGAACCATAATCATCGCATTGCCATGATCGTTCCTCATTTATTGCGTTTTTCGGCCAAAAAACTAGAATTCCGCTCGATTACCATATTTTTGTGTGCTATAGCCCACGCCTTCCGAGTGGGCCGGGCCGCCGGACTCGGATCGCCTAAAAAAATTTTGGGCCATCAATTAGTACCTAAGGAACCATAGTCACCGCCTCGCCATGATCGTTCCTCATTTTTTGCATTTTTTGGCAAAAAAAATAGAATTCCGCCCGATTCCCATATTTTTGTGTGCTATCGCCCACGCCTTCCGAGTGGGTCGGGCCCCCCGGTGCTGGATCGCCTAAAAATTTTCCGTACGATCAAATACGACCTAAGGAACCATAGTCACCGCCCCGCCATGATCGTTCCTAGTCTTTTGCGTTTTTCAGCCAAAAAACTAGAATTCCGCGCGATTTCCATATTTTCGTGTGCTTTAGCCCACGCCTTCCAAGGGGTCCCGGGAACCCCGAACCCCGATCGCCTAAAAATTTTTCGGGCCATCAAATACGACCTAAGGAACCATAGTAACCACCCCGCCATGATCGTTCCTCATTTTTTGCGTTTTTCGGCCAAACAACTAGAATTCCGCGCGATTCCCATATTTTTGTGTGTTATAGCCCACGCCTTCCGAGTAGTCCCGCGACCTCCTGACCCCTATCGCCTAAAATTTGGCTGGACTATCAAATACGACCTAAGGAACCATAGTCACCGCCCCGCCATGATCGTTCCTCATTTATTGCATTTTTCGGCCAAAAAGCTAGAATTCCGCTCGATTACCATATTTTTGTGTGCTATTGCCCACGCCTTCCGAGTGGGCCGGGCTGCCGGACTCAGATCGCCTAAAAAAATTTTGGGCCATCAATTAGCACCTAAGGAACCATAGTCACTGCCTCACCATAATCGTTCCTCATTTTTTGCATTTTAGGCCAAAAAACTAGAATTCCGCCCGATTCCCATATTTTTGTGTGCTATCACCCACGCCTTCCGAGTGGGTCGGGCCCCTCGGAGTCGGATCGCCTAAAAATTTTTCGGACTATCAAATATGACCTAAGGAACCATAGTCACCGCCCCGCCTTCCGAGTGGTCCCGGGACCTCCGGACCCCTATCGCCTAATATTTTTCCGGACTATCAAATAAGACCAAAGGAACCATAGTCACCGCCCTGCCAAGATCTTTCCACATTTTTTGCATGTTACTGAAAAAAAACTAGAATTCCGCTCGATTACCATATTTTTGTGTGCTATCGCCCACGCCTTCCGAGTGGTCCCAAGAGCCGCGGACCCCGATCGCCTAAAATTTTTCCGGACTATCAAATAAGTCCTAAGGAACCATAGTCACCGCCCAGCCATGATCGTTCCTAGTTTTTTCCGTTTTTCGGCCAAAAAACTAGAATTCCGCTCGATTCCCATATTTTCGTATCCTATAGCCCACGCCTTCCAAGTCTTCGCCTCATTTTTTGCATTTTTGGCCAAAAGACTAGAATTTCGCCCGATTCCCATATTTTTGTGTGCTATCACCCACGCCTTCCGAGTGGGTCGAGGCCCCCGAAGCCGGATCGCCTAAAAATTTTCCGGACTATCAAATACGACCTAAGGAACCATAGTCACTACCCCGCCATGATCATTCCTTGTCTTTTGCATTTTTCAGCCAAAAAACTAGAATTCCGCGCGATTTCCATATTTTTGTATGCTTTAGCCCACGCCTTCAAAGGGGTCCCGGGAACCCCGAACCCCGATCGTCTAAAACTTTTCCGGGCCATCAAATACGATCTAAGGAACCATAGTAACCACCCCGCCATGATCGTTCCTCATTTTTTGCGTTTTTCGGCCAAACAACTAGAATTCCGCGCGATTCCCATATTTTTGTGTGTTATAGCCCACGCCTTCCGAGTGGTCCCGGGACCTCCTGACCCCTATCGCCTAAAATATTTTTGGACTATCAAATACGACCTAAGGAACCATAGTATCCGCCCCGCCATGATCGTTCTTCATTTTTTTCATTTTTCGGTAAACAACTAGAATTCCGCGCGATTCCCATATTTTTGTGTGTTATAGCCCACGCCTTCCGAGTGGTCCCGGGACCTCCGGACCCCTATCGCCTAATATTTTTCCGGACTATCAAATAAGACCAAAGGAACCATAGTCACAGCCCTGCCAAGATCTTTCCACATTTTTTGCATGTTACTGAAAAAGACCTAGAATTTTGCCCGATTCCCATATTTTCGTGTGCTGTACCCACGCATTCCGAGTGGTCCCAAGAGCCGCGGACCCCGATCGCCTAAAATTTTTCCGGATAATCAAATACGACCTAAGGAACCATATTATCCGCCCTGCCATGATCGTTCCTTATTTTTTGTGTTTTTCGGCCAAACAACTATAATTCCGCGTGATTCCCATATTTTTGTGTGTAGCCCACGGCTTCCGAGGGGTCCCGGGACCTCCAAACCCCGATCGCCTAAAAATTTTCCGAACTATCTAATACGACCTAAGGAACCATAGTATCCGCCCCGCCATGATCGTTCCTCATTTTTCGCGTTTTTCGGCCAAACAACTAGAATTTCGCCCGATTCCCATATTTTCGTGTGCTATACCCACGCATTCCGAGTGGTCCCAAGAGACGCGGACCCCTATTGCCTAAAATTTTTACGGACTATCAAATATGACCTAAAGAACCATAGTCACCGCCCAGCCATGATCGTTCCTAGTTTTTTCCGTTTTTCTGCCAAAAAACTAGAATTCCGCGCGATTCCCATATTTTCGTGTCCTATAGCCCACGCCTTCCGAGTGAACCCGGGAACTCCGGACCCCTATCGCCTAAAATTTTTCTGGACTATCAAATACTACCTAAGGAACCATAGTCACCGCCCAGCCATGATCATTCGGCCAAAAAACTAGAATTCCACCCGATTACAATATTTTTGTGAGCTATTACCCACCCTTCCAAGTGGTTCCGGGACTCCCGGACCCCGATCGCCTAAAATTTTTCCGGGCCGTCAAATACGACCTAAGGAACCATAGTAACCGCCCCGCGATCATCGTTTCTCATGTTTTGAATTTTTCGGCCAAAAAACTTGAATTACGCCCGATTCCCATATTTTCGTGTGCTATACCCACGCCTTCCAAGTGGTCCGGGGAGCCGCGGACCCCGATCGCCTAAAATTTTTACGGATTATCAAATATGACCTAAGGTACCATAGTCACCGCCCCACCATCATCGTTCCAAATGCTTTGCATATTTCGGCCAAAAAACTAGAACTCCGCGCGATTTGCATATTTTCGTGTTCTATAGCTTACGCCTTCCAAGTGGTCCCGGGAGCCGTGGACCCCGATCGCCTAAAATATTCCGGGCCATCAAATACGACCTAAGGAACAGTAGTCACCGCCCCGCCATGATCGTTCCTCATTTATTGCGTTTTTCGGCCAAAAAACTAGAATTTCGCTCGATTACCATATTTTTGTGTGCCCCACGCCTTCCGAGTAGGCCGGGCCGCCAGACTCGGATCACCTAAAAAGTTTTCGGGCCATCAATTAGGACCTAAGGAACCATAGTCACCATCTCGCCATGATCGTTCCTCATTTTTTGCATTTTTGGCCAAAAAACTAGAATTTCGCCCGATTCCCATATTTTTGTGTGCTATCGCCCACGCCTTCTGAGTGGGTCGGGCCCCCCGGAGCCGGATCGCCTAAAAATTTTCCGGACTATCAAATACGACCTAAGGAACCATAGTCACCGTCCCGCCATGATCGTTCCTAGTCTTTTGCGTTTTTCAGCCAAAAAACTAGAATTCCTCGCGATTTCCATATTTTCGTGTGCTTTAGCCCACGCCTTCAAAGGGGTCCCGGGAACCCGAACCCCAATCGTCTAAAAAATTTTCGGGCCATCAAATACGACCTAAGGAACCATAGTAACCACCCCGCCATGATCGTTCCTCATTTTTTGCGTTTTTCGGCCAAACAACTAGAATTTCGCCCGATTCCCATATTTTCGTGTATACCCACGCATTCCTAGTGGTCCCAAGAGCCGCGGACCCCGATCACCTAAAATTTTTCCGGACTATCAAATAAGACCTAAGGAACCATAGTCACCTCCCAGCCATGATCGTTCCTAGTTTTTTCCATTTTTCGGCCAAAAAACTAGAATTCCACGCGATTCCCATATTTTCGTGTCCTATAGCCCACGCCTTCCAAGCGAACCCGGGAACTCCGGACCCCTATCGCCTAAAATTTTTCCGGACTATCAAATACGACCTAAGGAACAATAGTCACCGCCCAGCCATGATCATTCCTCATTTGTTGCGTTTTTCGGCCAAAAATCTAGAATTCCGCCCGATTACAATATTTTTGTGTGCTATTGCCCACCCTTCCAAGTGGTTCCGGGAGCCGTGGACCCCGATCGCCTAAAATCATTCCGGGCCGTCAAATATGACCTAAGGAACCATAGTAACCGCCCCGTGATCATCGTTTCTCATGTTTTGAATTTTTCCGCCAAAAAACTAGAATTACGCCCGATTCCCATATTTTCGTGTGCTATACCCACGCCTTCCAAGTGGTTCGGGGAGCAGCGGACCCCGATCGCCTAAAATTTTTCTGGACTATCAAATATGACCTAAGGTACCATAGTCGACGCCCCACCATGATCGTTCCAAATGCTTTGCATTTTTCGGCCAAAAAACTAGAACTTCGCGCGATTTGCATATTTTCGAGTGCTATAGCTTACCCCTTCCGAGTGGTCCCGGGAGTCGTGGTCCCCGATCGCCTAAAATTTTCCGGGCAATCAAATATGACCTAAGGAACCATAGTCACCGCCCTACCATGATCCTTCCTCATTTATTGCATTTTTCAGCCAAAAAGCTAGAATTTCGCTCGATTACCATATTTTTGTGTGCCCCACGCCTTCCGAGTGGGCCAGGCCGCCGGACTCGGATCGCCTAAAAAGTTTTCGGGCAATAAATTAGGACAAAAGGAACCATAGTCACCGCCTCGCCATGATCGTTCCTCATTCTTTGCATTTTTTGGACAAAAAACTAGAATTCCGCCCGATTCCCATATTTTTGTGTGCTATATCCCACGCCTTCCGAGTGGGTCGGGCCCCCCGGAGCCGGATCGCCTAAAATTTTTCCGGACTATCAAATACGACCTAAGGAACCATAGTCACCGCCCAGCCATGACCGTTCCTAGTATTTTCCATTTTTCGGCGAAAAAACTAGAATTCCGCGTGATTCCCATATTTTCGTGTCCTATAGCCCACGCCTTCCAAGTGAACCCGGGAACTCCGGACCCCTATCGCCTAAAATTTTTCCGGACTATCAAATACGACCTAAGGAAAAATAGTCACCGCCTAGCAATGATCATTCCTCATTTGTTGCGTTTTTCTGCCAAAAATCTAGAATTCCGCCCGATTATAATATTTTTGTGTGCTATTGCCCACCCTTCCAAGTGGTTCCGGGACCCCCGGACCCCGTTCGCCTAAAATTTTTACGGGCCATCACATACGACCTAAGGAACCATAGTAACCTCCCCGCGATCATCGTTTCTCATTTTTTGCATTTTTTGGCCAAAAAACTAGAATTACGCCCGATTCCCATATTTTCGTGTGCTATACCCACGCCTTCCAAGTGGTTCGGGGAGCCGCGGACCCCGATCGCCTAAAATTTTTCTGGACTATCAAATACGACCTAAGGTACCATAGTCACCGCCCCAAAATTATCGTTCCAAATGCTTTGCATTTTTCGCCTAAAAAACTAGAACTCCGCCCGATTTGCATATTTTCGTGTGCTATAGCTTACGCATTCCGAGTGGTCCCGGGAGCCGTGGACCCCGATCGCCTAAAATTTTCCGGGCCATCAAATACGACCTAAGGAACCATAGTCACCGCCCCGCTATGATCGTTCCTCATTTTTTGCATTTTTCGGCCAAACAACTAGAATTTCGCCCGATTCCCATATTTTTGTGTGCTATACTCACGCATTCCGAGTGGTCCCAAGAGCCGCGGACCCCGATCGCCTAAAATTTTTCCGGACTATCAAATAAGACCTAAGGAACCATAGTAACCGCCCAGCCATGATCGTTCCTAGTTTTTTCCGTTTTTCGGCCAAAAAACTAGAATTCCGCACGATTCCCATATTTTCGTGTCCTATAGCCCACGTCTTCCAAGTGAACCCGGGAACTCCGGACCCCTATCGCCTAAAATTTTTCCGAACTATCAAATACGACCTAAGGAACAATAGTCACCGCCCAGCCATGATCATTCCTCATTTGTTGCGTTTTTCGGCCAAAAATCTAGAATTCCGCCCGATTACAATATTTTTGTGTGCTATTGCCCACCCTTCCAAGTGGTTCCGGGACCCCCGGACCCAGATCGCCAAAAATCTTTCCGGGCCGTCAAATACGACCTAAGGAACCATAGTAACCACCCCGCGATCATCGTTTCTCATGTTTTGAATTTTTCGGCCAAAAAACTAGAATTACGCCCGATTCCCATATTTTCGTGTGCTATACCCACGCCTTCCAAGTGGTCCGGGGAGCCGCGGACCCCGATCGCCTAAAATTTTTCCGGACTATCAAATACGACCTAAGGTACCATAGTCAACGCCCCACCATGATCGTTCCAAATGCTTTGCATTTTTCGGCCAAAAAAGTAGAACTCCGCGCGATTTGCATAATTTCGTGTGCTATAGCTTACGCCTTCCGAGTGGTCCCGGGAGCCGAGGACCCCGATCGCCTAAAATTTTCCGGGCCAACAAATACGACCTATGGAATCATAGTCACCGCCCCGCCATGATCGTTCCTCATTTATTGCGTTTTTCGGCCAAAAAGCTAGAATTCCGCTCGATTACCATATTTTTGTGTGCCCCACGCCTTCCGAGTGGGCCGGACCACCGGACTCGGATCGCCTAAAAAATTTCCGGACTATCAAATATGACCTAAGGAACGATAGTCACCGCCCCGCCATGATCGTTCCTAGTCTTTTGCGTTTTTCAGATAAAAAACTAGAATTCCGCGCGATTTCCATATTTTCGTGTGCTTTAGCCCACGCCTTCAAAGGGGTCCCGGGAACCCCGAACCCCGATCGTCTAAAACTTTTCCGGGCCATCAAATACGTCCTAAGGAACATAGTAACCACCCCTCCATGATCGTTCCTCATTTTTTGCGTTTTTCGGCCAAACAACTAGAATTTTGCCCGATTCCCATATTTTCGTGTGCTATACCCACGCATTCCGAGTGGTCCCAAGAGCCGCGGACCCCGATCGCCTAAAATTTTTCCGGACTATCAAATAAGACCTAAGGAACCATAGTCACCGCCCAGCCATGATCGTTCCTAGTTTTTTCCGTTTTTCGGCAAAAAAACTAGAATTCCGCGCGATTCCCATATTTTCGTGTCCTATAGCCCATGCCTTCCAAGTGAACCCGGGAACTCCGGACCCCTATCGCCTAAAATTTTTCCGGACTATCAAATACGACCTAAGGAACATTAGTCACCGCCCAACCATGATCATTCCTCATTTGTTGCGTTTTTCGGCCAAAAATCTAGAATTCCGCCCGATTACAATATTTTTGTGTGCTATTGCCCACCCTTCCAAGTGGTTCCGGGACCCCCGGACCCAGATCGCCAAAAATCTTTCCGGGCCGTCAAATACGACCTAAGGAACCATAGTAACCACCCCGCGATCATCGTTTCTCATGTTTTGAATTTTTCGGCCAAAAAACTAGAATTACGCCCGATTCCCATATTTTTGTGTGCTATACCCACGCCTTCCAAGTGGTCCGGGGAGCCGCGGACCCCGATCGCCTAAAATTTTTCCGGACTATCAAATACGACTTAAGGTACCATAGTCAACGCCCCACCATGATCGTTCCAAATGCTTTGCATTTTTCGGCCAAAAAACTAGAACTCCGCGCGATTTGCATAATTTCGTGTGCTATAGCTTACGCCTTCCGAGTGGTCCCGGGAGCCGTGGACCCCGATCGCCTAAAATTTTCCGGGCCATCAAATACGACCTAAGGAACCATAGTCACCGCCCCGCTATGATCGTTCCTCATTTTTTGCATTTTTCGGCCAAACAACTAGAATTTCGCCCGATTCCCATATTTTCGTGTGCCCCACGCCTTCCGAGTGGGCCGGGCCACCTGACTCGGATCGCCTAAAAAATTTTCGGTCCATTAATTAGGACCTAAGGAACCATAGTCACTGCCTCGCCATTATCGTTCCTCATTTTTTGCATTTTTTGGCCAAAAAACTAGAATTCCGCCCGATTCCCATATTTTTGTGTGCTATCGCCCACGCCTTCCGAGTGGACCGGGCCACCCGGACCCGGATCGCCTAAAAAATTTCCGGACTATCAAATATGACCTAAGGAACCATAGTCACCGCCCAGCCATGATCGTTCCTAGTTTTTTCCATTTTTCGGCCAAAAAACTAGAATTCCGCGCGATTCCCATATTTTCGTGTCCTATAGCCCACGCCTTCCAAGTGAACCCGGGAACTCCGGACACCTATCGCCTAAAATTTTTCCGGACTATCAAATATGACCTAAGGAACAATAGTCACCGCCCAGCCATGATCATTCCTCATTTGTTGCGTTTTTCTGCCAAAAATCTAGAATTCCGCCCGATTACAATATTTTTGTGTGCTATTGCCCACCCTTCCAGGTGGTTCCGGGACCCCCGGAACCCGATCGCCTAAAATTTTTATGGGCCATCAAATACGACCTAAGGAACCATAGTAACCTCCCCGCGATCATCGTTTCTTATTTTTTGCATTTTTTGGCCAAAAAACTAGAATTACGCCCGATTCCCATATTTTCGTGTACTATACCCACGCCTTCCAAGTGGTCTGGGGAGCCGCGGACCCCGATCGCCTAAAATTTTTCCGGTCTATCAAATACGACCTAAGGTACCATAGTCACCGCCCCACCATGATCGTTCCAAATGCTTTGCATTTTTCGCCCAAAAAACTAGAACTCCGCGCGATTTGCATATTTTCGTGTGTATAGCTTACGCCTTCCGAGTGGTCCCGGGAGCCGTGGACCCCGATCGCCTAAAATTTTCCGGGCCATCAAATACGACCTAAGGAACCATAGTCACCACCCCGCCATGATCGTTCCTCATTTATTGCATTTTTCGGCCAAAAAACTAGAATTCCGCTCGATTACCATATTTTTGTGTGCTATTGCCCATGCCTTCCGAGTGGGCCAGGGCGCCGGACTCGGATCGCCTAAAAAATTTTCGGGCCATCAATTACGACCTAAGGAACCGTAGTCACCGTCTCGCCATGATCGTTCCTCATATTTTGCATTTTTGGCCAAAAAACTAGAATTCCGCTCGATTACCATATTTTTGTGTGCTATTGCCCACGCCTTCCGAGTGGGCCGGGCCGCCGAACTCGGATCGCCTAAAAAAATTTCGGGCCATCAATTAGGACCTAAGGAACCATAGTCACCGCCTCGCCATGATCGTTCCTCATTTTTTGCATTTTTTGGCCAAAAAACTAGAATTCCGCCCGATTCCCATAATTTTGTGTGCTATCGCCCACGCCTTCCGAGTGGGTCGGGCCCCCCGGAGCCGGATCGCCTAAAATTTTTTCAGACTATCAAATACAACCTAAGGAACCATAGTCACCGCCCCGCCATGATTGTTCCTAGTCTTTTGCGTTTTTCAGCAAAAAATCCTAGAATTTCGCGCGATTTCCATATTTTCGTGTGCTTTAGCCCACGCCTTCCAAGGGGTCCCGGGAACCCCGAACCCCGATCGCCTAAAAATTTTTCGGGCCATCAATTACGACTTAAGGAACCATAGTAATCACCCCACCATGATCGTTCCTCATTTTTTGCGTTTTTCGGCCAAACAACTAGAATTTCGCCCGATTCCCATATTTTCATGTGCTATACCCACGCATTCCGAGTGGTCCCAAGAGACGCGGACCCCGATCGCCTAAAACTTTTCCGGACTATCAACTACGACCTAAGGAACCATAGTATCCGCCCCGCCATGTTCGTTCCTCATTTTTTTGCATTTTTCGGCCAAACAACTAGAATTCCGCGCGATTCCCATATTTTTGTGTGTTATAGCCCACGCCTTACGAGTGGTCCCGGGACCTCCGGACCCTATCGCCTAATATTTTTCCGGACTATCAAATAAGACCAATGGAACCATAGTCACCGCCCTGCCAAGATCTTTCCACATTTTTTGCATGTTACTGAAAAAGACCTAGAATTTCGCCCTATTCCCATATTTTCGTGTGCTATACCCACGCATTCCGAGTGGTCCCAAGAGCCGCGGACCCCGATCGCCTAAAATTTTTCAGGGCAATCAAATACGACCTAAGGAACAATATTATCCGCCCTGCCATGATCGTTCCTTATTTTTTGCGTTTTTCGGACAAACAACTAGAATTCCGCCCGATTCCCATATTTTTGTGTGTTATAGCCCACGCCTTCCGAGTGGTCCCGGGACCTCCTGGCCCCTATCGCCTAAAATTTTTCCGGACTATCAAATACGACCTAAGGAACCATAGTATTCGCCCCGCTATGATCGTTCCTCATTTTTTGCGTTTTTCGGCCAAACAACTAGAATTTCGCCCGATTCCCATATTTTCGTGTGCTATACCCACGCATTCTGAGTGGTCCCAAGAGACGCGGACCCCTATCGCCTAAAATTTTTCTGGACTATCAAATAAGACCTAAGGAACCATAGTCACTGCCCAGCCATGATCGTTCCTAGTTTTTTCCGCTTTTCGGCCAAAAAACTAGAATTCCGCTCGATTCCTATATTTTCGTGTCCTATAACCCACGCCTTCCAAGTGAACCTGAGAACTCTGGACCCCTATCGCCTAAAATTTTTTCGGACTATCAAATTCGACCTAAGGAACCATAGTCACCGCCCAACCATGATCATTCCTCATTTGTTGCGTTTTTCAGCCAAAAAACTAGAATTCCACCCTATTACAATATTTTTGTGTGTTATTGCCCACCCTTCCAAGTGGTTCCGGGACCCCCGAACCCCGATCGCCTAAATTTTTTCTGGGCCGTCAAATACGACCTAAGGAACCATAGTAACCGTCCCGCGATCATCGTTTCTCATGTTTTGCATTTTTCGGCCGAAAAACTAGAATTACGCCCGATTCCCATATTTTCGTGTGCTATACCCACGCCTTCCAAGTGGTCCGGGGAGCCGCGGACCCCGATCGCCTAAAATTTTCCGGGCCATCAAATACGACCTAAGGAACCATAGTCACCGCCCCGCCATGATCGTTCCTCATTTATTGCATTTTTCGGCGAAAAAGCTAGAATTTCGCTCGATTACCATATTTTTGTGTGCCCCACGCCTTCCGAGTGGGCCGGGCCGCCGGACTCGGATCGCCTAAAATATATTCGGGCCATCAATTAGGACCTAAGGAACCATAGTCACCGCCTTGCCATGATCGTTCCTCATGTTTTGCATTTTTTGCATTTTTGGCCAAAAAACTAGAATTCTGCTCGATTACCATATTTTTGTGTGCTATTGCCCACGCCTTCCAAGTGGGCCGGGCCGCCGGACTCGGATCGCCTAAAAAATTTTCGGGCCATCAATTAGGACCTAAGGAACCATAGTCACCGCCTCGCCATGATCGTTTCTCATTTTTTGCATTTTTGGCCAAAAAACTAGAATTCCGCCCGATTCCCATATTTTTGTGTGCTATCGCCCACGCCTTCCGAGTGGGTCGGGCCCCTAGGAGCCGGATCGCCTAAAATTTTTCCGGACTATCAAATATGACCTAACGAACCATAGTCACCGCCCCGCCATGATCATTCCTAGTCTTTTGCGTTTTACAGCCAAAAAACTAGAATTCCGCGCGATTTCCATATCTTTGTGTGCTTTAGCCCACGCCTTCCAAGGGGTCCCGGGAACCCCGAACCCCGATCGCCTAAAAATTTTCCGGGCCATCAAATACGACCTAAGGAACCATAGTAACCACCCCGCCATGATCGTTCCTCATGTTTTGCTTTTTTCGGCCAAACAACTAGAATTCCGCGCTATTCCCATATTTTTGTGTGTTATAGCCCACGCCTTCCGAGTGGTCCCGGGACCTCCTGACCCCTATCGCCTAAAATGTTTCCGGACTATCAAATACAACTTAAGGAACCATAGTATCCGCCCCGCCATGATCGTTCCTCATTTGTTGCATTTTTCGGCCAAACAACTAGAATTCCGCGCGATTCCCATATTTTTGTGTGTTATAGCCCACGCCTTCCGAGTGGTCCCAGGACCTCCGGACCCCTATCGCCTAATATTTTTTCGGACTATCAAATAAGACCAAAGGAACCATAGTCACCGCCCTGCCAAGATCTTTCCACATTTTTTGCATCTTACTGAAAAAGATTTAGAATTTCGCCCGATTCCCATATTTTCGTGTGCTATACCCACGTATTCTGAGTGGTACCAAGAGCCGCGGACCCCGATCGCCTAAAAGTTTTCCGGGCAATCAAATACGACCTAAGGAACCATATTATCCGCCCTTCCATGATCGTTCCTTATTTTTTGCGTTTTTCGGCCAAACAACTAGAATTCCGCGCGATTCCCATATTTTTGTGTGTTATATAGCCCACGCCTTCCGAGGGGTCCCGGGACCTCCGGACCCCGATCGCCTAAAAATTTTTCGGACTATCAAATACGACCTAAGGAACCAGAGTATCCGCCCCGCCATGATCGTTCCTCATTTTTTGCGTTTTTCGGCCAAACAACTAGAATTTCGCCTGATTCCCATATTTTCGTGCGCTATACCCACGCATTCCGAGTTGTCCCAAGAGATGCGGACCCATATCGCCTAAAATTTTTCCGGACTATCAAATAAGACCTAAGGAACCATAGTAACCGCCCAGCCATGATCGTTTCTAGTTTTTTCCATTTTTCGGCCAAAAAACTAGAATTCCGCACGATTCCCATATTTTCGTGTCTTATAGCCCACGCCTTCCAAGTAAACCCGGGAACTCCGGACCCCTATCGCCTAAAATTTTTCTAGGCTATCAAATACGACCTAAGGAATCATAGTAACCGCCCCGTGATCATCGTTTCTCATGTTTTGCATTTTTCGGCCAAAAAACTAGAATTACGCCCGATTCCCATATTTTCGTGTGGTATACCCACGCCTTCCAAGTGGTCCGGGGAGCCGCGGACCCCGATCGCCTAAAATTTTTCCGGACTATCAAATACGACCTAAGGTACCATAGTCACCGCCCCACCATGATCGTTCCAAATGCTTTGCATTTTTCGGCCAAAAAACTAGAACTCCGCGCGATTTGCATATTTTCGTGTGCTATAGCTTACGCCTTCCGAGTGGTCCCGGGAGCCGTCGACCATGATCGCCTAAAATTTTCCGGGCCATCAAATACAACCTAAGGAACCATAGTCACTGCCCCGCCATGATCATTCCTCATTTATTGCGTTTTTCGGCCAAAAAGCTAGAATTCCACTCGATTACCATATTTTTGTGTGCCCCACGCCTTCCGAGTGGGCCGGGCCGCCGGACTCGGATCGCCTAATAAATTTTCTTGCCATAAATTAGGACCTAAGGAACCATAGTCACCGCCTCGCCATGATCGTTCCTCATGTTTTGCATTTTTGGCCAAAAAACTACATTTCTGCTCGATTACCATATTTTTCTGTGCTATTGCCCACGCCTTCCGACTGGGCCGGGCTGCCGGACTCGGATCGCTAAAAATTTTTTGGGCCATCAATTTGGACCTAAGGAACCATAGTCACCGCTCGTTTCTCATTTTTTGCATTTTTGGCCAAAAAACTTGAATTCCGCCCGATTCCCATATTTTTGTGTGCTATCGCCCACGCCTTCAGAGTGGGTCGGGCCCCCCCGGAGCCGGATCTCCTAAAAATTTTCCGGACTATCAAATACGACCTAAGGAACCATAGTCACCGCCCCGCCATAATCGTTCCTAGCCTTTTGCGTTTTTCAGCCAAAAAACTAGAATTCCGCGCGATTTCCATATTTTCGTGTGCTTCAGCCCACGCTTTCCAAGGGGTCCCGGGAACCCCGATCGCCTAAAAATTTTCCGGGCCATCAAATACGACCTAAGGAACCATAGTAACCACCCCGCCATGATCGTTCATCATTTTTTTCGTTTTTCGGCCAAACAACTAGAATTCTGCGCGATTCCCATATTTTTGTACGTTATAGCCCACGCCTTCCGAGTGGTCCCGGGACCTCCTGACCCCTATCGCCTAAAATTTTTCCAGACTATCAAATACGACCTAAGGAACCATAGTATCCGCCCCACCATGATCGTTCCTCATTTTTTGTGTTTTTCGGCCAGACAACTAGTATTCCGCGCGATTCTCATATTTTTGTGTGTTATAGCCCACGCCTTCCGAGTGGTCCCGGGACCTCCGGACCCCTATCGCCTAATATTTTTCCAGACTATCAAATAAGACCAAAGGAACCATAGTCACCGCCCTGCCAAGATCTTTCCACATTTTTTGCATGTTACTGAAAAAGACCTAGAATTTCGCCCGATTCCCATATTTTCGTGTGCTATACCCACGCATTCCGAGTGGTCCCAAGAGCCGCGGACCCCGATCGCCTAACATTTTTTCGGGCAATCAAATACGACCTAAGGAACCATATTATCCGCCCTGCCATGATCGATCCTTATTTTTTGCGTTTTTCGGCCAAAAAACTAGAATTCCGCACGATTCCCATCTTTTTGTGTGTTATAGCCCACGCCTTCCGAGGGGTCCCGGGAACTCCGGACCCCGATCGCCTAAAAATTTTCCGGACTATCAAATACGACCTAAGGAATCATAGTATCCGCCCCACCATGATCGTTCCTCATTTTTTGCATTTTTTGGCCAAACAACTAGAATTTCGCCCGATTCTCATATTTTCGTGCGCTATACCCACGCATTCTGAGTGGTCCCAAGAGATGCGGACCTCTATCGCCTAAAATTTTTCCGGACTTTCAAATAAGACCTAAGGAACCATAGTCACCGCCCAGCCATGATCGTTCCTAGTTTTTTCCGTTTTTCGGCCAAAAAACTAGAATTCCGCGCGATTCCCATATTTTCGTATCCTATAGCCCATGCCTTCCAAGTGAACCCGGGAACTACGGACCCCTATCGCCTAAAATTTTTCCGGACTATCAAATACGACCTAAGGAACCATAGTCACCGCCCATCCATGATCATTCCTCATTTGTAGCATTTTTCGGCCAAAAAACTAGAATTCCGCCCGATTACAATATTTTTGTGTGCTATTGCCCACCCTTCCAAGTGGTTCCGGGACCCCCGGACCCCGATCGCCTAAAATTTTTTCGGGCTGTCAAATACGACCTAAGGAACCATAGTAACCGCCCCGCGATCATCGTTTCTCATTTTTATCATTTTTCGGCCAAAAAACTAGAATTACGCCCGATTCCCATATTTTCGTGTGCTATACCCACGCCTTCCAAGTGGTCCGGGGAGCCGCGGACCCCGATCGCCTAAAATTTTTCCGGACTATCAAATACGACCTAAGGTACCATAGTCACCGCCCCACCATCATCGTTTCAAATGCTTTGCATTTTTCGGCCAAAAAACTAGAACACCGCACGATTTGCATATTTTCGTGTGCTATAGATTACGCCTTCCGAGTGGTCCCGGGAGCCGTGGACCCCGATCGCCTAAAATTTTCCGGGCCATCAAATATGACCTAAGGAACCATAGTCACCGCCCCGCCATGATCGTTCCTCATTTATTGCGTTTTTCGGCCAAAAAACTAGAATTCCGCTCGATTACCATATTTTTGTGTGCCCCACGCCTTCTGAGTGGGCCGAGCCGCCGGACTCGGATCGCATAAAAAATTTTTGGGCTATCAATTAGGACCTAAGGAACCATATTTACCGCCTCGCCATGATCGTTCCACATGTTTTGCATTTTTTGCATTTTTTAGCCAAAAACTAGAATTCTGCTCGATTACCATATTTTTGTGTGCTATTGCCCACGCCTTTCGAGTGGGCCGGCCCGCCGGACTCGGATCGGCTAAAAAAATTTTGGGCCAGAAATTAGGACCTATGGAACCATAGTCACCGCCTCGCCCTGATCGTTTCTCATTTTTTGCATTTTTGGCCAAAAAACTAGAATTCCGCCCGATTCCCATATTTTTGTGTGCTATCGCCCACGCCTTCCGAGTGGGTCGGCCCCCCGGAGCCGGATCGCCTAAAAATTTTCCGGACTATCAAATACGACCTAAGGAACCATAGTCACCGCCCCACCATGATTGTTCCTAGTCCTTTGCGTTTTCCAGCCAAAAAACTAAAATTCCGCGCGATTTCCATATTTTCGTGTGCTTTAGCCCACGCCTTCCAAGGGGTCCCGGGAACCCCGAACCCTGATCGCCTAAAAATTTTCCGGGCCATCAAATACGACCTAAGGAACCATAGTAACCACCCCGCCATGATTGTTCCTCATTTTTTGCATTTTTCGGCCAAACAACTAGAATTCTACGCGATTCCCATATTTTTGTGTGTTATAGCCCACGCCTTCCGAGTGGTCCCGGGACCTCCTGACCCCCTATCGCCTAAAACTTTTTCAGACTATCAAATACGACCTAAGGAACCATAGTATCCGCCCCGCCATGTTCGTTCCTCATTTTTTGTGTTTTTCGGCCAGACAACTAGAATTCCGCGCGATTCCCATATTTTTGTGTGTTATAGCCCACGCCTTACGAGTGGTCCCGGGACCTCCGGACCCCTATCGCCTAATATTTTTCCGGACTATCAAATAAGACCAAAGGAACCATAGTCACCGCCCTGCCAAGATCTTTCCACATTTTTTGCATGTTACTGAAAAAGACCTAGAATTTCGCCCGATTCCCATATTTTCGTGTGCTAAACCCACGCATTCCGAGTGGTCCCAAGAGCCGCGGACCCCGATCGCCTAAAATTTTTCCGGGCAATCAAATACGACCTAAGGAACCATATTATCCGCCCTGCCATGATCGTTCTTTATTTTTTGCGTTTTTCGGCCAAACAACTAGAATTCCGCGCGATTCCCATATTTTTGTAGCCCACGCCTTCCGAGTGGTCCCGGGACCTCCTGACCCCTATCGCCTAAAACTTTTCCGGACTATCAAATACGACCTAAGGAACCATAGTATCCGCCCCGCCATGTTCGTTCCTCATTTTTTGTGTTTTTCGGCCAGACAACTAGAATTCGGCGCGATTCCCATATTTTTGTGTGTTATAGCCCACGCCTTACGAGTGGTCCCGGGACCTCCGGACCCCTATCGCCTAATATTTTTCCGGACTATCAAATAAGACCAAAGGAACCATAGTCACCGCCCTGCCAAGATCTTTCCACATTTTTTGCATGTTACTGAAAAAGACCTAGAATTTCGCCCGATTCCCATATTTTCGTGTGCTATACCCACGCATTCCGAGTGGTCCCAAGAGCCGCGGACCCCGATCGCCTAAAATTTTTCCGGGCAATCAAATATGACCTAAGGAACCATAGTATCCGCCCCGCCATGATCGTTCCTTATTTTTTGCATTTTTCGGCAAAACAACTAGAATTTCGAGCGATTCCAATATTTTTGTGTGTTATAGCCCACGCCTTCCGAGGGTTCCCGGGTCCTCCGGATCCCGATCGCCTAAAAATTTTCCGGACTATCAAATACGACCTAAGGAACCATAGTATCCGCCCCGCCATGATCGTTCCTCATTTTTTGCGTTTTTCGGCCAAACAACTAGAATTTCGCCCGATTCCCATATTTTCGTGTGCTAGACCCACGCATTCCGAGTGGTCCCAAGAGACGCGGACCCCTATCGCCTAAAATTTTTTCGGACTATCAAATAAGACCTAAGGAACCATAATCACCGCCCAGCCATGATCGTTCCTAGTTTTTTCCGTTTTTCGGCCAAAAAACTAGAATTCCGCGCGATTCCCATATTTTCGTGTCCTATAGCCCACGCCTTCCAAGTCAACCCGGGAACTCCGGACCCCTATCGCCTAAAATTTTTCCGGACTATCAAATACGACCTAAGGAACCATAGTCACCGCCCAGCCATGATCATTCCTCATTTGTTGCATTTTTCGGCCAAAAAACTAGAATTCCGCCCGATTACAATATTTTTGTGTGCTATTGCCCACCCTTCCAAGTGGTTCCGGGACCCCCGGACCCCGATCGCCTAAAATTTTTTCGGGCGGTCAAATACGACCTAAGGAACCATAGTAACCACCCCGCGATCATCATTTCTCATTTTTTGCATTTTTCGGCCAAAAAACTAGAATTACGCCCGATTCCCATATTTTCGTGTGCTATACCCACGCCTTCCAAGTGGTCCGTGGGGTCGCGGACCCCGATCGCCTAAAATATTTCCGGACTATCAAATACGACCTAAGGTACCATAGTCACCGCCCCACCATGATCGTTCCAAATGCTTTATATTTTTCGGCCAAAAAATTAGAACTCCGGGCGATTTGCATATTTTCGTGTGCTATTGCTTACGCCTTCCGAGTGGTCCCGGGAGCCGTGGACCCCGATCGTCTAAAATTTTCCGGGCCATCAAATACGACCTAAGGAACCATAGTCACCGCCCCGCCATGATCGTTCCTCAATAAGTGCATTTTTCGGCCAAAAATCTAGAATTCCGCTCGATTACCATATTTTTGTGTGCTATTGCCCACGCCTTCCGAGTGGGCCAGGCCGCCGGACTCGGATCGCCAAAAAAATTTTCGGGCCATCAATTACGACCTAAGGAACCATAGTCACCGTCTCGCCATGATCGTTCCTCATGTTTTGCATTTTTGGCCAAAAAACTAGAATTCCGCTCGATTACCATATTTTTGTGTGCTATTGCCCACGCCTTCCGAGTGGTCCCGGGACCTCCGGACCCCTATTGCCTAATATTTTTCCGGACTATCAAATAAGACCAAAGGAACCATAGTCACTGCCCTGCCAAGATCTTTCCACAGTTTTTGCATGTTACTGAAAAAGACCTAGAATTTTGCCAGATTCCCATATTTTCGTGTGCTATACCCACGCATTCCGAGTGGTCCCAAGAGCCGCGGACCCCGATCGCCTAAAATTTTTCCGGGCAATCAAATACGACCTAAGGAACCATATTATCCGCCCTGCCATGATCGTTCCTTATTTTTTGCGTTTTTCGGCCAAACAACTAGAATTCCGCGCGATTCCCATATTTTTGTGTGTTATAGCCCACGCCTTCCGAGGGTTCCCGGGACCTCCGGACCCCGATCGCCTAAAAAATTTCCGGACTATCAAATACGACCTAAGGAACCATAGTATCCGCCCCGCCATGATCGTTCCTCATTTTTTGCGTTTTTCGGCCAAACAACTAGAATTTCGCCCGATTCCCATATTTTCGTGCGCTATACCCACGCATTCCGAGTGGTCCCAAGGGTCTCCGGACCCCTATCGCCTAAAATTTTTCCGGACTATCAAATAAGACCTAAGGAACCATAGTCACCGCCCAGCCATGATCGTTCCTAGTTTTTTCTATTTTTCGGCCAAAAAACTAGAATTCCGCGCGATTCCCATATTTTCGTGTCCTATAGCCCACGCCTTCCAAGTGAACCCGGGAACTCCGGACCCCTATCGCCTAAAATTTTTCCGGACTATCAAATATGACCTAAGGAACCATAGTCACCGCCCAGCCATGATCAATCCTCATTTATTGCGTTTTTCGGCCAAAAAGCTAGAATTCCACTCGATTACCATATTTTTGTGTGCCCCACGCCTTCCGAGTGGGCCGGGCCGCCGGACTCAGATTGCCTAATAAATTTTTTGGCCATCAATTAGGACCTAAGGAACCATAGTCACCGCCCAGTCATGATCGTTCCTAGTTTTTTCCATTTTTCGGCCAAAAAACTAGAATTCCGCGCGATTCCCATATTTTCGTGTCCTATAGCCCACGCCTTCCAAGTGAACCCGGGAACTCCGGACCCCTATCGCCTAAAATTTTTCCGGACTATCAAATACGACCTAAGGTACCATAGTCACCGCCCCACCATCATCGTTTCAAATGCTTTGCATTTTTCGGCCAAAAAACTAGAACACCGCACGATTTGCATATTTTCGTGTGCTATAGATTACGCCTTCCGAGTGGTCCCGGGAGCCGTGGACCCCGATCGCCTAAAATTTTCCGGGCCATCAAATACGACCTAAGGAACCATAGTCACCGCCCCGCCATGATCGTTCCTCATTTATTGCGTTTTTCGGCCAAAAAACTAGAATTCCGCTCGATTACCATATTTTTGTGTGCCCCACGCCTTCTGAGTGGGCCGAGCTGCCGGACTCGGATCGCATAAAAAATTTTCGGGCTATCAATTAGGACCTAAGGAACCATATTCACCGCCTCGCCATGATCGTTCCACATGTTTTGCATTTTTTGCATTTTTTAGCCAAAAACTAGAATTCTGCTCGATTACCATATTTTTGTGTGCTATTGCCCACGCCTTTCGAGTGGGCCGGCCCGCCGGACTCGGATCGGCTAAAAAAATTTTGGGCCAGAAATTAGGACCTATGGAACCATAGTCACCGCCTCGCCCTGATCGTTTCTCATTTTTTGCATTTTTGGCCAAAAACTAGAATTCCGCCCGATTCCCATATTTTTGTGTGCTATCGCCCACGCCTTCCGAGTGGGTCGGCACCCCCGGAGCCGGATCGCCTAAAAATTTTCCGGACTATCAAATACGACCTAAGGAACCATAGTCACCGCCCCACCATGATTGTTCCTAGTCCTTTGCGTTTTCCAGCCAAAAAACTAAAATTCCGCGCGATTTCCATATTTTCGTGTGCTTTAGCCCACGCCTTCCAAGGGGTCCCGGGAACCCCGAACCCTGATCGCCTAAAAATTTTCCGGGCCATCAAATACGACCTAAGGAACCATAGTAACCACCCCGCCATGATTGTTCCTCATTTTTTGCATTTTTCGGCCAAACAACTAGAATTCTACGCGATTCCCATATTTTTGTGTGTTATAGCCCACGCCTTCCGAGTGGTCCCTGGACCTCCTGACCCCTATCGCCTAAAACTTTTTCAGACTATCAAATACGACCTAAGGAACCATAGTATCCGCCCCGCCATGTTCGTTCCTCATTTTTTGTGTTTTTCGGCCAGACAACTAGAATTCCGCGCGATTCCCATATTTTTGTGTGTTATAGCCCACGCCTTACGAGTGGTCCCGGGACCTCCGGACCCCTATCGCCTAATATTTTTCCGGACTATCAAATAAGACCAAAGGAACCATAGTCACCGCCCTGCCAAGATCTTTCCACATTTTTTGCATGTTACTTAAAAAGACCTAGAATTTCGCCCGATTCCCATATTTTCGTGTGCTAAACCCACGCATTCCGAGTGGTCCCAAGAGCCGCGGACCCCGATCGCCTAAAATTTTTCCGGGCAATCAAATACGACCTAAGGAACCATATTATCCGCCCCGCCATGATCGTTCCTTATTTTTTGCGTTTTTCGGCCAAACAACTAGAATTCCGCGCGATTCCCATATTTTTGTAGCCCACGCCTTCCGAGTGGTCCCGGGACCTCCTGACCCCTATCGCCTAAAACTTTTCCGGACTATCAAATACGACCTAAGGAACCATAGTATCCGCCCCGCCATGTTCGTTCCTCATTTTTTGTGTTTTTCGGCCAGACAACTAGAATTCGGCGCGATTCCCATATTTTTGTGTGTTATAGCCCACGCCTTACGAGTGGTCCCGGGACCTCCGGACCCCTATCGCCTAATATTTTTCCGGACTATCAAATAAGACCAAAGGAACCATAGTCACCGCCCTGCCAAGATCTTTCCACATTTTTTGCATGTTACTGAAAAAGACCTAGAATTTCGCCCGATTCCCATATTTTCGTGTGCTATACCCACGCATTCCGAGTGGTCCCAAGAGCCGCGGACCCCGATCGCCTAAAATTTTTCCGGGCAATCAAATATGACCTAAGGAACCATAGTATCCGCCCCGCCATGATCGTTCCTTATTTTTTGCATTTTTCGGCAAAACAACTAGAATTTCGCGCGATTCCAATATTTTTGTGTGTTATAGCCCACGCCTTCCGAGGGTTCCCGGGACCTCCGGATCCCGATCGCCTAAAAATTTTCCGGACTATCAAATACGACCTAAGGAACCATAGTATCCGCCCCGCCATGATCGTTCCTCATTTTTTGCGTTTTTCGGCCAAACAACTAGAATTTCGCCCGATTCCCATATTTTCGTGTGCTAGACCCACGCATTCCGAGTGGTCCCAAGAGACGCGGACCCCTATCGCCTAAAATTTTTTCGGACTATCAAATAAGACCTAAGGAACCATAATCACTGCCCAGCCATGATCGTTCCTAGTTTTTTCCGTTTTTCGGCCAAAAAACTAGAATTCCACGCGATTCCCATATTTTCGTGTCCTATAGCCCACGCCTTCCAAGTCAACCCGGGAACTCCGGACCCCTATCGCCTAAAATTTTTCCGGACTATCAAATACGACCTAAGGAACCATAGTCACCGCCCAGCCATGATCATTCCTCATTTGTTGCATTTTTCGGCCAAAAAACTAGAATTCCGCCCGATTACAATACTTTTGTGTGCTATTGCCCACCCTTCCAAGTGGTTCCGGGACCCCCGGACCCCGATCGCCTAAAATTTTTTCGGGCGGTCAAATACGACCTAAGGAACCATAGTAACCACCCCGCGATCATCATTTCTCATTTTTTGCATTTTTCGGCCAAAAAACTAGAATTACGCCCGATTCCCATATTTTCGTGTGCTATACCCACGCCTTCCAAGTGGTCCGTGGGGTCGCGGACCCCGATCGCCTAAAATATTTCCGGACTATCAAATACGACCTAAGGTACCATAGTCACCGCCCCACCATGATCGTTCCAAATGCTTTATATTTTTCGGCCAAAAAATTAGAACTCCGGGCGATTTGCATATTTTCGTGTGCTCTTGCTTACGCCTTCCGAGTGGTCCCGGGAGCCGTGGACCCCGATCGTCTAAAATTTTCCGGGCCATCAAATACGACCTAAGGAACCATAGTCACCGCCCCGTCATGATCGTTCCTCAATAAGTGCATTTTCCGGCCAAAAATCTAGAATTCCGCTCGATTACCATATTTTTGTGTGCTATTGCCCACGCCTTCCGAGTGGGCCAGGCCGCCGGACTCGGATCGCCAAAAAAATTTTCGGGCCATCAATTACGACCTAAGGAACCATAGTCACCGTCTCGCCATGATCGTTCCTCATGTTTTGCATTTTTGGCCAAAAAACTAGAATTTCACTCGATTACCATATTTTTGTGTGCTATTGCCCACGCCTTCCGAGTGGTCCCGGGACCTCCGGACCCCTATTGCCTAATATTTTTCCGGACTATCAAATAAGACCAAAGGAACCATAGTCACCGCCCTGCCAAGATCTTTCCACAGTTTTTGCATGTTACTGAAAAAGACCTAGAATTTTGCCAGATTCCCATATTTTCGTGTGCTATACCCACGCATTCCGAGTGGTCCCAAGAGCCGCGGACCCCGATCGCCTAAAATTTTTCCGGGCAATCAAATACGACCTAAGGAACCATATTATCCGCCCTGCCATGATCGTTCCTTATTTTTTGCGTTTTTCGGCCAAACAACTAGAATTCCGCGCGATTCCCATATTTTTGTGTGTTATAGCCCACGCCTTCCGAGGGTTCCCGGGACCTCCGGACCCCGATCGCCTAAAAAATTTCCGGACTATCAAATACGACCTAAGGAACCATAGTATCCGCCCCGCCATGATCGTTCCTCATTTTTTGCGTTTTTCGGCCAAACAACTAGAATTTCGCCCGATTCCCATATTTTCGTGCGCTATACCCACGCATTCCAAGTGGTCCCAAGAGACGCGGACCTCTATCGCCTAAAATTTTTCCGGACTATCAAATAAGACCTAAGGAACCATAGTCACCGCCCAGCCATGATCGTTCCTAGTTTTTTCTGTTTTTCGGCCAAAAAACTAGAATTCCGCGCGATTCCCATATTTTCGTGTCCTATAGCCCACTCCTTCCAAGTGAACCCGGGAACTCCGGACCCCTATCGCCTAAAATTTTTCCGGACTATCAAATACGACCTAAGGAACCATAGTCACCGCCCAGCCATGATCAATCCTCATTTATTGCGTTTTTCGGCCAAAAAGCTAGAATTCCACTCGATTACCATATTTTTGTGTGCCCCACGCCTTCCGAGTGGGCCGGGCCGCCGTACTCAGATTGCCTAATAAATTTTCTGGCCATCAATTAGGACCTAAGGAACCATAGTCACCGCCCAGCCATGATCGTTCCTAGTTTTTTCCGTTTTTCGGCCAAAAAACTAGAATTCCGCGCGATTCCCATATTTTCGTGTCCTATAGCCCACGCCTTCCAAGTGAACCCGGGAACTCCGGACCCCTATCGCCTAAAATTTTTCCGGACTATCAAATACGACCTAAGGAACCATAGTCACCGCCCAGCCATGATCAATCCTCATTTATTGCGTTTTTCGGCCAAAAAGCTAGAATTCCACTCGATTACCATATTTTTGTGTGCCCCACGCCTTCCGAGTGGGCCGGGCCGCCGGACTCGGATCGCCTAATAAATTTTCTGGCCATCAATTAGGACCTAAGGAACCATAGTCACCGCCTCGCCATGATCGTTCCTCATGTTTTGCATTTTTGGCCAAAAAACTAGAATTCTACTCGATTACCATATTTTTATGTGCTATTGCCCACGCCTTCCGACTGGGCCGGGCCGCCGGACTCGGATCGCTAAAAATTTTTCGGGCCATCAATTAGGACCTAAGGAACCATAGTCACCGCCTCGCCATGATCGTTTCTCATTTTTTGCATTTTTGGCCAAAAAACTAGAATTCCGCCCGATTCCCATATTTTTGTGTGCTATCGCCCACGCCTTCAGAGTGGGTCGGCCCCCCCGGAGCCGGATCTCCTAAAAATTTTCCGGACTATCAAATACGACCTAAGGAACCATAGTCACCGCCCCGCCATAATCGTTCCTAGTCTTTTGCGTTTTTCAGCCAAAAAACTAGAATTCCGCGCGATTTCCATATTTTCGTGTGCTTCAGCCCACGCCTTCCAAGGGGTCCCGGGAACCCCGATCGCCTAAAAATTTTCCGGGCCATCAAATACGACCTAAGGAACCATAGTAACCACCCCGCCATGATCGTTCATCATTTTTTGCATTTTTCGGCCAAACAACTAGAATTCTGCGCGATTCCCATATTTTTGTGCGTTATAGCCCACGCCTTCCGAGTGGTCCCGGGACCTCCTGACCCCTATCGCCTAAAATTTTTCCAGACTATCAAATACGACCTAAGGAACCATAGTATCCGCCCCGCCATGATCGTTCCTCATTTTTTGTGTTTTTCGGCCAGACAACTAGAATTTCGCGCGATTCCCATATTTTTGTGTGTTATAGCCCATGCCTTCCGAGTGGTCCCGGGACCTCCGGACCCCTATTGCCTAATATTTTTCCGGACTATCAAATAATACCAAAGGAACCATAGTCACCGCCCTGCCAAGATCTTTCCACATTTTTTGCATGTTACTGAAAAAGACCTAGAATTTCGCCCGATTCCCATATTTTCGTGTGCTATACCTACGCATTCCGAGTGGTCCCAAGAGCCGCGGACCCCGATCGCCTAATATTTTTCCGCTCAATAGAATATGACCTAAGGAACCATATTATCCGCCCTGCCCTGATCGATCCTTATTTTTTGCGTTTTTCGGCCAAAAAAGTAGAATTCCGCGCGATTCCCATCTTTTTGTGTGTTATAGCCCACGCCTTCCGAGGGGTCCCGGGAACTCCGGACCCCGATCGCCTAAAAATTTTCCGGACTATCAAATACGACCTAAGGAACCATAGTATCCGCCCCACCATGATCGTTCCTCATTTTTTGCATTTTTCGGCCAAACAACTAGAATTACGCCCGATTCCCATATTTTCGTGCGCTATACCCACGCATTCCGAGTGGTCCCAAGAGACGCGGACCTCTATCGCCTAAAATTTTTCCGGACTATCAAATAAGACCTAAGGAACCATAGTCACCGCCCAGCCATGATCGTTCCTAGTTTTTTCCGTTTTTCGGCCAAAAACTAGAATTCCGCGCGATTCCCATATTTTCGTATCCTATAGCCCACGCCTTCCAAGTGAACCCGGGAACTACGGACCCCTATCGCCTAAAATTTTTCCGGACTATCAAATACGACCTAAGGAACCATAGTCACCGCCCAGCCATGATCATTCCTCATTTGTAGCATTTTTCGGCCAAAAAACTAGAATTCCGCCCGATTACAATATTTTTGTGTGCTATTGCCCACCCTTCCAAGTGGTTCCGGGACCCCCGGACCCCGATCGCCTAAAATTTTTTCGGGCGGTCAAATACGACCTAAGGAACCATAGTAACCGCCCCGCGATCATCGTTTCTCATTTTTTGCACTTTTCGGCCAAAAAACTAGAATTACGCCCGATTCCCATATTTTCGTGTGCTATACCCACGCCTTCCAAGTGGTCCGGGGAGCCGCGGACCCCGATCGCCTAAAATTTTTCCGGACTATCAAATATGACCTAAGGTACCATAGTCACCGCCCCACCATCATCGTTTCAAAAGCTTTGCATTTTTCGGCCAATAAACTAGAACTCCGCGCGATTTGCATATTTTCGTGTGCTATAGCTTACGCCTTCCGAGTGGTCCCGGGAGCCGTAGACCCCGATCGCCTAAAATTTTCCGGGCCATCAAATATGACCTAAGGAACCATAGTCACCGCCCCGCCATGATCGTTCCTCATTTATTGCGTTTTTCGGCCAAAAAACTAGAATTCCGCTCGATTACCATATTTTTGTGTGCCCCACGCCTTCTGAGTGGGCCGAGCCGCCGTACTCGGATCGCATAAAAAATTTTCGGGCTATCAATTAGGACCTAAGGAACCATAGTCACCGCCTCGCCATGATCGTTCCACATGTTTTGCATTTTTTGCATTTTTTAGCCAAAAACTAGAATTCTGCTCGATTACCATATTTTTGTGTGCTATTGCCCACGCCTTCCGAGTGGGCCGAGCTGCCGGACTCGGATCGGCTAAAAATATTTTGGGCCAGAAATTAGGACCTATGGAACCATAGTCACCGCCTCGCCCTGATCGTTTCTCATTTTTTGCATTTTTGGCCAAAAAACTAGAATTCCGCCCGATTCCCATATTTTTGTGTGCTATCGCCCACGCCTTCCGAGTGGGTCGGCCCCCCGGAGCCGGATCGCCTAAAAATTTTCCGGACTATCAAATACGACCTAAGGAACCATAGTCACCGCCCCACCATGATTGTTCTTAGTCTTTTGCGTTTTCCAGCCAAAAAACTAGAATTCCGCGCGATTTCCATATTTTCGTGTGCTTTAGCCCACGCCTTCCAAGGGGTCCCGGGAACCCCGAACCCTGATCGCCTAAAAATTTTCCGGGCCATCAAATACGACCTAAGGAACCATAGTAACCACCCCGCCATGATTGTTCCTCATTTTTTGCGTTTTTCGGCCAAAAAAGTAGAATTCCGCGCAATTCCCATCTTTTTGTGTGTTATAGCCCATGCCTTCCGAGGGGTCCCGGGAACTCCGGACCCCGATCGCCTAAAACTTTTTCAGACTATCAAATACGACCTAAGGAACCATAGTATCCGCCCCGCCATGTTCGTTCCTCATTTTTTGTGTTTTTCGGCCAGACAACTAGAATTCCGCGCGATTCCCATATTTTTGTGTGTTATAGCCCACGCCTTACGAGTGGTCCCGGGACCTCCGGACCCCTATCGCCTAATATTTTTCCGGACTATCAAATAAGACCAAAGGAACCATAGTCACCGCCCTGCCAAGATCTTTCCACATTTTTTGCATGTTACTGAAAAAGACCTAGAATTTCGCACGATTCCCATATTTTCGTGTGCTATACCCACGCATTCCGAGTGGTCCCAAGAGCCGCGGACCCCGATCGCCTAAAATTTTTCCGGGCAATCAAATACGACCTAAGGAACCATATTATCCGCCCTGCCATGATCGTTCCTTATTGTTTGCGTTTTTCGGCCAAACAACTAGAATTCCGCGCGATTCCCATATTTTTGTAGCCCACGCCTTCCGAGTGGTCCCGGGACCTCCTGACCCCTATCGCCTAAAACTTTTCCGGACTATCAAATACGACCTAAGGAACCATAGTATCCGCCCCGCCATGTTCGTTCCTCATGTTTTGCATTTTTGGCCAAAAAACTAGAATTCCGCTCGATTACCATATTTTTGTGTGCTATTGCCCACGCCTTCCGAGTGGTCCCGGGACCTCCGGACCCCTATCGCCTAATATTTTTCCGGACTATCAAATAAGACCAAAGGAACCATAGTCACCGCCGTGCCAAGATCTTTCCACAGTTTTTGCATGTTACTGAAAAAGACCTAGAATTTTGCCCGATTCCCATATTTTCGTGTGCTATACCCACGCATTCCGAGTGGTCCCAAGAGCCGCGGACCCCGATCGCTTAAAATTTTTCCGGGCAATCAAATACGACCTAAGGAACCATATTATCTGCCCTGCCATGATCATTCCTTATTTTTTGCGTTTTTCGGCCAAACAACTAGAATTCCGCGCGATTCCCATATTTTTGTGTGTTATAGCCCACGCCTTCCGAGGGTTCCCGGGACCTCCGGACCCCGATCGCCTAAAAATTTTCTAGACTATCAAATACGACCTAAGGAACCATAGTATCCGCCCCGCCATGATCGTTCCTCATTTTTTGCGTTTTTCGGCCAAACAACTAGAATTTCGCCCGATTCCCATATTTTCGTGCGCTATACCCACGCATTCCGAGTGGTCCCAAGAGACGCGGACCTCTATCGCCTAAAATTTTTCTGGACTATCAAATAAGACCTAAGGAACCATAGTCACCGCCCAGCCATGTTCGTTCCTACTTTGTTCCGTTTTTCGGCCAAAAAACTAGAATTCCGTGCGATTCCCATATTTTCGTGTCCTATAGCCCACGCCTTCCAAGTCAACCCGGGAACTCCGGACCCCTATCGCCTAAAATTTTTCCGGACTATCAAATACGACCTAAGGAACCATAGTCACCGCCCAGCCATGATCAATCCTCATTTCTTGCGTTTTTCGGCCAAACAACTAGAATTCCACGCGATTCCCATATTTTTGTGTGTTATAGCCCACGCCTTCCGAGTGGTCCCGGGACCTCCTGACCCCTATCGCCTAAAACTTTTCCGGACTATCAAATACAACCTAAGGAACCATAGTATCCGCCCCGCCATGATCGTTCCTCATTTTTTGCGTTTTTCGGCCAAATAACTTAAATTCCGCGCGATTCCCATATTTTTGTGTGTTATAGCCCACGCCTTCCGATTGGTCCCGGGACCTCCGGACCCCTATCGCCTAATATTTTTCCGGACTATCAAATAAAACCAAAGGAACCATAGTCACCGCCCTGCCAAGAACTTTCCACAGTTTTTGCATGTTACTGAAAAAGACCTAGAATTTTGCCCGATTCCCATATTTTCGTGTGCTATACCCACGCATTCCGAGTGGTCCCAAGAGCCGCGGACCCCGATCGCCTAAAATTTTTCCGGGCAATCAAATATGACCTAAGGAACCATATTATCCGCCCTGCCATGATCGTTCCTTATTTTTTGCGTTTTTCGGCCAAACAACTAGAATTCCGCGCGATTCCCATATTTTTGTGTGTTATAGCCCACGCCTTCCGAGGGTTCCCGGGACCTCCGGACCCCGATCGCCTAAAAATTTTCCAGACTATCAAATAAGACCAAAGGAACCACAGTCACCGCCCTGCCAAGATCTTTCCACATTTTTTGCATGTTACTGAAAAAGACCTAGATTTTCTCCTGATTCCCATATTTTCGTGTGCTATACCCACGCATTCCGAATGGTCCCAAGAGACGCGGACCCCTATCGCCTAAAATTTTTTCGGACTATCAAATAAGACCTAAGGAACCATAGTCACCGTCCAGCCATGATCGTTCCTAGTTTTTTCCGTTTTTCGGCCAAAAAACTAGAATTCCGCGCGATTTCCATATTTTCGTGTCCTATAGCCCACGCCGTCCAAGTGAACCCGGGAACTCCGGACCCCTATCGCCTAAAATTTTTCCGGGCCATCAAATACGACTTAAGGAACCATAGTAACCGCCCCGTGATCATCGTTTCGCATTTTTTGCATTTTTCGGCCAAAAAACTAGAATTACGCCCGATTCCCATATTTTCGTGTGCTATACCCACGCCTTCCAAGTGGTCCGGGGAGCCGCGGACCCCGATCGCCTAAAATTTTTCCGGGCCATCAAATACAACCTAAGGAACCATAGTTACCGCCTCGCCATGATCGTTCCTCATTTATTGCGTTTTTCGGCCAAAAAGCTAGAATTCTGCTCGATTACCATATTTTTGTGTGCCCCACGCCTTCCGAGTGGGCCGGGCCGCCAGACTCGGATCGCCTAAAAAATTTTCGGGCCATCAATTAGGACCTAAGGAACCATAGTCACCGCCTTGCCATGATCATTTCTCGTATTTTGCATTTTTGGCCAAAAAACTAGAATTCCGCCCGATTCCCATATTTTTGTGTGCTATCGCCCACGCCTTCCGAGTGGGTCGGGCCCCCCGGAGCAGGATCGCCTAAAATTTTTTCGGACTATCAAATATGACCTAAGGAACCATAGTCACCGCCCCGCCATGATCGTTCCTAGTCTTTTGCGTTTTTTAGCCAAAAAACTAGAATTCCGCGCGATTTCCATATTTTCGTGTGCTTTAGCCCACCCCTTCCAAGGGGTCCCGGAAACCCCGAACCCCGGTCATCTAAAAATTTTTCGGGCCATCAAATACGACCTAAGGAACCATAATAACCACCCCGCCATGATCGTTCCTCATTTTTTGTGTTTTTCGGCCAAACAACTAGAATTCCGCGCGATTCCCATATTTTTGTGTGTTATAGCCCACGCCTTCCGAGTGGTCCCGCGACCTCCTGACCCCTATCGCCTAAAAATTTTCCGGACTATCAAATACGATCTAAGGAACCATAGTATCCGCCCCGCCATGATCGTTCCTCATTTTTTGCGTTTTTCGGCCAAACAACTAGAATTCAGCGCGATTCCCATATTTTTGTGTGTTATAGCCCACGCCTTCCGAGTGGTCCCGGGACCTCCGGACCCCTATCGCCTAATATTTTTCCGGACTATCAAATAAGACCAAAGGAACCATAGTCACCGCTCTGCCAAGATGTTTCCACATCTTTTGCATGTTACTGAAAAAGACCTAGAATTTCGCCCGATTCCCATATTTTCGTGTGCTATACCCACGCCTTCCAAGTGAACCCGGGAACTCCGGACTCCTATAGCCTAAAATTTTTCCGGACTATCAAATACGACCTGAGGAACCATAGTCACCACCCAGCCATGATCATTCCTCATTTGTTGCGTTTTTCGGCCAAAAAACTAGAATTCCGCCCGATTACAATATTTTTGTGTGCTATTGCCCACGCCTTCCGAGTGGGCCGGGCCGCCGGACTCGGATCGCCTAAAAAATTTTCGGGCCATCAATTAGGACCTAAGGAACCATAGTCACCACCTCGCCATGATCGTTTCTCATTTTTTGCATTTTTTGGACAAAAAACTAGAATTCCGCCCGATTCCCATATTTTTGTGTGCTATCGCCCACTCCTTCCGAGAGGCTCGGGTCCCCCGGAGCGGGATCGCCTAAAAATTTTCTGGACTATCAAATACGACCTAAGGTACCATAGTCACCGCCCCGCCATGATCGTTCCTAGTCTTTTGTGTTTTTCAGCCAAAAAACTAGAATTCCACGCGATTTCCATATTTTCGTGTGCTTTAGCCCACTCCTTCCAAGGGGTCCCGGGAACCCCGAACCCCGATCGCCTAAAAATTTTCCGGGCAATCAAATACGACCTAAGGAACCATAGTAACCACCCCGCCATGATCGTTCCTCATTTTTTGCGTTTTTCGGCCAAACAACTAGAATTCCGCGCGATTCCCATATTTTTGTGTGTTATAACCCGCGCCTTCCGAGTGGTCCCGGGACCTCTGGGCCCCTATCGCCTAATATTTTTCCGGACTATCAAATAAGACCAAAGGAATCATAGTCACCGCCCTGCCAAGATCTTTCCACATTTTTGGCATGTTACTGAAAAAGACCTAGAATTTTGCCCGATTCCCATATTTTTGTGTGCTATACCCACGCATTCCGAGTGGTCCCGAGAGCCGCGAAACCCGATCGCCTAAAATTTTTCCGGGCAATCAAATACGACCTAAGGAACCATATTTTTCGGCCAAACAACTAGAATTCCGCGCGATTCCCATATATTTGTGTGTTATAGCCCACGCCTTCCGAGGGGTCCCGGGACCTCCGGACCCCGATCGACTAAAAATTTTCCGGACTATCAAATACGACCTAAGGAACCATAGTATCCGCCCCGCCATGATCGTTCCTCATTTTTTGCGTTTTTCGGCCAAACAACTAGAATTTCGCCCGATTCCCATATTTTCGTGTGCTATACCCACGCATTCCGAGTGGTCCCAAGAGACGCGGACCCCTATCGCCTAAAATTTTTCCGGACTATCAAATAAGACCTAAGGAACCATAGTCACCGCCCAGCCATGATCGTTCCTAGTTTTTTTCGTTTTTCGGCCAAAAAACTAGAATTCCGTGCGATTCCCATATTTTCGTGTCCTATAGCCCACGCCGTCCAAGTGAACCCGGGAACTCCGGACCCCTATCGCCTAAAATTTTTCCGGACTATCAAATACGACCTAAGGAACCATAGTCACCGCCCAGCCATGATCATTCCTCATTTGTTGCGTTTTTCGGCCAAAAAAACTAGAATTCCGCCCGATTACAATATTTTTGTGTGCTATTGCCCACCCTTCCAAGTGATTCCGAGACCCCCGGACCCCGATCGCCTAAAATTTTTTCGGGCCGTCAAATACGACCTAAGGAACTATAGGAACCGCCCCGCGATCATCGTTTCACATTTTTTGCATTTTTCGGCCAAAAAACTAGAATTACGCCCGATTCCCATATTTTCTTGTGCTATACCCACGCCTTCCAAGTGGTCCGGGGAGCCGCGGACCCCGATCGCCTAAAATTTTTCCGCACTATCAAATACGACCTAAGGTACCATAGTCACCGCTCTACCATGATCGTTCCAAATGCTTTGCATTTTTCGGCCAAAAAACTAGAACTCCGCGCGATTTGCATATTTTCGTGTGCTATAGCTTACGCCTTCCGAGTGGTCCCGGGAGCCGTGGACCCCGATCACCTAAAATTTTCCGGGCCATCAAATATGACCTAAGGAACCATAGTCACCGCCCTGCCAAGATCATTCCTCATTTATTGCGTTTTTCGGCCAAAAAGCTAGAATTCCGCTCGATTACCATATTTTTGTGTGCCCCCACGCCTTCTGAGTGGGCCGGGCTGCCGGACTTGGATCGCCTAAAAAAGTTTCGGGCTATCAATTAGGACCTAAGGAACCATAGTCACCGCCTCACCATGATCGTTCCTCAGTTTTTGCATTTTTGGGCCAAAAAACTAGAATTCCGCCCGATTCCCATATTTTTGTGTCCTATCGCCCATGCCTTCCGAGTGGGTCGGGCCCCCCGGAGCCGGATCGCCTAAAAATTTTCCAGATTATCAAATATGACCTAAGGAATCATAGTCACCGCCCCGCCATGATCGTTCCTAGTCTTTTGCGTTTTTCAGCTAAAAAACTAGAATTCCGCGCGATTTCCATATTTTCGTGTGCTTTAGCCACGCCTTCAAAGGGGTCCCGGGAACCCCGAACCCGATCGTCTAAAAATTTTCCGGGCCATCAAATACGACCTAAGGAACCATAGTAACCACCCCGCCATGATCGTTCCTCATTTTTTGCATTTTTCGGCCAAACAACTAGAATTTCGCCCAATTCCCATATTTTCGTGTGCTATACCCACGCATTTCGAGTAGTCCCAAGAGCCGTGGACCCCGATCGCCTAAAAGTTTTCCGGACTATCAAATAATACCTAAGGAACCAAAGTCACCACCCAGCCATGATCGTTCCTAGTTTATTCCATTTTTCGGCCAAATAACTAGAATTCCGCACGATTCCTATATTGTCGTGTCCTATAGCCCACGCCTTCCAAGTGAACCCGGGAACTCCGGACCCCTATCGCCTAAAATTTTTCCGGACTATCAAATATGACGTAAGGAACCATAGTCACCGCCCAGCCATGATCATTCCTCATTTGTTGCGTTTTTCGGCCAAAAAACTAGAATTCCGCCCGATTACAATATTTTTGTGTGCTATTGCCCACACCTTCCGAGTGGGCGGGGCCGCCGGACTCGGATCGCCTAAAAAATTTTCGGGCCATCAATTAGGACCTAAGGAACCATAGTCACCGCCTCGCCATGATCGTTCCTCATTCTTTTGCATTTTTTGGCCAAAAAACTAGAATTCCGCCCGATTCCCATATTTTTGTGTGCTATCGCCCACGCCTTCCGAGTGGGTCGGGCCCCCCGGAGCCGGATCGCCTAAAATTTTTCCGGACTATCAAATACGAACTAAGGTACCATAGTCACCGCCCCACCATGATCGTTCCAAATGCTTTGCATTTTTCGGCCAAAAAACAAGAACTCCACGCGATTTGCATATTTTCGTGTGCTATAGCTTACGCCTTCCGAGTGGTCCCGGGAACCGTGGACCCCGATCGCCTAAAATTTTCCGGGCCATCAAATACGACCTAAGGAACCATAGTCACCGCCCCTCCATGATCGTTCCTCATTTATTGCGGTTTTCGGCCTAAAAGCTAGAATTCCGCTCGATTACCATATTTATGTGTGCCCCGCGCCTTCCGAGTGGGCCGGGCCGCCGGACTCGGATCGCCTAAAAAAATTTCGGGCCATCAATTAGGACCAAAGGAACCATAGTCACCGCCTCTCCATGATCGTTCCTCATTTTTTGCATTTTTGGCCAAAAACTACTAGAATTCCACCCGATTCCCATATTTTTGTGTGCTATTCGCCCACGCCTTCCGAGTGGGTCGGGCCCCCCGGAGCCGGATCGCCTAAAAGTTTTTCGGACTATCAAATATGACCTAAGGAACCATAGTCACCGCCCCGCCATGATCGTTCCTAGTCTTTTGCGTTTTTCAGCCAAAAAACTAGAATTCCGCGCGATTTCCATATTTTCGTGTGCTTTAGCCCACCCCTTCAAAGGTGTCCCGGGAACCCCGAACCCCGAACCCCGATCGTCTAAAAATTTTTCGGGCAATCAAATACGACCTAAGGAACCATAAGTAACCACCTCGCCATTATCGTTCCTCATTTTTTGCATTTTTCGTCCAAACAACTAGAATTCCGCGCGATTCCCATATTTTTGTGTGTTATAGCCCACGCCTTCCGAGTGGTCCCGGGACCTCCTGACCCCTATCGCCTAAAATTTTTCCGGACTATCAAATACGACCTAAGGAACCATAGTATCCGCCCCGCCATGATCGTTCCTCATTTTTTGCATTTTTCGGCCAAACAACAAGAATTCCGCGCGATTCCCATATTTTTGTGTGTTATAGCCCACGCCTTCCGAGTGGTCCCGGGACCTCCGGACCCCTATCGCCTAATATTTTTCCGGACTATCAAATAAGACCAAAGGAACCATAGTCACCGCCCTGCCAAGATCTTTCCACATCTTTTGCATGTTACTGAAAAAGAACTAGAATTTCGCCCGATTCCCATATTTTCGTGTGCTATACCCACGCCTTCCAAGTGAACCCGGGAACTCCGGACCCCTATCGCCTAAAATTTTTCCGGACTATCAAATACGACCTAAAGAACCATAGTCACCTCCCAACCATGATCATTCCTCATTTGTTGCGTTTTTCGGCCAAAAAACTAGAATTCCGCCCGATTACAATATTTTTGTGTGATATTGCCCACGCCTTCCGAGTGGGCCGGGCCGCCTGACTCGGATCGCCTAAAAAATTTTCGGGCCATCAATTAGGACCTAAGGAACCATAGTCACCGCCTCTCCATGATCGTTTATCATTTTTTGCATTTTTTGGCCAAAAAACTAGAATTCCTCCCGATTCCCATATTTTTGTGTGCTATCGCCCACGCCTTCCGAGTGGGTCGGGCCCCCCGGAGCCGGATCGCCTAAAAATTTTCCGGACTATCAAATACGACCTAAGGTACCATAGTCTCCGCCCCGCCATGATCGTTCCAAATGCTTTGCATTTTTCGGCCAAAAAACTAGAACTCCGTGCGATTTGCATATTTTCGTGTGCTATAGCTTACGCCTTCCGAGTGGTCCCGGGAGCCGTGGACCTCGATCGCCTAAAATTTCCGAGCCATCAAATACGACCTAAGGAACCATAGTCACCGCCCCGCCATGATCGTTCCTCATTTATAGCGTTTTTCGGCCCAAAACTAGAATTCCGCTTGATTACCATATTTTTGTGTGCCCCATGCCTTCCGAGTGGGCCGGGCCGCCGGATTCCGATCGCCTAAAAAATTTTCGGGCCATCAATTAGGACCTAAGGAACCATAGTCACCGCCTCGCCATGATCGTTCCTCATTCTTTTGCATTTTTTGGCCAAAAAACTAGAATTCCGCCCGATTCCCATATTTTTGTGTGCAATCGCCCACGCTTTCCGAGTGGGTCGGGCCCCACGGAGCCGGATCGCCTAAAAATTTTCCGGACTATCAAATACGACCTAAGGAACCATAGTCACCGCCCCACCATGATCGTTCCTAGTCTTTTGCAGTTTTCAGCCAAAAAACTAGAATTTCGCGCGATTTCCATATTTTCGTGTGCTTTAGCCCACGCCTTCCAAGGGGTCCCGGGAACCCCGAACCCCGATCGCCTAAAAATTATCCGGGCCATCAAATACGACCTAAGGAACCATAGTAACCACCCCGCCATGATCGTTCCTTATCTTTTGCGTTTTTCGGCCAAACAACTAGAATTCCGCGCGATTCCCATATTTTTGTGTGTTATAGCCCACGCCTTCCAAGGTCTCCCGGGAACCCCGAACCCCGATCGCCTAAAAAATTTTTGGGCCATCAAATACGACCTAAGGAACCATAGTAACCACCCCGCCATGATCGTTCCTCATATTCTGCGTTTTTCGGCGAAACAACTAGAATTCCGCGCGATTGCCATATTTTTGTGTGTTATAGCCCACGCCTTCCGAGTGGTCTCAGGACCTCCGGACCCCTATCACCTAAAATTTTTCCGGACTATCAAATACGACCTAAGGAACCATAGTATCCGACCCGCCATGATCGTTCTTCATTTTTTGCGTTTTTCGGCCAAACAACTAGAATTCTGCGCGATTCCCATATTTTTGTGAGTTATAGCCCACGCCTTCCGTGTGGTTCCGGGACCTCCGGACCCCTATCGCCTAATATATTTACGGACTATCAAATAAGACCAAAGGAACCATAGTCACCGCCCAGCCATGATCATTCCTCATTTGTTGCGTTTTTCGGTCAAAAAACTAGAATTCCGCCCGATTACAATATTTTTGTGTGCTATTGCCCACCCTTCCAAGTGGTTCCGGGGCCCCCGGACCCCGATCGCCTAAAACTTTTCCGGGCCATCAAATACGACCTAAGGAACCATAGTAACCGCCCCGCCATCATCGTTTCTCATTTTTTGCATTTTTCGGCCAAAAAACTAGAATTACGCCCGATTCCCATATTTTCGTGTGCTACGCCTTCCAAGTGGTCCGAGGAGCCGCGGACCCCGATCGCCTAAAACTTTTCCGGACTATCAAATAAGACCAAAGGAACCATAGTCACCGCCCTGCCATGATGATTCCTCATTTGTTGCATTTTTCGGCCAAAAAACTAGAATTCCGCCCGATTACAATATTTTTGTGTGCTATTGCCCACCCTTCCAAGTGGTTCCGGGACCCCCGGACCCCGATCGCCTAAAATTTTTTCGGGCCGTCAAATACGAACTAAGGAACCATAGTAACCTCCCCGCCATCATCGTTTCTCATTTTTTGCGTTTTTCGGCCAAACAACTAGAATTCCGCGCGATTCCTATATTTTTTTGTGTTATAGCCCACGCCTTCCGAGTGGTCCCGGGACCTCCGGACCCCTATCGCCTAATATTTTTCCAGATTATCAAATAAGACCAAAGGAACCATAGTCACCGCCCTACCAAGATCTTTCCACATTTTTTGCATGTTACTGAAAAAGACCTAGAATTTTGCCCGACTCCCATATTTTTGTGTGCTATACCCACGCATTCCGAGTGAACCCAAGAGCCGTGTACCCCGATCGCCTAAAATTTTTCCGGGCAATCAAATATGACCTAAGGAACCATAATATCCGCCCCGCCATGATCATTTCTTATTTTTTGCGTTTTACGGCCAAACAACTAGAATTCCGCGCGATTCCCATATTTTGGTGTGTTATAGCCCACACCTTCCGAGTGGTCCCGGGACCTCCGGACCCCTATCGCCTAAAATTTTTCCGGACTATCAAATACGACCTAAGGAACCATAGTATCCGCCCCGCCATGATCGTTCCTCATTTTTTGCGTTTTTCGGCCAAACAACTAGGATTCCGCGCCATCCCATATTTTTGTGTGTTATAGCCCACGCCTTCCGAGTGGTCCCGGGTCTCCGGACCCCTATCGCCTAAAATTTTTCCGGACTATCTAATAAGACCTAAGGAACCATAGACACCGCCCAGCCATGATCGTTCCTAGTTTTTTCCGTTTTTCGGCCAAAAAACTAGAATTCCGCTCGATTCCCATATTTTCGTGTCCTATAGCCCACGCCTTCCAAGTGAACCCGGGAACTCCGAACCCCTATCGCCTAAAAATTTTCTGGACTATCAAATACGACCTAAGGAACCATAGTCACCACCCAGCCATGATCATTCCTCATTTGTTGCATTTTTCGGCCAAAAAACTAGAATTCCGCCCGATTACAATATTTTTGTGTGCTATTGCCCACCCTTCCAAGTGGTTCCGGGACCCCCGGACCCCGATCGCCTAAAATTTTTCCGGGCCGTCAAATACGACCTAAGGAACCATAGTAACCGCCACGCCATCATCGTTTCTCATTTTTTTGCATTTTTCGGCCAAAAAACTAGAATTACGCCCGATTGCCAAATTTTCGTGTGCTATACCCACTCCTTCCAAGTGGACCAGGGAGCCGCGGGCCCCGATCGCCTAAAATTTTTCCGGACTATCAAATACGACCTAAGTTACCATAGTCACCGCCCCACCATGATCGTTCCAAATGCTTTGCATTTTTCGGCCAAAAAACTAGAACTCCGCGCGATTTGCATATTTTCGTGTGCTATAGCTTACGCCTTCCGAGTGGTCCTGGGAGTCGTGGACCCCGATCGCCTAAAATTTTCCAAGCCATTAAATACGACCTAAGGAACTATAGTCACCGCCCCGCCATGATCGTTCCTCATTTATTGCATTTTTCGGCCAAAAAACTAGAATTAAGCCCGATTCCCATATTTTCGTGTGCTACGCCTTCCAAGTGGTCCGAGGAGCCGCGGACCCCTATCGCCTAAAATTTTTCCGGACTATCAAATAAGACCAAAGGAACCATAGTCACCGCCCAACCACGATCATTCCTCATTTGTTGCATTTTTCGGCCAAAAAACTAGAATTCCGCCCGATTACAATATTTTTGTGTGCTATTGCCCACCCTTCCAAGTGGTTCCGGGACCCCCGGATCCCGATCGCCTAAAATTTTTCCGGGCCGTCAAATACGACCTAAGGAACCATAGTAACCGCCCCGCCATCATCATTTCTCATTTTTTGCGTTTTTCGACCAAACAACTAGAATTCCGCGCGATTCCCATATTTTTGTGTGTTATAGCCCACGCCTTCCGAGTGGTCCCGGGTCCTCCGGACCCCTATCGCCTAATATTTTTTCCGGACTATCAAATAAGACCAAAGGAACCATAGTCACCGCCCTACCAAGATTTTTCCACATTTTTTGTATGTTACTGAAAAAGACCTAGAATTTTGCCCGATTCCTATATTTTCGTGTGCTATACCCACGCATTCCGAGTGGCCCCAAGAGCCGCGGACCCCGATCGCCTAACATTTTTTCGGGCAATCAAATACGACCTAAGGAACCATAGTATCCGCCCCGCCATGATCGTTCCTTAATTTTTGCGTTTTTCGGCCAAACAACTAGAATTCCGCGCGATTCCCATATTTTTGTGTGTTATAGCCCACACCTTCCGAGTGGTACCGGGACCTCCGGACCCCTATCGCCTAAAATTTTTCCGGACTATCAAATACGACCTAAGGAACCATAGTATCCGCCCCGCCATGATCTTTCCTCATTTTTTGCGTTTTTTGGCCAAACAACTAGGATTCCGCGCCATCCCATATTTTTGTGTGTTATAGCCCACGCCTTCCGAGTGGTCCCGGGTCTCCGGACCCCTATCGCCTAAAATTTTTCCCGACTATCAAATAAGACCTAAGGAACCATATACACCGCCCAGCCATGATCGTTCCTAGTTTTTTCCGTTTTTCGGCCAAAAAACTAGAATTCCGCTCGATTCCCATATTTTCGTGTCCTATAGCCCACGCCTTCCAAGTGAACCCGGGAACTCTGAACCCCTATCGCCTAAAAATTTTCTGGACTATCAAATACGACCTAAGGAACCATAGTCACCACCCAACCATGATCATTCCTCATTTGTTGCATTTTTCGGCCAAAAAACTAGAATTCCGCCCGATTACAATATTTTTGTGTGCTATTGCCCACCCTTCCAATTGGTTCCGGGACCCCGATCGCCTAAAATTTTTCCGGGCCGTCAAATATGACCTAAGGAACCATAGTAACCGCCACGCCATCATCGTTTCTCATTTTTAGCATTTTTCGGCCAAAAAACTAGAATTACGCCCGATTGCCATATTTTCGTGTGCTATACCCACTCCTTCCAAGTGGTCCGGGGAGCCGCGGACCCCGATCGCCTAAACTTTTTCCGGACTATCAAATATGACCTAAGGTACCATAGTCACCGCCCCACCATGATCGTTCCAAATGCTTTGCATTTTTCGGCCAAAAAACTAGAACTCCGCGCGATTTGCATATTTTCGTGTGCTATAGCTTACGCCTTCCGAGTGGTCCCGGGAGCCGTGGACCCCGATCGCCTAAAATTTTCCGGGCCATCAAATACGACCTAAGGAACCATAGTCACCGCCCCGCCATGATCGTTCCTCATTTATTGTATTTTTTGGCCAAAAAACTAGAATTCCGCTCGATTACCATATTTTTGTGTGCCCCACGCCTTCCGAGTGGGCCGGGCCGCCGGACTCGGATCGCCTAAAAAATTTTAGGGCCATCAATTACGACCTAAGGAACCATAGTCACCGCCTCGCCAAGATCGTTCCTCATTTTTATGCATTGTTTGGCCAAAAAACTAGAATTCCGCCCGATTCCCATATTTTTGTGTGCTATCCCCCACGCCTTCCGAGTGGGTCGGGCCCCACGGAGCCGGATCGCCTAAAAATTTTCCGGACTATCAAATACGACCTACGGAACCATAGTCACTGCCCCTCCATGATCCTTCCTAGTCTTTTGCATTTTTCAGCCAAAAAACTAGAATTCCGCGCGATTTCCATATTTTCGTGTGCTTTAGCCCATGCCTTCCAAGGGGTCCCGGGAACCCCGAACCCCGATCGCCTAAAATTTTTTCGGGCCATCAAATACGACCTAAGGAACCATAGTAACCACCCCGCCATGATCGTTCCTCATTTTTTGCGTTTTTCGGCCAAACAACTAGAATTCCGCGCGATTCCCATATTTTTGTGTGTTATAGCCCATGCCTTCCAAGGGCTTCCGGGAACCCCGAACCCCGATCGCCTAAAACATTTCCGGGCCATCAAATACGACCTAAGGAACCATAGTAACCACCCCGCCATGATCGTTCCTCATTTTTTGCATTTTTCGGCCAAACAACTAGAATTCCGCGCCATTCCTATATTTTTGTGTGTTATAGCTTACGCCTTCCGAGTGGTCCCGGGAGCCGTGGACCCTGATCGCCTAAAATTTTCCAGGCCATCAAATACGACCTAAGGAACCATAGTCACCGCCCAGCCATGATCGTTCCTCATTTATTGCATTTTTCGGCCAAAAAACTAGAATTCCGCTCGATTACCATATTTTTGTGTGCCCCACGCCTTCCGAGTGGGCCGGGCCGCCGGACTCGGATCGCCTAAAAAATTTTTGGGCCATCAATTAGGACCTAAGGAACCATAGTCACTGCCTCGCCAAGATCGTTACTCATTTTTTTGCATTTTTTGGCCAAAAAACTAGAATTCCGCCCGATTTCCATATTTTTGTGTGCTATCCCCCACGCCTTCCGAGTGGGTCGGGCCCCCCGGAGCCGGATCTCCTAAAAATTTTCCGGACTATCAAATACGACTTAAGGCACCATAGTCACCGCCCCGCCATGATCCTTCTTAGTCTTTTGCGTTTTTCAGCCAAAAAACTAGAATTCTGCACGATTTCCATATTTTCGTGTGCTTTAGCCCATGCCTTCCAAGGGGTCCCGGGAACCCCGAACCCCGATCGCCTAAAAAATTTCCGGGCCATTAAATACGACCTAAGGAACCATAGTAACCACCCCGCCATGATCGTTCCTCATTTTTTGCATTTTTCGGCCAAACAACTAGAATTCCGCGCGATTCCCATATTTTTGTGTGTTATAGCCCACGCCTTCAGAGTGGTCCCGGGACCTCCGGACCCCTATAGCCTAATATTTTTCCGGACTATCAAATAAGACCAAAGGAACCATAGCCACCGCCCAGCCATGATCATTCCTCATTTGTTGCATGTTTCGGCTAAAAAACTAGAATTTCGCCAGATTACAATATTTTTGTGTGCTATTTGCCCACCCTTCCAAGTGGTTCCGGGACCCCCGGACGCCGATCGCCTAAAATTTTTCCGGGCCATCAAATACGACCTAAGGAACCATAGTAACCGCCCCGCCATCATCGTTTCTCATTTTTTGCATTTTTCGGCCAAAAAACTAGAATTACGCCCGATTCCCATATTTTCGTGTGCTACGCCTTCCAAGTGGTCCGAGGAGCCGCGGACCCCTATCGCCTAAAATTTTTCCGGACTATCAAATAAGACCAAAGGAACCATAGTCACCGCCCAACCATGATCATTCCTCATTTGTTGCATTTTTCGGCCAAAAAACTAGAATTCCGCCCGATTACAATATTTTTGTGTGCTATTGCCCACCCTTCCAAGTGGTTCCGGGACCCCCGGACCCCGATCGCCTAAAATTTTTCCGGGCCGTCAAATACGACCTAAGGAACCATAGTAACCGCCCCGCCATCATCGTTTCTCATTTTTTGCGTTTTTCGACCAAACAACTAGAATTCCGCGCGATTCCCATATTTTTGTGTGTTATAGCCCACGCCTTCCGAGTGGTCCCGGGTCCTCCGGACCCCTATCGCCTAATATTTTTTCGGACTATCAAATAAGACCAAAGGAACCATAGTCACTGCCCTACCAAGATGTTTCCATATTTTTTGCATGTTACTGAAAAAGACCTAGAATTTTTCCCGATTCCCATAATTTCGTGTGCTATACCCACGCATTCCTAGTGGTCCCAAGAGCCGCGGACCCCGATCGCCTAACATTTTTCCGGGAAATCAAATACGACCTAAGGAACCATAGTATCCGCCCCGCCATGATCGTTCCTTATTTTTTGCGTTTTTCGGCCAAACAACTAGAATTCCGCGCGATTCTTATATTTTTGTGTGTTATAGCCCACACCTTCCGAGTGGTACCGGGACCTCCGGACCCCTATCGCCTAAAATTTTTCCGGACTATCAAATGCGACCTAAAGAACCATAGTATCCGCCCTGCCATGATCGTTCCTCATTTTTTACATTTTTCGGCCAAACAACTAGAATTCCGCGCAATTCCCATATTTTCGTGTCCTATAGCCTACGCCTTCCAAGTGAACCCGGGAAATCTGGACACCTATCGCCTAAAATTTTTCCGGGCTATCAAATACGACCTAAGGAACCATAGTCAACCCCCAGCCACGATCATTCCTCATTTGTTGCGTTTTTCGGCCAAAAAACTAGAATTTCGCCCGATTCCCATATTTTCGTGTGCTATACGCACTCCTTCCAAGTGGTCCGGGGAGCCACGGACCCCGATCGCCTAAAATTTTTCCGGACTATCAAATACGACCTAAGATACCATAGTCACCGCCCCACCATGATCGTTCCAAATGCTTTGCATTTTTCGGCGAAAAAACTAGAACTCCGCGCGATTTGCATATTTTCGTGTGCTATAGCTTACGCCTTCCGAGTGGTCCCGGGAGCCGTGGACCCCAATCGCCTAAAATTTTCCGTGCCATCAAATACGACCTAAAGAACCATAGTCACCGCCCCGCCATGATCGTTCCTCATTTATTGCATTTTTCGGCCAAAAAACTAGAATTCCGCTCGATTACCATATTTTTGTGTGCCCCACGCCTTCCGAGTGGGCCGGGCCGCCGTACTCGGATCGCCTAAAAATTTTTCGGGCCATCAATTAGGACCTAAGGAACCATAGTCACCGCCTCGCCAAGATCGTTCCTCATTTTTTTGCATTTTTTGGCCAAAAAACTAGAATTCCGCCCGATTCCCATATTTTTGTGTGCTATTCCCCACGCCTTCCGAGTGGGTCGGGCCCCCCGGAGCCGGATCGCCTAAAAATTTTACGAACTATCAAATACGACCTAAGGAACCATAGTCACCGCCCCACCATGATCCTTCCTAGTCTTTTGCGTTTTTCAGCCAAAAAACTAGAATTCCGCGCGATTTCCATATTTTCGTGTGCTTTAGCTCATGCCTTCCAAGGGGTCCCGGGAACCCCGAACCCCGATCGCCTAAATATTTTCCGGGCCATCAAATACGACATAAGGAACCATAGTAACCACCCCGCCATGATCGTTCCTCATTTTTTGCGTTTTTCGGCCAAACAACTAGAATTCCGCGCTATTCCCATATTTTTGTGTGTTATAGCCCACCCCTTCCAAGGGCTTCCGGGAACCCCGAACCCCGATCGCCTAAAAATTTTTCGGGCCATCAAATACGACCTAAGGAACCATAGTAACTACCCTGCCATGATCGTTCCTCATTTTTTGTATTTTTCGGCCAAACAACTAGAATTCCGCGCATTTCCCATATTTTTGTGTGTTATAGCCCACGCCTTCCGAGTGGTCCCGGGACCTCCGGACCCCTATCGCCTAATATTTTTCCGGACTATCAAATAAGACCAAAGGAACCATAGCCACCGCCCAGCCATGATCAATCCTCATTTTTTCCGTTTTTCGGCCAAAAAACTAGAATTTCGCCCTTCCAAGTGGTTCCGGGACCCCCGGACGCCGATCGCCTAAAATTTTTCCGGGCCGTCAAATACGACCTAAGGAACCATACTAACCACCCCGCCATCATCGTTTCTCAGTTTTTGCATTTTTCGGCCAAAAAACTAGAATTACGCCCGATTCCCATATTTTCGTGTGCTACGCCTTCCAAGTGGTCCGAGGAGCCGCGGACCCCTATCGCCTAAAATTTTTCCGGACTATCAAATAAGACCAAAGGAACCATAGTCACCGCCAAGCTATGATCATTCCTCATTTGTTGCATTTTTCGGCCAAAAACCTAGAATTCCGCCCGATTACAATATTTTTGTGTCCTATTGCCCACCCTTCCATGTGGTTCCGGGACCCCCGGACCCCGATCGCCTAAAATTTTTCCGGGCCGTCAAATACAACCTAAGGAACCATAGTAACCGCCCCGCCATCATCGTTTCTCATTTTTTCGGCCAAACAACTAGAATTCCCCGCAATTCCCATATTTTTGTGTGTTATAGCCCACGCCTTCCGAGTGGTCCCGGGTCCTCCGGACCCCTATCGCCTAATATTTTTCCGGACTATCAAATAAGACCAAAGGAACTATAGTCACCGCCCTGCCAAGATTTTTCCACATTTTTTGCATGTTACTGAAAAAGACCTAGAATTTTGCCCGATTCCCATATTTTCGTGTGCTATACCCACGCATTCCGAGTGGTCCCAAGAGCCGCGGACCCCGATCGCCTAACATTTTTCCGGGCCATCATATACGATATAAGGAACCATAGTAACCACCCCGCCATGATCGTTCCTCATTTTTTGCGTTTTTCGGTCAAACAACTAGAATTCCGCGCGATTCCCATATTTTTGTGTGTTATAGCCCTCGCCTTGCAAGTGAACCCGGGAAATCCGGACACTTATCACCTAAAATTTTTCCGGACTATCAAATAAGACCAAAGGAACCATAGTCACCGCCAAGCTATGATCATTCCTCATTTGTTGCATTTTTCGGCCAAAAACCTAGAATTCCGCCCGATTACAATATTTTTGTGTCCTATTGCCCACCCTTCCATGTGGTTCCGGGACCCCCGGACCCCGATCGCCTAAAATTTTTCCGGGCCGTCAAATACAACCTAAGGAACCATAGTAACCGCCCCGCCATCATCGTTTCTCATTTTTTCGGCCAAACAACTAGAATTCCCCGCAATTCCCATATTTTTGTGTGTTATAGCCCACGCCTTCCGAAGTGGTCCCGGGACCTCCGGACCCCTATCGCCTAATATTTTTCCGGACTATCAAATAAGACCAAAGGAATCATAGTCACCTCCCTGCCAAGATGTTTCCACATTCTTTGCATGTTACTGAAAAAGACCTAGAATTTTGCCCGATTCCCATATTTTCGTGTGCTATACCCACGCATTCCGAGTGGTCCCAAGAGCCGCGGACCCCGATCGCCTAAAATTTTTCCGGGCAATCAAATAAGAACTAAGGAACCATAGTATCCGCCCTGCCATGATCGTTCCTTATCTTTTGCGTTTTTCGGCCAAACAACTAGAATTCCGCGCGATTCCCATATTTTGGTGTGTTATAGCCCACACCTTCCGAGTGGTCTCGGGACCTCCGGACCCCTATCGCCTAAAATTTTTCCGGACTATCAAATACGACCTAAGGAACCATAGTATCCGCCCCACCATGATCGTTCCTCATTTTTTGCATTTTTCGGCCAAAGAACTAGAATTCCGCCCGATTACAATATTTTTTTGTGCTATTGCCCACCCTTCTAAGTGGTTCCGGGACCCCCGGACCCCGATCGCCTAAAATTTTTCCGGGCTGTCAAATACGACCTAAGGAACCATAGTAACCGCCCCGCCATCATCGTTTCTCATTTTTTGCATTTTTCGGCTAAAAAACTAGAATTACGCCCGATTCCCATATTTTCGTGTGCTATACCCACTCCTTCCAAGTGGTCCGGGGAGCCACGGACCCCGATCGCCTAAAATTTTTCCGGACTATCAAATACGACCTAAGGTACCATAGTCACCGCCCCACCATGATCGTTCCAAATGCTTTGCATTTTTCGGCCAAAAACCTAGAACTCCGCGCGATTTGCATATTTTCGTGTGCTATAGCTTACGCCTTCCGAGTGGTCCCGGGAGCCGTGGACCCTGATCGCCTAAAATTTTCCGGGCCATCAAATACGACCTAAGGAACCATAGTCACTACCCCGCCATGATCGTTCCTCATTTATTGCGTTTTTCGGGCAAAAAACTAGAATTCCGCTCGATTACCATATTTATGTGTGCCCCACGCCTTCCGAGTGGGCCGGGCCGCCGGACTCGGATCGCCTAAAAAATTTTCGGGCCATCAATTAGGACCTAAGGAACCATAGTCACCGCCTCGCCAAGATCATTCCTCATCTTTTTGCATTGTTGGGCCAAAAAACTAGAATTCCGCTCGATTCCCATATTTTTGTGTGCTATCCCCCACGCCTTCCGAGTGGGTCGGGCCCCCCGGAGCCGGATCGCCTAAAAATTTTCCGGACTATCAAATACGACCTAAGGAACCATAGTCACCGCCCCGCCATGATTCTTCCTAGTCTTTTGCATTTTTCAGCCAAAAAACTAGAATTCCGCGCGATTTCCATATTTTCGTGTGCTTTAGCCCATGCCTTCCAAGGGGTCCTGGGAACCCCGAACCCCGATCGCCTAAAAATTTTCCGGGCCATCAAATACGACATAAGGAACCATAGTAACCACCCCGCCATGATCGTTCCTCATTTTTTGCGTTTTTCGGCCAAACAACTAGAATTCCGCGCTATTCCCATATTTTTGTGTGTTATAGCCCACGCCTTCCAAGGGCTTCCGGGAATCCCGAACCCCGATCGCCTAAAAATTTTCCGGGCCATCAAATACGACCTAAGGAACCATAGTAACCACCCCGCCATGATCGTTCCTCATTTTTTGCGTTTTTCGGCCAAACAACTAGAATTCCGCGCTATTCCCATATTTTTGTGTGTTATAGCCCACGCCTTCCAAGGGCTTCCGGGAATCCCGAACCCCGATCGCCTAAAAATTTTCCGGGCCATTAAATACGACCTAAGGAACCATAGTAACTACCCTGCCATGATCGTTCCTCATTTTTTGCATTTTTCGGCCAAACAACTAGAATTCCGCGCGATTCCCATATTTTTGTGTGTTATAGCCCATGCCTTCCGAGTGGTCCCGGGACCTCCGGACCCCTATCGCCTAATATTTTTCCGAACTATCAAATAAGACCAAAGGAACCATAGTCACCACCCTGCCAAGATCTTTCCATATTTTTTGCATGTTACTGAAAAAGACCTAAAATTTCGCCCGATTACAATATTTTTGTGTGCTATTGCCCACCCTTCCAAGTGGTTCCGGGACCCCCGGACGCCGATCGCCTAAAATTTTTCCGGGCCGACAAGTACGACCTAAGGAACCATAGTAACCGCGCCGCCATCATCGTTTCTCATTTTTTGCATTTTTCGGCCAAAAAACTAGAATTACGCCCGATTCCCATATTTTCGTGTGCTACGCCTTCCAAGTGGTCCGAGGAGCCGCGGACCCCTATCGCCTAAAATTTTTCTGGACTATCAAATAAGACCAAAGGAACCATAGTCACCGCCCAGCCATAATCATTCCTCATTTGTTGCATTTTTCGGCCAAAAAACTAGAATTCCGCCCGATTACAATATTTTTGTGTGCTATTGCCCACCCTTCCAAATGGTTCCGGGACCCCCGGACCCCGATCGCCTAAAATTTTTCCGGGCCATCAAATACGACCTAAGGAACCATAGTAACCGCCCCGCCATCATCGTTTCTCATTTTTTGCATTTTTCGGCCAAACAACTAGAATTCCGTGCGATTCCCATATTTTTGTGTGTTATAGCCCGCGCCTTCCGAGTGGTCCCGGGTCCTCCGGACCCCTATCGCCCAATATTTTTCCGGACTATCAAATAAGACCAAAGGAACTATAGTCACCGCCCTGCCAAGATATTTCCACATTTTTTGCATCTTACTGAAAAAGACCTAGAATTTTGCCCGAATCCCATATTTTCGTGTGCTATACCCACGCATTCCGAGTGGTCCCAAGAGCTGCGGACCCCGATCGCCTAACATTTTTCCGGGCCATCAAATACGACATAAGGAACCATAGTAACCACCCCGCCATGATCGTTCCTCATTTTTTGCGTTTTTCGGCCAAACAACTAGAATTCCGCGCGATTCCCATATTTTTGTGTGTTATAGCCCACGCCTTCCAAGTGAACCCGGGAAATCCGGACACTTATCGCCTAAAAATTTTCCGGGCTATCAAATACGACCTAAGGAACCATAGTCACCGCCCAGCCATTATCATTCCTTATTTGTTGCGTTTTTCGTCCAAAAAACTAGAATTCCGCCCGATTACAATATATTTGTGTGCTATTGCCCACGCCTTCCGAGTGGTCCAGGGACCTCCGGACCCCTATCGCCTAAATTTTTTCTGGACTATCAAATACGACCTAAGGAACCATAGTATCCGCCCCACCATGATCGTTCCTCATTTTTTGCGTTTTTCGGCCAAACAACAAGGATTCCGCGCCATCCCATATTTTTGTGTGTTATAGCCCACTCCTTCCGAGTGGTCCCGGGTCTCCGGACCCCTATCGCCTAAAATTTTTCCGGACTATCAAATACGACCTAGTGAACCATAGTCACCGCCCAGCCATTATCATTCCTCATTTGTTGCATTTTTCGGCCAAAAAACTAGAATTCCGCCCGATTACAATATTTTTGTGTGCTATTTGCCCACCCTTCCAAGTGGTTCCGGGACCCCCGGACCCCGATCGCCTAAAATTTTTCCAGGCCGTCAAATACGACCTAAGGAACCATAGTAACTGCCCTCCATCATCGTTTCTCATTTTTTGCATTTTTCGGTCAAAAACCTAGAATTACGCCCGATTCCCATATTTTCGTGTGCTATACCCACGCCTTCTAAGTGGTATGGGGAGCCGCGGACCCCGATCGCCTAAAATTTTTCCAGACTATAAAATACGACCTAAGGTACCATAGTCACCGCCCACTATGATCGTTCCAAATGCTTTGCATTTTTCGGCCAAAAAACTATAACTCCGCGCGATTTGCATATTTTCGTTTGCTATAGCCCATGCCTTCCGAGTGGTCCCGGGAGCCGTGGACCCCGATCGCCTAAAATTTTCCGGGCCATCAAATACGACCTAAGGAACCATAGTCACCGCCCCGCCATGATCGTTCCTCATTTATTGCGTTTTTCGGCCAAAAACTAGAATTCCGCGCGATTCCCATATTTTTGTGTGTTATAGCCCACGCCTTCCGAGTGGTCCCGGGACCTCCGGACCCCGATCGCCTAAAATTTTTCCGGACTCTCAAATAAGACCAAAGGAACCATAGTCACCGCCCAGCCATGATCATTCCTCATTTGTTGCATTTTTCGGCCAAAAAACTAGAATTCCGCCCGATTACAATATTTTTGTGTGCTATTGCCCACCCTTCCAAGTGGTTCCGGGACCCCCGGACCCTGATCGGCTAAAAATTTTCCGGGCCGTCAAATACGACCTAAGGAACCATAGTAACCGCCCCGCCAAGATCGTTACTCATTTTTTGCATTTTTCGGCCAAAAAACTAGAATTCCGCCCGATTACAATATTTTTGTGTGCTATTGCCCACCCTTCCAAGGAGTCCCGGGAACCCCGAACCCCGATCGCCTAAAAATTTTCGGGGCCATCAAATACGACCTAAGGAACCATAGTAACCACCCCGCCATGATCGTTCCTCATTTTTTGCATTTTTCGGCCAAACAACTAGAATTTCGCGCGATTCCCATATTTAGCCCACGCCTTCCGAGTGGTCCCAGGACCTCCTGACCCCTATCGCCTAAAATTTTTCCGGACTATCAAATACGACCTAAGGAACCATAGTATCCGCCCCGCCATGATCGTTCCTCATATTTTGCGTTTTTCGGCCAAACAACTAGAATTCCGCGCGATTCCCATATTTTTGAGTGTTATAGCCCACGCCTTCCGAGTGGTCCCGGGACCTCTGGACCCCTATCGCCTAATATTTTTCCGAACTATCAAATAAGACCAAAGGAACCATAGTCACCACACTGCCAAGATCTTTCCATATTTTTTGCATGTTACTGAAAAAGACCTAGAATTTCGCCCGATTCCCATATTTTCGTGTGCTATACCCACGCATTCCGAGTGGTCCCAAGAGCCGCGGACCCCGATCGCCTAAAATTTTTCCGGGCAATCAATTACAACCTAAGGAACCATAGTATTCGCCCCGCCATGATCGTTCCTTATTTTTTGCGTTTTTCGGCCAAACAATTAGAATTCCGCGCGATTTCCATATTTTTGTGTGTTATAGCCCACACCTTCCGAGTGGTCCCGGGACCTCCAGACCGCTATCGCCTAAAATTTTTCCAGACTATCAAATACGACCTAAGGAACCATAGTATCCGCCGCGCCCTGAACGTTCCTCATTGTTTGCATTTTTCGGCCAAACAACTAGAATTCCGCTCCGGACCCCTATCGCCTAATATTTTTCCCGACTATCAAATAAGACCAAAGGAACCATAGTCACCGGCCAGCCATGATCATTCCTCATTTGTTGCGATTTTTGGCCAAAAAACTAGAATTCCGCCCGATTACAATATTTTTGTGTGCTTTTGCCCACCCTTCCAAGTGGTTCCGGGACCTCCGGACCCCGATCGCCTAAAATATTTTCGGGCTGTCAAATATGACCTAAGGAACCATAGTAACCGCCCCGCCATCATCGTTTCTAATTTTTTGCATATTTCGGCCAAAAAACTAGAATTACGCCCGATTCCCATATTTTCGTGTGCTATACCCACGCCTTCCAAGTGGTCCGGGGAGCCGCGGACCCCGATCGCCTAAAATTTTTCCGGACTATCAAATAAGACCAAAGGAACCATAGTCACCGCCCAGCCATGATCATTCCTCATTTGTTGCATTTTTCGGCCAAAAAACTAGAATTACGCCCGATTACAATATTTTTGTGTGCTATTGCCCACCCTTCCAAGTGGTTCCGGGACCCCCGGACCCCGATCGGCTAAAAATTTTCCGGGCCGTCAAATACGACCTAAGGAACCATAGTAACCGCCCCGCCATGATCGTTCCTCATTTTTTGCGTTTTTTGGCCAAAAAACTAGATTTCCGCCCGATTCCCTTATTTTTGTGTGCTATCGCCCACGCCGCCCGAGTGGGTCGGGCCCCCCGGAGCCGGATCGTCTAAAAATTTTCCAGACTATCAAATACGACCTAAGGAACCATAGTCACCGCCCCGCCATGATCGTTCCAAATGCTTTGCATTTTTCGGCCAAAAAACTAGAACTCCGCGCGATTTGCATATTTTAGTGTGCTATAGCTTACGCCTTCCGAGTGGTCCCAGGAGCCGTGGACCCCGATCGGCAAAAATTTTCCAGGCCATCAAATACGACCTAAGAAACCATAGTCACCGCCCTGCCATGATCGTTCCTCATTTTTTGCATTTTTTGGCCAAAAAACTAGAATTCCGCTCTATTCCCATATTTTTGTGTGCTATCGCCCACGCCTTCCGAGTGTGTCGGGCCCCCCGGAGCCGGATCACCTAAAATTTTTCTGGACTATCAAATACGACCTAAGGAACCATAGTCACCGCCCCGCCATATTCGTTCCTAGTCTTTTGCATTTTTCAGCCAAAAAACTAGAATTCCGCGCGATTTCCATATTTTCGTGTGCTTTAGCCCACGCCTTCCAAGGGGTCCCGGGAACCCCGAACCCCGATCGCCTAAAAATTTTCCGGGGCATCAAATACGACCTAAGGAACCATAGTAACCACCCCGCCATGATCGTTCCTCATTTTTTGCGTTTTTCGGCAAAACAACTAGAATTCCGCGCGATTCCCAAATTTTTGTGTGTTATAGCCCACGCCTTCCGAGTGGTCCCGGGACCTCTGGACCCCGATCGCCTAAAATTTTTCTGGACTATCAAATAAGACCAAAGGAACCATAGTCACCGCCTAGCCATGATCATTTCTCATTTGTTGCATTTTTCGGCCAAAAAACTAGAATTCCGCCCGATTACAATATTTTTGTGTGCTATTGCCCACCCTTCCAATTGGTTCCGGGACCCCCGGACCCCGATCGGCTAAAATTTTTTCGGGCCGTCAAATACGACCTAAGGAACCATAGTAACCGCCCCGCCATGATCGTTCCTCAGTTTTTGCATTTTTCGGCCAAAAAACTAGAATTTCGCCCGATTACAATATTTTTTTGTGCTATTGCCCACCCTTCCAAGGGGTCCCGGGAACCCCGAACCCCGATCGCCTAAAAATTTTCCGGGCCATCAAATATGACCTAAGGAACCATAGTAACCACCCCGCCATGATCGTTCCTCATTTTTTGCATTTTTCGGCCAAACAACTAGAATTCCGCGCGATTCCCATATTTAGCCCACGCCTTCCGAGTGGTCCCAGGACCTCCTGACCCCTATCGCCTAAAATTTTTCCGGACTATCAAATACGACCTAAGGAACCATAGTATCCGCCCCGCCATGATCGTTCCTCATGTTTTGCATTTTTCGGCCAAACACCTAGTATTCCGCGCGATTCCCATATTTTTGTGTGTTATAGCCCACGCCTTCCGAGTGGTCCCGGGACCTCTGGACCCCTATCGCCTAATATTTTTCCGGACTATCAAATAAGACCAAAGGAACCATAGTCACCGCCCTGCCAAGATCTTTCCATATTTTTTGCATGTTACTAAAAAAGACCTAGAATTTCGCCCGATTCCCATATTTTCATGTGCTATACCCACGCATTCCGAGTGGTCCCAAGAGCCGCGGACCTCGATCACCTAAACTTTTTACGGGCAATCAAATACGACCTAAGGAACCATAGTATCCACCTCGCCATGATCGTTCCTTATTTTTTGCATTTTTCGGCCAAACAACTAGAATTCCGCGCGATGCCCATATTTTTGTGTGTTATAGCCCACACCTTCCGAGTGGTCCCGGGACCTCCGGACCCCTATCGCCTAAAATTTTGCCGGTCTATCAAATACGACCTAAGGAACCATAGTATCCGCCCCTCCATGATCGTTCCTCATTTTTTGGCATTTTTCGGTCAAACAACTAGAATTCCGCGCGATTCCCATATTTTTGTATGTTATAGCCCACGCCTTCCGAGTGGTCCCGGGACCTCCGGACCCCTATCGCCTAATATTTTTCCGGACTATCAAATAAAACCAAAGGAACCATAGTCACCGCCCTTTCAAGATCTTCCATACTTTTTGCATGTTACTGAAAAAGACCTAGAATTTCGCCTGATTCCCATATTTTCGTGTGCTATACCCACGCATTCCGAGTGGTCCCAAGAGCCGCGGACCTCGATCGCCTAAACTTTTTACGGGCAATCAAATACGACCTAAGGAACCATAGTATCCACCTCGCCATGATCGTTCCTTATTTTTTGCATTTTTCGGCCAAACAACTAGAATTCCGCGCGATGCCCATATTTTTGTGTGTTATAGCCCACACCTTCCGAGTGGTCCCGGGACCTCCGGACCCCTATCGCCTAAAAATGTTTTTCCGGACTATCAAATACGACCTAAGGAACCATAGTATCCGCCCCGCCATGAACGTTTCTCATTTTTTGCGTTTTTCGGCCAAACAACTAGAATTCCGCTCCGGACCCCTATCGCCTAATATTTTTCCGAACTATCAAATAAGACCAAAGGAACCATAGTCACCACCCAGCCATGATCATTCCTCATTTGTTGCGTTTTTTGGCCAAAAAACTAGAATTCCGCCCGATTACAATATTTTTGTGTGCTTTTGCCCACCCTTCCAAGTGGTTCCGGGACCCCCGGACCCCGATCGCCTAAAATATTTCCGGGCCGTCGAATATGACCTAAGGAACCATAGTAACCGCCCCGCCATCATCGTTTCAAATTTTTTGCATATTTCGGACAAAAAACTAGAATTACGCCCGATTCCCATATTTTCGTGTGCTATACCCACGCCTTCCAAGTGGTCCGGGGAGCCGCGGACCCCGATCGCCTAAAATTTTTCCGGACTATCAAATAAGACCAAAGGAACCATAGTCACCGCCCAGCCATGATCATTCCTCATTTGTTGCATTTTTCGGCCAAAAAAACTAGAATTTCGCCCGATTACAATATTTTTGTGTGCTATTGCCCACCCTTCCAAGTGGTTCCGGGACCCCCGGACCCCGATCGGCTAAAAATTTTCCGGGCCGTCAAATACGACCTAAGGAACCATAGTAACCGCCCCGCCATGATCGTTCCTCATTTTTTGCATTTTTTGGCCAAAAAACTAGATTTCCGCCCGATTCCCTTATTTTTGTGTGCTATCGCCCATGCCGCCCGAGTGGGTCGGGCCCCCCGGAGCCGGATCGTCTAAAAATTTTCCAGACTATCAAATACGACCTAAGGAACCATAGTCACCGCCCCGCCATGATCGTTCCAAATGCTTTGCATTTTTCGGCCAAAAAACTAGAACTCCGCGCGATTTGCATATTTTAGTGTGCTATAGCTTACGCCTTCCGAGTGGTCCCAGGAGCCGTGGACCCCGATCGGCAAAAATTTTCCAGGCCATCAAATACGACCTAAGAAACCATAGTCACCGCCCTGCCATGATCGTTCCTCATTTTTTGCATTTTTTGGCCAAAAAACTAGAATTCCGCTCTATTCCCATATTTTTGTGTGCTATCGCCCACGCCTTCCGAGTGTGTCGGGCCCCCCGGAGCCGGATCACCTAAAAATTTTCCGGACTATCAAATACGACCTAAGGAACCATAGTCACCGCCCCGCCATGATCGTTCCTAGTCTTTTGCGTTTTTCAGCCAAAAAACTAGAATTCCGCGCGATTTCCATATTTTCGTGTGCTTTAGCCCACGCCTTCCAAGGGGTCCCGGGAACCCCGAACCCCGATCGCCTAAAAATTTTCCGGGGCATCAAATACGACCTAAGGAACCATAGTAACCACCCCGCCATGATCGTTCCTCATTTTTTGCGTTTTTCGGCCAAACAACTAGAATTCCGCGCGATTCCCAAATTTTTGTGTGTTATAGCCCATGCCTTCCGAGTGGTCCCGGGACCTCTGGACCCCGATCGCCTAAAATTTTTCTGGACTATCAAATAAGACCAAAGGAACCATAGTATCCGCCCCTCCATGATTGTTCCTCATTTTTTGCATTTTTCGGCCAAACAACTAGAATTCCGCGCGATTCCCATATTTTTGTATGTTATAGCCCACGCCTTCCGAGTGGTCCCGGGACCTCCGGACCCCTATCGCCTAATATTTTTCCAGACTATCAAATAAGACCAAAGGAACCATAGTCACCACCCTTCCAAGATCTTTCCATATTTTTTGCATGTTACTGAAAAAGAGCTGGAATTTCGCCCGATTCCAATATTTTCGTGTGCTATACCCACGCATTCCGAGTGGTCCCAAGAGCCGCGGACCCCGATCGCCTAAACTTTTTACGGGCAATCAAATACGACCTAATGAACCATAGTATCCGCCCCGCCATGGTGGTTCCTTATATTTTGCGTTTTTCGGCCAAACAACTAGAATTCCGCGCGATGCCCATATTTTTGTGTGTTATAGCCCACACCTTCCGAGTGGTCCCGGGACCTCCGGACCCCTATTGCCTAAAATTTTGCCGGTCTATCAAATACGACCTAAGGAACCATAGTATCCGCCCCTCCATGATCGTTCCTCATTTTTTGCATTTTTCGGCCAAACAACTAGAATTACGCGCGATTCCCATATTTTTGTATGTTATAGCCCACGCCTTCCTAGTGGTCCCGGGACCTCCGGACCCCTATCGCCTAATATTTTTCCGGACTATCAAATAAGACCAAAGGAACCATAGTCACCGCCCAGCCATGATCGTTTAGGCGATCGGGGTCCGCGGCTCTTGGGACCACTCGGAATGCGTGGGTATAGCACACGAAAATATGGGAATCGGTCGAAATTCTAGGTCTTTTTCAGTAACATGCAAAAAATGTGGAAAGATCATGGCAGGGCGGTGACTATGGTTCCTTTGATCCTATTTGATAGTCTGGAAAAATATTAGGCGATAGGGGTCCGGAGGTCCCGGGACCACTCGGAAGGCGTGGGCTATAACACACAAAAATATGGGAATCGCGCGGAATTATAGTTGTTTGGCCGAAAAATGCATAAAATGAGGAACGATCATGGCGGGGCGGATACTATTGTTCCTTAGGTCATATTTGATAGTCTGGAAAAATTTTACGCGATAGGGGTCAGGAGGTCCCGGGACCACTCGGAAGGCATGGGCTATAACACACAAAAATATGAGAATCGCTCGGAATTCTAGTTGTATGGCCGAAAAACGCTAAAAATGAGGAACGATCATGGAGGGGTGGTTACTATGGTTCCTTAGGTCGTGTTTGATGGCCCTAAAAATTTTTAGGCGATCGGGGTTCGGGGTTCCCGGGACCCCTTGGAAGGCGTGAGCTAAATTTAGCACACGAAAATATGGAAATCGCTCGGAATTCTAGTTTTTTGGCTGAAAAATGCAAAAGACTAGGAACGATCATGGCGGGGCGGTGACTATGGTTCCTTAGGTTGTATTTGATAGTCCGGAAAATTTTTAGGCGATCCGGCTCCGGGGGGCCCGACCCACTCGGAAGGCATAGGCGATAGCACACAAAAATATGGGAATCGAGCGGAATTCTAGTTTTTTGGCCGAAAAAGGCAATAAATGAGGAACGATCATGGCTGGGCGGTGACTATGGTTCCTTAGGTCGTATTTGATGGCCCAGAAAATTTTAGGTGATCGGGGTCCACGGCTCCCGGGACCACTCGGAAGGCGTAAGCTATAGCACACTAAAATATGCAAATCGCGCGGAGTTCTAGTTTTTTGGCCGAAAAATGCAAAGCATTTGGAACGATCATGGTGGGGCGGTGACTATAGTACCTTAGGTCGTATTTGATAGTCCGTAAAAATTTTAGGCGATCGGGGTCCGCGGCTCCCCGGACCACTTGGAAGGCGTGGGTATAGCACACGAAAATATGGGAATCGAGCGTAATTCTAGTTTTTTGGCCGAAAAATGAGTAACGATGATGGCGGGGCGGTTACTATGGTTCCTTAGGTCGTATTTGACGGCCCGGAAAAATTTTAGGCGATCGGGGTCCGGGGGTCCCGGAACCACTTGGAAGGGCAAAAATATTGTAATCGGGCGGAATTCTAGTTTTTTGGCCGAAAAACGCAACAAGTGAGGAATGATCATGGCTGGGCGGTGAGTATGGTTCCTTAGGTCGTATTTGATAGTCCGAAATAATTTTAGGCGATAGGGGTCCGGAGTTCCCGTGTTCACTTGGAAGGCTTGGGCTATTGGACACGAAAATATGGGAATCGCGCGGAATTCTAGTTTTTTGGCCGAAAAACAGAAAAAAACTAGGAACGATCATGGCGGGGCGGTGACTATGGTTCCTTAGGTCGTATTTGATAATCCGGAAAATTTTTAGGCGATCCGGCTCCGGGGGGCCCGAACCACTCGGAAGGCGTGGGCGATAGCACACAAAAATATGGGAATCGGGCGGAATTCTAGTTTTTTGGCCAAAAAATGCAAAAAATAAGGAACGATCATGGCAGGGCGGATACTATGGTTCCTTAGGTCGTATTTGATAGTCCGGAAAAATTTTAGGCGATAGGGGTCCGGAGGTCCCGGGACCACTCGGAAGGTGTGGGCTATAACACACAAAAATATGGGAATCGCGCGGAATTCTAGTTGTTTGGCCAAAAAACGTAAAAAATAAGGAACGATCATGGCGGGGCGGATACTATGGTTCCTTAGGTCGTATTTGATAGTCCGAAAAAATTTTAGGCGATAGGGGTCAGGAGGTCCCGGGACCACTCGGAAGGCGTGGGCTATAACACACAAAAATATGGGAATCGAGCGGAATTCTAGTTGTTTGGCCGAAAAACGCAAAAAATGAGGAACGATCATGGCGGGGTGGTTACTATGGTTCCTTAGGTCGTATTTGATAGTCCGGAAAATTTTTAGGCGATCCGGCTCCGGGGGGCCCGACCCACTCGGAAGGCGTGGGCGATAGCACACAAAAATATGGGAATCGGGCGAAATTCTAGTTTTTTGGCCAAAAATGCAAAAAATAAGGAACGAACATGGCGAGGCGGTGACTATGGTTCCTTAGGTCCTAATTGATGGCCCAAAAATTTTTTAGGCGATCCGAGTCCGGCGGCCCGGCCCACTCGGAAGGCGTGGGCAATAGCACACAAAAATATGGTAATCGAGCGGAATTCTACTTTTTTGGCCGAAAAAGGCAATAAATGAGGAACGATCATGGCGGGGCAGTGACTATGGTTCCTTAGGTCGTATTTGATGGCCCGGAAAATTTTAGGCGATTGGGGTCCACGGCTCCCGGGACCACTTGGAAGGCGTAAGCTATAGCACACTAAAATATGCAAATCGCGCGGAGTTCTAGTTTTTTGGCCGAAAAATGCAAAGCATTTGGAACGATCATGGTGGGGCGGTGACTATGGTACCTTAGGTCATATTTGATAGTCCGGAAAAATTTTAGGCGATCGGGGTCTGCGGCTCCCCGGACCACTTGGAAGGCGTGGGTATAGCACCCGAAAATATGGGAATCGGGCGTAATTCTAGTTTTTTGGCCGAAAAATGCAGAAAATGAGAAACGATGATGGCGGGGCGGTTACTATGGTTCCTTATGTCGTATTTGACGGCCCGGAAAAATTTTAGGCGATCGGGGTCCGGGGGTGCCGGGACCACTCGGAAGGCGTGGGCTATAACACACAAAAATATGGGAATCGCGCGGAATTCTAGTTTTTTGGCCGAAAAATGCAACAAATGAGGAATGATCATGGCTGGGCGGTGACTATGGTTCCTTAGGTCGTATTTGATAGTCCGGAAAATTTTTAGGCGATAGGGGTCCGGATTTCCCGGGTTCACTTGGAAGGCTTGGGCTATAGGACACGAAAATATGGGAATCGCGCGGAATTCTAGTTTTTTGGCCGAAAAACAGAAAAAAAACTAGGAACGATCATGGCGGGGTGGTGACTATGGTTCCTTAGGTCGTATTTGATAGTCCAAAAAATTTTAAGGCGATCCGGCTCCGGGGGGCCCGACCCACTCGGAAGGCATGGGCGATAGCACACAAAAATATGGGAATCGGGCGGAATTCTAGATTTTTGGCCAAAAAATGCAAAAAATAAGGAACAATCATGGCGGGGCGGATACTATGGTTCCTTAGGTCGTATTTGATAGTCCGGAAAAATTTTAGGCGATAGGGTCCGAAGGTCCCGGGACCACTCGGAAGGTGTGGGCTATAACACACAAAAATATGGGAATCGCGCGGAATTCTAGTTGTTTGGCCGAAAAACGTAAAAAATAAGGAACGATCATGGCGGGGCGGATACTATGGTTCCTTAGGTCATATTTGATAGTCCGAAAAAATTTTAGGCGATAGGGGTCAGGAGGTCCCGGGACCACTCGGAAGGCGTGGGCTATAACACACAAAAATATGGGAATCGAGCGGAATTCTAGTTGTTTGGCCGAAAAACGCAAAAAATGAGGAACGATCATGGCGGGGTGGTTACTATGGTTCCTTAGGTCATATTTTATGGCTCGGAAAAGTTTTAGGCGATCGGGGTTCGGGGTTCCCGGGACCCCTTGGAAGGCATGGGCTAAAGCACACGAAAATATGGAAATCGCGCGGAATTATAGTTTTTTGGCTAAAAAAGGCAAAAGACTAGGAACGATCATGGCGGGGCGGTGACTATGGTTCCTTAGGTCGTATTTGATAGTCCGGAAAATTATTAGGTGATCCGGCTCCGGGGGCCCGACCCACTCGGAAGGCGTGGGCGATAGCACACAAAAATATGGGAATCGGGCGGAATTCTAGTTTTTTGGCCAAAAAATGCAAAAAATAAGGAACGAACATGGTGAGGCGGTGACTATGGTTCCTTAGGTCCTAATTGATGGCCCGAAAAGTTTTTAGGCGATCCGAGTCCGGCGGCCCGGCCCACTCGGAAGGCGTGGGCAATAGCACACAAAAATATGGTAATCGAGCGGAATTCTAGTTTTTTGGCCGAAAAAGGCAATAAATGAGGAACGATCATGGCGGGGCGGTGACTATGGTTCCTTAGGTCGTATTTGATGGCACGGAAAATTTTAGGCGATTGGGGTCCACGGCTCCCGGGACCACTATAGCACACTAAAATATGCAAATCGCGCGGAGTTCTAGTTTTTTGGCCGAAAAATGCAAAGCATTTGGAACGATCATGGTGGGGCGGTGACTATGGTACCTTAGGTCATATTTGATAGTCCGGAAAAATTTTAGGCGATCGGGGTCCGCGGCTCCCCGGACCACTTGGAAGGCGTGGGTATAGCACCCGAAAATATGGGAATCGGGCGTAATTCTAGTTTTTTGGCCGAAAATGAGAAATCATGATGGCGGGGCGGTTACTATGGTTCCTTAGGTCGTATTTGACGGCCCGAAAAAATTTTAGGCGATCGGGGTCTGGGGGACCCGGAACCACTTGGAAGGGTGGGCAATAGCACACAAAAATATTGTAATCGGGCGGAATTCTAGATTTTTGGCCGAAAAACGCAACAAATGAGGAATGATCATGGCTGGGCGGTGACTATGGTTCCTTAGGTCATATTTGATAGTCCGGAAAATTTTTAGGCGATAGGGGTCCGGAGTTCCCGGGTTCACTTGGAAGGCTTGGGCTATAGGACACGAAAATATGGGAATCGCGCGGTATTCTAGTTTTTTGGCCGAAAAACAGAAAAATAAAACTAGGAACGATCATGGCGGGGCAGTGATTATGGTTCCTTAGGTCGTATTTGATAGTCCGGAAAATTTTTAGGCGATCCGGCTCCGGTGGGCCCGACCCACTCGGAAGGTATGGGCGATAGCACACAAAAATATGGGAATCGGGCGGAATTCTAGTTTTTTGGCCAAAAAATGCAAAAAATAAGGAACGATCATGGCGGGGCGGATACTATGGTTCCTTAGGTCATATTTGATAGTCTGGAAAAATTTTAGGCGATAGGGTCCGAAGGTCCCGGGACCACTCGGAAGGTATGGGCTATAACACACAAAAATATGGGAATCGCGCGAAATTCTAGTTGTTTGGCCGAAAAACGTAAAAAATAAGGAACGATCATGGCGGGGCGGATACTATGGTTCCTTAGGTCGTATTTGATGGTCCGGAAAAATTTTAGGCGATCGGGGTCCGGGGGTGCCGGGACCACTCGGAAGGCGTGGGCTATAACACACAAAAATATGGGAATCGCGCGGAATTCTAGTTTTTTGGCCGAAAAATGCAACAAATGAGGAATGATCATGGCTGGGCAGTGACTATGGTTCCTTAGGTCGTATTTGATAGTCCGGAAAATTTTTAGGCGATAGGGGTCCGGAGTTCCCGGGTTCACTTGGAAGGCATGGGCTATAGGACACGAAAATATGGGAATCGTGCGGAATTCTAGTTTTTTGGCCGAAAAATAGAAAAAACTAGGAACGATCATGGCGGGGCGGTGACTATGGTTCCTTAGGTCGTATTTGATAGTCCAAAATTTTTTTAGGCGATCCGGCTTCGGGGGGCCCCGACCCACTCGGAAGGCGTGGGCGATAGCACACAAAAATATGGGAATCGGGCCGAATTCTAGTTTTTTGGCCAAAAAATACAAAACATAAGGAACGATCATGGCGGGGCTGATACTACGGTTCCTTAGGTCGTATTTGATAGTCCGGAAAAATTTTAGGCGATAGGGGTCCGGAGGTCCCGGGACCACTTGGAAGGTGTGGGCTATAACACACAAAAATATGGGAATCGCGCGGAATTCTAGTTATTTGGCCGAAAAACGCAAAAAATAAGGAACGATCATGGCGGGGCGGATACTATGGTTCACGGCTCCCGGGAACACTCGGAAGGCGTAAGCTATAGCACACGAAAATATGCAAATCACGCGGAGTTCTAGTTTTTTGGCCGAAAATTGCAAAGCATTTGGAACGATCATGGTGGGGCAGTGACTATGGTACCTTAGATCGTATTTGATAGTCTGGAAAAACTTTGGCGATCGGGGTCCGCGACTCCCCATACCACTTGGAAGGCGTGGGTATAGCACCCGAAAATATGGGAATCGGGCGTAATTCTAGTTTTTTGGCCGAAAAATGCAGAAAATGAGAAACGATGATGGCGGGGCGGTTACTATGGTTCCTTAGGTCATATTTGACGGCCCGAAAAAATTTTAGGCGATCGGGGTCCGGGGGTCCCGGTACCACTCGGAAGGCGTGGCCTATAACACACAAAAATATGGGAATCGCGCGGAATTCTAGTTGCTTGGCCGAAAAACGCAAAAAATGAGGAACGATCATGGCGGGGTGGTTACTATGGTTCCTTAGGTCGTATTTGATGGCCCGGAAAAATTTTAGGCGATCGGGGTTCGGGGTTCCCGGGACCCCTTGGAAGGCGTGGGCTAAAGCACACGAAAATATGGAAATCGCGCAAAATTCTAGTTTTTTGGCTGAAAAACGCAAAAGACTAGGAACGATCATGGCGGGGCAGTGACTATGGTTCCTTAGGTCGTATTTGATAGTCCGGAAAATTTTTAGTCGATCCGGCTCCGGGGGGCCCGACCCACTCGGAACGCGTGGGCGATAGCACACAAAAATATGAGAATCGTGCGGAATTCTAGTTTTTTGGCCAAAAAATCCAAAAAATGATGAACAATCATGGCGAGGCGGTGACTATGGTTCCTTAGGTCATATTTGGTGGCCTGAAAAATTTTAGGCGATCGGGGTCCACGGCTCCCGGGACCACTCGGAAGGCGTAAGCTATAGCACACTAAAATATGCAAATCGCGCTGAGTTCTACTTTTTGGGCCGAAAAATGCAAAGCATTTGGAACGATCATGGTGGGGCGGTGACGATGGTACCTTAGGTCGTATTTGATAGTCCGGAAAAATTTTAGGCGATCGGGGTCTGCGGCTCCCCGGACCACTTGGAAGGCGTGGGTATAGCACACGAAAATATGGGAATCGGGCGTAATTCTAGTTTTTTGGCCGAAAAATGAGAAATCATGATGGCGGGGCAGTTGCTATGGTTCCTTAGGTCGTATTTGACGGCCCGGAAAAATTTTAGGCGATCGGGGTCCGGGGGTCCCGGAACCACTTGGAAGGGTGGGCAATAGCACACAAAAAAATTGTAATCGGGCGGAATTCTAGATTTTTGGCCGAAAAATGCAACAAATGAGGAATGATCATGGCTGGGCGGTGACTATGGTTCCTTAAGTCATATTTGATAGTCCGAAAAAATTTTAGGCAATAGGGGTCCGGAGGTCCCGGAACCACTCGGAAGGCATGGGCTATAACACACAAAAATATGGGAATCGCGCGGAATTCTAGTTGTTTGGCCGAAAAACGCAAAAAAATGAGGAACGATCATGGCGGGGTGGATACTATGGTTCCTTAGGTCGTATTTGATAGTCCGGAAAATTTTTAGGCGATAGGGGTCAGGAGGTCCCGGGACCACTCGGAAGGCGTGGGCTACAACACACAAAAATATGGGAATCGCGCGGAATTCTAGTTGTTTGGCCGAAAAATGCAAAACATGAGGAACGATCATGGCGGGGTGGTTACTATGATTCCTTAGGTCGTATTTGATGGCCCGGAAAAATTTTAGGCGATCGGGGTTCGGGGTTCTCGGGACCCCTTGGAAGGCGTGGGCTAAAGCACACGAAAATATGGAAATCGCGCGGAATTCTAGATTTTTGGCTGAAAAACGCAAAAGACTAGGAACGATCATGGCAGGGCGGTGACTATGGTTCCTTAGGTCGTATTTGATAGTCCAGAAAATTTTTAGGCGATCCGGCTCCGTGGGGCCCGACCCACTCCGAAGGCGTGGGCGAGCACACAAAAATATGAGAATCGTCCAGAATTCTAGTTTTTTGGCCAAAAAATGCAAAAAATGACGAACGATCATGGCGAGGCGGTGACTATGGTTCCTTAGGTCATATTTGATGGCCCGGAAAATTTTAGGCGATCGGGGTCCAGGGCTCCCAGGACCACTCGGAAGGCGTAAGGTATAGCACACGAAAATATGCAAATCGCGCGGAGTTCTAGTTTTTTGGCCGAAAAATGCAAAGCATTTGGAACGATCATGGTGGAGCCGTGACTATGGTACCTTAGGTCGTATTTGATAGTCCGGAAGAATTTTAGGAGATCGGGGTCCGCGGCTCCCCGGACCACTTGGAAGGCGTGGGTATAGCACCCGAAAATATGGGAATCGGGCGTAATTCTAGTTTTTTGGCCGAAAAATACAGAAAATGAGAAACGATGATGGCGGGGCGGATACTATGGTTCCTTAGGTCGTATTTGACGGCCCGGAAAAATTTTAGGCGATCGGAGTCCGGGGGACCCGGGACCACTCGGAAGGCGTGGGCTATAACACACAAAAATATGGGAATCGCGCGGAATTCTAGTTGTTTGGCCGAAAAACACAAAAAATGAGGAACGATCATGGCGGGGTGGTTACTATGGTTCCTTAGGTCGTATTTGATGTCCCGGAAAAATTTTAGGCGATCGGGGTTCGGGGTTCCCGGGACCCCTTGGAAGGCGTGGGCTAAAGCACACGAAAATATGGAAATCGTGCGAAATTCTAGTTTTTTGGCTGAAAAACGCAAAAGACTAGGAACGATCATAGTGGGGCGGTGACTATGGTTCCTTAGGTCGTATTTGATACTCCGGAAAATTTTTAGGCGATCCGCCTCCGGGGGGCCCGACCCACTCGGAAGGAGTGGGCGATAGCACACAAAAATATGAGAATCGTGCGGAATTCTAGTTTTTTGGCCAAAAAATGCAAAAAATGATGAACGGTCATGGCGAGGCGGTGACTATGGTTCCTTAGGTCGTATTTGGTGGCCTGGAAAATTTTAGGCGATCGGGGTCCACGGCTCCCGGGACCACTCGGAAGGCGTAAGCTATAGCACACTAAAATATGCAAATCGCGCGGAGTTCTACTTTTTTGGCCGAAAAATGCAAAGCATTTGGAACGATCATGGTGGGGCCGTGACTATGGTACCTTAGGTCGTATTTGATAGTCCGGAAGAATTTTAGGAGATCGGGATCCGCGGCTCCCCGGACCACTTGGAAGGCATGGGCTAACACACAAAAATATGGGAATCGCGCGGAATTCTAGTTGTTTTGCCGAAAAACGCAAATAATGAGGAACGATCATGGCGGGACGGATACTATGGTTCCTTAGGTCGTATTTGATAGTCCGGAAAATTTTTAGGCGATAGGGGTCAGGAGGTCCCGGGACCACTCGGAAGGCGTGGGCTATAACACACAAAAATATGGGAATCGCGCGGAATTCTAGTTGTTTGGTCTAAAAACACAAAAAATGAGGAACGATCATGGCGGGGTGGTTACTATGGTTCCTTAGGTCGTATTTGATGGCCCGGAAAAATTTTAGGCGATCGGGGTTCGGGGTTCCCGGGACCCCTTGGAAGGCGTGGGCTAAAGCACACGAAAATATGGAAATCGCGCGGAATTCAAGTTTTTTGGGTGAAAAACGCAAAAGACTAGGAACGATCATGGCGGGGCGGTGACTATGGTTCCTTAGATCGTATTTGATAGTCCACAAAATTTTTAGGCGATCCGGCTCCGGGTGACCCTACCCACTCGGAAGGCGTGGGCGAGCACACAAAAATATGAGTATCGTGCATAATTCTAGTTTTTTGGCCAAAAAATGCAAAAAATGATGAACGATCATGGCGAGGCGGTGACTATGGTTCCTTAGGTCGTATTTGATGGCCCGGAAAATTTTAGGCGATCGGGGTCCACGGCTCCCGGGACCACTCGGAAGGCTTAAGCTATAGTACACGAAAATATGCAAATCGCGAGGAGTTCTAGTTTTTTGGCCGAAAAATGCAAGGCATTTGGAACGATCATGGTGGGGCAGTGACTATGGTACCTTAGGTCGTATTTGATAGTCTGGAAAATTTTTAGGCGATCGGGGTCCGCGGCTCCCCGGACCACTTGGAAGGCGTGGGTATAGGACCCGAAAATATGGGACTCGGGCGTAATTCTAGTTTTTTGACCGAATAATGCAGAAAATGAGAAACGATGATGGCGGGGTGGTTACTATGATTCCTTAGGTCGTATTTGACAGCCCGGAAAAATTTTAGGCGATCGAGGTCCGGGGGTCCCGGAACCACTTGGAAGGGTGGGCAATAGCACACAAAAATATTGTAATCGGGCGGAATTCTAGTTTTTTGGCCGAAAAATGCAACAAATGAGGAATGATCATGGCTGGGTGGTGACTATGGTTCCTTAGGTCGTATTTGATAGTCCGGAAAAATTTTAGGCGATAGGGGTCCGGAGTTTCCGGGTTCACTTCGAAGGCGTGGGCTATAGGACACGAAAATATGGGAATCGCGCGGAATTCTAGATTTTTGGCCGAAAAATGGAAAAAACAAGGAACGATCATGGCTGGGCGGTGACTATGGTTCCTTAGGTCGTATTTGACGGCCCAGAAAAATTATAGGCGATCGGGGTCCGGGGGTCCCGGAACCACTTGGAAGGGTGGGCTATAGCACACAAAAATATTGTAATCGGGCGGAATTCTAGTTTTTTGGCCGAAAAACGCAACAAATGAGGAATGGTCATGGCTGGGCGGTGACTATGGTTCCTTAGGTCGAATTTGATAGTCCTGAAAAATTTTAGGCGATAGGGGTCCGGAGGTCCCTGGACCACACGGAAGGTGTGGGCTATAACACACAAAAATATGGGAATCGAACGGAATTCTAGTTGTTTGGCCGAAAAACGCAAAAAATGAGGAACGATCATGGCGGGGCAGATACTATGGTACCTTAGGTCGTATTTGATTGCCCGGAAAAATTTTAGGCGATCGGGGTCTGCGGCTCTTCGGACCACTCAGAATGCGTGGGTATAGCACACGAAAATATGGGAATCGGACGAAATTCTAGGTCTTTTTCAGTAACATGCAAAAAATGTGGAAAGATCTTGGCAGGGCGGTGACTATGGTTCCTTTGGTATTATTTGATAGTCTGGAAAAATATTAGGCGATAGGGGTCCAGAGGTCCCGGGACCACTCGGAAGGCATGGGCTATATAACACATAAAAATATGGGAATCGCGCGTAATTCCAGTTGTTTGGCCGAAAAACGCAAAAAATGAGGAACGATCGTGGCGGGGCGTATACTATGGTTCCTTAGGTCGTATTTGATAGTCCAGAAAAATTTTAGGTGATAGGGGTCAGGAGGTCCCGGGACCACTCGGAAGGCGTGGGCCATAACACACAAAAATATGGGAATCGCGCGGAATTCTAGTTGTTTGGCCGAAAAACTCAAAAAATGAGGAACGATCATGGCGGGGTGGTTACTATGGTTCCTTAGGTCGTATTTGATGGCCCGGAAAAATTTTAGGCGATCGGGGTTCGGGGTTCCCGGGACCCCTTGGAAGGCGTGGGCTAAAGCACACGAAAATATGAAAATCGCGCGGAATTCTAGTTTTTTGGCTGAAAAACGCAAAAGACTAGGAACGATTATGGCGGGGCAGTGACTATGGTTCCTTAGGTCGTATTTGATAGTCCAGAAAATTTTTAGGCGATCCGGCTCCGGGGGGCCTGGCCCACTCGGAAGGCGTGGGCAATAGCACACAAAAATATGGTAATCGAGCGGAATTCTAGTTTTTTGGCCAAAAAATGCAATAAATGAGGAAGGATCATGGCGGGGCGGTGACTATGGTTCCTTAGGTCGTATTTGATGGCCCGGAAAATTTTAGGCGATCGGGGTCCACGGCTCCCGGGACCACTCGGAAGGCGTAAGCTATAGCACACTAAAATATGCAAATCGCGCGGAGTTCTAGTTTTTCGGCCGAAAAATGCAAAGCATTTGGAACGATCATGGTGGGGCGGTGACTATGGCTCCTTAGGTCCTAATTGATGGCCCGAAAATTTTTTAGGCGATTCGAGTCCGGCGGCCCTGCCCACTCGGAAGGCGTGGGCAATAGCACACAAAAATATGGTAATCGAGCGGAATTCTAGTGTTTTGGCCGAAAAACGCAATAAATGAGGAACGATCATGGCGGGCGGTGACTATGGTTCTTTAGGTCGTATTTGATGGCCCGGAAAATTTTAGGCGATCGGGGTCCACGGCTCCCGGGACCACTCGAAAGGCGTAAGCTATAGCACACTAAAATATGCAAATCGCGCAGAGTCCTAGTTTTTTGGCCGAAAAATGCAAAGCATTTGGAACGATCATGGTGGGGCGGTGACTATAGTACCTTAGGTCGTATTTGATAGTCCGGAAAATTTTTAGGCGATCGGGGTCCGCGGCTCCCCGGACCACTTGGAAGGCGTGGGTATAGCACACGAAAATATGGGAATCGGGCGTAATTCTAGGCGAGGCGGTGACTATGGCTCCTTAGGTCCTAATTGATGGCCCGAAAATATTTTAGGCGATTCGAGTCCGGCGGCCCTGCCCACTCGGAAGGCGTGGGCAATAGCACACAAAAATATGGTAATCGAGCAAAATTCTAGTTTTTTGGCCGAAAAACGCAATAAATGAGGAACGATCATGGCGGGGTTGTTACTATGGTTCCTTAGGTCGTATTTGATGGCCCGGAAAATTTTTAGGCGATCGGGGTTCGGGGTTCCCGGGACCCCTTGGAAGGCGTGGGCTAAAGCACACGAAAATATGGAAATCGTGCGAAATTCTAGTTTTTTGGCTGAAAAACGCAAAAGACTAGGAACGATCATAGTGGGGCGGTGACTATGGTTCCTTAGGTCGTATTTGATACTCCGGAAAATTTTTAGGCGATCCGCCTCCGGGGGGCCCGACCCACTCGGAAGGAGTGGGCGATAGCACACAAAAATATGAGAATCGTGCGGAATTCTAGTTTTTTGGCCAAAAAATGCAAAAAATGATGAACGGTCATGGCGAGGCGGTGACTATGGTTCCTTAGGTCGTATTTGGTGGCCTGGAAAATTTTAGGCGATCGGGGTCCACGGCTCCCGGGACCACTCGGAAGGCGTAAGCTATAGCACACTAAAATATGCAAATCGCGCGGAGTTCTACTTTTTTGGCCGAAAAATGCAAAGCATTTGGAACGATCATGGTGGGGCCGTGACTATGGTACCTTAGGTCGTATTTGATAGTCCGGAAGAATTTTAGGAGATCGGGATCCGCGGCTCCCCGGACCACTTGGAAGGCATGGGCTAACACACAAAAATATGGGAATCGCGCGGAATTCTAGTTGTTTTGCCGAAAAACGCAAATAATGAGGAACGATCATGGCGGGACGGATACTATGGTTCCTTAGGTCGTATTTGATAGTCCGGAAAATTTTTAGGCGATAGGGGTCAGGAGGTCCCGGGACCACTCGGAAGGCGTGGGCTATAACACACAAAAATATGGGAATCGCGCGGAATTCTAGTTGTTTGGTCTAAAAACACAAAAAATGAGGAACGATCATGGCGGGGTGGTTACTATGGTTCCTTAGGTCGTATTTGATGGCCCGGAAAAATTTTAGGCGATCGGGGTTCGGGGTTCCCGGGACCCCTTGGAAGGCGTGGGCTAAAGCACACGAAAATATGGAAATCGCGCGGAATTCAAGTTTTTTGGGTGAAAAACGCAAAAGACTAGGAACGATCATGGCGGGGCGGTGACTATGGTTCCTTAGATCGTATTTGATAGTCCACAAAATTTTTAGGCGATCCGGCTCCGGGTGACCCTACCCACTCGGAAGGCGTGGGCGAGCACACAAAAATATGAGTATCGTGCAGAATTCTAGTTTTTTGGCCAAAAAATGCAAAAAATGATGAACGATCATGGCGAGGCGGTGACTATGGTTCCTTAGGTCGTATTTGATGGCCCGGAAAATTTTAGGCGATCGGGGTCCACGGCTCCCGGGACCACTCGGAAGGCTTAAGCTATAGTACACGAAAATATGCAAATCGCGAGGAGTTCTAGTTTTTTGGCCGAAAAATGCAAGGCATTTGGAACGATCATGGTGGGGCAGTGACTATGGTACCTTAGGTCGTATTTGATAGTCTGGAAAATTTTTAGGCGATCGGGGTCCGCGGCTCCCCGGACCACTTGGAAGGCGTGGGTATAGGACCCGAAAATATGGGACTCGGGCGTAATTCTAGTTTTTTGACCGAATAATGCAGAAAATGAGAAACGATGATGGCGGGGTGGTTACTATGATTCCTTAGGTCGTATTTGACAGCCCGGAAAAATTTTAGGCGATCGAGGTCCGGGGGTCCCGGAACCACTTGGAAGGGTGGGCAATAGCACACAAAAATATTGTAATCGGGCGGAATTCTAGTTTTTTGGCCGAAAAATGCAACAAATGAGGAATGATCATGGCTGGGTGGTGACTATGGTTCCTTAGGTCGTATTTGATAGTCCGGAAAAATTTTAGGCGATAGGGGTCCGGAGTTTCCGGGTTCACTTCGAAGGCGTGGGCTATAGGACACGAAAATATGGGAATCGCGCGGAATTCTAGATTTTTGGCCGAAAAATGGAAAAAACAAGGAACGATCATGGCTGGGCGGTGACTATGGTTCCTTAGGTCGTATTTGACGGCCCAGAAAAATTATAGGCGATCGGGGTCCGGGGGTCCCGGAACCACTTGGAAGGGTGGGCTATAGCACACAAAAATATTGTAATCGGGCGGAATTCTAGTTTTTTGGCCGAAAAACGCAACAAATGAGGAATGGTCATGGCTGGGCGGTGACTATGGTTCCTTAGGTCGAATTTGATAGTCCTGAAAAATTTTAGGCGATAGGGGTCCGGAGGTCCCTGGACCACACGGAAGGTGTGGGCTATAACACACAAAAATATGGGAATCGAACGGAATTCTAGTTGTTTGGCCGAAAAACGCAAAAAATGAGGAACGATCATGGCGGGGCAGATACTATGGTACCTTAGGTCGTATTTGATTGCCCGGAAAAATTTTAGGCGATCGGGGTCTGCGGCTCTTCGGACCACTCAGAATGCGTGGGTATAGCACACGAAAATATGGGAATCGGACGAAATTCTAGGTCTTTTTCAGTAACATGCAAAAAATGTGGAAAGATCTTGGCAGGGCGGTGACTATGGTTCCTTTGGTATTATTTGATAGTCTGGAAAAATATTAGGCGATAGGGGTCCAGAGGTCCCGGGACCACTCGGAAGGCATGGGCTATATAACACATAAAAATATGGGAATCGCGCGTAATTCCAGTTGTTTGGCCGAAAAACGCAAAAAATGAGGAACGATCGTGGCGGGGCGTATACTATGGTTCCTTAGGTCGTATTTGATAGTCCAGAAAAATTTTAGGTGATAGGGGTCAGGAGGTCCCGGGACCACTCGGAAGGCGTGGGCCATAACACACAAAAATATGGGAATCGCGCGGAATTCTAGTTGTTTGGCCGAAAAACTCAAAAAATGAGGAACGATCATGGCGGGGTGGTTACTATGGTTCCTTAGGTCGTATTTGATGGCCCGGAAAAATTTTAGGCGATCGGGGTTCGGGGTTCCCGGGACCCCTTGGAAGGCGTGGGCTAAAGCACACGAAAATATGAAAATCGCGCGGAATTCTAGTTTTTTTGCTGAAAAACGCAAAAGACTAGGAACGATTATGGCGGGGCAGTGACTATGGTTCCTTAGGTCGTATTTGATAGTCCAGAAAATTTTTAGGCGATCCGGCTCCGGGGGGCCTGGCCCACTCGGAAGGCGTGGGCAATAGCACACAAAAATATGGTAATCGAGCGGAATTCTAGTTTTTTGGCCAAAAAACGCAATAAATGAGGAAGGATCATGGCGGGGCGGTGACTATGGTTCCTTAGGTCGTATTTGATGGCCCGGAAAATTTTAGGCGATCGGGGTCCACGGCTCCCGGGACCACTCGGAAGGCGTAAGCTATAGCACACTAAAATATGCAAATCGCGCGGAGTTCTAGTTTTTCGGCCGAAAAATGCAAAGCATTTGGAACGATCATGGTGGGGCGGTGACTATGGCTCCTTAGGTCCTAATTGATGGCCCGAAAATTTTTTAGGCGATTCGAGTCCGGCGGCCCTGCCCACTCGGAAGGCGTGGGCAATAGCACACAAAAATATGGTAATCGAGCGGAATTCTAGTGTTTTGGCCGAAAAACGCAATAAATGAGGAACGATCATGGCGGGCGGTGACTATGGTTCTTTAGGTCGTATTTGATGGCCCGGAAAATTTTAGGCGATCGGGGTCCACGGCTCCCGGGACCACTCGAAAGGCGTAAGCTATAGCACACTAAAATATGCAAATCGCGCAGAGTCCTAGTTTTTTGGCCGAAAAATGCAAAGCATTTGGAACGATCATGGTGGGGCGGTGACTATAGTACCTTAGGTCGTATTTGATAGTCCGGAAAATTTTTAGGCGATCGGGGTCCGCGGCTCCCCGGACCACTTGGAAGGCGTGGGTATAGCACACGAAAATATGGGAATCGGGCGTAATTCTAGGCGAGGCGGTGACTATGGCTCCTTAGGTCCTAATTGATGGCCCGAAAATATTTTAGGCGATTCGAGTCCGGCGGCCCTGCCCACTCGGAAGGCGTGGGCAATAGCACACAAAAATATGGTAATCGAGCAAAATTCTAGTTTTTTGGCCGAAAAACGCAATAAATGAGGAACGATCATGGCGGGGTTGTTACTATGGTTCCTTAGGTCGTATTTGATGGCCCGGAAAAATTTTTAGGCGATCGGGGTTCGGGGTTCCCGGGACCCCTTGGAAGGCGTGGGCTAAAGCACAAGAAAAATATGGAAATCGCGCGAAATTCTAGTTTTTTGGCTGAAAAATGCAAAAGACTAGGAACGATCACGGTAGGGCGGTTACTATGGTTCCTTAGGTCGTATTTGAGGGCCCGGAAAATTTTTAGGCGATCGAGGTTCGGGGTTCCTGCGACCCCTTGGAAGGCGTGGGCTAAAGCACACGAAAATATGGAAATCGCGCAGAATTCTAGTTTTTTGGCTGAAAAACACAAAAGACTATGAACGATCATGGCGGGGTGGTTACTATGGTTCCTTAGGTCGTATTTGATGGCCCGGAAAATTTTTAGGCGATCGGGGTTCGGGGTTCCCGGGACCACTCGGAAGGCGTGGGCTAAAGCCCACGAAAATATGGAAATCGCGCGGAATTCTTGTTTTTTGGCTGAAAAACGCAAAAGACTAGGAACGATCATGGCGGGGCGGTGACTATGGTTCCTTAGGTCGTATTTGATAGTCCGGAAAATTTTTAGGCGATCCGGCTCCGGCGGCCCGGCCCACTCGGAAGGCATGGGCAATAGCACACAAAAATATGGTAATCGAGCGGAATTCTGGTTTTTTGGCCTAAAAATGCAATAAATGAGTAACGATCATGGCGGGGCGGTGACTATGGTTCTTTAGGTCGTATTTGATGGCCCAGAAAATTTTAGGCGATCGGGGTCCACGGCTCCCGGGACCACTCGGAAGGCGTAAGCTATTGCACACGAAAATATGCAAATCGCGCGGAGTTCTAGTTTTTTGGCCAAAAAATGCAAAGAATTTGGAACGATCATGGTGGGGCGGTGACTATGGTACCTTAGGTCGTATTTGATAGTCCGGAAAAATTTTAGGCGATCGTGGCCCGGAGACCCGGGACCACTCGGAAGGCATGGGTTATAACACACAAAAATATGGGATCGCGCGGAAATCTAGTTGTTTGGCCGAAAAATGCAAAAAATGAGGAACGATCATGGCGGGGCGGATACTATGGTTCCTTAGGTCGTATTTGTTAGTCCGAAAAAATTTTAGGCGATAGGGGTCAGGAGGTCCCGGGACCACTCGGAAGGCGTGGGCTATAACACACAAAAATATGGGAATCGTGCGGAATTCTAGTTGTTTGATGGCCCCAAAATTTTTTAGGCGATCGGGGTTCGGGGTTCCCGGGACCCCTTGGAAGGCATGGGCTAAAGCACACGAAAATATGGAAATCGTGCGGAATTCTAGTTTTTTGGCTGAAAAACGCAAAAGACTAGGAACGATCATGGCGGGGCGGTTACTATGGTTCCTTAGGTCGTATTTGATAGTCCGGAAAATTTTTAGGCGATCTAGCTCCTGGGGGCCCGACCCACTCGGAAGGCGTGGGCGATCGGGCAGAATTCTAGTTTTTGGGCCAAAAAATGCAAAAAATGAGGAACGATCATGGCGAGGCGGTGACTATGGTTCCTTAGGTCCTAATTGATGGCACGGAAAATTTTAGGCGATCGGGGTCCACGGCTCCCGGGACCACTCGGAAGGCGTAAGCTATAGCACACTAAAATATGCAAATCGCGCGGAGTTCTAGTTTTTTGGCCGAAAAATGCAAAGCATTTGGATCGATCATGGTGGGGAGGTGAATATGGTACCTTAGGTCGTATTTGATAGTCCGGATAAATTTTAGGCGATCGGGGTCCGCGGCTCCCCGGACCACTTGGAAGGCATGGGTATAGCACACGAAAAAATGGGAATCGGGCGTAATTCTAGTTTTTTGGGCGAAAAATGCAAAAAATGAGAAACGATGATGGCGGGGCGGTTACTATGGTTCCTTAGGTCGTATTTGACGGCCCGGAAAAATTTTAGGCGATCGGGGTCCGGGGGTCCCGGAACCACTTGGAAGGGTGGGCAATAGCACACAAAAATATTGTAATCGGGCGGAATTCTAGTTTTTTGGCGGAAAAACGCAACAAATGAGGAATGATCATGGCTGGGCGGTGACGATGGTTCCGTAGGTCGTAATTGATAGTCCGGAAAAATTTTAGGCGATAGGGGTCCGGAGTTCCCGGGTTCACTTGGAAGGCATGGGTTATATGACACGAAAATATGGGAATCGCGCGGAATTTTAGTTTTTTGGCCGATAAACGGAAAAAACTAGGAACGATCATGGCTGGGCGGTGACTATGGTTCCTTAGGTCTTATTTGATAGTCCGGAAAAAATTTAGGCGATAGGGGTCCGGAGGTCTCGGGACCACTCGGAAGGTGTGGGCTATATATAACACACAAAAATATGGGAATCGCGCGGAATTCTAGTTGTTTGGCCGAAAAATGCAAAAAATAAGGAACGATCATGGCGGGGTGGTTACTATGGTTCATTAGGTCGTATTTGATGGCCCGAAAAATTCTTAGGCGATCGGGGTTCGGGGTTCCCGGGACCCCTTGGAAGGCGTGGGCTAAAGCACACGAAAACATGGAAATCGCGCGGAATTCTAGTTTTTTGGATGAAAAACGCAAAAGACTAGGAACGATCATGGCGGGGCGGTGACTATGGTTCCTTAGGTCGTATTTTATAGTCCGGAAAAATTTTAGGCGATCGGGGTCCGGGGGTCCCGGAACCACTTGGAAGGGTGGGCAATAGCACACAAAAATATTGTAATCGGGTGGAATTCTAGTTTTTTGGTCGAAAAATGCAACAAATGAGGAATGATTATGGCTGGGCGGTGACTATGGTTCCTTAGGTCGTATTTGATAGTCCGGAAAAATTTTAGGTGATAGGGGTCCGGAGGTCCCGGGACCACTCGGAAGGTGTGGGCTATAACACACAAAAATATGGGAATCGCGCGGAATTCTAGTTGTTTGGCCGAAAAATGCAAAAAATAAGGAACGATCATGGCGGGTTGGTTACTATGGTTCCTTAGGTCGTATTTGATGGCCCGAAAAATTTTTAGGCGATCGGGGTTCGGGGTTCCCGGGACCCCTTGGAAGGCGTGGGCTAAAGCACACAAAAATATTATAATCGGGCGGAATTCTAGTTTTTTGGCCGAAAAACACATCAAATGAGGAATGATCATTGCTGGGCGGTGACTATGGTTCCTTAGGTCGTATTTGATAGTCCGGAAAAATTTTAGGCGATAGGGGTCCGGAGTTCCCGGGTTCACTTCGAAGGCGTGGGCTATAGGACACGAAAATATGGGAATCGCGCGGAATTCTAGTTTTTTGGCCGAAAAACGGAAAAAACTAGGAACGATCATGGCTGGGCGGTGACTATGGTTCCTTAGGTCTTATTTGATAGTCCGGAAAAATTTTAGGCGATAGGGGTCCGGAGACCCGGGACCACTCGGAAGGCGTGGGCTATAACACATAAAAATATGGGATAGTGCGGAATTCTAGTTGTTTGGCCGAAAAACGCAAAAAATGAGGAACGATCATGGCGGGGCAGATACTATGGTTCCTTAGGTCGAATTTGATAGTCCGGAAAAATTTTAGGCGATAGGGGTCCGGAGGTCCCGGGACCACTCGGAAGGTGTGGGCTATAACACACAAAAATATGGGAATCGCGCGGAATTCTAGTTGTTTGGCCGAAAAACGCAAAAAATGAGGAACGATCATGGCGGGGCGGATACTATGGTTCCTTAGGTCGTATTTGATAGTCCGAAAAAATATTAGGCGATAGGGGTCAGGAGGTCCCGGGACCACTCGGAAGGCGTGGGCTATAACACACAAAAATATGGAAATCGCGCGGAATTCTAGATGTTCGGCCGAAAAATGCAAAAAATGAGGAACGATCATGGCGGGGTGGTTACTATGGTTCCTTAGGTCGTATTTGATGGCCCGAAAATTTTTTAGGCCATCGGGGTTCGGGGTTCCCGGGACCCCTTGGAAGGCGAGGGCTAAAGCTCACGAAAATATGGAAATCGCGCGGAATTCTAGTTTTTTGGCTGAAAAACGCAAAAGACTAGGAACGATCATGGAGGGGCGGTGACTATGGTTCCTTAGGTCATATTTGATAGTCCGGAAAATTTTTAGGTGACCCGGCTCCGGGGGCCCGTCCCACTCGGAAGGCGTGGGCGATAGCACACAAAAATATGGGAATCGGGCGGAATTCTAGTTTTTTGGCCAAAAAATACAAAAAATGAGGAACGATCATGGCGAGGCGGTGACTATGGTTCCTTAGGTCCTAATTGATGGCCCGAAATTTTTTTAGGCGATCCGAGTCCGGTGGCCCGGCCCACTCGGAAAGCGTGGGCAATAGCACACAAAAATATGGTAATCGAGCGGAATTCTAGTTTTTTGGTCGATAAACGCAATAAATGAGGAATGATCATGGCGGGGCGGTGACTATGGTTCTTTAGGTCGTATTTGATGGCCCGGAAAATTTTAGGCGATCGGGGTCCACGGCTCCCGGGACCACTCGGAAGGCGTAAGCTATTGCACACGAAAATATGCAAATCGCGCGGAGTTCTATTTTTTTGGCCGAAAAATGCAAAGACTATGGTTCCTTAGGTTTTATTTGATGTTACAAAAAATTTTAGGTGATCCGGGTCCGGTGGGACCTGGCCCCCTCGAAAGGCGTGGACTATAGCACACGAAAATATGAGAATCGGGAGAAATTCTAATTTTTAGCCGTGAAACGCAAATAATGAGGAACGATCATGGCGGGGCAGTAACTATAGTTCCTTAGGTCGTATTTGATGGCACGAAAAAATTTATGGTTATCCGGGTCCGGAGAGGCCCCGGCCCAGTCGGAAGGAGGCACACGAAAATATGATAATCAGACGAAATTCTAGTTTTTTGGACGTAAAATGCAAAAAACGAGGAAAGGTCATGGTGGGGCGGTGACTATGGTTCCTTAGGTCGTATTTGACAACCTGGAAAATTTTAGGCGATCGGGGTCCGGGGGGCCCTGCCCACTAGGAAGGCGTGGGCTATAGCACACGAAAATGTGGGAATCGGGCAGAATTCTAGTTTTTTGGCCGTAAAAAGCATTAAAACGAGGAACGGTCATGGCGGGGCGATGACTATGGTACCTTATGTCGTATTTGATGGCCCAGAAAAAATTTAGTCGATCGGGGTCCGAGGGTTTGGGCCCACTCGGAAGGCGTGGGCTATTAGCACACTAACATATGGGAATCAGGCGAAATTAATTTTTTTTGACTGTATAACGCAAACAAATGAGGAAAGGACATGGCAGGGCGGTGACTATGGTTCCTTAGGTCGTATTTGACAGTCTGGAAAAATTTTAGGCGATCGGGGTCCGAGGGCCCTGCCCACTAGGAAGGCGTGGGCTATAACACACGAAAATGTGGGAATCGGGCAAAATTCTAGTTTTTTGGCCATAAAATGCACAAAATGAGGAACAGTCATTGCGGGGCGATGACTATGATACCTTAGGTCGTATTTGATGGCCCAGAAAATTTTTAGGCGAACGGTGTCCGGGAGGCCGGGCCCACTCGGAAGGCGTGGGCTATTAGCACACTAAAATATGGGAATCAGGCGAAATTCTTGTTTTTTGACTGTATAACGCAAACAAATAAGGAAAGGTCATGGCAGGACGGTGACTATGGTTCCTTAAGTCGTATTTGATGTCCCGAAAAAATTTTAGGCGATCGGGGTCCGGGGGGTCCGGGCCCTCTCGTAATGCGTGGGCTGTAGCACACGAAAATAAGGGAATCGACCGAATACTAGTTTTTTGTTCGTAAACGCAAAAAGCTAGGAAAATTCATGGCGGGGAGGTGACTATGGTTCCTTAGGTCGTATTTGGTGGACCAAATTTTTTTAGGAGATCGGGATCAGGGGGGCCCTGCCTACTAGGAAGGCGTGGGCTACAACACATGAAAATATGGGAATGGGGCAGAATTCTAGTTTTATGGCCGTAAAATGCACAAAAACGAGGAACGGTCATGGCGGGGCGATGACTATGGTACCTTAGGTCGTATTTGATGGCCCGGAAAAATTTTAGGCATTCGAGGTCCGGGTGGTCCGGGCCCATTCGAAAGGCGTGGGCTATAGCACACGAAAATATGGGAATCGGGCGGAATTCTAGATTGTTGGCCGTAAAACACATAAAAACAAGGCATTGTCATGGCGGGGCAGTGACTATGGTTTCTTAGGACATATTCTATGGCCTGAAAAATTTTAAGGTGATCGGGATCCGGGGGACCAGGGCCCACTCGGAAGGCGTGGGCTATAGCACATTAAAATATGAGAATCGGGCATAATTTTAGTTTTTTGGCCGTAAAACGCAAACAAATGAGAAACGGTCATGGAGGGATGGTGACTATGGTTTCTTAGGTCATATTTGATAGCCGGGAAATTTTTTGGCGATCGGGGTCCGGGGGTCCGGGCCCACTCGAAAGGCGTGGGCTATTAGCACACTAAAATATGGGAATTAGGCGGAATTCTTGTTTTTTGGCTGCATAACGCAAACAAAATGAGGAAAGGTCTTGGCAGGGCGGTGACTTTGGTTCCTTAGGTCGTATTTGATGGCCCGGAAAAATATTAGGCGATCGGAGTCCGGGGGTTCTGGGCCCTTTCAGAAGGCGTGGGTTGTAGCACACAAAAATATGGGAATCGGGCGGAATTCCAGTTTTTTGGCCTTAAACACAAAAAAAATGAGGAAAGGTCATGGCGGGGCGGTGACTATGGTTCCTTAGGTTGTATTTGGTGGCCCGCAAAAATTTTAGGAGATTGGGGTCCGAGGGGCCCTGTCCACTAAGAAGGTGTGGGCTAGCACACGAAAATATGGGAATCGTGCGAAATTCTAGTTCTTTGGCCGTAAAACTCAAAAAATGAGCAAAGGTCATGGCGGGGCGGTGACTATGGCCTAAAATATTTTCTGGACTATCAAATACGACCTAAGGAACCATAGTCACCGCCCAGCCATGATCGTTCCTCGTTTTTTCCGTTTTTCGGCCAAAAAACTAGAATTTCGTGCGATTCCCATATTTTCGTGTCCTATAGCCCAAGCCTTCGAAGTGAACCCGGGAACTCCGGACCCCTATCGCCTAAATTTTTTTCGGGCCATCCAATACGACCTAAGGAACTATAGTCACCGCCCCGCCATAATATTTTCTCATTCTTTTGCGTTATACGGCCAAAGAACTAGAATTCCGCTTGATTCCCATATTTTAGTGTGCAATTGCCCACGCCTTCAGAGTGCGCCCGGACCCCCGGAACCCGATCGCCTAAATTTTTTTCGGGCCATCAAATACGACTTAAGAAACCTTAGTCACCGCCCCACCATGACCATTCCTCGTTTGATTGCGTTTTTCAGCCAAATAACTAGAATTCCGCCCTATTTCCATATTTTCGTATGCTATATCCCATGCCTTCCGAGTGGGCCTAGTCCCTCCGGACCCGGATCGCTTAAAATTTTTTCGGGCCATCAAATAGGACCTAAGAAACCATACTCATCGCCCCTCCATAATCTTTCCTCATTCGTTTGCGTTATTCGGCGAAAAAACTAGAATTCCGCCCAATTCCCATATTTTAGTGTGCAATTGCCCACGCCTTTAGAGTAGGCCCGGACCCCGATCTCTTAACATTTTTATGTGCCATCAAAGACGACCTAAGTTTCCATAGTCATTGCCCTGCCATGACCGTTCCTCGTTTTCTTGCGTTTTACGGTCAAAAAACTAGAATTTCGCCCGATTCCTATATTTTGGTGTGCTATAGCCCACGCCTTCCGAGTGGTCCCGTCCCCCCATACCCGGATCGCCTAAAACTTTTCTGGGCCATCAACTACGACCTAAGAAACCATAATCACCACCCCGCCATGATCGTTCCTCATTTTTTGCATTTCACGGCCAAAACACTAGAATTCCGCCCGATTCCCATATTTTCATGTGCTATAGTCCACGCATTCTGATTGGGTCGGCCCCCCTGACTCGGATCACGTAAAATTTTTCTGGGCCATCAAATATGACCTAAAGAACCATAGTCATCTCCCATATTTAACCGTTCCTCATTGTTTTGCGTTTTACGACCAAAAAACTAGAATTCCGCCTAATTCCCATATTTTCGTTCCGAGCGGGCCCGGGACCCTCGGATCCGGATTGCCTAAAAATTTTTTGAGCCATCAAATAGGACCTAAGGAACCATAGTCACCGCCCCACCATGACCATTCCTCATTTGTTTGCGTTTTACGGCCAAAAATAAGAATTCTTCCCGATTCCCATATTTTCATGCGCTCTAGCCCACACATTCTGAGAGGGCACGGGGCTCCCAAACCTCGATTGCCTAAAATTTTTCCAAGACATCAAATAGCACACATCATGACCGTTGTTTTTTCCATTTTATGGCCAAAAAACTAGAATTTCGCCCGATTCCCATATTTTTGTATGCTATAGCCCACGCCATCCCAGTGGGAACCCCCCCACCCACCGGACCCGGATCGCCTAACATTTTTATGGGCCATCAAATATGACCTAAGGGACCATAGTCACTGCCCCGCCTTGACCGTTCCTCGTTTATTTGCATTTTACGGCCAAAAAACTAGAATTTTGCCCGATTCCCATATTTTCGTGTGCTATAGTCCAAGCTTTCCGAGTGGGCCCGGGCCCTCCAGACCTGGATCGCCTAAAACTTTTGAGGGCCATCAAATAGGACCTAAGGAACCACAGTCACCGCCCCACCATGACCGTTCCTCGTTTTGTTTCGTTTTACGGCCAAAAAACTATAATTCCACCCGATTAGCATATTTTCGTGAGCCTCATTCCGAGTGGGCCCAGCCCTTCCGGACCCGGATCGCCTTAAATTTTTATGGGCTATCAAATACGACCGAAGGAACCATAGTCACCTCCCCGCCATGACCGTTCCTTGTTTTTTTGCGGCAAAAAACTAGAATTCCGCCCGATTCCCTTATTTTTGTGTGCTATAGCCCACACCTTCCTAGTGGATAGAGCCCCCCGTACATCGATCGCCTAAAATTTTTCCAGGGCCACCAAATACGACCTAAGAAACCATAGTCACTTCCCCTCCATGTACTTTCCTTGTTTTTTTGCGTTTATGACCAAAAAATAGAATTCCGCCTGATTCCCATATTTTCGTGTGCTACAGCCCACGCCTTCCTAGTGGGCCCAAACCCGTCGGACCCCAATCGTCTAAAATTTTTCAGGGCCATCAAATACGACCTAAGCAACCATAGTCACCGCTGACCGTTTCTCATTTTTTGCGTTATACAGCCAAAAAACTAAAGTTCCGCACGATTCCCATATTTTCGTGTGCTATAGCCCACGCCTTCTGAGTGGGTCTGGGCCCCCCAGACCACGATCGCCTAAAACATTTCTGGACCATCAAATACAACCTAAGGAACCGTAGTTATCGCCACGCCTTGACCGTTCCTCATTTTTTGCGTTTTACGGCAAAAAAACTATAATTTTGCCCGATTCCCATATTTTCCTGTGCTATAGCCCACGCCTTCCGAGTGGTCCCGGGCCCCTCTGACCTGGATCGCCTAAAATATTTTTGGGCCATAGAATACGACCTAAGGAACCATAGTCACTGCCCCACCATGATAGTTCCTCGTTTGTTTTATGTTTTTCGGCTAAAAAACTAGAATTCCGCCCGATTCCCATATTTTTGTATGCAATAGCCCACACCTTCCGAGTGGGCCCGCCCCCAGACCCGAATCGCCTAAAATATTTTCTGGCCATCAAATACGACATAAAGAACCGTAGTCACCGCCCCAGCATGACCGTTCCTCATTTTGTTTCGTTTTACGGCCAAAAGACTATAATTCCGCTAGATTAGCAAATATTTGTGTGCCGCCTTCCGAGTGGGACGGGCCCCTCCTAACCCGGATCGCCTTAATTGTTTTTGGACCATCAAATAAGACCTAAGGAACCATATTCACCGCCCCGCCATGTCCGTTCCTCGTTTGTTTGCATTTTACGGCCAAAAAACTAGAATTCCGCATTATTCCTATATTTTCGTGTGCCCAAGCCTTCTGAGTGGGCTCGGGCCCCCGGACCCGGATCGCCTTAAAATTTTTCGGGCCATAGAATACGACCTAAGGAACCATAGTCACCACCCCACCATGACAGTTCCTCATTTTTATGCATTTTACGGCCAAAGAAAATAGAATTCCGCCCGATTAACATATTTTCGTGTGCTATAGCCCACGCCTTCCCAATGGGCAGGGCACCCCGGACGCAGATCGCCTAAAAAATTTTCGGGCCATCAAATACGACCAAAGGAACCATAGTAACCGTCCCACCTTTACCGTTCCTCATTTGTTTGCGTTTTACTCTAAAAAAAATAGAATTCCGCCCGATTCCCATATTTTTGTGTGCTATAGCCCATGCCTCCGAGTAGGCTCAAACCCCCCGGACCCCGATTGCCTAAATTTTTTCCAGGCCATCAAATACGAACTAAGGTATCATAGTCCCATATTTTCGTGTGCGTTAGCCCACGCCTTCTGAGTGGGCCCGGTCCCCCCGGACCCCGATCGCCTAAAATTTTTCCGGGCCATCAAATACGACCTAAGGTACCACAGTCACCGCCCCTGCCATGACCGTTCCTCATTTTCTTGAGTTTTACGGCCAAAAAACTAGAGTTCCGGCCGATTCCTATATTTTCATGTGCTATAGCCCAGGCCTTCCATGTGGGCCCGGCCTCCCCAGACCCGGATCGCCTAAAAATTTTTGGGCCATCAAATACTACCTGAAGAACCATACTTACCGCCCCACCATGATTGTTCCTCGTTTCTTATGTTTTACGGCCAAAAAACTAGAATTCCGCTCGATTCCCATATTTTTGTGTGCTATAGCCCACGCCTTCCGAGTGGCCCCGGGCCCTCCGGACCCGGATCGCCTAAAATTTTTACGGGCTGTCAAATAGGACCTAAGGAACCATAGTCACTGCCCCGCCATGACCGTTCCTCATTTATTTGCTTTTTACGGCCAAAAAAATAGAATTCCGCATGATTTCCATATTTTCGTGTGTTATAGCCCACGCCATGTAATACGACCTATGGAACCATAGGTACCACCCCGCCATGACCATTTTTTCGTTTTTTTGCATTTTACGGCCAAAAAACTAGAATTCCGCCCGATTCCGATATATCTGTGTGCTATAGCCCACGCCTTGCTAGTGGGCAGGACCCCCAGACCCCGATCGCCTAAAATATTTTCAGGCCACCAAATACGACCTAAGAAACCATAGTCACCACCCCACCATGACCTTTCCTTGTTTTTATGCGTTTATGGCCAAAAAACTACAATTCGCCCGATTCCCATATTTTCGTGTGCTACAGCCCCCGGACCCGGATTGCCAATACCGTTCCTCAACTTTATGCGTTTTAGGGCCAAAAAAATGAGAATTGCGCCCGATTCCCATATTTGCGTGTGCTATTGCCCACGATTTCCGAAAGGGCCCGGGCCCCGATCGCCTAAAGTAATTCCAGGCCATCGAATATGACCTAAGGTACCACAGTCAAGGCCCTTCCATGACCATTCGTCATTTATATGCGTTTTATGGCCAAAAAACTAGAATTCCGCACGATTCCCATATTTTCGTGTGCTATAGACCACGCCTTCTGAGTGGGCCAGGGGCCCCCGGAACCGGATCGCCTAAAATTTTCCGGGCCATAAAATATGACCTAAGGAACCATAGTCACCGCCACGCCATGACCGTTCCTCGTTATTTTGCATTTTATGGCCAAAAAACTATAATTCTGCCAGATTCTCATATTTTCGTGTGCTATAGCCCAGCCTTCCGAGTGGGCCCGGGGCCCGCTGAACCGGATTGCCTAAAAATTTTTCAGGGCCATAAAATATTACTTAAGGAACCATAGTCACCGCCCCTCCATGACCGTTCCTCGTTATTTTGCTTTTTACGGCCAAAAAACTATAATTCCACCCGATTCCCATATTTTCGTGTGCTATAACCCACACCTTCCGAGTGGGCCCGGGCCCCCCGGAACCGGATTACCTAAAAATTTTCCGGGCCATCAAATACGACCTAAGGAACCATAGTCACCTCCCCGCCATGACCGTTCCTCATAGTTTTGCATTTTCGGCCAAAAAACTAGAATTTCGCCACATTCCCAAATTTTCGTGTGCTAGAGCCCTTGCCTTCCGAGTGGGATCGGGCCCCCCAGACCCCCCGATCGCCTAAAGGTTTTCGGGACATCAAATACGACCTGAGGAACCATATTCACTACCCCACCATGACCGTTCCTTTTATTTTTGCTTTTGACGGCCAAAAAACAAGAATTCCGCCCGATTCACATATTTTCTTGTGCTATAGTCCACGCCTTCTGAGTGGGCCGGGGGGCCCAGGAACCGGATCGCCTAAAATTTTTTTGGGCCATGAAATACGACCTAAGGAACCATAGTCACCTCCCCGCCATGACCGTTCCTTGTTATTTTGCATTTTATGGCCAATGAACTATAATTCCGCCCGATTCCCATATTTTCGTGTGCTATATTCCACGCCTTCCGAGCGGGCCCGGGACCCATGGAACCGGATCGCCTAAAAGTTTTTCAGGGCTATCAAATATGACCTAAGGAACCATAGTCACCGCCCCGCCATGACCGTTCCTCATTATTTTACTTTTTACGGCCAAAAACCTATAATTTCGCTCGTTTCCCATATTTTCATGTGCTATAACCCACGCCTTCCGAGTGGGCCCGGGCCTCCGGAACTGGATCGCCTAAAATTTTTCCAAGTCATCAAATACGACCTAAGGAACCATAGTCACCTCCCCGCCATGACAGTTCCTCATAATTTTGCATTTTCGGCCAAAAAACTAGATTCCGCCACATTCCCATATTTTTTGGTGCTATAGCCCTTGCCTTCCGAGTGTGTTCGGGCCCCCCAGACCCACGATCGCCTAAAAGTTTTTTGGGCCATCAAATACGACCTAAGGAACCATAGTCACTGCCCTGCCATGACCGTTCCTCGTTTGTTTTGCATTTTACGACCAAAAAACTAGAATTCCGCCCGATTCCCATATTTTCGTGTGCTATAGCCCACACCTTGAGAGTGGGGCAGGGCCCACCGGACCTGGATCGGCTAAAAATTTTCCGAGCCAGCAAATACTACCTAAGGAACCATAGTCACCGCCCCGCCATGACCGTTCCTCCTTCTTTTGTGTTTTATGGCCAAAGAACTATACTTCCGCCCGATTCCCATATTTTCGTGTGCTATATACCACGCCTTCCGAGTCGGCCCGGGGCCCACTGAACTGGATCGCCTAAAAAATTTTCGGGCCATGAATTACGACCTAAGGAAGCGTAGTCACTGCCTAACCATGACCGTTCCTTTTATTTTTGCTTTTGACGGCCAAAAAACTAGAATTCTGCTTGATTCCCATATTTCTTGTCCTATAGCCCACGTCTTCCCAGTAGACAGGGCCCCCCGAACCCGGATAGCCTAAATATTTTCCTGGCCAACAAATACAACCTAAGGAACCATAGGCAGCGCCACGCCATGACCGTTCCTCGTTGTTTTGCATTTTACGGCCAAAAGACTAAAATTCCACCTGATTCCCATATTTTCGTGTGCTATAGCCCACGCCTTGCGAGTGGGGCAGGGCCCACAGGACTCGGATCACCTAAAATATTTCTGAGCCATCCAATACGACCTAAGAAACCATAGTAACCACCACGCCATGACCGTTCCTCATTTGTTTGCGTTTTACAGCCAAAAAACTAGAATTCCGCCCGATTCCCATATTTTCGTGTGCTATAGCCCACGCCTTCCGAGTTGGCCCAGGCCCCCCCAGACACCGATCGCCTAAAAAATTTTTAGGCCATGAAATACGACCTAAGGAACCATAGTTACTACCCCGCTATGATCTTTCCTCATTTTTTTGAGATTTACGGCCAAAACACTAGAATTCCGCTCGATTACCATATTTTCGTGTGCTATAGCCCACGCCTTCCCAGTGGCCCCCCAAACCCGGATAGCCTAAAAATTTTTCGGGCCATAAAATACGACCTAAGGAACTATAGTCACTGCCCCGCCATGACCGTTCCTCGTTATTTTGCATTTTACGGCCAAAAAACTAGAATTCCGCCTGATTCCCATATTTTTTGTGTGCAATAGCCCACGCCTTCCGAGTGGGCCCGGGCCACCAGACCTTGATCGCCTAAACTTTTACAGGCCATAAAATATGACCAAAGGAACCATAGTCACCGCCCCGCCATAACCGTTCCTCGTTTTTTTTGAGTTTTACGGCCAAAAAACTAGAATTCCGCTCGATTACCATATTTTTGTGTGCTATAGCCCACGTCTTCCCAGTGGCCCCCCAAAACCCGTATAGCCTAAAAATTTTCCGGGCCATAAAATACGACCTAAGGAACTATAGTCACTGCCCCGCCATGACCGTTCCTCGTTATTTTTCATTTTACGGCAAAAAAACTAGAATTCCGCCTGATTCCCATATTTTCGTGTGTTATTGCCTACATCTTCTTAGTAGGCTTGATCCCCCCAAACACCGATCGCCTAAAAATTTTCTGAGCCATGAAATATGACCTAAGTAACCATAGTCACCAACCACCATGGCCATTCCTTTTTTTTGTGTTTTACGGACAAAAAATGAGAATTCCGCCCAATTCCCATATTTTCATGTCCTATAGCCTACGCTTTCCTAGTGGGCAGGGCCCCCCGGACCCGGATAGCCTAAAAATTTTCCAGGCCATCAAATACCACCTAAGGAATCATAGTCACCGCCCCGCCATGACTGTTCTTCGTTGTTTTGCGTTTTACGGCCAAAAAACTAGAATTACGCCCGATTCCCATATTTTCGTGTGCTATAGCCCACGCCTTCCGAGTGGGTCCGGGCCCCCCGGACCTCGATTGCCTAAAATTTTTGGGGCCATCAAATACGACCTAAGGAACCATAGTCACCACCCCTCCATGACTGTTCCTCGTTATTTTGTGTTTTACGGCCAAAAAACTATAATTCCGCCCGATTCCCATATTTTCATGTGCTATAGCCCACGCCTTCTGTGTGGGCGGGGGGACCCCGGAACCGGATCGCCTAAAAATTTTCTAGGCCATCAAATACGACCTAAGGAACCATAGTCACCACCCCGCCATGACCGTTCCTCGTTATTTTGTGTTTTATGGCCAAAGAACTATAATTCCGTACGATTCCCATATTTTCCTATGCTATAGACCACGCCTTCCGAGTGGGCGCGGGACCCACATAACCGGATCGCATAAAAGTTTTCCGGGACATGAAATACGACCTAAGGAACCATAGTCACCTCCCCACCATGATCGTTCCTTTTAGTTTTGCATTTTACGGCCAAAAAACTAGAATTTCGCCCAATTCCCATATTTTCGTGTCCTATAAACCACGCCTTCCCAGTGGGCATGGCCCCTCGGACTCGGATAGCCTAAAAATTTTTCGGGCCATCAAATACGACCTAATGATCTATAGTCACTGCCCCTCCATGACCGTTCCACATTATTTTGTGTTTTACGGCCCAAAAAGTATAATTCCGCCTGATTCCCATATTTTCGCGTGGTATAACCCATGCCTTCTGAGTGGGCCCGGGGCCCCCGGAACTGGATCGCCTAAAAAAATTTTCGGGCAATCAAGTACGACCTAAGGAATCATAGTCACCGCCCCGCCATGACTGTTCCTCGTTTGTTTGCGTTTTACGACCAAATAACTAGAATTACGCCTGATTCCCATATTTTCGTGTGCTATATAGCCCACGCCTTCCGAGTGGGTCCAGGCCCACCGGACCTTGATTGCCCAAAATTTTCTGTGCCACCAAATATGACCTAAGGAACCATAGTCACTGCCACGCCTTGACCGTTCCTCGTTATTTTGCATTTTATGGCAAAAGAACTATAATTCCTCCCGATTCCCATATTTTCGTGTGCTATATACAACGCCTTCCGCGTGGGCCCGGGGCCCACTAAACCGGATCGCCTAAAAATTTTTCGGGCTGTGAGGTGTAAAACAAGTCCAGTTCCCAGTTAAATGGTAATTTCTGTTTTAATTTAATTGAGAAGTCATGACGGATTACCGCCCGACACTTGATCCGGTAAAAATGGTATCAAAGCCTAGGTACTTTCATGGTATATATAAGATAGATATGAAATATTTGACATAGATATGTTTCTGAAATATGGATTTAGGAGAAACTAGTATGAAAAATACTAGATTGGAAGAGGTAGATATACCTCAAAACCTTGATTTGTTAAACAAATGGACTATTCCTAAAGTCCCTATTAGAACAATCTATGATTATGGATGGTTTGATAAACTCTCTTCTAAACAACTTGTTAAAACAACTGAGCAATCTTTAGCTTTAAATTCGTCTGAACAGACTATTCGTTTGTTAAACAAGCATGATGTAGATGTTTATAAACACCAGTATAATTATTTGCATATTGGTATGGTTCAAATTGCTTTTAAACCTTTAACCCTTAAAGGGTTACCAGAGACATTTTTGGCTGCTCTCAGAGATGCCAGAAATTTGAATTTTAGACAGTCTCTGATGGGTTCTATTGAATCTACTGTCGCCTATGGCTGAGTATATTTTAATACTCAACCCAATTTGCAATTATCTTTATCTGATGTTAATATACTTGATGCATTAACATTAAATGTGAAAACGCATGGTTATAATTATGCGCCTGGTTCTGAACTGATATGTTTATCGTATAGAATTTATTGTAAATTACTATCTACGTTAAACCCCAGATGTAAATTATATGATACATCTGATCAGACTATTCTAGTAGAAACGAATTTTGCAAAGTCTAAGGTCACCACGAGGAGACCTATTAAGTGGGAAGAAATTAATTTTCCAACCACATGGACTTTGGATTCGGTTATATCCCCCAGTCAGATAACTGATGCTGTCAGTAATACTGAGTATTCTCATATTACTCAAAATCCGGATGGTAGGATTTGCATTCAGTTTGACGATAATAGTTCTACTTATAGTAGACAGTCATCTTCTAATAATAGACTATTGCCTACTATTAGTTCTAGTTATAACAGACATTCCTTTACTAGTCGTAGACTGTTGCCTGATATTCAACACATTTCTCCTGTTGAACCAGTCTATGGACCGGCTAGAAATCGTGCTGCATCTCTACACACAATTTCTACCAAAGTAGGTGATAAACCTGTTGAAAGGGTTAAGATTAACCCCAAAACAAATATTGTTCAGGATAATGATAATATTTCTGATAAGGATATTCCTTCTGCGTCCGAGATGGATTTTGACCCCAATGATTCTTAATGATTCCACACCAAATTGATTTTAGTCCAGGGTCACAAGCTAGATGTTATATTCAAAAAGAATTTTTCACTGATAAATGGAACCAGTTTAAAACTTGGTTTTTTGATACTTATAGTAAAGATGATTTAAATAATATTTCCCAAGAGTTTTATGAAACTTGTGCTTTACATAATCAAATTATGTATTTTGTTCCTTGGTTTATAACCATCTATTTACCACTTTTTATAAAAGTTTTGGAAAGATCTTATAAAGACGGGAATGGCAATATTACTAAATCCATTTACCCTCCTCAATCATCTTTTGTTTTACCTAATAATACAGGTATTACTTTTACTGCATTTCAAAAATTTATTGATGAAGATGTTGCCGCAGTCAGCATCACAGAAATTAATAAACTAATTTCTCAAAATAATTATTTGAGTTTATATGTTAAAGTTTTGGGTGAAAACGTTAGTTTTCTTAATAAAAAACTTGAAGATTTAACAGTCTTGATTAAGGATATGAATACTAAAAAGACTTTGACTGATATTGCCTCTTCTTCAGGAAGCAAATCAGAACCTCAAATTGTTGTTACTCATATTCAAAGACCTCCTGATATTCAGGATTTTAAATTTAAATCTTTTGGAGACTTAGAAGAACTTCTTGATAAAAAGTTATCAGGTTTGAATATCAAACCCATTGATTTATCAAATGATTTTGCTGATAAATTAAATTCTACTTTTGACTATAAAAAGGATGTTTTGTCAGAGTTTAATAAACTCAGAAGTTACCCCAAAAAGAATAGTAAGTTTGCAGATAGTAGATATGCTGATAAACCTAGAATGCAAACTTATTATTACAATCGTCCTACTCCTCAAGATGTTTTAATAGAGGAACGTGATTGGAATCAGACTAATACGTCTTACAGTGGTTCCGAAATATACGAATGGAATCTTGATGGATTGACTGATAGGCAGTTAACTATTCTAGTACATAGAATGCTTATGTATGCAACTATCTGTAAAAGTGTGAAGAATACAGATTGGAATATTTGCAGAATGATTGTTGCAGGTTTTACTGGCCAACTTCGTGGCTGGTGGGACAATTATTTATCTATTGACGAAAGGGCAATGGTTATTAATGCTAAAGCCATTGACGAAGGACTTGATAACCTAGGCATGGCCCTAGTGGCAAATAGAGAAGATGCCGTTTATACCCTTATTCTTACTATATTAGAACACTTCAATGGTAGATTTACCAACTAGAATGAGACTGTTCGTACTCTCCTTAATAGCCTTAGATGTAAGACTTTAAGTGAATTTAGGTGGTATAAAGACACCTTTATGAGTAGAGTGATGGAACTACCAGAAAATAAGCTTGAACATTGGAAAGCTAAGTTCATAGATGGACTTCCCTCTTTATTTGCCGAAAGAGTTAGAAAGGTTTTAAGAGGTAATTGGGGAAATTCCTTACGTAGATTATACCTATGGTAAGTTAATAGGAATTTGTACACAAGAAGGGTTAAACTTGTGCAATGAATTAAGATTGTCTAGACAGCTTAAGATGGATAAGCTTAAGGAAAGAAACCAGTTAGGTGACTTTTGCACCCAATTTGGTTTACCCGAGACTTCTACTCATAAGAAGAAGAAACATAAGTATCATAGATACCCCAACCAAGACAGTCCTTATAGGAGAAAGATATCTAGATATAGATCCAAAGAAGAACAAGAAGCCAAGAAAGCACATCGCAAGTCCACTAGATTTACCAAAAATAGATCTAAGCGAGACCTTGCTGACATTAAGTGTTATAAGTGTGGTAAATTTGGCCATATAGCTCCAAATTGTAAGCTTCAAAAGCTGAAAACCTTAGGACTAGACGATGAACTACGTGATAAGGTTTATGGTTTATTATACACTTCTGGATCAAAATCCGATTATTATTCTGAATCAGAATCCGAAGCTGAAATTGACTTGCTTGATTTATCTGATAGTGATAAAAATATTGATAATACCTGTACAACTTGTAAAGGTTATACATGTACTTGTGATGATGAATTTTATAAATTACAATCACAATTTGAAGATCTAAACATGAAAACTATTACATCTGATAATGTAATAGAACTTTTAAAAGAAGTTACTGATGAAAACCTTCGTGAAAAAATTATTAATTTTGCTGCTAGTCCAAGTTCTAATTCAAATTCTAGTTTTACAAAACCTTTTGAAAAAAAATTTGAATATTCTCCACCTTATTCTTTACTTGAGGTTAATAACCGTCTGTTAAACAGAAATGTAACTCCAGCAAGAGACTCTTCTTTTGATGATTTAAAAATTGAAGTTGAAAACTTGAAACAAGAGATCAAATCTCTTAAACAAAATCAAATGATTTGTGATCATAGGATTACTCAAATTGAGAAAACCAATTCTCCAACTGAGAAATCTAATGATAAAAACAAAGGTATTTTTGAAAATGATATTGAAGAAAAACCTATTAGTTTTAATCCTAAACATGATATGTTTCTAGGGATGATGCAAATTATTACTGCTCATAAATGGTATATTAAATATACTATTCTCATTGATAATAGTTTTTCAATTACAAACATTGCCATTGCCATGATTGATAGTGGAGCAGATGTTAGCTGCATTCAAGAAGGTTTAGTACCTACGAAATATTTTCAAAAAACTACTCATATGGTTAGATCTGCATCCGTACATGCTTTAGATATAAAGTATAAACTTCCTAATACGGGTATTTGTCAGAATAAAGTCTGTATTCCTCACTTCTTTTTCTTGGTAAAAAATCAGTTATACCCTCCAATTATACTTGGAACACCGTTTATTAACGTTGTTTATCCTTTTACTAGCATAGACTCAAAAGGTTTTACTGCTACTTATAAGGATAAAGAAATTAGTTATACTTTTGTTACAGATCCGGTAACTAGAGATATTAATGCTTTAATTGATATGAAGCAAAAACATGTTAATTCTTTGAAATTGGAATTATTTAGTATGAATATATTTGATACTTTAAATTCTACTAAAGTACAAGAAAAAATCAAATTGATTTCCGAGCAGATTGCTATTGATATTTGTGCTGAGCATCCTAGTACTTTTTGGAATCGAAAAAAGCATATTGTCACTCTTCCTTATGAAGATAATTTCACTGAGGATGATATTCCTACTAAATCTCGACCTTGTCAGATGAATGCAGAATTGGTAGAATTTTGCAAAAGAGAGATAGATAGTTTACTATCAAAGGGTTTGATAAAACCCTCAAAATCTCCTTGGTCTTGTATAGCTTTCTATGTTAAGAACGCAGCTGAAAAGGAACGTGGTGTTCCTAGATTAGTCATAAATTATAAGCCCTTGAATAAATATTTGAAATGGGTTAGGTATCCTATTCCTAATAAAAGAAATTTATTATCTAAATTATATGATGCCAATATATTTTCAAAATTTGATTTAAAATCTGGTTATTGGCAAATCCAAATATTTAAAGAGCATACTTATAGAACTGCTTTTAATGTTCCATTTGGGCAATATGAATGGAATTTTATGCCTTTTGGTTTGAAAAATGCCCCTTCAGAATTTCAAAAAATTATGAATGATATTTTCAACCCTTATCTAGACTTCGTCATTGTATATATCGATGACATTTTGGTATTTTCCAAAACACTTGAAATGCATATTAAGCATTTAGATATTTTCAAAAGAATTGTTATACAAAATGGTTTGGTAATCTCAAAACAAAAAAATGAGTTTATTTCAAACTAATATTCGATTCCTAGGACATTATATTAGTCAAGGAAAGATTACTCCTATTCAACGATCGATTGATTTTGCCTCTAAATTCCCCGATATTATTACTGATAGAACTCAGTTACAAAGATTTATGGGAAGTTTAAATTATATTTCACCTTTTTATAAAGATCTGTCACATGATTTAGCCCCCTTATATGATAGGCTAAAAAAGAATTATAAAAACCCTTGGACTGATAGTCACACTACTTTAGTAAAAAAATATTAAGCAACGTGTTAAATCTTTGCCTTGCTTAAACCCTTGCTAATCCTGCATGGCAAAAAATTATAGAGACTGATGCGTCTAACATTGGTTATGGAGGGATTTTAAAACAAATTATTCCCAATGATAAACATGAATATCTGATTAGATTTTACTCTGGTAAATGGTCTGAAGCCCAGAGAAAATACGCTACGGTGGCACATGAAATGTTAACCATAGTAAAATGTGTTTTAAAATTTCAAGACGATTTCTACAATCAAAAGTTTTTGATAAAAACTGACGCACAATCTGTTAAATATATGTTTAACAAAGATTTTAAACATGATGCCTCGAAAATGATATTTGCAAGATGGTAGGCTCAATTAGCCCCTTTTGATTTTGAAATACAATATAAAAAGGGAATTGATAATTCTCTACCAGATTTCATATCTCGTGAATATTTACAAGATGGAACCCCCCTGGGGTAGGGGAAGAGGTAGAGGTTGGGGAAGATCTTCCCCACAGTCCAAAGGAAGGTCATCACCTTCGGGATCGTCATACGGATCCTCATCAAACTCCCCAGTTATACAAATGGGAAGAAGGAGTTTAGTCAATGAGAGGATATCTCTCAGAGAAGAATCATCGATTGGACCATCCGTCCATCTGGAAGATATTCCAGAAGATAGTCCGTTATACGCACATTTGCAGGCATATTTGACTGCTCAAAAATAGAAAGATACTTCTGTTAAGCAAAGTGATACTTTTGCTTCCATTACTAAAGATGACAATGATGATATCAAGTCATACGAGAAAGTGCCAAAAAGAGAAATGATATTTCTCTTAGAAAACTCTGACATTCAGAGAAAAGAAGAACCATGGAAGATATTCCAAAGGTATTTGATAAATGGGTTATATTATCCGGGTGAGTCATACAAAACCCGTTCCTTCTATGAAACGATACTAACCAGTACTGGAAGTGCAGATTTTCAGCACTTTTCTTGGTATAGTACAGACGAGAACGTTTATAACTTCTCAAAGATTATAATTAAACAGATAATATCTGTTGAAGACTGGGGTACATCCACAATGAAGGAAAGGCAGATAAGCCTTAACAAAGTGAAAATGAATTTTACTTATTGGGATTATATCCAAGCTTTTGATAAAGTATTATATTACAATAATGATAGACATAAACATACTTGGTTTATAAAAGTATGTGCAAAGATATTTGCAACAACTGTTTCTAATTGGTTTTTAAACTGGTGGTCATACCACAGTCCAACAATAAAGATTTTACCGGATCCATTTCTCATGTTATACAAAGAATGGGTAAAAATTTCTCCTTTTATTAACGATCTATATCACGCAGATCATATCTGCTACCCAGAAAAAATTAATCAAATATATTTCTTTCTGGAATTTTCTATCCCTTGGAATTTTTCGGAATCCTCGTTATTTTGCATTTTACGGCAAAAAACTAAAATTCCGCCCGATTCCCATGTTTTCGTGTGCTATAACCTACGCCTTCCAAGTGGTCCCGGGACTCCCATACCCCCATCGTCTAAATTTTACCGGGCCACCAAATACGACTTTAGGAACCTAAGTCACCGGCACGCCATGATCGTTCCTCATTTTTTGCATTTTACGGCCAAAAAACTAGTATTCCGCCTGTTTCCCATATTTTCGTGTGCTATAGCCCACGTCTTCCCAATGGGTAGGGCCCCACAGAGCAGGATCGCCTAATATTTTTGTGGGCTATCAAATAGGACCTAAGGAACCTTAGTCACCGCCCCGCCATGACCTGTACTCATGTTTTGCATTTTGCGACCAAAAAACTAGAATTCCGCCCGATTCCCATATTTTCGTGTGCTATAGCCGACGCCTTCCAAATGGTTCCGGGACTCCCAGACCCCGATCGCGTAAAAATTTTCCCGGCCACCAAATACCACCTAAGGAACCAAATTCACCGCCCCACCATGATCGTTCCTCATTTTTTGCATTTTACGGCCAAAAAACTAGAATTTCGCCCGATTCCTATATTTTCGTGTGCTATTGCCCGCGCCTTCCAAGTGGGCCGGCCTCCCCGGACCCCGATCGCCTAAAAACTTTTGGGCCATCAAATATGACCTAAGGAACCATAGTCAATGCCCCGCCATGATCGTTCCTCTTTTTTTGCATTTTTTGACCAAAAAATTAGAATTCCGCCCGATTCCCATATTTTAGTGTGCGCCCACGCCTTCCAAGTGGTCCCGGGATCCCCAGACCACGATCACCTAAAATTTTTTCAGGCCATCAAATACAACCTAAGGAACCATAGTCACTGCCATGCCATGATCATTCCTCATTTTTTGCATTTTTCAGCCAAAAAACTAGAAATCCGCTCGATTCCATATCTTCGTGTGCTATAGCCCACGTCTTCCCAATGGGTAGGGCCCCACAGAGCAGGATCACCTAATATTTTTGTGGGCCATCAAATAGGACCTAAGGAACCTTAGTCACCGCCCCGCCATGACCTGTACTCATGTTTTGCATTTTGCGACCAAAAAACTAGAATTCCGCCCGATTCCCATATTTTCGTGTGCTATAGCCGACGCCTTCCAAATGGTTCCGGGACTCCCAGACCCCGATCGCGTAAAAATTTTCCCGGCCACCAAATACCACCTAAGGAACCAAATTCACCGCCCCACCATGATCATTCCTCATTTTTTGCATTTTACGGCGAAAAAACTTGAATTCCGCCCGATTCCCTTATTTTCGTGTGCTATTGCCCACGCCTTCCAAGTGGGCCGGCCTCCCCGGACCCCGATCGCCTAAAATTTTTTTGGGCCATCAAATATGACCTAAGGAACCATAGTCAATGCCCCGCCATGATCGTTCCTCTTTTTTACATTTTTTGGCCAAAAAATTAGAATTCCGCCCGATTCCCATATTTTAGTGTGCGCCCACGCCTTCCGAGTGGGTCGGGCCCCCCAGACTGTGATTGCCTAAAAAATTTTCGGGCCATCAAATACAACATAAGGAACCATAGTCACCACCCCGCCATGTGTGTTCCATTATTGTTTAAATATTTCGGCCAAAAAACTAGAATTGCGCTCGATACCCATATTTTCATGTGCTAGCCCACGCCTTACGAGTGGGCTGGGCCCACTGGCTCTAATCGCCTAAAATTTTTACGGGCCATCAAATACGACCTAAAGAACCATAGTCACCGCACCGCCATGATTGTTCCTCATTTTTTGCATTTTTCGGCAAAAAACCTAGAATTCGACCCAATTCCCATATTTTCGTGTGCTATAGCCCACGCCTTCCAAGTTGTCCCAGGACCCCCGGACACCGATCGTCTAAAATTTTTACGGGCCATAAATTATGAACTAAGGAACCATAGTCACTGCCCCGCCATGATCATTCCTCATATTTTGCGTTTTACGACCAAAAAACTAGAATTCCACCTGATTCCCATATTTTCATGTGCTATAGCCCACGCCTTCCCAATGGTAGGGCCCCACGGAATCGGATCGCCTAATATTTTTGCGTGCCTTCAAATACGACCTAAGGATCCATTGTCACTGCCCCGCCATGACCTGTCCTCATTTTTTGCATTTTACGACCAAAAAACTAAACTTTCGCCCAATTCCCATATTTTCGTGTGTTATAGCCCACGCCTTCCAAGTGGTCCCAGGACTCCCGGACCCCGAACGCCTAAAACGTTTCTGGGCCATCAAATACGACCTAATGAAACCATAGTCACCATCCCGCCATGATCGTTCCTCATTTTTTGCATTTTACGGCCAAAAAACTAGTATTCCGCTCGATTCCCATATTTTCGTGTTCTATAGCCCACGCCTTCCAAGTGGGTCGTCCCGCCGGACTCGGATAGCCTAAAATTTTTCCCGGCCATCACGTACGACCTAAAGAACCATATTCACCTCCCCGTCATGACTGTTCCTCATTTTCTTGCGTTTTACGGCCAAAGGAACCATAGTCACCGCCCATGCCTTCCAAGTGGTTCCGGGACCCCAGGACTTCGATCGCCTAAAATTCTTCTGGACCATTAAATATGACCAAAGGAACCATAGTCATCGCCCCGCCATGATAGATCCTCATTTTTTGGGTTTTTCGGCCAAAAATCTAGAATTCCGCCTGATTCCCATATTTTTGTGGGCAATAGCCAACGCCTTCCGAGTGGGCCGGCCCCCCGGACTCAGATCGCCTAAAAAATTTTCAGGGCATCAAATACAACCTAAGGAAGCATAATCACCGTCCCTCCATGATCTATCCTCATGTTTTGTGTTTTTCGGGAAAACAAATAGAATTCCGCTCGTTTCCCATATTTTCGTGAACTATAGCCCATGCCTTCCAAGTGGGCCGTGCCCCCTAGACGAGGATCGCCTAAAAATATTTCGGGCCATCAAATACGACCTAAAGAACCATAGTCTCCCCCTGCCATGACCGTTCCTCGTTTGTTTTTGCCTTTTAAGGCCAAAAACCTAGAATTCTGCCCGATTCCCATATTTTCGTGTGTTATAGCCCACGCCTTCCAAATGGTCCCGGGAACCCCAGACCCCGATCGCCTAAATTTTTTACGGGCCATCAAATACGACCTAAGGAACCATCGTCACCACCCCGCCATGATTGTTCCTCTTTTTTTGCATTTTACGGAGAAAAGACTAGAATATCGCCCGATTCCCATATTTTCGTACGTTATAGCCCACGCCTTCCAAGTTGTCCCGGGACCCACGAACCCCGATCTCCTAAAAAATTTCTGGGCAATCAAAGTCACCGCCCCGCCATGATCGTTCCTCATTTTTTGAGTTTTTCGGCCAAAAAACTAAAATTCCGCGCGATTCCCATATTTTCCTGTGTATAGCCCACGACTTCCGAGTGATCCCGGGCCCC